>NC_069500.1:1258807779-1260007779 GCF_027579735.1 Bombina bombina
TTCTAGGAACAGCATATGTAAGTTCTGTAGCCATTTTTAGAGCCGTGTTACAAACTTTAAAGGCTCCATCCTAGAGTCTCAAGCTCACATTTGACCACAGCCAATCCAGTCACACTCAAGGTTATAAAAGGGGTAAGGACACAGAAAAAAGATATATACAGATTACCTTCAAATGTGCTTACTAGGTGCAAACAATGCAAGGTGTCCTGTCCGGTTCCTTTTAGCCAAACTTAGTGACCACAGTGTCATCTGCTCTCAAGGCCCAGATATGGCTCACCGGATCAATGTAGATGACGCTGTCAGTGCACAGAACCCTTCCGGATCAATGTAGATGACGCTGTCAGTGCACAGAACCCTTCCGCCAGTAAAGGTATCTTCCCTGTGTGGTAGCTCAGCCACGGCTTCAGCCCTTTTTGTTTACCACTCCGGCCATGCAGTTTGGGCCGACGTCTGTTTGGTAATGCTGGGTTGTCATGACTACAGTCAAACATTGATGACATAATTACATACCAGATTGCTAACAGCTTGATGTCTCCTAATTTTAGCATTTTTCTCAGCGTATCAGGATATGGGCTAGGGGTATATTAAGCACTGTTCTGGAAATATGTTGTATGCCTGTTGTGTGGTATTTTCATGTGACCAAGGCCTCTGTGTATGGCCAAAACGTTATGTTTTTCTGACACAGTAAAGCTGTTTACATAAATCTCTTAGTGCTGGCTCATTTATTGACGCTCACATAGGAAACTCACCAGATCCTGGCCTCAAATACTCTACGGTTGTACTTCCAAGGGCTGCGCACAGAGTGGTTGTTGGTGATGGTGAGAGCTGATCTTTCTGTACATATATATATATATATATATATATATATATATATATATATATACTGTATATATATGATGGGTTTTTTTTTTGGTAAAATATACCTATATAGATGATTATATATACAGACATATATAGGAATATCTATTTAAAAATACTTACAACCCATCCCCAAATGTGCTGGACATTTGAATGTGAAATAGTACAGTAAATACATAGTTAAACACTTTATTATGAATGAATATTTCATAAATGTGTTTTTACATGTTTTCATCTACTTGACTGCAAAGAGCTCCATTGCATTTACATATAAATACATAAATACACATGTACAAACACACATATATATATATATATATATATATGTATATATATATATATATATATATATATATATATATATAAATATATATATATATATTTATTTATTTTTTTAAATATAGAGATATAGAGGAGGGTACACTACCCGCTTAAAAAATATAAGAGAATTCAGCAATCTTTTGAATTAAATATTGTCTTTTTTATACATCTTCTTAATATATCCAAAATTTCACGTGAAAAAACTGTTTATAATATCACATAAACATTATAGCTAAGCAGCTAAGAAGAATGAGCATATATGATACATTATCACTAAGATCTATTAAAGAGGTCACAAAATATTTACACATCAATAAAAACACTTGATACATGTAAACTGAATCCTTCCTCTGAAAGGTAAATCCAATATAAACCTAAAACAGATTGTCCATTTATTCTAGGAACAGCATATGTAAGTTCTGTAGCCATTTTTAGAGCCGTGTTACAAACTTTAAAGGCTCCATCCTAGAGTCTCAAGCTCACATTTGACCACAGCCAATCCAGTCACACTCAAGGTTATAAAAGGGGTAAGGACACAGAAAAAAGATATATACAGATTACCTTCAAATGTGCTTACTAGGTGCAAACAATGCAAGGTGTCCTGTCCGGTTCCTTTTAGCCAAACTTAGTGACCACAGTGTCATCTGCTCTCAAGGCCCAGATATGGCTCACCGGATCAATGTAGATGACGCTGTCAGTGCACAGAACCCTTCCGCCAGTAAAGGTATCTTCCCTGTGTGGTAGCTCAGCCACGGCTTCAGCCCTTAGGATTCTCTCCCCGCTTCCACTTCTGACTTCAGTGTGTTACTGATGGTAGGGTTGATAATACAAGTAGCATACTGAAATAATCATCAAAAGGAGGGTAAACAATTGTATTTCATTTCTTTTTTTTATAATACATTTTTATTGAGTTAAACCTCTATACAAACCTCTATACAAGCATTCGGCATTAAACAGGCAAGGAAAATGGCAAATATATATATAATATAACATTGTCAGAGTATAAGAAAAGAGTCTGAAAAAGAAAGCAATAGCAAAAAATAATGTGATATAAATTAACCTAGAAAGATGGAGCTCATACAGAATAAGAATAACTTCTTGGAAATCTGCACATAGCAAAAATAAAAAATATAAAACAAATATTATGTAGAAAATGCAATAAAGGAATATAATAAAAAAAATCTTTATGCAATAAAATAAGATTCCCTGCTATATATATATATATATATATATATATATATATATATATATATATATATATATATATATATATATATATATATATATATATATATATATATTTATTTATATATATATACATTAAAAAAAAACAAGCAAATAAAAATGTATCATGCAGATAAGGAAAGAAATTGTATTTAAACGTGTATAATACCAATGTTCTACTGTTTAAAAAAATAAAAAACAGTTTAATTAAATTGGTTTGGTTACAATTTAATAACTTTTATTATATTTATAATATTAAATATCATGTATGAAATTTCTTACAACTATTAAGAACAATTATCACCCTTTCAATAATTCTATCATAATTACATGTGTGCAGTACAGATCACTGTTTAAGATCATACTTTTTAATTGATGATGCTAAACAATATACCATTTACCCTTTGTTAGATATTATACAACATGAGATGCACAGGGGAGTGATAATAGACAAAATTAAAAATATATTAAAAATAATAATAATTAATTAATCAGTCAGGTCTGAGTCAACAAATAAAATATCAAACCATGGTGTTTAAATTCTAATGTAAAAATGTATTAGAGCGTGTAATTTTTGCATTACTAATACTTGGACAATACTTTTGAAGACCGACATGACTACCTTAATTTATAGAAACGACCAAGGTGAAAGGGTTCACAAATCAACATAGTGCCCTAGAATGCATTACTAACCTCAGATAACAAAGTGAATTAATTGGTGTAGTAAAAATGGCATTACAATTATATTTAAGGGATAATTCACCCCACCTTGATAATGGATTTGGTATAGTTTTCTGTTTCATTACTAATACGTGTTAGCAGTCTAGCATGGGTGATTGTACAATTATGTTCATAACACATACAACACCAGAACAATTATCTTATAAAACAAGTCTAATGAGGATTTCTGAACTAAGAAATGAGACTATTAAAACCCTGTGAGGTTTTAATCAGGAAATTTATATAGAGGGCTCCACTTATGAAACTGGAAATGCTACAGAGTCCTTGAGACACAGGCTTGTGAGCCTGCAACTGCAAGTTAAAGGGACAATCTAGTCAAAATTAAACATTCATGATTTAGATAGGGCATGCAGTTTTAAACAGCTTTAAATTTGTTTTGCTCTCTTGGTATTATTTATTGAAAGCTAAACCATGGTAGGCTCAAATTTCTAATCCCTTGAAGGCCGCCTTTTGTCTCATTGCATTTTGAAAGTGTTTTTTTTACAGCTAGACAGCGCAATTTCATGTGTCGAGTTATTTATGAGTCAGCACTAATTGGCTAAAATGAAAGCCTGTCAAAAGAACTGAAGTAAGGAAACAGTCTGCAGATGCTTAGATACAAGGTAATCACAGAGGTAAAAGGTATACTAATATAACCGTGTTGGTTATGCAAAACTTGGGACTGGGTTATAAAGGTATTATCTATCTTTTTAAACAATAAAAATGGAGTAGACTATTTCTTTAAGAAACAGCTGTATTTAAAAGGTTGCTTCCTAACATCCCCTCCATCTTAGAGGTGGCAGACTTAGTACATCTTGGACTTAATAGTTCGGACAATAATTAATTCTGGCTGTGAATGCTGTATTGCTCTCCAAAAATGCAGTGAGGTGCACAAACAAAGTTTTGTGGTTCAATAAATTTACATTTTAAGGTTAAAATATGGAGGTGAAAAGCTCAACCTGATTTATACAAATGTTGTGCTATATTGATATATCATTTAATTGAAATGCACACAAGGGCATTGTTAGAACATGTGAACACTGAAAAATCACAACATTAAGGAACCCCTCAAATTATGTAAATGTGTCTTTACATATCCCCAATTACTCTCACAACAACCAGAAGCACATGCATCTCTTTATCCCACTATGCACAAACTTTTTCCTCATTTAGATATAGTATCTTCACATGGATAAATCTCCCTCCACCTTTGTCCTATGCCCAGGGAGGTAAGGAGGACTTGTGGTTGGCGGCCCATCAGTGTTTTGTAGGTGAAGCTGTGACAAGAGAAGGGGACATAGGTATGCTATGGGTGGAGTTTGATGTGGTTGTGCCATCTCATAGTTGAAGCCTTGGCATTTTCTTTTATAGGGCCAGCTGTGGGAGGGGGTAGCTGAAAAACTTTCCAACCCATGACAAAAAATGAAGCAGTATTTTTTTTCCAGCTTTGTCCTGCACAAAGAGGACCAGATTATGAGTGGCACATTAACAGTTACATGTGAACAAAAAGGGATTTATAGCGGGTTCAGGTAAAGAGCTTTAACAGATACATGCATACACATGTCTAAATATGTATGTGTATAGATATATAAATATGTATATATATATATATATATATATATATATATATATAAATGTGTTTATATGTGTACAGATGTATTTATATGCATATATATGTATTTACATTTATGAACACATAAATCAGATAGATAGATATTGAACTAAATGAATAACAATACGGAGCGCTCAAACTAAACAAATTGCTAATTGGTATAAAATAATGTTACTAAAATTAAATATATGTATACAAACAGTGATAGTATTAGTGAATGAACAACCAAAAATGATGTGTCATTAAGTCTTCCAAAAAGTATATATTAGACTTTAAAAGTCCTTTGAATAAGTCCAGATCCCAGGGTAAGACACACGATTGTGATGGCAGACCACTAATAAGGCTGCTCCTCTAGTAATGAGTAGTTTGGCTTAAAAATGATACTTCTAAAGAAAAACAACCAATATTAATTTTTAATTAAGGTTTTAACTATGTATTGTGTATGTATGTACTGTAAATATTTCACATTCCAATGTTCTTTGCATAGCAGAATATGCTCTTTGTATTTCTAAATAGATATTCCTTTATGTAGCATATATCTATACCTATATATAATCATCTATATATATGTATATACTGTGTGTGTGTGTGTGTATATATATATATATATATATATATATATATATATATAATTGGGAGACTGGTAATAGCACTCCTGGTACTGTTGCAGGGCCCAAGCTGACCCTCGGTGCCCTGGGTGCGCTCCAAAGGTAAATACAAAATGATCGAAGAAGGAGTCACTCACAGGGTCTTGTAACCAAAAATACCACTGTATTTATCTAACACCACTGGTCGGCAATCACGACCGCAAACCGGAAGTTACACAGCGTGACGTGATGTAAACGTCACAGTTGTTGCCATGGCAACCGGACGCTAAGCCGCGAGTGCCTAGTGCACATTAAAAACAACATCAGATGAAAAGTATTCTAAAGTAGTGCCAAGTGCAATCTATTACCTCACTGGAATCGACATGTCTTTATACATATTAATACAGTATAGGATCATAAACAGCATTGGGCTAGTGTCTCGCTATGTGACAGTACAAATAGAGCATAACATTGTGATAATGGAGATTAAAGCGCATAGAATTAGAAATGAAACTGCTTAAACGCTGTAACCATACATAATAGAGTATATGCAGCTATGTAATATAGATGCAACAGTCTGCCTCTTACTACACATTATTGTTAATCCAGTATTCCAGATGTAGCTTAACTTAAATTAGCAAAAATGATGACGTATGGATGGATAAGTACAAGAGCTGTCACTAGAATAGTGGTAGAATTTAAAATAGCCATGGCCACTAGAGATGTAATAAACCCCGAAACTGAGTTATTTTCTCTATATTTTGGGCGTAGTGGAGGATTTTAACCTCACCTTTTACCTCCCCCTAATTTTAAATGTTGTTATATATAAATATATATATTTATATTACCAAAAAACATCACATATATGTAGAAATATGTATTTATGAATAAATAGAACATATAATTGTAAATGAAGTACATTGGAAAGGGAAATATTCATATTTCCATGTCGGGTTAGGGCAAATGAGAACATGCAATCGGGTTTGAGAGTAAAAGAGAGTGGGGTTTTTTTCCACCTTTTTTTTCATTGACTTCTATGGGGGAATACATGAATGCCCATGTAATATTCTAACTTCAGCTTTTTGCGCTTGTCGGGTTAGCACAAGACCAAAAATCATTTACTTTCAACTTGCAATATGAGCGCAACCCGACAAGCGCAAAAAGTGTACTTTTATTGCAGTTAACGCTCGAGCTGAAGCTTTAATTTGCTCTTCACTCGTAATCTGGCCCTTTATGTGATCCAACCTCAACCCTTAACCCAGTGTAGCCACAAGACAAAAAATTCTATTAATTGAGAACCCAACAATCTCTAACTACTTTAACCACCAACTGCAACCCCTAGTGTGCAAATAATCAAATTCTACATTAAACCTCTATTTAAGAATCCTACAAACAAAAAAAATAGGAATGTTCCTGTTGATACCTTGCTGAGCAATATTTTCAAGACTAGTGTTATGTTTTGGTTTAACTGAAATAAAGAAGTGCTTGCTGGGAGATGCAGTTCCATAACAGCTATTGTTGGTTTTGTCTGTTTGCCGAGTTGACAGTTGTAGCTGTTTTGCACTATTTTTTATAGTATCTAGAATCATAAAAGAGCTTTATTTAGAGATAATTTTGGACTGAATTATTGAAACTCCATTTTGGCTACAATGATGTCTTTTCTGCCTCTGAATCTACTAATACCCTTCTTTTCAAAGTCCAGGTGAGTCACTCATTACTTTCACCTTGTGGATCCTGATGTTTTATAATTACTTACAATTAGTGATTCAAATGTTCCTGAAGCAATATAATGTGCATTGATTATTCATTTCCATGGAGCAGAAGGGCAACACATTTTATACAATATTCCCCTTTGAAGATTATAAATATGAAACTTCACTGAATACATTATTTTTTTATTTATTTTTGCTAAAAGTAAATATGGTAGATAATCACTATAAATTCTCTCAATGTGAACAGGAACCAGGAGATTTAGCACTTCAATATATTTCTGCACTGAGAGATCTAATTGTTTCACTCACTTTGGAAATATAGCTGATTCAATGATTTAGAAATTAGCTGATTGAGAAGACATATAGTCCTTGCATAAGAGAATGCTGGCTATTAGAATATGAAATATCCCTAAAAATTACTTTTATTTGGACATACAGTGCCAAGTAAAACATAAGTGAAGATATACAAAGCACAAGTCATCAGGGCAACAGAACTGCTGACATAGGGATTACAAGTGGCACGCTATCTGATTTTTTGCTCCCATGCTAACTGGGCTCAATGTAAACTATTAACAAGGGTGGGTTATGGCGAGAATTAAAGTTGAAAGTAAAAAGTCGATTGAAATTCGATGCATGCTAATTTCAGGACTTCAGATATCGCAACCGCTTTAACCTCTTCTCTCCATAGACTTCAATAGAGCGCTCTTTAAAAAAAAAAACACACAAAAAACACTTACTTGTGCTAACCCAACACCATAAATATTTTATATTCCAATGAATATATATATATATATATATATATATATATATATATATATATATATATATATATATATATATATATAAAACACAGGAATAGACCGCACTCACAGACTGGACTGGATACACATCCTAAGGGTAGTTGTTAAGAGGTTAAAGGGACATAGCATACAATTTGAAACAACTTTCCATTATACTTCTATTATTTAATTTGCTTCCTTTTCTTGTTGTCCTTTGTTAAATGGTTTATCTAGGGAAGCTAGGAGCAACAAAGCACCTGGGCGCTAGCTTCTGATTGGTGGCTGCAAATATAAGCCTCTTGTCATTGGCTCACCCCATGGCCCCTATTTATCAAGGTCTGTCTGACCTGATCCGACAGTGCGGATCAGGTCCGGCAGACTACGCTGAAAACGGCGAGCAATACGCTCGCCGTATTCAGCATTGCACCAGCAGCTCACAAGAGCTGCTGGTGCAACGCCGCCCCCTGCAGACTCGCGGCCAATAGGCCGCCAGCAGGGGGGTTTCAATCAACCTGATCTTACTCGATTGGGTTGATTTCCGGCGATGTCTGTCCGCCTGCTCAGAGCAGACGGACAGGTTATGGAGCAGCGGTCTTTGTGACCGCTGCTTCATAACTGCTGTTTCTGACGAGCCTGCAGGCTCGCCAGAAACACGGGGCATCAAACTCCATTCAGAGCATGATACATATGCCCCCATGTGTTTAGTTAGCAACCAGTAGTACATTAATGCTCCTTCAACAAATGATACCAAGAGAATTAACTAAAACATTCATATAAATAAGAAATGTATATTGCAAGGTTGTTTTATTTTCCTTAATTCATTGGGTTCCATTTAAAAAGCTGTGAACCCAGCTTTGAAGAGCCTTTGGCTGCAGGTTTTAATGAATGTGCTTGCAGCCGATAATTAAGAAGCAGCATTCATCAGACTGCTGCTCTGTGATGGTGGTTTGCAATCTCCCTGAACTTGTCCGACAGTGGTGATTGACATTGTGCGAGCAGGGGATGGAGTTGCACAAGCAGATGTTTGTGCAGTAATAAATGGAGGCTAATGTGCGCCCAGCATTTTTAAAATTGCTTAAATTCTAACTTTTATAATCACCACATATAATGAAAAATATGAATACTGCAGTATTATCTATCAAAAAACTATCTAAACAGGAGATGTGCAAGATGTGAGTGAGGGTTGAGAGAAATTTTGTTGTATGTTATCGCTTGCTATACTAATTAACCTTCCATCATTATTAACTAGCTTTTCAAGATCTAATTTGTGTCCTTTGTGTATAGAGAGAGATAACATGAACAGGACTACTCTTTCTGCAGGCTCAGTCGATTTAAATGGATATGTTCTTGCAATGTGTGTTGATTTCAATGAACAATACAGCTATTTCAAATAAAAAAATAAGCCTGAAGGAAACATTCCCTATGCATTTTATTATTTTTTTCCAGCAGGTATAATATGTAACTGGAGACACATAGGGCTAGATTACAAGTGGTACACTAACTAGCAAACATATTACAAGTTGAAAGTAACCGGTTATGCTTGAGCACAAAGTTTGCACTCAACAAATTATCGTGCCTGAAGACCTAACGTAAGGTGTAACGGTTAAAAAAGGTTGCACCAAACACAACATAAATACATTAAAGGGACACTGAACCCAAATGTTTTATTTCGTATATATCATGCAATTTTTAGCAACTTTCTAATTTACTCCTATTATCAATTTTTCTTCGTTCTCATGCTATCTTTATTTGAATAAGAATGCATCTAAGCTTTTTTGGGGGTTTAGGACTCTGGACAGCACTTTTCTATTGGTGGATGAATTTATCCACCAATCAGCAAGAACAACCCAGGTTGTTCATCAAAAATGGGCCAGCAGCTAAACTTACATTCTTGCATTTCAAATAAAGATACCAAGAGAATGAAGAACATTTGATAATATGAGTAAATTAGAAAGTTGCTTAAAATGTCATGCTCTATCTGAATCACAAAAGAAAAAATGTGGGTCCAGTGTCCCTTTAAAATAAGCTATTACACTTTTAGTGTATGTGAGCGAAAAATTTAGTTAGAGCAACACTTGCTATCTGGCCCATTAAGGGTTACAGTGTTCCTTTAATGTCACTTTCAGTTCTAATTTTACACTGCAGTCACATTTTGAAAAGCATTTGGTGGCTACATTTTATAATAAAATAATAAATGCAACAGCTATACTCCAGCTGGGCTATTACTGTCTCCCTCTGGATTTTAGGAAGCAAACATACTGGTATGACATTCATTCATTATTCTATAGATAAATAGATAAATCTATTTAAACAATGCAATATCTGAAAGCAAGCGGAATAAAAAAAAAGCGCTACGGAATTTGGCGGCGCTATACAAATAAATGATAATAATAATAATAATAATAATTAAAAAAAAAGCTAGGATGTTTAATTAATAAGCATCAAAAGAATTTAACCCAAAAATGTTAATATTGTAATTAACTCTTTCAATACATTCTTAATATTCATCTGTCTGTTTGCCTTAAAGGACTTTGTTTCCCTTAATTAAATATGAAATTATTCTAATATCCTGATTTTTCAACATTTAATTATTATAATGTTTTGAGAGCTCTTGACATCTTGCTTAAAGTAATCAGTGTTTTACACTAATGAAAGGAAAGAATAGGCATAAATGTATAACTTGTCATTGACCCTGCATTCAAAGCATCTCTTGAGCAAAGTCATTTGCATTTATTTATGATTAATCAGAGTATTTTAACACCATCTATTTCATGCTTTTATCTAGTGCTCTGTATGCATGGTCACTCATCTTCTTTTTTACTGATGTAAATGCTCTGAAATCACTTTGAATAAACCATATGATTAATCGGCTAGCATTTTGAAAATTGGAACTGTTTTACAGATATGTGGTATTTTAATGCAGTCTTGCTATTAACCTGTTAAGCAAATTTGTTCCACTCTATTGAAATCAATGCCTCTAGCTGAATTGTTAGAAAAGAAAACGCAGGTTTATAACTAATTATCTTTTCCTGAGATTACATTTTTTTTCTTCTTAAATGAACACTGTGATCAGGCAAATAAATGCATGTCCCCCCCACATGTTTTAGTATAGTAGTACATATTATTATTATTATGTACACTAGATTTTTTCTTTGCATACATGTTTTGCAGATGATCCATTTATATAGATCATATGGGGGTGTTTTTGTAAAAATGTATAGTTTTGCTTATTTTTAAATAACATTTAGAGTTTTGCGTTATGAGTGAAAAAGCAGTGTTAAGGCTCTTTTTCACTAACACTGGTATTAGGAGTCTTGCAGGTATTTCTGTACCGCACACTTTTTTGGCCGTAACACAACGTAACTACCGCAGCTTTCAAAAAGTCCTTATTTAATGGGACTTCCATAGCGCCGGTATTACGAGTTTGCCTTTCCGGCCAAAAAGTGAGCGGTACAGCCTATACCATCAAGATCCATACTGTAAACTGAAAGTCAGTAGTTATGGGTTTTACGCTAACATAAAGTGCTAAAAAGTACACTAACACCATAAACTACCTATTAACCCCTAAATTGAGGCCCTCCCCCATCGCAAACACTATAATAAAAATGATTAACCCCTAATCTGCCGCTCCCGACATCACCGCCACTATAATAAACTAACATAACATTTAACATATTAACCCCTAAACTGCCGTACTCCCACATTGTAAACACTAGTTAAATATTATTAACCCCTAATCTGCTGTCCCTAACATCGCCGTAACCTACATTACAGTTATTAACCCCTAATCTGCTGCCCCCAAAATCGCCGCCACTATATTAAGTTATTAACCCCTAAACCTAACCCTAAGTCTAACCCTAACACCCCCTAACATTAATGTAATTAAAATACATCTAAATAAAACCTACTATTGATAACCAAATAATTCCTATTTAAAACTAAATACTTACCTGTAAAATAAACCCTAAGCTAGCTACAATATAACTAATAGCTAAATTTGTATTTATTTTAACTAGGTAGAATAGTTAGTAAATGGTTATTAACTATTTACTAGCTACCTAGCTAAAATAAATACAAATTTACCTGTAAAATAAAACCTAACCTGAGTTACACTAACACCTAACCTTACACTATAATTATATCAATTACATTAATTAAATACAATTAATATTACAAAAAGAAACAAACACTAAATTACACAAAATAAAAAAGAAAATGATCAAATATTTAAACTAATTACACCTAATCTAATAGCCCTATCAAAACCCCCCCCCCCCCCCAAATAAAAAAAAACGTAGCCTACACTAAACTGCCAATAGCCCTTAAAAGGGCCTTTTGCGGGGCATTGTCCCAAAGAAATCAGCTCTTTTACCTGTAGAAAATACACAAACACCCCCCAACAGTAAAACCCACCACCCACACAATCAAACCCCCCAAATAAAAACCTATCTAAAAGGGGGGGCGGAGTTAACCGTCAAAGAGAGAAGACATGATGAGGGGGAGCTTTCAGTTATTGATTTCTGGAAAGAGTCTTTTTAGCACTTTTATTGAGATAGACCACTGCTCATCTCTAGATAAGGAGACCCTTGCTTGAACTTTTACAACCTGGACTTTCAAAAGTGATTTTTTTTTTTTTTATCGCATTTACCTAGGATTAACACGGGCCCGTCATTACTGCTGGTGAGCTAGTGCGGCCTCCTTAAACTCCGGAGGGTCGAGGATCCGCTCCGGAGCAGAAGCTCAAAACACCTAAGTTTAATAGCGGGGCCACAGCTTGTTCTATCTGATACGAGCCTGCAGGCTGGAAATCAGTTCATCGTGAAAAAGGGGGTGTCCTGTGGCCTAAAGATTCATCACCTCCCATTTGCAGGACAGCAGAAAGCTAGAATTGGAAACCAGCTGCATCCTGAATCTAATAGACGCCACAGAAAGAGACTTCACTGGGGAGATTGACATCAGAGGTTTGGCGTGAAAGTCCGCCATTACATCTGCGGCCTCCTTCCACTACACGCGACAGACAAGAGCCAATGACATTTGAGCGGATCATCTACTCTGTGGGGACACGAAGGGCTGGTAACCCATACAACACACACTTCATCCTCCTAGGCCCTAGGGTCACCCACACTCTTTATCTGCAAGTCTTGCGGCTAGATTTAGAGTTCGGCGGTAGCCGTCAAAACCAGCGTTAGAGGCTCCTAACGCTGGTTTTGGCCGGCCGCTGGTATTTGGAGTCAGTGATTAAAGGGTCTAACGCTCACTTTACAGCCGCGACTTTTCCATACCGCAGATCCCCCTACGCCATTTGCGTAGCCTATCTTTTCAATGGGATCTTTCTAACGCTGGTATTTAGAGTCGTTTCTGCAGTGAGCGTTAGAGCTCTAACGACAAGATTCCAGCCGCCTGAAAAAAGCAGGAGTTAAGAGCTTTCTGGCTAACGCCGGTTTATAAAGCTCTTAACTACTGTACCCTAAACTACACTAACACCCATAAACTACCTATGTACCCCTAAACCGAGGTCCCCCCACATCGCCGCCACTCGATTAAAATTTTTAACCCCTAATCTGCCGACCGCCACCTACGTTATACTTATGTACCCCTAATCTGCTGCCCCTAACCCCGCCGACCCCTATATTATATTTATTAACCCCTAACTTGCCCCCCACAACGTCGCCGCAAGCTACTTAAAATAATTAACCCCTAATCTTCCGACCGCAAATCGCCGCCACCTACGTTATCCCTATGTACCCCTAATCTTCTGCCCCTAACATCGCCGACCCCTATGTTATATTTATTAACCCCTAATCTGCCCCCCACAACGTCGCCGACACCTACCTACACTTATTAACCCCTAATCTGCCGAGCGGACCTGAGCGCTACTATAATAAAGTTATTAACCCCTAATCCGCCTCACTAACCCTATCATAAATAGTATTAACCCCTAATCTGCCCTCCCTAACATCGCCGACACCTACCTTCAATTATTAACCCCTAATCTGCCGACCGGAGCTCACCGCTATTCTAATAAATGTATTAACCCCTAAAGCTAAGTCTAACCCTAACACTAACACCCCCCTAAGTTAAATATAATTTTTATCTAACGAAATAAATTAACTCTTATTAAATAACTTATTCCTATTTAAAGCTAAATACTTACCTGTAAAATAAACCCTAATATAGCTACAATATAAATTATAATTACATTGTAGCTATTTTAGGATTAATATTTATTTTACAGGTAACTTTGTATTTATTTTAACCAGGTACAATAGCTATTAAATAGTTAAGAACTATTTAATAGTTACCTAGTTAAAATAATTACAAATTTACCTGTAAAATAAATCCTAACCTAAGATATAATTAAACCTAACACTACCCTATCAATAAAATAATTAAATAAACTACCTACAATTACCTACAATTAACCTAACACTACACTATCAATAAATTAATTAAACACAATTCCTACAAATAAATACAATTAAATAAACTATCTAAAGTACAAAAAATAAAAAAGAACTAAGTTACAGAAAATAAAAAAATATTTACAAACATAAGAAAAAGATTACAACAATTTTAAACTAATTACACCTACTCTAAGCCCCCTAATAAAATAACAAAGACCCCCAAAATAAAAAATTCCCTACCCTATTCTAAATTTAAAAAGTTACAAGCTCTTTTACCTTACCAGCCCTGAACAGGGCCCTTTGCGGGGCATGCCCCAAGAAGTTCAGCTCTTTTGCCTGTAAAAGAAAACATACAATCCCCCCCCCCCAACATTACAACCCACCACCCACATACCCCTAATCTAACCCAAACCCCCCTTAAATAAACCTAACACTAAGCCCCTGATGATCTTCCTACCTTGTCTTCACCATGCCAGGTTCACCGATCCGTCCTGGCTCCAAGATCTTCATCCAACCCAAGCGGGGGCTAGACATCCACTGAAGAAGTCCAGAAGAGGGTCCAAAGTCTTCCTCCTATCCGGCAAGAAGAGGACATCCGGACCGGCAAACATCTTCTCCAAGCGGCATCTTCTATGTTCTTCCATCCGATGACGACCGGCTCCATCTTGAAGACCTCCAGCGCGGATCCATCCTCTTCTTCCGACGACTAGACGACGAATGACGGTTCCTTTAAGGGACGTCATCCAAGATGGCGTCCCTCGAATTCCGATTGGCTGATAGGATTCTATCAGCCAATCGGAATTAAGGTAGGAATTTTCTGATTGGCTGATGGAATCAGCCAATCAGAATCAAGTTCAATCCGATTGGCTGATCCAATCAGCCAATCAGATTGAGCTCGCATTCTATTGGCTGTTCCGATCAGCCAATACAATGCGAGCTCAATCTGATTGGCTGATTGGATCAGCCAATCGGATTGAACTTGATTCTGATTGGCTGATTCCATCAGCCAATCAGAAAATTCCTACCTTAATTCCGATTGGCTGATAGAATCCTATCAGCCAATCGGAATTCGAGGGACGCCATCTTGGATGACGTCCCTTAAAGGAACCGTCATTCGTCGTCTAGTCGTCGGAAGAAGAGGATGGATCCGCGCTGGAGGTCTTCAAGATGGAGCCGGTCGTCATCGGATGGAAGAACATAGAAGATGCCGCTTGGAGAAGATGTTTGCCGGTCCGGATGTCCTCTTCTTGCCGGATAGGAGGAAGACTTTGGACCCTCTTCTGGACTTCTTCAGTGGATGTCTAGCCCCCGCTTGGGTTGGATGAAGATCTTGGAGCCAGGACGGATCGGTGAACCTGGCATGGTGAAGACAAGGTAGGAAGATCATCAGGGGCTTAGTGTTAGGTTTATTTAAGGGGGGTTTGGGTTAGATTAGGGGTATGTGGGTGGTGGGTTGTAATGTTGGGGGGGGGGGATTGTATGTTTTCTTTTACAGGCAAAAGAGCTGAACTTCTTGGGGCATGCCCCGCAAAGGGCCCTGTTCAGGGCTGGTAAGGTAAAAGAGCTTGTAACTTTTTAAATTTAGAATAGGGTAGGGAATTTTTTATTTTGGGGGTCTTTGTTATTTTATTAGGGGGCTTAGAGTAGGTGTAATTAGTTTAAAATTGTTGTAATCTTTTTCTTATGTTTGTAAATATTTTTTTATTTTCTGTAACTTAGTTCTTTTTTATTTTTTGTACTTTAGATAGTTTATTTAATTGTATTTATTTGTAGGAATTGTGTTTAATTAATTTATTGATAGTGTAGTGTTAGGTTAATTGTAGGTAATTGTAGGTAGTTTATTTAATTATTTTATTGATAGGGTAGTGTTAGGTTTAATTATATCTTAGGTTAGGATTTATTTTACAGGTAAATTTGTAATTATTTTAACTAGGTAACTATTAAATAGTTCTTAACTATTTAATAGCTATTGTACCTGGTTAAAATAAATACAAAGTTACCTGTAAAATAAATATTAATCCTAAAATAGCTACAATGTAATTATAATTTATATTGTAGCTATATTAGGGTTTATTTTACAGGTAAGTATTTAGCTTTAAATAGGAATAAGTTATTTAATAAGAGTTAATTTATTTCGTTAGATAAAAATTATATTTAACTTAGGGGGGTGTTAGTGTTAGGGTTAGACTTAGCTTTAGGGGTTAATACATTTATTAGAATAGCGGTGAGCTCCGGTCGGCAGATTAGGGGTTAATAATTGAAGGTAGGTGTCGGCGATGTTAGGGAGGGCAGATTAGGGGTTAATACTATTTATGATAGGGTTAGTGAGGCGGATTAGGGGTTAATAACTTTATTATAGTAGCGCTCAGGTCCGCTCGGCAGATTAGGGGTTAATAAGTGTAGGTAGGTGTCGGCGACGTTGTGGGGGGCAGATTAGGGGTTAATAAATATAACATAGGGGTCGGCGATGTTAGGGGCAGAAGATTAGGGGTACATAGGGATAACGTAGGTGGCGGCGGTTTACGGAGCGGCAGATTAGGGGTTAAAAGTGTAATGCAGGGGTCAGCGATAGCGGGGGCGGCAGATTAGGGGTTAATAAGTGTAAGGCTAGGGGTGTTTAGACTCGGGGTACATGTTAGAGTGTTAGGTGCAGACTTAGGAAGTGTTTCCCCATAGGAAACAATGGGGCTGCGTTAGGAGCTGAACGCTGCTTTTTTGCAGGTGTTAGGTTTTTTTTCAGCTCAAACAGCCCCATTGTTTCCTATGGGAGAATCGTGCACGAGCACGTTTTTGAGGCCAGCCGCGTCCGTAAGCAACTCTGGTATCGAGAGTTGCATTTGCGCTAAATATGCCCTACGCTCCTTTTTTGGAGCCTAACGCAGCATTTGTTTGAACTCTCGATACCAGAGTTAAATTTATGGTGCGGCCAGAAAAAAACCCGCGGAGCGTTAACAGCCCTTTTACCGCCGAACTCTAAATCTAGCCGTTGGTGCGCTACACAGGCCTTTACAGGGGCCTACAACCCCCCTCCCACTATTCCATATTCCCATAAAGGACCTCATATTCCCTAAGCAGTTGACATTGGTGGGAATAAAAGAATAACTACCCCTACTCTGGCATGGAAATCTTCCTCCTGCTTATGTGATCATTTAGAGCGGCATCAAGGAGAACTTTAATACAAGAGTCAGTGGCCATTTCTAGGGGACATTTTATTATAAAGAGACCCTGTATCAAACTGTTTTTTGAAAAAGGACAGGGTATCTATCATGCTGTCTCCCTTTGATGGTGGAATTTTCTTCAACATGCAGATGTAATGGCCTTGAGATTCCGGTGGTCAGAGGATCAGTAGGGGACTCCAAGCCCCTTTAAAGTATAGTCAAGATACGAGTCTTATGCGACTAAATAGTCATTGTCATCCTGGGCTAGCATATATATATATTGGAGTTCTTGTACACAGTACATTTGGGTAGAGGCCAATGAGCAGCGGATTTCCTATCATGCCGCAAGGGTCCAAGAGGAGGACAACAAATCCCACTGAATATAAAGAATCTGTGGCTAAGATCCAGCTTGAGAAACCATTTTATATAAGTGATCCTGCAATGGACCTCCCAACAGAGAGAGCTCTATTAGATCAGTGCTCCCAAACAGTTTTAGATTCAGAGTCTACCATGGCATCAGAAATAGTTGCTACACTTACCCATAAGCTCAAGAATCTTCAAGACTCTCTCACTAAAACTTTTAAGAGCTCTGTGGCTGACTTGCGTAAAGATATAGGAGCAATTGGTGAGAGAGTCGACACTCTGGAGCAGAAACAAGAAGACCTGGTGGTGGAGCAAGCCAATCTCTCCAACCATTCACAAATAGTGGTAGATAAGATTGACACAATGGAGGCTAAGATGGTGGACATTGAAGATCGTTCCCGCCGAAATCATCTGAGATTTCGGGGGATTCCTGAGGAAGTCTCAACTCAAGATCTGGAACCTTTCCTCAACGAATTCTGTGGTTACCTAAAATCCCCACAGCTCCCTAGTGAAAACTTGCTAGATAGAGTTCACAGGCTTCCTAGAGGCAGGAATGTTCCATTTGAAAAACCTTGAGATGTCATTGCCCGTTTTCATTTTTTCACTTATAAGGAGCAGATCACTAAAGCAATGTTCTCTAACCCCACCCTTCCTGACCGGTTCCAGAACATACAGGTCTTTCCGGATCTGTCCCAGTTCACAATCCAGAAAAGGGCTACTTTCAGAGATGTTACTAAAACCCTATGACAACATGGCATCAAGTATGGGGATACCCAACAAAGCTCCTTATTCATAAGGAAGGTCACCTATATGCAGCTGCCATGCCTGCTAGGGCCCAACAATACTTGAAAGACTGGGACTACATTCAGGCTCCTCAAACCAGAGGTCATCCTCCCACCCATAACGAAAAAGATTCTTCAGATCTACCAGCCAAGTCCTCAAATCCAACTGGCTCATTCAGCACATCTGCCGCGGAGTGGCATCCTTTGTCACAGAGACCCTCAAACAGCAAACGCCTATTTCCCATTCGAAGCCTAACTTTACTACAGGATCATACAAGCTCCACAAATTTGCTTCCAAGAGAGGCAAATACCTTAACCCCTGAATGATCTGCTAGCTCAGGATGATAAGTATTATATTTTGAGGGAGGGGGAGGGAAATGCCATTTAATTGTTCTTTTCCTCTTTATGTTCGTTTTCACTTCCTTCCTTACATTGTTCAGTGACTCCCTGGGACTTTTTACTAAGGGTCATTTTAGTTGCTCTAGACCTGCTCTTAGCAATGCCTACAAAGAATATCCCCAACCTTCCTGCCCAACCACTGGGGAATCTTTATGGGCTGAGATTCTGCTCTACTGTTGGGGTTTCTTCGGCTGATCTCAACAGAGACTATCCAAAGCTGAGTAAGTGAAGACTCTGCTATCTGCTGGGGTCTATGGGGTCTCCTCACTAAGTAAGAGAAATGTGGGTCATAACTGGAAGCCAGCAAATGCGAGCTAGGAACTCCTTTGATAAGATAATTGCAATACCCTTTAAACACACAACTACTTCTTTGTATGACAATTATATTACATACTAGTGTGGTAGCTTTAACCTATCGTGGACCTTATTCTAGCTGGCAATAGAAAAATGCTTTTACTTCTGTTTACGTATGTTTAGTTTTGATTAGGTGTGTTTGTACTTTCATTATGCAAGGCCAAGTGTGCTGCTCTGTTTTGCCGTCATGGCTTATTGCAAGATGGTGAGGGTTGTTTTTCCTAGTCTAGATTAAGGCTTAATAAAGCAGTTTGACCCTCTATGCGGCAAGACAGACCAGCAATGCTATCTCTGGGTAAAATATTTTGACTCCTGGACACATATATCAATATTGTTCTTTTACTTGGTTTTATGTTTTTTTGCATGCTACTCTATATTGCCGCCACAGGGACTGCAGTACTGTGATTCAGGATTGTTATAGCCACAATGGGGCTCATATATAGGTTGCTGATTCCTTGTGTGGCAAACTAGATGAGCCTAGTCATCTTTATTGTTATGCCCTATTTCTATGCTTAAGAACAATGACACAATATGGTTCTTTTACTTTGTTCCCGTGCCACGTTTCCCTTAAAGTATAAAGTTATTCAACACCCTTTGAACACACACTTACTGCTCTTTATTGCTATTGTACCAAATACTAGTGTGAAAGCTTTAGACTTTCATGGTCTTTACTATAATTGGCCATAAATAAAATGCTTTTACTTATGTTCAGGTACGTCTGTTCTTGTCTAGATATGTTTGTATTGACATTAGGCAAGGTTAAGTGTGCTGCTCTGTTTTGCTGTCATAGTTTGTCTCAAGATGACAGGGGTAGTTTACCCCAGCCTAGATTAAGGCTGAATGAAGCCGTTTGACCCTATAGGGTGACAAGACAGATCAGCAATGTTTTCTCTGGGTGAAATATTTTAACTCCTGGACACATATATTAATATTGTTCTGTTACCAGGTTTTATGTTTTCTGCATGCTATTTAGTATTGCAGACACAGGGAATGCAGTGTTGTGACTCAGGTTTGTTATAGCCATAATGGGGCTCATATGCAGATTGCTGACTCCCTGTGGGGCAAACTAGACGAGCCTAGTTATATTTAATGTTATGCCCTATTTCTATGCTTAAGAACAATGACACAATATGGTTCCTTTACTTTGCTACCATGTCACGTTTTCCATAAAGTATAAGGTTATTCAACACCCTTTGAACACACACCTACCTCTTTATATTGCTATTGTACCAAATAATAGTGTGGAGGCCTTAGCCCCTCATGGTCTTTACTATAGTTGGCCATAGATAAAGTGCTTTTACTTATGTTCAAGTATGTCTAGTCTTGACTAGGTATGTTTGTATTGTCATTATGTAAAATTAAATGTGCTGCTCTGTTTTGCTGTCATGACTTGTCTCAGGATAGCGAGGGTAGTTTGCCCTAGCCTAAATTGAGGCTGTATGAAGCCATTTGACCATTTAAGTGACAAAACAGACCAGCAATAATATCTTTGTGTGAAATACTCTGACTTTCGAACACTTATATTAATATTGTTCTGCTACTTGGTTTTATGTTTTTTTTGCATGCTACTCTATATTGCCACCACGGGGAATGCAGTGTTGCAATTCAGAATTGGTATAGCCACAGTGGGGCTCATATACAGGTTGCTGATCCCCAGTGTGGCAAACTAGATAAGCCTAGTTATCTTTGTTGTTATGCCTTATTTCTATGCTTAAGAAAAAATTACGCACTATGGTTCTTTTACTATGCTCCCATGTGGCATTTTCCATAAAGTATAAGGTTATTTCCTTTCACTAAAAGCTTATCTAATGCCATTCCCCGGCCTTCTTTTCTGTCACCCCCCTTCGGGATTTCCTCTAGATCACAAGATTACTACGACATCAAAATTCCCCCAATATAGCCTACTATAGAAGACCTCCCCATTTCAACCTCCAAGAATTCTTCTCCAGATCGTTCTGGGGTTGGTTTAATAAGATCCCCCATTATTTGTGACCCTTAGTTTCTCCTGATCCCAAATTCTCCATACCCCTCACATAGGCCACTCTATAGAGTATCATACACCTGTTTGGCGAACAGGTTCCTAGAAATCGAATCCCTCCAGCCCATGTCCCCAGCTTTGTGTAGTTTAGTTATTTAAGTCCCCCCCTTTCGAGCAGTCGCAGTTTGAGTCGTAAATACTCGGTCACTGTCTATTCCCCTGACCGCCAGATATACTGGCTAACCTTAAGAAGAAAAATACAAGTTTAAACCCCCCTTCATGAAACATAAGTTTACACAGTAAACACTAGAACACAGATTCTAGATTCACATTTCCCTTTTATACGAGTTATAATACTCCTGGATGTTTGACGAAAGGGAGTAAGCCTAGGTTTTTACCAAGGGATTTCTCCAACCCAGACTCTTAAAGCAGCTGTCTGATTTGCTCAAAGACTTAGCACCTTCCCTCCTTCCTACTCTTCCCTTCCTCCCTTTTTTTTTTCTTTCCAAAATGTTTCAAGCGGCAATGTTGAGATTCCTTACCTTGAATTCGAAGGTATTGAATTCTCCCAATAAGCGCAGTCTATTAAAAAACTTCCTCCAGGCTCGGAGGAGCGATCTGGTTTTCCTCCAGGAAACCCATTGGGCAACCTCCCATATTCCGACTATTAGGTTTCCTCAGTTTCTGGAAGTCTATCACTCTACTTATAAGGACAAAACTAGGGGAGTCTCTATCTTGATTAGTAAAAATGTGATCTTCCATCTTGTACATCTGAAGAGGGATGAGGAGGGTCGCTTCCTTATCCTGATCTGTAAACTAAACAATCAATTGTATACATTGGTTAATATTTATGCCCCCAACCAAGGCCAAATAGCATTCCTGAAGAAGACCCTTACCACAGTGGAGAGGTTGAAACAGGGAACCCTGATCCTAGGCGACCATTTTAATTTGGTCTGGGATCCGTATGTGGATAAGAGAATCCCTGTCCACAAAACTCTGGACTCCTTTTCTACTTCAATAGCTCCTAAGTTCCAGAATTTAATATTTCAGCATTCTCTATACGATGTCTGGTGTGCGTGTCACCCAGAGTTGAGAGATTTTTCTTATTTTTCAGCCTCACATAGGTCATATTCTCATCTCGACTATTTTTTTGTTGATTCATGGACCCTGAACTCAATTAAAGAATCTAGAATTCATTATTGTGTCTGGTCTGACCATGATGCAGTCTCCTTTCCGATTCAAAGCACGGACCTACCCTATGTGAAACCATCCTGGAAATTTCCTAAATTCCTATGGAAGGATTCCTTGTTCATGCAGAGCCTCCAGGAGGAAATTCATCAGTTCCTAATAGTAAATCAGGAAGGTCAAACCACTCATCAAATTAGATGGGCAGCTTTGAAAGATAAGGAAGAGGGATATGCATCACCAAAGTAGCTGCAATGCGTCGGCTTGCTAGTGCCCCTCTGGGCAAATTAACATGTGTGCTGAGAACAGCTGAATGTCAGAACAGAAGAGACCCATCCCAACAATGTACTGAGGAAATTACGCGTATAAAAGGCCTGATAAAGGAACTTGAACTCAGTAGAATCCAAAAGGCTCTGTCCATCTTCAAACAGCTCCTATATCATAAGAGCAATAAAGCCGATTCATTGTTGGCTAGTAAGCTAAAGAATCGGGTAGCAGCAGCTAGAATTCCATATATAGTTCATAATGGTAAGAGAGTCTTTGCACCAGCTTAGATTTGGAAGGCATTTGCGGCATACTATGATAATCTATATAATATTGCCAGACATGAGAGACCAGACACAGCTACAGCAACGGAGATCTCTCAGTTTCTCCAAACATTACACCTTCCTGCGCTTTCAGAAGAGGCCAAGATTTCCCTGTTGAAACCATTCCATGATAGGGAGGTCACATTAGTGATCAGAAACCTCAAAAACAATAAAGCCCCGGGACCTGATGGCTTTCCTGGGGCTTTTTACAAAAAGTTCTTAAAGCATTTGATACCAGTCTTGCACCTTCTTTTTAATAAAATCAAATCGGATGGCCAGATTTTGAAGGAAAATCTAGAAGCTTTAATAATCACTATTCTCAAGCCAAATAAAAATATCTCTTTTTGCAACAGTTATCGCCCAATCTCTTTAATTAATGTGGACACTAAGCTTTACTCTAAACTTTTAGCCGATAGACTAGTTAACCTTTTGCCTTCTCTTTTACAGGTGGACCAAGTTGGCTTCACCAAGGGGCGTCAAGGGCCGGACAACATGAGGAGATTGCTATCTGTATTCTCAGAAGCGACCAGGAGAGGGACCCCACTGGTGGCCCTGTCGTTAGATGCCAAAAAGGCTTTCGACAGGGTCAGGTGGGAGTTCATCTGGGAAGTTCTCAGGACCTTCGGCTTCCCACCCCAAACAATCTCGGCCATTCAAGCTCTTTACTCATCGCCATATGTGAGAATCAGAGGTCCTGGTTTTTGCTCCCCGTAGATTAGTATTTCAAATGGTACTAGGCAGGGGTGCCCCCTTTCACCCTTAATATTTTCTTTGGTAATGGAGCCTTTTGCCCAGGCCATTAGACGCTCAGATCAGATCTCTGGAGTCCTATATCCTACTCATGAAGAAAAAATCATCTTGTTTGCTGATGATGTTACTCTGCTCCTGACTAATCCGGAGTCCCCGATCCAGGCGGTGTTTCGCCTAATTGACCTCTTCAGTAGACTTAACTATTATAAGTCTAAAATCGCAAAAACGGAAGCCTATGCCCTTAATTTCACGGTAGATCAGTTCCTCGTCTTGCAGAGAGGATTTAACTTCCAGTGGTCTGCCAGTCACCTAACTCATCTCGGAGTGGTATTAAGCGGAGACATAGACACGGTATTGAAAATGAATTTTGACAATTTGCTCTTGGAGGTTAGGTCTCTAATGCTAAAATGGGACCATCAGGAAATTTTGTGGCTTGGCAGAGTGGCCACGATCAAAATGTCCCTCCCTCCGAAGGTACTGTACTTGTTCAGATGCTTACCGATCAATATCCCATATAAAATCCTTCAACAAATCCATAAGACATTCTTGCACTATGTGTGGAAGAATAAAATTCTGAGGGTTGCATATAAGACCCTCCAAAGACCATTTTCCAGAGGAGGTATTGCGTTCCCAAACATATATCTATATTATGAGGAGGCAAGACTCACCCACATTTCCGTATGGAGATTGCTAACCGAGAAACCAAGATGGTATAGGCTTGAGGAACAGGCCTTGCCTCTAGGATTAAACCTAATGGATGCTATTTGGGTCCCTAAACACATGATTCTAAGTAAGTGGGTCAATAATCCCATTGTAAAACAGGCCATTAATATCAGGCATGACCTTCACCATCACACTGATATTTCTCCACATCCCTCCCCTATCCATAGTTTGGGAGGTTTACTGTGGAATTATCCAAATATTCATTTTGATTTTTGGAAAAGAAAGGGGGTCAACCACACATCTGACCTTTATATTTTGGGAGCTCTTGCCTCTGCAACGCAATTATTCAGATCTATTGGTGAGAACCCATTTTGGTTCCGATTTGAGAGCTTCAAAGTATTGAGTCTCATTAGATCTAGGGGATTCCCTAAAACAGCTCTAAGAGAGAGGACCAAATGGGAGGAGAGATGGGTTCAGGGCAAGGCCGAGACTAGGCCTTTATCTTTTCACTAAGCAGCCTTTTTGAAGAATCATTCGATAGGCCTCCCATGGCAGATAAAAGCCTGGAGCAGAGAACTAGATATTGCAATCTCTGAAAGCAAGATCTCCTCCGCGATCTCGCTTACAAAAAAAACTCTTTATTGTGTGACAGTCCTGGAAACATATATTAAGGTGATATTAAAATGGCATAGGGCTCCAGTGAGACTAGCAAAGATGTACAAAAACAGCAGTGCGCAATGCTGGAGGAATTGTGATCAGCTGGGTATGGATTAACACATTTGGTGGTCCTGTACGTAGGTAGAACCACTTTGGCGAGACGTCGAGGTGCTTCTCCAATCAGTCAATATAGAAATTAGTCTGACTCCCCAAATGGCCTTGTTCCACATCTTTCCACGATCTACTCCCATATTCACCAAGAGACTACTCATTTACTTTCTGGCGGCTACCAAATTATGTATTGCCAGGGCTTGGAAGCAACCAGAACCCCCAACCCTAAATGGGGTGTGCGACTTGGTGAATCATTTTGCGACAACGGAAAAATTTGTGGCTGGAGAAACCAATGAGATGGAAACTTATTGGGAGACCTGGTTGGACTGGATCGCCCACCAGTAGCTAGTAAACGCATTTATTAGTTACAACCCGTCCCTGATAGAGGTTTCGGCTGATTAGTAGAGACGCCCTATTTGGGCACTTCTGCGCAGATCTGCTGAGAGTGATTCAATCTTCTGATTTATATTATCTCCTTATCCCACCATCCCCCCATGGGGAGATTGCTAACCCAGCAAGTGTATACTTTTTGGATCCTTATAAGGGCAAATGCAAGCCCTGTTTTTATTTCTCCTAATACCTATAACTCAGAGTGCCCTTTGCCATCAGACTTTAGCCCTCTAGGTCTTATCTTTTATGATCATTTTACTTCCAGACGAGGGCCCCAGACTACCCTTTTCTTCTCTTAGTTCGGTGATGGAGGGCATACCAGATATATTAAATATACTAGATAAATCTCTGTTTCAATTTCTGGTTTAAATGTTTTCAGGACATACAGTTTGTAAACTAATGATGTTTATATACCAAACTCCAATGACTCTGTATTGTCCTGCTGTGATCTTGTCGTTATGTTTGTATTATTTTTATAATTTCAATAAAAATATTTAAAAAAAAAAAAAAACCTATCTAAAAAACCTAAGCTTCCCATTGCCCTGAAAAGGGCATTTGGATGAGCATTGCCATTAAAAAGGCATTTAGCTCTTTTTCAGCCCAAACCCTAATCTAAAAATAAAACCCACCCAATAAACCCTTAAAAAAACCTAACACTAACCACCGAAGATCCACTTACAGTTTTTGAAGAGCGGACATTCATCCTCAACGAAGCGGCAGAAGTCTTCATCCATGCGGCAAGAAGTCCTCAACAAAGCCGGGATAAGTCTTCATCCAAGCGGGCTGAAGTCTTCATCCAAGCCGGCAGAAGTCTTCATCCAGACGGCATCTTCTATCTTCATCCATCCGGCGTGGAGGGGCTCCATCTTCAAGACATCCGGTGCGGAGCATCCTCTTCTTTCCACGGCGACTGAAGAATGAAGGTTCTTTTAATGGACGTTATCCAAGATGGCGTCCCTTGAATTCCATTTGGCTGATAGAATTATATCAGCCAATCGGAATTAAAGGTGAAAAAATCCTATTGGCTGATGCAATCAGCCAATAGTATTGAGCTTCAATTGCATCAGCCATTAGGATTTTTTCACCTTTAATTCCAATTGGCTGATAGAATTCTATCAGCCAATAGGAATTCAAGGGACACCATCTTGGATGACGTCCCTTAAAAGAACCTTCATTCTTCAGTCACCGTGGAAAGAAGAGGATGCTCCGCGCCGGATGTCTTGAAGATGGAGCCGCTCTGCACCAGATAGATGAAGAAATAAGATGCCATCTGGATGAAAACGTCTGCCAGCTTGGATGAAGTTTTCGGCCCGCTTGGATGAAGACTTCTGCTGCTTCATTGAGGATGGATGTCCGGTCTTCAAAAACTGTAAGTGGATCTTCGGGAGTTAGTGTTAGGTTTTTTTAAGGGTTCATTGGGTGGGTTTTATTTTTAGATTAGGGTTTGGGCTGAAAAAGAGCTAAATGCCCTTTTAAGGGCAATGCCCATCCAAATGCCCTTTTCAGGGCAATGGGGAGCTTAGGTTTTTCAGATAGGTTTTTATTTGGGAGATTTGGTTGTGTGAGTGGTGGGTTTTACTGTTGGGGTGTTGTTTGTATTTTTTCTATTGTAAGGTGTATCCAGTCCAAGGATTCATCCATTACGTGGGATATTCTCCTTCCCAACAGGAAGCTGCAAGAGGATCACCCACAGCAGAGCTGTCTATATAGCTCCTCCCCTAACTGCCACCTCCTGTCATTCTCTTGCAGCTCTCGACAAGGGAAGTAGCTAGAGAGATGTGGTGAATTAGTGTAGTTTATCTTCAATCAAAAGTTTGTTATTTTTAAACGGTGCTGGCGTTGTACTGTTTTTTTACCTCAGGCAGAAATTAGAAGAATTTTCCTGAGGTTTTTGATGATCTTAGCAGGTTGTAATTAAGGTCCACTGCTGTTCTCACACATAACTGAAGAGTATGAGGAAACTTCAGCTGGGAGAACGGCCTGCAGAATTAATTGCCCTGAGGTATGTTCAGTATATTATTTCTAGAGGATAAGAACTTGCAAATGCTGACAGTGCCTGATATATTTAAGGTAAGCCTGATTGCAGTGATTTAATAAACGACTGGCATCATGCTTGCAGTAAAGGGTAATTTTCATATTACTTTCTATTATGGCTTAGTATGTAAAACGTTTGGATATATTTAAAGAACGTTTTTTACTTAGGGGATAAATCTTTGTTTGGGGCCTAGTTTTTCACATGGCTGTTATTTTACTCCTAGGAATATTTTTTTAAGGCCCTCTGACTTTGAGTGCATGGTGGGAGGGGCCTATTTTCACGCTCTAATTGCGCAGTTGTTTTTACATTCTGAGACATCCAGCTTCCCTGAAGAAGTCCCCTGACATATTGGGCCTCTGTAAAGGGTTTTTGTGCCTACAAAAGTCATTTTATGGGAAGGTAAGAGCCACAGTAGAGCTGTGGCAGTTTGCTTGTGACTGTTTTAACGTTTTTTTACCATTTTTTTTGCTTCGTTTTTGAACCTGAGGGGTTAATCATCCATTTGCAAGTGGGTGCAATGCTATTTTAGTCTATTATATACACTGTACACATTTCATAGAGTTAACTGCTTTTTTCACTGTTTTGCAGTTTTTGTGTTTGTTTTTTTCCCTTAAAGGCACAGTACCGTTTTTTATATTCTGCTTTTTCACATTAGTTAAAGTGTTTTCAAAGCTTGCTGGTCTCATTACTAGTCTGTTATACATGTCTGACATAGAGGAAACTCCTTGTTCATTATGTTTAGAAGCCATTGTGGAACCCCCTCTTAGAATGTGTACTAAATGCACTGATCTTACTATAAGTTATAAAGACCATATTCTGGCTTTAAAAGATTTATCACCAGAGAAAATTGACAAGGGGGAAGTTATGCCGACTAAGGGCTCGCTTCCATTGAGTGGTTAAAAATGGAGCCGTAAGCTACTGAAGCGGACGACAGCTAAAAGTAATTTACGGCTCCATTTTAGTACCAGGTTTCCATTGAAAATATTAGAGTGTTGCGCGCAGTCGCTCTTTTCGGCCGTACGTAAGTTTGCGTTGCCAACCGATGTCGGATTTGTCGAAAAGCTCGCCATAACAAGTGCATTGCCATGGTAACCTGACCTCTGTCTATAAGAATAATGGTTTGTGCCTGCGCTCTTTACCTGTGATCACCTCTAGAGAGAAACACACGGGAGCTAGTTGCGTTGGTAGGAGTTTTGGGTTTTTGAGAGTTGTTTGAGAGTTAGTGAAGAGTTTGATATTTTATTTTCATATATTCTTATTGTAGGCCTCATATAATATTAGGAACACACACACACACACACACATCCATACATTAGTTAATTAACACACATTAGTTTATACACACAAACACACACACACACACACACTTTTATTTGATACAAACACATTCACATTTTTTTTTATTTCATTAACCCCCATATACCCATCTTCCTTTATTACTCCTTTCATTAACCCCCTTATCCCACTTCCCATCCCCCCTTTGACTACCCTTCCCGTCCCCACTATATAACTTTTTTTTTATATATATATATACATTTTGCCCATCCTTTTTTTTTATATACATTTTGCCCATCCTTTTTTTTTTTTACATCCCATATTTTTTGTTTCATTTGATTATATAGCCCACCCCTTTCTTCATTTGCATCCCTTATTATTTTTCGATAATTTTGTTATAATCCTCTTTTTTTATCTTTTTTCATTTACAGCCCTTTGTTTATTTTCACCCCCACATTTTATTTTTATTTTGAGGGATATAGAATAGAGATAGTTAGGGTCTAGATAGGTTAGGTAGTTAGTTTTGGGGATATTTAATTTAGGGTTTAGTTAGGTGAATTAGTGTAGTTAGGTAAGCTAGGGACTTTAGTGTTAGGTTAGAGTTAGGGAGGAAGGAGAAAGGGAAGGATAGGCCTAGTGGAGTTGGGAAGAGGGTGGCTAGGGGGAGGGCAGTGGAGAGGGTGAATAGAGGGAGGGGGAGGGGGAAGTAGGGAGTAGTATGGGCAGGACTAGGGGCCGAGGTTTTGGTGGAGGATTTGTCCTTCCTCAAAACCTGGCAGAGGAGGGAAGGAGAGAGGGTGGAAGAGGAGTGGAGGTGGGAGGAGTGAAGAGGAGTCAGCCTCAGCTAGGCACAAAAAGAAAAGGGAAAGTGGGGCAGACTGTGGCAAGTGGGAGTGGGGCTGGTGGTAGCCTGTCACAGCCTGCAGGGAGAGAGGAGGGAGAGAGGGCTGGTCCCCAGTCACAGGAGGGAGAGTCTGTGTCTGCTGGCCCTTCAGGTGTGAAGGGCAGGCTAAGAGAGGAGAGGTACTCTGAGGAGGAGAAGGAGGCTCTTGTTGAGGCCTACTTGGAGAGGGCACCTCAGCTGGAGAACCCTAACCTGAGGGCGGGTGTCCGGAATAAGCTGTGGGAGGAGATTCGAGTGGCAGTCAGCTGCTTAGGACGTAATCGTTCTACTGTTAGTATAAAACATCGATATCATGATTGCAGGCGAGAAACAAAAGCGAAGCTGGCACAGCAGGCCAAATAGGCACGTGGGACAGGTGGTGGTCCTAGCAAGAGAATACACCTAAGGTCATGGGAGGAGATACTGTCCAATGTTATCTCAGATGAATCTGTTCACGGATGTAAGGGGACAATGGACACCTCTGTGCCACCTGAAGAGGTGTATGAAGGTGAATATTCAATATTAAATATAACCATATATGTGATGTATATATGTTGTATATTATAAATACCCATCTGTGTTTAGCTATGAATCTAAAATTACATAGTTGTATTTAATATGTTCAGCAAGCACTCTGTATTGTATATCTGCTCCGACAAGCAAGAATATTGATAATATAATATCCAAGAATATTAAGCATTTCATATAAATCATGTGTCATTGTCCTTAAAGGGACACTGTACCCAAATTTTTTCTTTTGTGATTCAGATACAGCATGCAATTTTAAGCAACTTTCTGATTTACTCCAATTATCAATTTTTCTTCGTTCACTTGCTATCTTTATATGAAAAAGAAGGCATGTAAGCTTTTTTTCTAGGGTCAGAACTCTGGACAGCAGTTTTTGATTGGTGGATGCATTTATTCACCAATCAGAAAGGACAACCTAGGTTGTTCACCAAAAATGGGCCGCCATCTAAACTTACATTCTTGCATTTCAAATAAAGATACCAAGAGACTAAAGAACATTTGAAAATAGGAGTAAATTAGAAAGTTGCTTAAAATTGCATGCTCTATCTGAAGCACAAAAGAAAATATTTGGGTACAGTGTCCCTTTAACAATGTTCCTTTAAGACACAGTCTATAAAGATTCATCAGTTATGGTCATATATGCTTGGATTTTATCCCAAACACACTATATGTGTGTGTGTGTGTGTGTGTGTGTATGTGTATGTGTGTGTATGTGTATGTGTATGTGTGTATGTGTATGTATGTATGTATGTGTATGTGTGTATGTATGTGTGTGTGTGTGTATGTGTGTGTGTGTGTGTGTATGTGTGTGTGTGTGTGTGTATGTGTGTGTGTGTGTGTGTGTGTGTGTATGTGTGTGTGTGTGTATGTGTGTGTGTGTATGTGTGTGTGTGTGTGTGTATATATATATACACATAAATATGGAATATAATAGTCTGTATTGTTATGCTACAAAGTAATATATTCTATTAGATAGTTAATGTAAACATACCGTATATTTATTTGTAGGTTTACGAACAGGAGTAGTATGAAGCTGCACCAACACCACAGCAGGATGTTCCTACATTCACTGAGGAGGATGAGGATATCTATGGCGACACTACCTCCTATATCAGCCTCTTAGAAGGTGATATGCAGCAGCCTAGGGCATATGAGGTGGAGGATATATCAGGCCCTTCTCCATCTACTTCGGAGACAACATTTCATGTTCTGGGTTCTGAGCCCCAGCAGACTCATCCTCCTCAACACTGGCAGTTCATGCATACTTCGCAGCAACAAATGGCACAGCCCCCACAGCTGCAGCCACCGCAGCAGATGATGCACCCCCCCACAATATCCTCCTCAGCAGCAGATGATGCACCCACCACGACATCCTCCTCAGCAGCAGATGATGCACCCACCACAACATCATCATCCTTAGCAGCAGATGATGCACCCACCACAGCAGCATACAGATCTGCATAATCTGTACTATATGCCTCCCACTCCTATGGCACAACAGGAGTCCACACCACCACCCACTGCACCCACCAATGTATTGCCAACAGTGCCATCACAGACAACCTCCCAGTCACCAATACGGAGAGACAGCCCTGGAACCAGCCAATTATTGGTTCCTGAGACACCAACTGTACAACAGGGTCCGGCACAGTCCCAGCAGGATGATCTACTGAGGCTCATACATAGAGAGCTTAGGCTGTCCAGGCTCCAGCAGCAGCAGGCTTTCAGGAGGATACAGAGCCAAAAGGACATCCATAATTCCTCACTCGTCCGCCTGGCAGAGGCAGTGGAGAGGCTCGCGGATAGGCCCCAAACTCCATTCTCGCTTGCATCCTCTGTCATCTCAATGCAGGACCCTGAATCCCGTTTATTAGCCTCACATTCAGCTGGTGGGCGTCGCACAAGACGCCACACTTCCCCCCCTAAGTACCGCAAGAATTAATTAATATTATTTTTTTTCCACCCAAGATATATCATATCTAATTTTTGTACTAAAGCACTTTTTTAAGTGCGATTTTCATCTCATAAATATGCATCCATTTTTCTAATCCAAATTTGAACATATATCTTAATATTATTCTAATAGCTGTTTATCTGCTAAAAATTAACAGCTTTATTCATTTTTATTTCACATGATGTCAATTAATATGCAGGTGTATGCAAGGTGTACTTGGGGATACGTGTCTGAAATTTATACAGTATATGCTATCTAACATTAGTCAACGTGACATGTGTAAATGTTATGATTTATATTCCACAAGCATATGTTGTTTGCTCCTTTAGATGAAGCTAATAAGGGTTATATAGTTATAGAAGAGTTGAAAAGTAAATACTCCTTCCTGTTGCTATGGCCAAATACCTTGCATTCATTCTTATAGTCCTATGTGGAATGTAATATCTGAAATATATACCTATCATGACTAATACCTATCATGACTAATGCACTCCTTTTTGTCAAGATTATTATTCAATATTTAGAATAATTAGATAAATGTATCTTTATGATATTTAAACACTGATGTATACACAACATATATGTGATTGCCATGATATAGAGGTGATTAATACATTTTGTCATCATATGACATCATATGAACTGACACAGATTCTCCCAGGGACCAATGCACAATGCACAATGCACTTTTAAATTGTTTCAATAACTCCATGTTAAAGTCAATACTTCATATCTCTTGAAGTATGTAACATTAAGCACTTATGTATTTTGGTTAATAGTCTAAATATTGCAAATGTATTATCTGCTTTAGCAGACATGACATTACATATATTTTATAAATATTAGTACTATGACACATTATAACTTTAATGTGTCATCGTTTTGTATTGAATAAATATGATTTTCACATTGAAAATTACATTTGAATGAGGGTAAATCTGTAATAATAAAACTCATCTTCATGATAAACAACTTATTTCCTTTGAATTATTTTTCTATATGTATTGAGATTATATATAGCATCCCTGGGCAAAGGTTTCATTTTGAATAGGTAGATATTTTATTTATTTTTATAATATTTTACCAGGAAAGATACACTGAGATTTCTATAGTTTTCAAGTATGTCCTGGGTACACAAAACATTGCATTGATACAATGGGTACAATAAAATAAAAAACAATAATAATACATATGCCCAAAAATTTAACATAGAACAGGTAGGAAATATATAATCAACAATGACAGGTGCATTCTGTTTTGAGATATGTAGAGAGGGATCTCTTAAAGGATATTAGGCATGGGGAAGGTTTGAAAGTGTGCGGGAGGTCGCTCCATAATTGTTGTGCTTGCATATATTTTTATATGTACATACATATTGATATTTCTATGACAACATGGGTTCAAATATTCCTATACATAGGACCAATAAATGTAGCATATATAATGTTATTTGTACATTGAAACACTCATAATTTCTTTTGGATTTGCAATTTCAATGAGAAACCTGCCTCAAAAAGCTATTTTTCCTCCTTTACACCTAGTTGAGTTGGGTGTAATATTTCTCAATGTATCAAGAGCCTCCAACAGTGTATTAACGGTTAGCGCTTTCATTGGAAACCTGGTATAATTTATCGATTAACGGCTTCTATTACTTTCTATGGGACGCGAAGATCTTTTCGGCAGCCAAAGTCCGGCTGCCGATATTGAGGTATAATGCGCCATTGGAAACAGTCGATAAACGATATTGCTTTCAACAGCATATTTAACGGTTTGCGAGTGCACGCAAACTGAATTACGACTCAATGGAAGTGAGCCCTAACTCTCCCCATGTGTCAGAGCCTATAACTCCCGCTCAGGGGGCGCAAAGTACATCTAGCGCGCCCATTGCGTATACTTTACAAGACATGGCGGCAGTTTTGAATCATACTCTTACAGAAGTATTGTCCAAACTGCCAGGGTTACAAGGAAAGTGAGACAGCTCTGGGGCTAGAACAAATACAGAGCTCTCTGACGCGTTAGTAGCTATGTCTGATATACCCTCACAATGTGCAGAAGCCGAAGAAGGAGAGCTTCTATCTGTGGGTGATTTTTCTGACTCAGGGAAGACACCTCAATCTGATTCTGATATGTCTACGTTTAAATTTAAGCTTGAACACCTCCGCATGTTGCTCAGGGAGGTTTTAGCAACTCTGGATGACTGTGACGCCATTGTAGCCCCAGAGAAATTGTTTACACTAATGTTTTTCCAATACCTAAGAGGTTTTCAGAAATTATTACTAAGGAATGGGATAGACCAGGTGTACCGTTCTCTCCCCCTCCTGTTTTTAAAAAGATGTTTCCCATAGATGCCACTACACGGGACTTGTGGCAAATGGTCCCTAAGGTGGAGGGAGCAGTCTCTACTCTAGCAAAGCATACAACTATCCCTGTCGAGGACAGATGTGCTTTTCTAGATCCAATGGACAAAAAATTAGAGGGTTACCTTAAGAAAATTTTTATTCAACAAGGTTTTATTCTCCAGCCCCTTGCATGCATTGCCCCTGTCACTGCTGCTGCGGCCTTCTGGTTTGAGTCTCTAGAAGAGGCTCTACAGGTAGAAACCCCATTGGATGATATCCTTGACAAGCTTAAAGCTCTAAAGCTAGCCAATTCATTTGTTTCTGACGCCGTTGTTCATTTAACCAAACTAACAGCTAAGAACTCAGGTTTTGCTATTCAGGCGCATAGGGCGCTATGGCTTAAATCCTGGTCAGCTGACGTTACTTCAAAGTCTAAGCTTCTTAACATTCCCTTCAAGGGGCAGACCCTATTTGGGCCTGGACTGAAGGAGATAATTTCTGATATTAGTGGAGGAAAAGGTCATGCCCTTCCTCAGGATAGGTCCAACAAATTAAGGACCAAACAGCCTAATTTTCATGCCTTTCAAAACTTCAAGAGTGGCGCAGCTTCAACTTCCTCTAATACAAAACAAGAGGGAAATTTTGCCCAGTCCAAGCCGGTCTGGAGACCTAACCAGGCTTGGAACAAAGGAAAGCAGGCCAAAAAACCTGCTGCTGCCTCTAAGACAGCATGAAAGATCAGCCCCCAATCTGGTAACGGATCTAGTAGGGGGCAGACTTTCTCTCTTCGCCCAGGCTTGGGCAAGAGATGTCCAGGATCCCTGGGCATTGGAAATCGTGTGCTAGGGATATCTTCTGGACTTCAAAGCTTCTTCCCCAAAAGGAAGATTTCATCTCTCACAATTATCTGCAAACCAGATAGAGAGAGAGGCATTCTTACATTGTGTTCAAGATCTCCTAGTTATGGGAGTGATCTACCCAGTTCCAAAGGAGGAACAGGGGCAAGGCTTCTATTCAAATCTGTTTGTGGTTCCCAAGAAAGAGGGAACCTTCAGACCAATCTTAGATCTCAAGATCCTAAACAAATTTCTCAAGGTCCCATCCTTCAAGATGGAAACTATTCGAACCATCCTACCTATGATCCAGGAGGGTCAATATATGACTACTGTGGACTTAAAGGATGCTTATCTGCACATTCCGATACACAGAGATCATCATCGGTTTCTCAGGTTCGCCTTCCTAGACAGGCATTACCAGTTTGTGGCTCTTCCCTTTGGGTTAGCTACGGCACCAAGAATCTTTACGAAGGTTCTGGGGTCACTCCTAGCGGTCCTAAGGCCGCGGGGTATAGCAGTAGCCCCTTACCTAGACGACATTCTAATACAGGTATCGAATTTTCAAATCTCCAGGTCCCATACAGACATTGTTCTGGCATTCCTGAGGTCGCATGGGTGGAAAGTGAATGAAGAAAAGAGTTCTCTAGCCCCTCTCACAAGAGTTTCCTTCCTAGGAACTCTGATAGATTCTGTAGAAATGAAGATTTACCTGACAGAGGCCACGTTGTCAAAACTTCTAAATTCCTGCCATGTTCTTTATTCTACTTCTCACCCTTCAGTGGCTCAGTGTATGGAAGTAATCGGCTTAATGGTAGCGGCAATGGACATAGTGCCGTTTGCCTGCCTACATCTCAGACCACTGCAACTCTGCATGCTCAGTCAGTGGAATGGGGATTACACAAATTTGTCCCCTCTACTAAATCTGGATCAAGAGACCAGGGATTCTCTTCTCTGGTGGCTATCTTGGGTCCATCTGTCCAAGGGTATGACCTTCCGCAGGCCAGATTGGACAATAGTAACAACAGATGCCAGCCTTCTGGGCTGGGGTGCAGTCTGGAACTCCCTGAAAGCTCAGGGCTTGTGGACTCAGGAGGAGACACTCCTTCCGATGAACATTCTGGAACTAAGAGCGATATTCAATGCTCTTCATGCTTGGCCTCAGCTAGCTATGGTTCATCAGATTTCAGTCGGATAATATCACGACTGTAGCCTACATCAACCATCAAGGGGGAACAAGGAGTTCCCTAGTAATGTTGGAGGTTTCAAAAATAATTCTATGGGCAGAGGTTCACTCTTGCCATCTATCAGCTATCCATATCCCAGGAGTAGAGAACTGGGAGGCAGATTTTCTAAGTCAACAGACTTTTCATCTGGGGGAGTGGGAACTCCATCCGGAGGTGTTTGCACAGTTGATTCAACTTTGGGGCAAACCAGAACTGGATCTCATGGCGTCTCGTCAGAACACCAAGCTTCCTTGTTACGGATCCAGGTCCAGGGATCCCAAGGCAGCGCTGATAGATGCTCTAGCAGTACCTTTGTCTTTCAACCTGGCTTATGTGTTTCCACCGTTTCCTCTGCTCCCTCATCTGATTGCCAAGATCAAACAGGAGAGAGCTTCAGTGATTTTGATAGCACCTGCATGGCCACTCAGGACTTGGTATGCAGATCTGGTGGACATATCATCCCTTTCACCATGGACTCTACCGCTCAGGCAGTACCTTCTACTTCAGGGTCTTTTCAACCATCCAGATCTAATTTCTCTGCATCTGACTGCTTGGAGATTGAACGCTTGATTTTATCAAAACATGGTTTCTCCGAGTCGGTCATTGATACCTTAATTCAGGCTCGAAAGCCTGTCACCAGGATAATCTATCATAAGATATGGTGTAAATATCTTCATTGGTGTGAATCCAAGGGTTACTCATGGAGTAAAGTCAGGATTCCCAGGATATTATCTTTTCTCCAAGAAGGATTGGAGAAGGGATTGTCAACTAGTTCCTTAAAGGGACAGATTTCTGCTCTGTCTATTCTTTTGCACAAGCGTCTGGCGGATGTTCCAGACGTTCAGGCGTTTTGTCAGGCTTTAGTTAAAATCAAGCCTGTGTTTAAACCTGTTGCTCCGCCATGGAGTTTAAATTTAGTTCTTAAAGTTCTTCAAGGGGTTCCGTTTGAACTAGACATGTGCAGCCGCGAAAAATTCAGTTCGGTTCATATCGATTTGGACCGATTCGAATTTTGGTTCAGATCGATTCGAATTCGGAAGAAATCGAATGAATTCGTTTCGGATTCATTCGGATTCTTTCGAATTCGAAAAAATTTGGTTCGAATTAGTTTCGGATTGATTCGGTTGGAATCGATTCGGATTTTCTGACATTCGGTCACTGTAAAGTGGGATGTGCTGTGTATTACACTAGTATACTAGTGTAATACACAGCCATCCGAATCCATCCGAATCTACCGAATAAATTCAAATCGATTCGGATTTATTCGGTAGATTCGGAACTACCGCAATTCGGAAATTCAAATCGATCTGAATCTCTGAATTCGAACAAATTCGTCTGAATTTCGATTCGGGACGAACCGAATCGCACATGTCTAGTTTGAACCTCTGCATTCCATAGATATCAAGCTTTTATCTTGGAAAGTTCTGTTTCTGGTAGTTATCTCTTCGGCTCGAAGAGTTTCAGAGTTATCTGCCTTGCAGTGAGATTCCCCTTATCTGATCTTCCATGCAGATAAGGTAGTTTTGTGTACCAAACCTGGGTTTCTTCCTAAGGTGGTATCTAATAAGAATATCAATCAGGAGATTGTTGTTCCGTCACTGTGTCCTAATCCTTCTTCAAAGAAAGAACGCCTTTTACACAATCTTGACGTAGTTCGTGCTTTAAAGTTTTATTTACAAGCTACTAAAGATTTTCGTCAAACATCTGCATTGTTTGTTGTCTACTCTAGACAGAGGAAAGGCCAAAAGGCTTCAGCAACTTCTCTTTCTTTTTGGTTAAGAAGTATAATCCGCTTAGCTTATGAGACTGCTGGCCAGCAGCCTCCTGAGAGAATTACAGCTCATTCCACTAGAGCGGTGGCTTCCACATGGGCTTTTAAAAATGAGGCTTCTGTTGAACAGATTTGTAAGGCAGCGACTTGGTCTTCGCTTCATACTTTTTCTAAATTCTACAAATTTGATACTTTTGCTTCTTCGGAGGCTATTTTTGGGAGAAAGGTTTTACAGGCAGTGGTGCCTTCCGTTTAAGCACCTGCCTTTTCCCTCCCTTCATCCGTGTCCTATAGCTTTGGTATTGGTATCCCACAAGTAATGGATACACCTTACAAGAGAAAACAAAATTTATGCTTACCTGATAAATTTATTTCTCTTGTGGTGTATCCAGTCCACGGCCCGCCCTGTCATTTTAAGGCAGGTGTTTTTTTATTTTTAAACTACAGTCACCACTGCACCCTATAGTTTCTCCTTTCTCTTGCTTGTCTTCAGTCGAATGACTGGAGGTGGCAGTTAGGGGAGGAGCTATATAGACAGCTCTGCTGTGGGTGATCCTCTTGCAGCTTCCTGTTGGGAAGGAGAATATCCCACAAGTAATGGATGAATCCGTAAACTGGATACACCACAAGAGAAATAAATTTATCAGGTAAGCATAAATTTTGTTTTTTTTTTACAGGTAAAAGAGCTGATTTCTTTGGGGCAATGCCCCGCAAAATGCCCTTTTAAGGGCTATTGGCAGTTTAGTTTCGGCTAGGTTTTTATTTTTATAGGGCTATTATATTAGGTGTAATTAGTTTAAATATTTGATAACTTCTTTTTTATTTTGTGTAATTTATTGTTGTTTTTTTTGTAATTTAGGTAATTGTATTTAATTAATGTAGTTTATTTAATTGTAGTGTAAGGTTAGGTGTTAGTGTAACTCAGGTTAGGTTTTATTTTACAGGTACTAGGTAGGTAGTAAATAGTTAATAACTATTTACTAACTATTCTACCTAGTTAAAATAAATACAAACTTAGCTGTGAAATAAAAATAAAACATAAGATAGCTACAATGTAACTATTAGTTATATTGTAGCTAGCTTAGGGTTTATTTTATAGGTATTTAGTTTTAAATAGGAATAATTTAGTTAATGATAGTAATTTTACTTAGATTTATTTTCATTATATTCAAGTTAGTGGTTTTAGGGTTGGGTTAGACTTAGGGTAAGGGTTTAATAACTTTAGTATAGTGGCGGCGACGTTGGGGGCGGAAGATTAGGGGTTAATAAGTGTAGGTAGGTGTTGACAATGTCAGGGGTGGAAGATTAGGGGTTCATAAGTATAATGTAGGTTGTGGCGATGTCAGAGGCAGCAGATTAGGGGTGTTTAGACTTGAGGTTTTTGTTAGGGTGTTAGGTGTAAACATAACTTTTCTTTCCACATAGGAATCAGAGGGGCTGCGTTACGAAGATTTACGCTCCTTTATTGCAGGTGTTAGACTTTTTTTTAACCAACTCTCCCCATTGATGTCTATGGGGTAATTGTGCACGAGCACGTAAAACCAGCTAAAAGCAGCGCTAGTATTGGAGTGCAGTATTGAGCTAAATTTTGCTCAACTCTGCAATATTGCCTGCTAACGCCGGGTTTTTGCAAACCTGTAATAGCAGCGCTATACGGAGGTGAGTGGTGACAATAACTTGCAAGAGGGCAGCGAGCCGCTCATAACTTAAAACTTGTAATCTAGCAGATTGTGCTGATTTTCAGACTCCTAACAAAGCCCCAAATTTTTAGATGTATACTGATGTATACAGACTTCAGACTGCTTCTGTTTGTATAATGGGTATTTTCATATGCAGGGGAGGGGGAGAGGGGGGTCTGCCCTCAGCCCCTTTCAGTGGGCGTCCCAGCCAAACCTCATCAACAAAATTAGGGGCTTCTAAGTACGTTTTTAAAAGGTTTCATATTGGATTTTTATATTGGTATCTGTGTATATTATTCTTTATAGTAGTGATTATTACATGCAGCTAAATTAAAAATGGTGAATACTGTCCATTTAAAGGGCCACTAAACCCAAAATCTTTCTTTCATGATTCAGATAGAGACTAGAAATTTAAACAACATTACAATTTCCTTCTATTATTTATTTTGCTTCATTTTTTAGATATCCTTAGTTGAAGAAAAAGCAATGCACATGGTGAGCCAATCACACGAGGCTTCTATGTGCAGCAACCAATCAGAAGCTACTGAGCATATCTAGATATGCTTTTCAGCAAAGAATATCAAGAGAATAAAACAAATGAGATAATATAAGCAAATTAGAAAGATGTTTACAATTACATTCTCTTTCTAAATCATGAAAGAAAAAATGTGGGTTTCATGGCCCTTTAAGTTCCCCCATCATATCTATTTGGGTAGGCAACATTTTAGCAATGTGGTGACTTTTTCTGAGATCTCTTGTAAAAAAAAATATATATCTTATTTTACATGTGCTGTATGTATACTATTAATCACTCACGGATCTTCATAACTCACATCCTTTATTACAGATAAAAAATTAAGACCTTGACTACCTTTATTTTTGATCCTTCCAATTAATTGTTAATTACATTTACCACAAGAAAGTTAATTAAACTTAATATGACATTCCAAACCTCAAAAAATGTGCATAAGTTTTAGTCCAAATACCTGTCAAAGAGATAGATTACAATCCTGTCTCTAATCCTATTCAAAAAATGTTTTCTTAATCTTTTGGTAGTCTAAGCCTGCGGGAAGTGAATTTTTAAATATATTAATTCCTTTGATATACATTAGTGATATTTCTTTATTCTTATATGAGATGCCAGGACTGAATCAGCAGTGTTATGAGGGATATTGAAAAAAATCAACCCCAACAGCAGTAAAAGTCCAGAGGTAAAATGTACAGTACATATTGGTGTCATAAGATATCATCATTAAACCTCCGTCCTTACATAATAATGACCACAAAATAACACCTATCCACTACAATAGGTCACTACAAATACAATATCATAATTAAACTTTTAAATATCAAATCCTCAATGAAATAAACTCAGGACTCCATGAAACACTGATCACCCTGATAATGCCAACCATCACCACGGGTCCCCTATTAAAAGTGTCCATCATTGAAAGCCCTTCTCTTTAAGGACCTGATATTCAAAACCTCGCCGGCATGGAGAGAAATCAGAAAAAATATTTGTGATTTTTTTTTAGATCTTGTATTGTAACGTAGGAGTCTCTGTTTCACATAAAGAACACTACATAGCAACATAAACATTTCTCAAGTTAAAATTTGTGTTTCTAAAAATTTGTAAGGGTCTCACTGTACTAAAAAGACTTCTAAGAAAATGGCGAGGTTTTGACTATCAACCCTAAGTGACCTCAAACAGTTATCCCATTGCAAGAATTTACTCATAAAAGGACCACATATCAATGGAGCATCCAATTTGAGAAACCAACTTGTTGTGACCCTTAATTAAAGGCAAGAGCCAAGCAAATCACACATATAAAATCATTATTTATATGTCAATTCTCATTTCAGAGATATTTACTCATCCTTGCTTGGAGCTTTTGATCATTATTTTTAGTCTCTTTCAGTCAGTTCTTCACAACTAAGCCTTGTAGCAAAAATAGTCATAGCTGGTATATTTCATATTCTGAATGGATACGTAATTTAACAATTAAGATTGAAAATTTGCTAACTAGTTGTCAGAACTAAGCACCCTTGCATCTCCATGTTTGAACAGTATAAGAAGGGATGGTCTCTTAACCCTTTTGCTAATATGCTAGAAAGTCCCTATATTATTTAAAACAGTTCCCAAACGATAGACAGCACACACCTGATGCTCGTGGCAGAGGGCCACTGCAAACACCTCTCTGTAGACTGTACAAAAACAATTTCCACAGCACCAATGAATCAGGAAAAAAGTTTAACAAACTTGTCTTTTATTAATCCATTTCAGCTTATACAAAGCACTGGCACACAGCAGCATAAAGCAACGTTTCAGGCTGTTAACCCTTACTCATGCTCATACAGAACACCTGTTAGCTGCTCCTTAAGTACCATATGATATTAACCCTTAACACACCTTTAACACCTAATTACAAGAGTATATCTGAACAACCACAGAATACCACCACCTAGTGGTCAAAAATTTATATTCTTAAAAATGTTAAATACATAGTTAAAAACAAACTGCTGTTAGTTATTACTTCTTATCTAAATTCATATTCTTATACATTTCATCATATGATAATATTATTATTCATGCTGAAGATTACTTATTCACAGAAGATTATTCACATTTCAAATAGAATTTTTATTTAAACTTTTACATTTTTACCTACAAGAAAACTGTCATATCTATTTCCCTGTTGATCTCTTTGGGAACAAAAGCGTCTAACTTATGTATCCAAAAGGATTCTTTCCTCTTTAACTGTAATTCCCTACTACCACCCCTTCTATGGGGTTCAACGCTATCAATGATTTGCCACCTCAGTTGTGAAATATTATGACCAGCTTCAATAAAGTGACAGGCTACTGGGGCCTTCATGTCCCCGCATCTTATATTTGATCTATGTTGACTGAGGCGATCAAATATTTTTCTAACCGTCTCACCCAAATAGATTTTGGAGCACGGACACTTTATTAGATAAATAACTCACATGTGTAAAATTTGTTGATATTAAATCTCTTGCCTGTTTGGGGGTGTACAAACTCTCTACCCTTTATAACTGAGTGACAGCTGGCACAATTTAAGCAAGGATAAGTACCATATGATTTAGATACGTGATCGCCTCAGTCAACCTAGATCAAATAAAAGATGCAGCAGAGTGAAGTGAGCGGTGAGAGGGGACTTCCTGTGTGGGCGGAGCTAGCAGAGGGAGCGCTAGCACGGAGCTCTGGGGAAAGAGCCAGTTTCCAATGGACCCAAGCGACCATATTGCTTGACCCAAAATCCAAGGGGTCTGGAAACATTAAGCTGTCGCTAGGAAGTCAACCTGTACCTATTGGCCCTGTCGGTGAGGGCATAGCAGTTGTCTAGGTCAGCCTAAACGTACACCTGTTCCGTGGATGGGAGCACAACCAGCATAGGAAGCGGAAGCGACACCTGAAGTTGCACATGCCACCCTGAGAGTGCTGCGGTATATCGAGGTACCAAAGGAGTCCGAGTAAACACCTATCAGGCAAGCGGTATTTCAGTCGGAAGTGAGGGGGTGAGAATATCAAGGTGCCCCCCTGCTGTGAACCTTACCTGCGGATTACCCAGGTGAAGGAAGTCGAGGTGGGCTGCCTGAACTTTCAAAACCAGCTGGGACGATTGGGCCGGGCTCCTATTGGCAAAGATCGGCACAGACTGCACAAGACACCGGAGTAATAGCGCAAGGCGCGCAAGACCAAAGGAGAGCCGGGCCATCCAGAAATGCCGGAGGCACGTGTAAAGACACGCTGAAGATTGACGACACGTAGCTGCATAACCTGATAGAGCGGCCCCTGAGCGACCACAAGGAGAGCGGCCGGAGGAGTACACTGACTCGTGAGTTGTATCTTGCGATACTCCATGCTTTATTTTCTATTGTGGGACTGGGTCTCTGAAGTTAGGTGCTGACAAGGGAGAGGCAAGGGTGAAGGCTCATAACAGACCCCTGGAATACTACTAATAATCATAGCCTGTTTGCACTAACATACACTGCTTGCTTATACCTAAACTATAGCGACTAGGATTCAATTTTAAGCAAGTTAAAGGGTGCTGGACGTGTGTACTGAAGGGAATTGGGCTCAGAAATATATCCTGCCCTAACTAGCTACTGCAGGCTAACTCTTGTCCCTTACCTGGCATGACTATTAAAGATCAACATATGCTAACAGTGATAAGCTATATATAAGTTTGGATCGCATTTGGGAGAGACTTTTTGATACTAACTCTGCTAGGCGGCATACCATGTTTAAATCTGTTAAGGCTGGGATGAGGGTCGGACTCTGCAACTGATTCCCATGTGATGCATGCAGTTAATACTTCTTCTGGTTTACCATTAGCAAACAATGGAACTGATTAAACCTAGCTGGCCCTGAGAAGGGTAGACTTTTAGATCTGAGTCGGGAGACTGAGGAATAAGAGGTGACCAGGCAATCAAGGCTTTAATATCAACACTACATAACTGTGCGAGGCCTGATTTAAATTACGATCAGACGACTGAATAACATCTGGAGAAAGGAGTCGTTTAAACCTGTTCGGTGGGCCCCTTTCTACTATAAATCAGAGTACCCCAGGCCGGCACAAATTGGGCAGGCCACTTCAGGAGCTGGGATAAGTAACCTCTCCAACGTGAAGAGCAGGGAGTTGTGGGCCCCCCACAAACCCACCAGGAATAGGGACATCGACATACCCTGATTTATTCAATCACTAGGAAGAAGCAACTCTTGCTTCAGAAAGAGGACATCCCTTTGCCAAGGGGTCAACTTTTGATCAGAAGTAGGCGTGAGCCCAGGTGCCATATTCTATAGGCCAAGGCCCAGCTTTTGGATTCTAGCAGATACCACTTATATTTGGACTGGTTACTATCTCATTGTTCACATTACAGTGGTATTTAATGCTGACTATTATAGAAGATACCGCAGGCAGCGGATGTGAATATAACTTAACTTCTTGTAGGCTTTGCAGATGTTTAATATTCGTATCTGGTGATTTTCAGTGTATAAGTTTTTGGGATATGAATATACAATCTGAGTTTAAGAGGAAAACCCCCACACTGGCTTAAAGACCCATTTAAAAAGTTTGCTATTTCTTTCGCCAGCAGAGGGTACAGATAGAGGCTAAACGGCCAAACGCCCCGAGTCTGAGCAAATTAATCTGAATAGGGCATCTTGATATTTAAATAGGAGTATTCCTAGGGTTTTCTATCTGACAATTAGTCAAACAAGATTGTGAACTGTCTAGGATGTTTTTTTTGTTTTTTTTCTTTCTTTCTTGGTTGATATAAGCCAAGAGGTGCTAGTCCAGTCTAGAATTAGTATACGGTAGTGTTAGGCCCAGTAGCTGCAAGACATAATATATTTTAGCATCTTAAGAGCAGTTCTCTGAGGCTCTATTGTTAGAGTCAAAGATTTAGTCAAAGGCTCCAGACAAATTCGCTGGGGGATTTAGATTAACTGTTTCAGCTGGTCCTGCAATTTAGGTCCTGATCTTGGATGGTGACGCAATAAAATTTCACTCACTTCATACCACTTGGGCTGGTTCGTGGGGGTCTTTTTGTTGCTTTTCCCCCTCTTCTTGGGTTTCCCCATCCCCCCCACCCCCACCCTCACTATTTTCACGTCACATTCACTTTCTTGATTTTTCACACCATCACAGACCCATCGCAATTGGATTTATTTTTCTCTTTTTTCACCACACTTAACCGGAATAAACTTTTTCGATCTTTCACTTATGGACAAATATATGTCCCACTCTAAACAAAATTCACCCGCGATGCCACCCAAACAGAAGGACAAAAGGACTAAGCCCAGTGAGCCAGAGGCCTGCAGTGACTTAAGCCTGAGCAGTATTGACACTACACCACTACTACATCAAATATCTGAACTGTTAATGCCCTAGTTCGATGCCCTGAAGCAAGAAATAAGTAATTTATCGGTTGAAGTTAAGCAATTCTCCCCTAGACTCATGGAATTGGAAACGAGCGTTTCCGACATGGAAGATAAACTCTATACCCAGGAACAGTTAAATGAAACACAAGACAAGACCCTCCATACATTACAGGCTAAGTTAGAGGACTTGGAGGACAGGTCACGGCGCAACAACCTTAGGGTTGTTGGGCTCCCCGAAACAGCAGAATACTCCGAACTTTTAAAATTTGCCTCTACTATACTCCCGCAAATGGTTGGCAGTCAGATAGAAAACTTAGTGATTCCAGTGGAGAGAGCACATAGATTAGGACCAGTATGTGACAAAGCCGTTGCTCTGCACAAGCCTAGACCAGTAATAATAAAATACTTAAATTTTCAAGATAAGTTTCACATTCAAGATTATATCGTAAGAATAACGGAATTAAGGTAGGCCAGACAAGAATATTATTGTCTCAGGATTTTTCGACAGAAACACAAATAAAGTGGAGGGAAATGGCGCCATACTGCTCCAGGCTTATCAATGCCAACTTGAAGGCCAGAATGCTGTATCCGGCGAAAGTGGTGCTGGAGAAGGATGGCGCCATGCTCACATTCTCAAAAGTTGATGAAATTAAGGCCTACTGCCAAAAGAATGGGGTACAGTGAGATTACCAGGTGCCCCAGGCGGAAATATGTATTTACTGCAATGATGTTAGTTTTTATGTTGAGATTGCTGTTTCCTTCAGGTGTATGGTGTTTTGATGCTTGTTTCTTTTCAGTTCTTTTTTTTCTTAGCTTCCCATCTATGTTGAAAAATGGGAAGAGAACCCAGTCTAATAGTGTTGGGGGAGCTCAGGCCCCCCAACAACCAGTGAGGTATGGTAATTTTATCAGACATTTGAATGTTAAGCATAGACACTGTGGTTTTAACATCTTGTCTGCTGGGATTCGGGACCCCGGTATAGGTTTAATTAGTTTTTTCCCAGCCCCCCCTCTCTCTTTTTTTTTTTTCCCCTATCCGTGTGCCGCGAGTTAGCAAATGACCTGACAAAAAAGGGATGAATAAACTCAATTTATTGTCCTGGAATATAGGAGGTATCTCCTCACCTATTAAGCGAAAATTAATGATAAAACTTCTGGGCTCCCATAAACCGGACCTAGCTTTTATCCAAGAAACCCACCTACCCCCGGCAGAAGCTGTCAAATTACAAGACAAATGGGTAGGGGAGGTCCTATTCACACCCTATAGTCAAAGGAAAAGAGGTTTAGCTATACTGCTTAATAAACAATTAGAATATCAAATCATATCATCATATAATGACCCAGATGGAAGGTATCAAATTTTAGAAATTATAATAAACAAAAAACTATATGTTTTTTGTAACCTTTATGGTCCCAATAAAACAGATAGATATTTCTGGGAAATATTGGGTCTGAAACTCTTTCAGTTTGTTGGCAAAAACATAATAGTAGTTGGCGATTACAATATGACTTTTTCAAACATTCTAGACAGATTTAATAGCAGATTGATGGACAAAAATATTAGGGAAACGAAGATACTATGTAAATTTTGCCAGAAATTAGCACTTAAGGATGTTTGGCGAGTTCTTCATCCAGATAAGAAGGGCTATACGTGTGAGTCCAGGTCATTCAGATCCTTTTCTAGGATAGATTTCTTTTTAGTTTCTGGCCAATTGATGAAGTCCGACATAAAATCGGACATTAAAGACATCACGCTATCGGATCATGCAATTATCTCACTGGAGATTCAACATAGGACCCCCACCCGGAGCAGTAATGCACGCTTTTTCTTTCCACAATATCTGGTTCAGAATATCAAATTCAGGTCATGGCTCCAAGAAAGATGGAGAGAGTTTTTTAACCATAACAAAGACTATTTGGATAAACCTGAAATTCTTTGGGAAACCGCAAAGGCGATCTTTAGAGGTGAAATAAAAGCATATCTTATTAGGATGAAGAAAAAAAGGGACCAGAGAGAGGAACAACTAGCGAATACACTTAAAAATGCATATACACTGTATATTCAAGATAAAACTATATTTAATTGCAATAAATACAGAAAGATTAGAGGGGAACATAATCTTTTTCTTAAACAAAAGATGGTAGAAGAGGATCAGAAGCAAAAAGCCTTTTTCGCAGGGAGTCAGGGCATCTCAGCAAAAATATTATTCAAAATTACAAAAACCAGACAACAGAAAAAATTTATCTCAGCTATTAACATAACACGAGTTTCAATAAAAGTTCAGAAATAAGACAAGTCTTTTTAGACTACTACCAAAAGTTATATTCCCCTAGTGCAATAAAACAAGGCAATAAGGAGAAGTTCTGGCAGAAGATTGAAGTACCCCAGATTACAAAGCTTGATTTATAAATGTTGAATGAACCAATCACAATAAAAGAGATATCAGATGCTATAATCAATCTTAAAGGAGGTAAATCCCCAGGGCCGGATGCTTTGCCAGCCGAATTTTACAAACTTTTGCGAGAACAAATTCTTCCCCTTCTACATGCACTTTTCAATGATTATTTTATTGAAAATAAACCACAATCTTCACTGTTAACAGCCTCCAATATAGTTCTGATTTTAAAGAAGGGTAAAGATCCCAGCTCTCCTTCATCATATAGACCTATCTCCCTCTTAAATCAGGACTACAAATTGTTGATGGCTATTATCTCTAATCGTCTTAAAAAATGTTTGCATTACATTATACACCCAGACCAATCAGGATTCATGATAGGATGCAATCCAGTTAAAAATATACGAAGAGTACAGCTGGTCCTGGATTATTTTGCAAATAAAGTCTATAAGACAGCACACTCTAAACCCAATCTTGCAATACTAACAGTCGACGCCGAAAAGGCGTTCGACTCGATCGGGTGGGACCATCTCTTCGAGTCACTAGAGAGATTTGGACTGACAGGGCCATTTCATCAATTTATACAGAGGATTTATAAAAATCCAATGTCAGCAATTATAGTAAATGGCGAAGCATCAGATAGTTTTCCATTGGTGCGAGGGACAAGACAGGGCTGCCCGTTATCCCCATTACTCTTTAACCTATCCTTAGAACCCCTGGCAATCTATTTAAGACAGGAGTTAAAGGGGATTAGAATAGGCCATCAGGATATGGTGCTTTCACTTTTGGCGGATGATCTCTTACTATTTTTAAGTAGTACAGCTCAGTCCATACCACAAGTCCTATCCATATTTAAGTTGTTTGGATCCTTCTCAGGCTATAGGATTAATAACGAGAAATCAGAACTATTATGGATATACAAACCAGCCCAGGTAACAACCCACCAGTTTCATGAAACTGCGTGTATACAATATCTGGGTATAAGCCTGAGTAGAAATCCTAGGGATTGGTACGGACTGAACTTTCCTAAATGCATTAAAGAAATACAAGAAAAAGTTCAAATTTGGTCCAACTTACCACTGAGCATCTCGGCCAGAATCATGCTTATAAAAGCTATCATATTCCCTAAACTGTTATACTTCCTCCAAAATTTTCCACTGCTATTATACAATAAAGACATCCTTATGCTACAAAGAGCTTTTAACAATTTTATCTGGCGAGGGAAAAAGCCACGAATAGCATTTGCAACCCTAACACTCCCAAAACAGTGTGGAGGTTTATCATGCCCAAATATTAGAATCTATAATTATGCAGCTGTGTGTAAATGTGCACTAGATTGGATTACTGAGAAAGGCTACGTTACACTGTACGACATGGAGTCACACTTGATAGCTCCTTTTAATTTAAAAGCAATTTTACATAATCCAGCGATAAAACTGCCAACTAATATAACACAATATGTCACTATTAAGGATGTTGTAAGGACGTGGCAGAAAGTGTGCTTAGGAATTAAGACTAATTTCCGTAAATCGGTCTTTCTCCCACTAACAGGAAATCCAAGCTTCTCGCCAGGGTTGAATATGTCAGTCTTTTCTAGATGGGCGCAAGCCGGTCTTCACGCTCTAGGGCATGTATGCCAGGAAGGTAAGCTGATAGTAAGACCCTTCGAGGAGTTGAAAGGTAAATATAATCTAGAAAGGTCATCCCTATACGCTTACCTACAAGTAAGCCACTGGATAGCGAATTTAAGAACTGAAACGGGGATGGAATTGGAAAAGGGAGAATTAGGCAGAGTAATTCAATCCTATACTGATGGGGTCAACAGAATTTCACAAATATATAGAATGTTAATTAATACTCAAGGGGAAATCCATATGAATAGATTACTTGGGAAATGGGATAAGATCCTACCAGTAGTCGGAAAAGAGCAGATTACCGCCAGTGTCAGGTTAACAATGAAAGCAACGACTCTAGTCACCTGGTGGGAATCCCATATTAAACTATTGAATATGGCATATCTTTCGCCTGCCCGAGTATCTGTATGGAGCGGCAATATAGCATCAGGAGAATGCCCCAAATGTAGACAAGAAAGGGCAGATTTATTTCATTATTTGTGGAAGTGCCCAAAAGTTAGGCAATTCTGGAACAAAGTCAATTACTGGTGCAATAAGGTTATGGGAGTCCAGACGGAATTTTCACAGCTTGAGGTACTTTTTCTATTTCACTATAATAACACTAAATCTGGAATTAACCATAAATTTCTGAACGCAATGATACTAGTAGGGAGAAATGTGATCTTCACTAATTGGAAGGGTAGGGGTGATCTTAAGTTGTCTGAATTCTGTAGGAAAGCCCAGCATCAAATAATATTAGATCAGCACAATATAAAAATCAGTAATAACAAACAATTATGGCAATTTTTTACCAAATGGAAACTGATGATTCTTTCTTTTCCCTTAACCATTCAGAGACAAATAGTGGTAGTTTTTAAGAAATCTGAGTGGTTTCTGCAACAAATACAGACAGGAGAGTTCCCAAGAACATGGTCATTTGACTAGGCTGTCGGCAAGAGGGGGGACTTATTGTTTTTTCATTTTTTCTTCCCCCCCCCCCTTTTTTTTTTTTTTTTTTTTTGGGGGGGTCCCAGAACTGCCAAGATATGGTAATAATGTAAATATGGAATGAGATCTAGTGAAGTAAGGTATATTTCACTGGATTATACTATGGTCCTATATTTGGAAGGAACATTGTTTGTTTTTGGGTAGGAATCCACCTACAGATTGTTGAGTTTGTAACTGTCAATATTATTTCTGATTTAAAATAAATAAAATAATTTAAAAAAAAATTAAGATGCAGGGACATGAAGGCCCCAGTAGCCTGTCACTTTATTGAAGCTGGTCATAATACTTCACAACTGAGGTGGCAAATCATTGATAGCGTTAAACCCCATAGAAGGGGTGGTAGTAGGGAATTACAGTTAAAGAGGAAAGAATCCTTTTGGATACATAAGTTAGACACTTTAGTTCCCAAAGGGATCAACAGGGAAATAGATACGACAGTTTTCTTGTAGGTAAAAATGTTTAAATAAAAATTCTATTTGAAATGTGAATAATCTGCTGTGAATAAGTAATCTTCAGCATGAATAATAATATTATCATATGATGAAATGTATAAGAATATGAATTTAGATAAGAAGTAATAACTAACAGCAGTTTGTTTTTAACTATGTATTTAACATTTTTAAGAATATAAATTTTTGACCACTAGGTGGTGGTATTCTGTGGTTCTTCAGATATACTCTTGTAATTAGGTGTGTTAAAGGTGTGTTAAGGGTTAATATCATATGTTACTTAAGGAGCAGCTAACAGGTGTTCTGTATGAGCATGAGTAAGGGTTAACAGCCCGAAACGTCGCTTTATGCTGCTGTGTGCCAGTGCTTTGTATAAGCTGAAATGGATTAATAAAAGACAAGTTTGTTAAACTTTTTTCCTGATTCATTGGTGCTGTGGAAACTGGTTTTTTACAGCCTATATTAATTAAAGAGAGGGACTTGTCTACTAGAAAAAAAAGTTTATTATGGGTCTCTGGACAAACCAGATTTTGTTTCATTGTGCATATAATGTAACATCCCCAAGTAAATCCCCATGTGTTTGTACTGTTTTCTAATCTTTCTAATATTGCTTCATTTGTTTGAAAGAGGTGATTATATTTCAAATGAATGTTCTTGGAGGTTTGTAGCTGCTAAGGGAGCTGAGATAGAGGGTTTTGAAGAAACTCACCCCCATCTAGCTCCCTTGCAGCTACCAGTGCATCCTGATTCATCCCCTTTGTGATGTCACCACATGAAGCCTGGGAGTGCAGCCCACCAGGCTACTGACAATTCCCAGCATGTAGTCCGCAGAATCACTGGAAACATTGTTTGATTGGTGATCCCCCTGAATGACAAAAAGGGCTACAAGCAGTGATGTGCATGACAAGCATAGCTCGTCATTTGCATCAAAGGAATTAAGTTGGCAGTCTCTTGGTTTCAGAGGGTCCGTTGGGAGAATCACTTTTGATAAGGTGCTCCTTCATTACGTGTTAGAGCCAAAATTACCTAAACCCTGATAGCAACGTTTACATTTAAAATACCATAAGGATTGATTGTAACAAGATGTACATAGAACACATCCTGTAAACTGAATATGCTTTTTCATATCTTGCATACCTGAAATATATAACGGGAGAAAAAAGATCCAAAAGCAATCATTCACCATCACAAGAAAGCCATATGGGAGTAGGCAAAATGTATGTCTATGAGCACCACAAAGTATTTATACAGCCAGAATTCTACACTTGCACCATATTCTTGCTTTTCAAATAAAGATATGAAGAAAGCAAAGAAAAATTGATAATAGGAGTACATTACAAAGTTGCTTAAAATTGCATGCTCTGTTCAAATTATGAAAGAAAAAAATGTGGGTTTAGTATCCCTTTAATGAGGTGTAGTAAGGGATAATGCTATAGGGGTGCTATGTGAAAATTGTGGTTAGGGTTAATATGCATCTTAAAATAACTGATCTGTCATTACTGCTGATTTTTGTCTTAATATGTTTATGTTAATGCCTTGTAAGACTTGTTTGTTACTGTCAAAGATGTTGTTAATTATTAATGGCTCAGCTGATATGATTTAAATGTCTAATGTAATGTTAGTCTTAAAATCTGAAATTAACTTTTATAGAGGTAAGAATTTCTCATGGTAAAATGCTTTTGCATATTAAAAAAAAAAAAAACCCTGAAATATTTGAAGGTTCTTTACTGATTAGGTCAAAGTATTGCTGATTTCTGGGGATAGAAAGTAGATTTGTATTTATAAAATTTGACTTTTAATCCTGCCATTACTATCCAAATGATTTTCTGTGTGCTTACAATAATTAAATATATATTTTTATCAAATAATTAAAAATCTTTACAAGGACTTGTAATAATAAAATTCATTTAAATGTCTGTTGAAAATAAGCTTCCACATGAACTGAATAGATTTAATATAATATAAGAATCAAATTTTTTACAGATGACAATAAAGTGTCCTATGTAAATAAGTAGTGAGATAAACAGTGATTGCTGTCAACAGGTACAAATCATTTTGTAAGAAAATAACAAAAGCAATATACAAATGATACCTTTAATAGCTAACTAATAGTGGGATACAATTGCAAGCTTTCAGGACACTGAGGTCCCTTCATTGAAGTATATTAGCATTACAATATTTCCCACAGACAAACATGTGCTGGTGTTGAAAAAGAAAGAAAATGTATGCTTACCTTATAAAGTAATTTGTTTCATGATGCTGAGGATTCACGAGTTATCACATGTGAAAATTCTGGCCGAACCACAAGGAGGAGCAAAATAATATACCAACACACCAGTGCTTTCAATAATTTCCACTTCTGATGGTCCTCAGTCATACATGTAGCCAAGTAGATGGGGGAGGGGGTGGCAGGAGATATAAAGCAGGGTAAAAGAAGTGCAAAAAGAGTACTTCGGTCACCTGAACAAAAAGAAAGGGCAGGGCTCATGTGCTGTAACCATCACAAAATATATTAATTTATCAGGTAAGCATAAATGTTATCTTATTTTATCAGATAGTGAAAGTCCATGAGTCATCTCATGTTGGAATCTATACCCAAGTAGTGAAGTATACCAGATAACAATGAAATAGGATGGAGAAACAGTATAGACTGGTTTCTTACTGATACGCAGTACCTGACCAAACGTTTTGGTGACTGTTGTTGAAAGGAAATGGGTGGACCCGGCGCTAGTAATTACACCTACAGCTCTCTTCAATAGGTTGCCTAGTCAGCCTTCAATGTATCAGTTAAATAGATAAATGTAGTGAGCACCTATAAGGCAAAGGTGAGAGTATATGGTGTTACAATTTTATTATACACAATGAAGTATGTTGCAGTTGTTGTTGATACTGATGGTGATGTTATACTACAACTTTACTGCAACTTTTAATAAATAATGAACTTTTAACTTGTAGCTTTGACTGTCTATGTCATTCCTTTTTGTATGTTTTAATAATCTTTCTAAGAAGTTATTTATTTTTTTAATGATTGTGCTATTGAGGCTTTTGGAATTGCTTAAATTATCTAATGCTTTCATATGTGTTGATATTGACATCTTTGAGTTTATTTCTAAGAATATGTCTTTGATAGTACTTTGAAGAATGACTTTATAGTTTAAGTATGCTAATATGGTTTAGAAATCAAGGTTTATCGCTCTCTTTTCTGGGTAAAATGTTGTTTGGTTTCTTATATCTCTAATGTGACTAAAGGCTAGAAAGCTTTTCTTCCTCAGGCCAGGAGTCCAAAGGCTATTCTGCAGCTTCTAATTGTTTTTATCCTCTTCATCAGAACAGGGAACAGATGTCTGTCTTCTCCTTTTAGAAACTAAGTTCCTTTGTCTTTGTATGTAATCTGGATCAAGTCTAGCCACCCTAGAATCTTCTTCCTTTTCCAAGGCTGCATAAAGTTTTGGCCCCTGGTCCAAAAGTTTTGTTATGGGGCAGTTTGCGCCTTTTACAGGAAACTTGGTTTTCTGTTCAGCAACCCTATGGTTTGAAGTATAGTTTTTCAGGGTTATCAACTAGACTCAGAATTAGGCCTCATGCTTTTCTGCTTGCTTGTTTTTACTTGAGGTCTCTTAAGCTTGATATGGTTTAGCAATTGGACAGAAATCATACTCAGCTGTTGTAAAATAATGTATCTAGATTGCAGGACATGTTAGTCCCTGTCTGGGTAGCTGTATCATCAGCTAATTATGCAGAGGGTTTCTTTTGCTCATCTTAATTGGATTGTGATCTCTTCAGATGCAAGTTGTTCATGTTGAGGGGCCTTATAGGGGTTTCTGAGGGCACATGGGGTTTGGTTTCCTCAGGAGGCAATGTTGCCAATTATTGTTATGTACTCCATGCAATTTTCAGAATCCTTCAGAGTTGGCCTTTGATGAAGGGAATCTTATCTCTGTTTTTAGTCAGACTATGTTTCTGCAGTGGTCTACTTCAATCTTCTTGGGGAACTCATAGTTCCCTAGCTATGATGGAAGTGTCTTGTATTGTTTCCTGGGAAGCAGTTTTTCACACTTGTCAGTCAATGCATCCAAGGGAATGGTCTCTATAGCTGAATGTTTTATTTAAGATTATGGGTTTCCCAGAGATAGATCTGATGTTTGTTTGATTGAAAAATAAACATTTTAGATACTATGTGAGATGCAGGGACCCTCAGGAGTTTGTGATTACTTTGGTAGCTTCTTGGTTGTTTACAGCTGCCTTTTGGTTTTTTTCCTCTGGTTCTTCTTACCAGAGTGAATTCTTATCTTAAATTTGGCTTTGCAGAACCTGGAATGTGGACCTGGTTTAGGTATTCAGTTGCCTTCCTTAGTCTTTTTACTCTTTGTTTGGACCCTTTTTTCTCTAGGTCTGTTTTTACCATCAGGATTTTAATAGAATGGTGATTGAATAGTTAGTTCTCAGGCAGAGAGGTTTCTCTGATTCTTTTATTGAGACTTTGCTACAGGCCTACAAGCCTGTGAATAGGAATATGTATAATTAGCTTTGAAATACATTTTTTTTCTGGTGTATAGATCATGTTTGTATTCTGGTTTTCTTTTAGAATTCCTTGGGTTTTGCTATTCTTTGCAGGATGGTTAAGATAATGGTTTATCTGCCAACTATTTAGAAAGGTCAGTTTTCTGCTTTTCCAGATTTTATCCACCAAAAGATTGATACTCTTTCTGACAATCATGGTTTTGTTTAAGATTTGTCTTAAAGTTAACCTGTTCTTTAGCCATTTTCTCTGTCTTGTTTTGTTTTAGCTATCTCTTCTGCTGGATGAATCTGTGTTGTCTGCTCTCTCATGGGATTATCCTTATTTTATATTTTTTTCAGGATAAGGTAATTTTGTGGTGTATATTTTTTCTTAGGATTTCAGGCAAATTTCTTGTTTATTTGCTCACGTTTCTGTTTTCAGGAAGAGGCAGAATGCTTCTGCCATTTCTTTTGCTTCTTAGTCTTTCTTTTGATCAATAAAGCATACTTAGAGGTAGGGCAGCCTCCACCTAGGCAGTTTTCTGCCCATTCTACCGGATCAGTTTTCACTTCTTTTTTTAAAAAAATCTGGCTTCTGTCAATTTTGCAATTATGCAACCTGGTGATTGTTTCTTTAACAAGGATCTTCCCAGAAGCAGTTCCTAATTTGAAAAGAATTGTAATGGTGAGTGACCTCACAGATTGTGGTGAAACAGGGCTGTCAAAGCCTCTAAATTCCCATTACGACCAAAAAGGGAGCCTATCCTGAAGACCTGTTTTCATAAGTCTTGGATAATTCGGCATTCTCACCATATATGCAAATGGGTGCTGAAGGAATCATACAGGGAGTGCAGAATTATTAGGCAAGTTGTATTTTTGAGGATTAATTTTATTATTGAACAACAACCATGTTCTCAATGAACCCAAAAAACTCATTAATATCAAAGCTGAATATCTTTGGAAGTAGTTTTTAGTTTGTTTTTAGTTTTAGCTATTTTAGGGGGATATCTGTGTGTGCAGGTGACTATTACTGTGCATAATTATTAGGCAACTTAACAAAAAACAAATATATACCCATTTCAATTATTTATTTTTACCAGTGAAACCAATATAACATCTCAACATTCACAAATATACATTTCTGACATTCAAAAACAAAACAAAAACAAATCAGTGACCAATATAGCCACCTTTCTTTGCAAGGGCACTCAAAAGCCTGCCATCCATGGATTCTGTCAGTGTTTTGATCTGTTCCCCATCAACATTGCGTGCAGCAGCAACCACAGCCTCCCAGACACTGTTCAGAGAGGTGTACTGTTTTCCCTCCTTGTAAATCTCACATTTGATGATGGACCACAGGTTCTCAATGGGGTTCAGATCAGGTGAACAAGGAGGCCATGTCATTAGATTTTCTTCTTTTATACCCTTTCTTGCCAGCCACGCTGTGGAGTACTTGGACGCGTGTGATGGAGCATTGTCCTGCATGAAAATCATGTTTTTCTTGAAGGATGCAGACTTCTTCCTGTACCACTGCTTGAAGAAGGTGTCTTCCAGAAACTGGCAGTAGGACTGGGAGTTGAGCTTGACTCCATCCTCAACCCGAAAAGGCCCCACAAGCTCATCTTTGATGATACCAGCCCAAACCAGTACTCCACCTCCACCTTGCTGGCGTCTGAGTCGGACTGGAGCTCTCTGCCCTTTACCAATTCAGCCACGGGCCCATCCATCTGGCCCATCAAGACTCACTCTCATTTCATCAGTCCATAAAACCTTAGAAAAATCAGTCTTGAGATATTTCTTGGCCCAGTCTTGACGTTTCAGCTTGTGTGTCTTGTTCAGTGGTGGTTGTCTTTCAGCCTTTCTTACCTTGGCCATGTCTCTGAGTATTGCACACCTTGTGCTTTTGGGCACTCCAGTGATGTTGCAGCTCTGAAATATGGCCAAACTGGTGGCAAGTGGCATCTTGGCAGCTGCACGCTTGACTTTTCTCAGTTCATGGGCAGTTATTTTGCGCCTTGGTTTTTCCACACGCTTCTTGCGACCCTGTTGACTATTTTGAATGAAACGCTTGATTGTTCGATGATCACGCTTCAGAAGCTTTGCAATTTTAAGAGTGCTGCATCCCTCTACAAGATATCTCACTATTTTTTACTTTTCTGAGCCTGTCAAGTCCTTCTTTTGACCCATTTTGCCAAAGGAAAGGAAGTTGCCTAATAATTATGCACACCTGATATAGGGTGTTGATGTCATTAGACCACACCCCTTCTCATTACAGAGATGCACATCACCTAATATGCTTAATTGGTAGTAGGCTTTCGAGCCTATACAGCTTGGAGTAAGACAACATGCATAAAGAGGATGATGTGGTCAAAATACTCATTTGCCTAATAATTCTGCACTCCCTGTATATCCACTGCATCTCAATGATCTTAACAGAGAACATAGAAAAAATGATATGTTACAGAAATATGGTTATGTTGTAGGCCAACAATTACAGAAAGCACAAATTGTTCCCAAACACATTTGTGAATTTTGGGGACTCCATACAGTAAGCCTTGAAGCAAATGTAGAGGGGACGGATGTGGTGCAACTAATTGTTTGTGCCTTAAGCTCCTCCAGTCTCTAAGTCTTTAATTATATGGTTAGCAAAGTAAGTCATTGTGACAGTGTAGGAGGGTCACAGTCACTCATTTAAGTGAGGCTTGCTCTAATTCCCTCCACCTAGTGATGTCCAGTTGGGGGCCAGGCCGAAACATGTGTTAGCAGTGCTGCTTTCTAATACTGGGCAAGCTTAAGATCACAAATAATACTGGGTTTTGATTCATTTTAGAGGGTATATTATTGAAATCTTTTGATCATGACAATTGGGATTTGCAAAGGCAGGCATTTAAAATCATATATAATTTTTGGGACCATAGTCATTTTAATTTCAGCAATTTGGTACATCCTGGAGACATCAAAGAATGACCAGGAAGAGAATAATGCATGGATATGCTTCAGCAATGGATGAAAATTCTCAGGTGGCACATTTATGGCAAACACCTCCATCTTATGTACATACATTTTATAGTATTAGAGATACCCATAATATTCTAAGGTAGTGAACAGGTGCAGAAGGGAGCAAACCAGATTATTTATATAAGGTGTGAGGTCATCAGTGAATAAAGCTATCTTCTGCAGAGTGTCATGAAGCATCAGGCTTTCAATATCTTTGTAATTACGGATAGATGTAGTAGGGGTTCTATCACTAGTGCAAAAAGCAGTGGTGACAGAGGGTACTCCTGCCTTGTATCATTGCAAACTGGTAAAGGGGGTGAACAAAATTCAACACGTATAGTCTTTGCAGATGGGAAATCATATAAAGCCTTAATGGCTTTAATAAAAGGATCAGGGAATCCCAAGTGAACTAAGACCTCAAACATATATTCCTATCTCACCTTGTAAAAAAGAAATAGGACAAGAGTGGGGATGCCCATATCAGCAGCTTCTGATAAAATGTTCAAAAGCTGTCTCGTATTATAAGATCCTTGTCTACATAGAACAAAGCCAACTTGATTATAATGTATAAGTTTGGTGAGGATCACAGGTGATATTTTTAATGGCTAATAGGAAAAAAACAATTACAGGCTTTTTGGCTACTGAGATTTTTTTGTCAGTAACTGACAAAGGATCCAATTTATTAACATGTAAATTGAGTATGCACAAAAACTTAAAGGGATGTTTAACATAAAATACATGCTAAACATTTTGAAATATAATATAAAGATGTATTTTGTGCAATTAGAATATTTAAATATTGAAAATATAAGTGTAAAACTTTAGTTTCTATAAAGTACTTTAGTTTCTATTAAGTACTGGGTGTCACTGTGTTTGAACAAGCTTTCTATTTATCTCTGTTTGTGCAAACAAGGCTGTGTGGAAACCTTTATAGATAATCCTATGTTGCACACAGCCTTGTTTCGACAGTCTCTTTTATTGCCTGTTTTTGTCTGTCAGCAGGAAACATAGATATGGAGAATACTAAATTGATTGGACAAAGCATGCCATGTTAAACAACTTTCCAATGTATTTCTACTATCAATTTTGTTGAGTTCTCTTGGTATCCTTTGTTAAACAGAAATCCCAGGAGAGCTAAGGAGCATGCACGTGTCTTAAGCCTTCTGGCAGCAGTGTTTGCAACACTGTTTACAGGGAGTCCAGAATTATTAGGCAAGTTGTATTTTTGAGGATTAATTTTATTATTGAACAACAACCATGTTCTCAATGAACCCAAAAAACTCATTAATATCAAAGCTGAATATTTTTGGAAGTAGTTTTTAGTTTGTTTTTAGTTTTAGCTATTTTAGGGGGATATCTGTGTGTGCAGGTGACTATTACTGTGCATAATTATTATGCAACTTAACAAAAAACAAATATATACCCATTTCAATTATTTATTTTTACCAGTGAAACCAATATAACATCTCAACATTCACAAATATACATTTCTGACATTCAAAAACAAAACAAAAACAAATCAGTGACCAATATAGCCACCTTTCTTTGCAAGGACACTCAAAAGCCTGCCATCCATGGATTCTGTCAATGTTTTGATCTGTTCACCATCAACATTGCGTGCAGCAGCAACCATAGCCTCCCAGACACTGTTCAGAGAGGTGTACTGTTTTCCCTCCTTGTAAATCTCACATTTGATGATGGACCACAGGTTCTCAATGGGGTTCAGATCAGGTGAACAAGGAGGCCATGTCATTAGATTTTCTTCTTTTATACCCTTTCTTGCCAGCCACGCTGTGGAGTACTTGGACGCGTGTGATGGAGCATTGTCCTGCATGAAAATCATGTTTTTCTTGAAGGATGCAGACTTCTTCCTGTACCACTGCTTGAAGAAGGTGTCTTCCAGAAACTGGCAGTAGGACTGGGAGTTGAGCTTGACTCCATCCTCAACCCGAAAAGGCCCCACAAGCTCATCTTTGATGATACCAGCCCAAACCAGTAGTCCACCTCCACCTTGCTGGCGTCTGAGTCGGACTGGAGCTCTCTGCCCTTTACCAATCCAGCCACGGGCCCATCCATCTGGCCCATCAAGACTCACTCTCATTTCATCAGTCCATAAAAGCTTAGAAAAATCAGTCTTGAGATATTTCTTGGCCCAGTCTTGACGTTTCAGCTTGTGTGTCTTGTTCAGTGGTGGTCGTCTTTTAGCCTTTCTTACCTTGGCCATGTCTCTGAGTATTGCACACCTTGTGCTTTTGGGCACTCCAGTGATGTTGCAGCTTTGAAATATGGCCAAACTGGTGGCAAGTGGCATCTTGGCAGCTGCACGCTTGACTTTTCTCAGTTCATGGGCAGTTATTTTGCGCCTTGGTTTTTCCACACGCTTCTTGCGACCCTGTTGACTATTTTGAATGAAACGCTTGATTGTTCGATGATCACGCTTCAGAAGCTTTGCAATTTTAAGAGTGCTGCATCCCTCTGCAAGATATCTCACTATTTTTGACTTTTCTGAGCCTGTCAAGTCCTTCTTTTGACCCATTTTGCCAAAGGAAAGGAAGTTGCCTAATAATTATGCACACCTGATATAGGGTGTTGATGTCATTAGACCACACCCCTTCTCATTACAGAGATGCACATCACCTATTATGCTTAATTGGTAGTAGGCTTTCGAGCCTATACAGCTTGGAGTAAGACAACATGCATAAAGAGGATGATGTGGTCAAAATACTCATTTGCCTAATAATTCTGCACTCCCTGTATAGCAAAGTTACATATAGATACAAGCACTGCTACAATAGACGTGAACACTAATTTACTATCAGCCTAGCTAGGTTTATTCTTCAACAAAGAATACCAAGATAACAGAACAAATTTGATCATAGAAGTAAATTGGAAAGTTATTTAAAATTCCATACTCCATTTTGATTCCCTTTAAGAGGAAACATGACAGTGCCCAATACTTTATAGAGATTTAGTGGAATTTAGAAATCCAACAATTCTCAGAGTTAAAGTACAGGAAAATTGGACAAAATAAATAATGAAAGTATATTGCAAAGTTTTTTAACAACACATAATTAAACATTTTGGGCTAGATTACAAGTGGAGCGCTATATATTGCTTTCCTGAAATCGATATTAGCGCTCCACTGTGTAATAATAGTGCACGCTAATGTGTGCTGGTATTACAAGCTTTTAGCAATGCGAGCACGCTTCCATAGGCACCTATAGGAGCCTTGTTCTGATGCCGTCATACAAGGCATTAGAACATCACATAGCGAAGGGGAAATAAGTAGGGCAGCGATGGCAGTAAACTTAAATATATATGTATATGATTATATACATATATATATTTATGTGTTAATATGTTTACATACACATATTAACACATAAACATATATGTATATAAATAGGCTGACCATATTGCCGCTTTAAGAAGGAACACATATGAAAAATACATATGTGAGGGTTCTTATACAAAACCATTTCTTTAAACAGCCCTGACATATATATTTTTCATATGTGTCCCTTTTTAAAGCGGCAATATGGTTAGCCTATATATAAGCATATACATATATATTTACTGGGAACACACAGTTCCTATTGACCGCAATGTAAAGGCACTTTTCAGTGCAATTTTTTTCTAACACCCCACTCCCACCAACTTTACCCCCAAAATACTGCCTAGTGCAGTAATTTTATTAAAAAATAAAGATGCTGTTATCTTTATTTTTTAATTAAATACACTAGGCTGTATTTTGGGGGTAGTTGGGGAATATTTATAAAATTAACCAGAGATCTGCTCTCTGGTTTATTTTATAAGCACTATTTGCTACCGTGACCTCGCGGTACCAATAACCAGTCACTTGTAATGGCTGGTTTATTATGGCACACCCGTAAACGGTCACATTTTTCCATTTGCGGGAGCACAATAATTTAGCACTCAACTTGTAATCTAGCTCTTTATATTATAATATGCAGTTCAAAATAGGCCAAAATTGGTTTTCAAATGGTCAAGGCTGTTGAAATGTGAAAACCCAAACAGGTTTTCTGGTGGATTGGAACACCTCTGCAAATTATTTTTGAATTAATAATTTATGCAGTTTATGTGTTGTGAAGTTAAATACAGGTAAAAAACATAAGTTAAACCGACAAAACCAAATAAATGATTCAGATCCAAATTTAAGTATTACAATTGTAATTTCATGATATAATTGAGCCAGCAAACTGTAGTAGCCCTTTTCCAGGATAGGGTTGTAAATGAATACAAAAGCAATTCATATCCTTGCATCTTGATAAAGGCCATATCTATTTATATATGCTATCTGCTTATCTTTTTTGGAACTTATCATAGCTTTAGTATTCATAGGTGTAATTTGCATCTTAAGTATTAATCAACCCATTTTATCCTTTAAGATAATAGCCTGATTTTCTACTATCATTTTTTTTTTATACCTTGTCTGAATTCTAATAATATCTGAATACTGATGAAATCACATCCTTTTAGTTTTAGGACATATAACTTAATACATTCTATATTCACAGTTATCTGTCCGATGATAATAATTGTTTGCAGCTTTCTGAAATAAGAAATTAGCATGTCTGTATAGGCGGAAAGGTAAAATACTATTTAATATAAAAAACCTCTTTAAATAGGTACATAGTAAAATGCATTGCATCTAAATTCAGTCCAGAGAAATAATCAGAACTTGTTTCAGCTGACCATGAAGTTGATGCAAACTGAAAAGTTAATTTATTATTAAATACTTGAGCCATGCTACTGCACAAAGCTAATTTAATTCAAATTAAATTATGAGGCCTGATAAATGCCACTCATTGAGTGTGTAAGAAACTGGAAATACTTTACCTGATCATCATTGTTTAAAGTCTAAAATCTGTGATCTTATTCCACAATCACTGTACATTTATAAGCTTTTTATCAAGACTTAAAAAGCTCTTTTTAAATACAAGGCAAACATTTAAAAAATACGTAAACAGTTGATTTTATGGTGTTTTTTGTCACCTGCAAATTAATCTGGACCTTTTGCCCATTAAGCAAAGTTTAAAGAAATAGTCTATTCAAAATTAAACTATCATGATTCAGATAGGCAGGCAATTTTAAGAAGCTTTCTAATTTGCTCATCAAATGTTCTTCGTTCTCTTTGTATCTTTATTTTAAAAGCACTTTCTGATTGGTGGCTACATTTAGACACCAATCAGAAAGTGCTACCCAGGTGCTGAAAAAAAATGGGCCGGCTCCTTAGCTTACATTCAAACAAAGATATCAAGAGAATGAAGAAAAATTGATAATAGGAGTAAATGAGAAAGTTGCTTAAAATTGCATGCTCTATCGGAATCATGAAAGTTTAATTTTGACTAGACTTGTCCTTTAAGACTTGTTCAGAAATGTTGCTCCATGATTGGTGCTTAGCTGAAAACATGCAGCTCTGGTTTTGTAGCAGTATCTTGTCTTGCGGTCATGTTTCCCTATCTTAAAGCTAATGAGGTTTTCTCCTTTTCTCTTGTTAAGTGTATCCAGTCCACGGATCATCCATTACTTATGGAATATATTCTCCTTCCCAACAGAAAGCTGCAAGAGTCCACCCACAGCAAAGCTGCTATATAGCTCCTCCCCTAACTGCCATATTCAGTCATTCTCTTGCAAGCCTCAACATAGATAGGAGGTCGTGAGAGTCTGTGGTGCTTTCTACTTAGTTTATTCTTCAATCAAAAGTTTGTTATTTTTAAATGGCACCGGAGTGTGCTGTTTATCTCAGGCAGTATTTGGAAGAAGAATCTGCCTGCGTTTTTCTATGATCTTAGCAGACGTAACTAAGATCCATTTGCTGTTCTCACACATTCTGAGGAGTGAGGTACTTCAGAGGGGGAATGGCGTGCAGGTTTTCCTGCAGATAAGGTATGTGCAGTAAAATATTTTTCTAGGAATGGAATTGACTAAGAAAATACTGCTGATACCGAAGTAATGTAAGTAAAGCCTTAAATGCAGTATCAGGCTTATTAATAGAGATACATACTCTTATAAAAATGTGTTTTAAAACGTTTGCTGGCATGTTTAATCGTTTTTTAACGTACATTGGTGATAACACTGTAATGTTGGTATAGCCTTAAATGCAGTAAAAGCGACTGGTATCAGGCTTATTAATAGAGATACATACTCTTGTAAAAATGTGTTTTAAAACGTTTGCTGGCATGTTTAATCGTTTTTAAACATATGTTTGGTGATAAAACTTATTGGGGCCTAAGTTTTTTCCACATGGCTGGCTTAAATTTTGCATAGAAACAGTTAACTGAAGCTTCCCACTGTTGGCTGTGGCAGTTTGTTGTGTCTGTTTTTAAAAACGTCTATGTCGTTTTTTTTTTTTTTTATCTGTTTTTTGCATTAAGGGGTTAATCATCCATTTGCAAGTGGGTGCAATGCTCTGTTACCTTATTACATGTACTGTAAAAATTTCGTTTGTTTTACTGCCTTTTTTTCACTGTTTTTCAAATTTTGACAAAATTTGTTTCTCTTAAAGGCACAGTAACGTTTTATATATTTGCTTGCTAACTTGATTTAAAGTGTTTTCCAAGCTTACTAGTCTCATTATTAGTCTGTTCTAACATGTCTGACATAAAGGAAGCTCTGTGTTCATTATGTTTTAAAGCCATGGTGGAACCCCATCTTAGAATGTGTACCAGATGTACTGATTTCATGTTAAACAATAAAGATCATTTTTTGTCTTTAAAAACATTATCACCAGAGGATTCTGTCATGGGGGTAGTTATGCCGACTAACTCTCCCCACGTGTCAGACCTTTTGACTCCCGCTTTAGGGACTCACGCTCAAATGGCGCCAAGTACATCAAGGGCACCCATAGCGTTTCTTTTACCAGGGGATTCTGTCGAGGGGAAAGTTATGCCGACTAACTCTCCCCACGTGTCAGACCATTCGACTCCCGCTTCAGGGACTCACGCTCAAATGGCGCCAAGTACATCAAGGGCGCCCATAGCGTTTATTTTACAAGACATGGCAAAGGTGGTGAATAATATTCTGGCAGCAGTATTAGTCAGACTACCTGAAATTAAAGGAAAGCAGTTAGCTCTGGGGGTAGATACAGAGCATACAGACGCTTTAAGAACCATGTATGATACTACCTCACAATATGCTTAGTCTGTGGGTGATTTTTTTTGACTCAGGGAAGATGATTTAACCTGATTCTGATATTTCTACATTTAAAATTTATGCTTGAGAACCTCCACTTGTTGCTCAGAGAGGCTTTGGCTGCTCTGAATGAATGTGTACAATCGCAGGGCCAGAGAAATTGTGTAGACTGGATAAATAATATGCAGTGCCGGTGTGTACTGATGTTTTTCCAATACCTAAAGAGGTTTACTAAAAATTTTTTAATAAGGAATGGGATAGACCAGGTGTGCCGTTCTCTTCCCCTCCTATTTTTTAGAAGAATGTTTTCTAATAGTTACCACCACACGGGACTTCTGGCAGACAGTTCCTAAGGTGGAGAGAAGAGTTTCTACTCTAGCTAAGCGTACCACTACCTCTGACGAGGACAGTTGTGCTTTTTAGATCCAATGGATAAAAAATGTTTATTCAACAGGGTTTTATCCTGCAGCCCCTTGCATACATTGCTTCTGTCACTGCTGCTGCGGCGTTCTGGGTTGAGTCTCTTGATGAGGCTTTACAGTTAAGCGACTCCATTGGATGAATATATTTGACAAGCTTATGCTAGCCAATTCCTTTGTTTTCTGATGCCTTGTTCATTTGACTAGACTAACGGCTAAGAATTCTGTTTTTTACTATACTGGCGCGCAGAGCGCTATGGCTTATATCATGGTCAGCTGTCGTGACTTTAATAAATAAGCTACTTAACTTCCCTTCAAGGGGCAGACCCTATTCGGGCCTGGTTTGAAGGAGATTATTGCTTATATCACTGGAGGAAAAGGTCATGCCCTTCCTCAGGATAGGTCTAAATCAAGCGCAAAAAAAAAAAAAAAAAAAAAAGTCTAATTTTCGTACCTTTTAAAAACTTCAGGGCAGGTGTGGCATCCTCATCCTCTAAGGCAAAACAAGAGGGAATTTTTGCTCAGTCCAAGGCGGTCTGGAGACAATCGGACCTGGAACAAAGATAAGCAGGCCAAGGAGCCTGCTGCTGCCTCTAAGGCAGCATGAAGGAACGGACCCCTATCCGGTAACGGATCCTATAGGGGGCAGACTTTCATTCTTTGCCCAGGCGTGGGCAAGAGATGCCCAGGATCCCTAGGCATTTGAATTTATATCCCAGAGATATCTTCTGGATTTCAAAGATTCCCCCCCCCAAAAAAGGGGAGATTTCGCCTTTCACAATTATCTGCAAACCAGATAAAGAAGGAGGCATTCTTACATTGTGTACGAGATCCATCCAGTTCCAAGAGAGGAACAGGGACAGAGTTTTTACTCAAATCTGTTTGTGGTTCCCAAGGAGAGGGAACCTTCAGACCTATTTTGGATCTAAAGATCTTAAACAAATTCCTCAGAATTCCGTCATTTAAGATGGAAACTATTCGTACCATCTTAACTATGATCCAGGAGAGTCAATAGAGGACTACAATGGATTTGAAGGATGCTTATCTTCACATTGTGATGCATAAAGATCACCATCGTTTTTCAGGTTTGCCTTTCTAGACAGGCATTACCAGTTTGTAGCTCTTTCCTTTGGGATATCTACAGCCCCAAGAATCTTTATGGAGGTTCTGGGGTCGCTTTGGCAGTCCTTAGACCGTGGGGCATAGAAGTGGCCCCTTATTTAGACGACATCCTGATACAGGCGTCAAACATCCAAATTGCCCAGTCTCATACGGACGTAGTACTGGCATTTCTGAGATCACATGGGTGGAAAGTGAACAAGGAAAGAGTTCTCTATCCCCAATCTCAAGGGTTTCCCTCCTAGGGACACTGATAGATTCTGTAGAAATGAAAATTTACCTGACGGAGTCCAGGTTGTCAAAGTTTCTAAATTTCTGCCGTGTTTTTTCATCCCATCCGCGCCCTTCGGTGGCTCAGTACATGAATGAAATCGGCTTAATGGTAGCGGCAAGGGACATAGTACCGTTTGCACGTCTACATTTCAGACCGCTGCAACTATGCATGCTCAGTCAGAGGAACGGGGATTACACAGATTTGTCCCCCTGTTAAACCTGGACCAAGAGACCAGAGATTCTCTTCTCTAATGACTATGTCGGGTCCATCTGTCCAAGGGTATGACCTTCCGCAGGTCAGATGGGACAATTGTTACAATAGATGCCAGCCTTTTAGGTTGGGATGCAGTCTGGAACTCCCTGAAGGCTCAGGGATAGTGGACTTAGGAGGAGACCCTCCTTCTAATAAATATTCTGGAACTGGGAGTGATATTCCATGCTCTTCAGACTTGGCCTCAGTTAGCAACTCTGAGGTACATCATACTCAGTCGGACAATATACACGACTGTGGCTTACATCAGCCATCAAGGGGGAACAGAAGTTCCCTAGCGATGTTAGAAGTCTTACAATAATTCACTGGACAGAGACTCACTCTTGTCTATCAGCTATCCATATCCCAGGTGTTGAGAACTGGGAGGTGGATTTTCTAAGTCGTCAGACTTTTCTTCCGGGGGAGTGGGATTTCCTCCGGAGGTCAAGACCAAGCAGGAGAGGGCTTTGGTGTTTTTGACAGCGCCTGCGTAGCCACGCAGGACCTGGTATGCAGATCTGGTGGACATGTCATCCTTTCCATCACGGTCTCTGCTTCTGAGACAGGTCCCTCTACCTCAGGGTCCTTTCAACCATCTAAATAGAATCAATCTGAGATGGACTGCCTGGAGACTGAACGCTTGATGTTATCAAAGCATGGCTTCTCCGAGTCAGTCATTGATACCTTAATACAGACATGAAAGCCTGTCTCTAGGAAAATTGAACATAGATATGGTGTAAATATCTGATTGTTATGAATCCAAGGGTTACTCATGGAGTAAAGTCTGGATTCCCAGGATATTATCTTTTCTCCAAGATGTTTTTGAGAAAAGGGTTGTCAGCTAATTCCTTAAAAGGGGACAGATTTTTACTCTGTCTATTTTTTTGCACAAGCATCTGGCAGGTATTCTAGACGTTCAGGCATTTGGTCAGGCTTTGGTTAGATCCAAGCCTGTGTTTAAAACTGTTGCTCCGCCATGGAGCTTAAACCTGATTCTTAAGGTTCTTCAAGAAGTTCCGTTTGAACCTTTTTTGTTCCATAGATATCAATCTTTATCTTGGAAAGTTCCTTTTGGGTAGCTAATTCCTCGACTCGTAGAGTCTCAAAGTTATCTGTGTTACAATGTGATTCTCCTTATCTGGTCCTTCGTACAGATAAGGTAGTCCTGCGTACCAACCTGGGTTTTTTCCTAAGGTGGTATCTAACAAGTACATCACTCAAGAGATAGTTGTTCCATGCTTGTATCCTAATCCTTCCTCAAAGAAGGAACGTCTATTACACAATATTGGACGTGGTTTGTGCTTTAAAGTTTTACTTACAAGCTACTACAGTTTTCATCAAACGTTCACCTTGTTTGTTGTCTATTCTGGACAGAGGAGAGGTCAAAAGACTTCAGCAGCCTCTCTGTCTTTTTGGTTAAAAAGCATAATTCATTTAGCTTATGAGACTGCTGGACAGCAGCCTCCTGAAGGGATTACAGCTCATTCTACTAGAGCTGTGGTTTTCACTTGGGCCTTTTTTAAATGTGGCTTCTGTTGAACAGATTTACAAGACGGAGTCTTGGTCTGCGCTTCATACTTTTCAAATTTAACAAATTTGATACCTTGCTTCTTCGGAGGCTATTTTTGGGAGAAAGGGTTTTTTACAGGCAGTGGTAACTTCCGTTTAAGTACCTGCCTTGTCCCTCCCATCATCCGTGTACTTTAGCTTTGGTATTGGTATTCCATAAGTAATGGATGATCCGTGGACTGGATACACTTAACAAGAGAAAACATAATTTATGCTTACCTGATAAATTTATTTCTCTTGTAGTGTATCCAGTCCACGGCCCGCCCTGTCACTTTAAGGCAGGTAATTTTTTCATTTGAACTACAGTCACCACTGCACCCTATGGTTTTTTCCTTTCTCTGCATGTTTTCGGTCGTATGACTGAATATGGCAGTTAGGGGAGGAGCTATATAGCAGCTTTGCTGTGGGTGGACTCTTGCAGCTTCCTGTTGGGAAGGAGAATATATTCCATAAGTAATGGATGATCCGTGGACTGGATACACTACAAGAGAAATAAATTTATCAGGTAAGCATAAATTATGTTTTTTGCTTTATTTTGATTTTCTTGAAGTTTTTTCTAGTTTTCTTTTACGCATGTGTTAGAGTTGACTGTTTTATAGAGAGTATCATTTGTATTTGTTTTAATTAGGGATGCTGTCAAATTTAAACGTTCATAATTCAGATAGAGCATACAATTAAAATAAAAATATATAATTTACATACATTATCAAAATGTGCACAATATTTTTATAAGCACATTTTATGCTGTACTAGCTCTCACTGAGCGTTTGCAAGAGTGCACATTATGGGGACGAATTATCAAGGGCCAAACGACCCCTGATGCCCCTGTTCCTGCGCGAGCCTTCAGGCTCGCCGGAAACAGCAGTTAAGAAGCAGCGGTCTTATGACCGCTGCTCATTAACTGGTCCGCCAGTTGATTGACACCCCTGCTAGCGACGGATTGGCTGTGAATCTGCAGGGGGCAGCATTGCACAAGCAGTTCACAAGAACTGCTTGTGCAATGCTAAATGCCAACAGCGTACGCTATAGGCATTCAGCGATGTCTGTAGGACATGATCCGCTGAGCGTATCATGTTGGACAGACCAATGATAAATCAGCCTCTATATGCGTATATGCATTTTGTGATTGGCTACAGTCTGTCACATGATACAGGAGGAGGAAAAATGGCATTAACTTTGATACTTTTTTGTGAAGCCTGTATCCTTGACAGATGCAGCTCCATTGATCTTAATGGAGCTGATCTCACCACTGACTTATCTGAGGAGGGGGGGCTGGTACAAATTTAAATAAATATTTTAAAAAAATAGTTCATACAGGGATGTTGTTGTTTTTTTTTTTTTTTTTACTGAATCTGTACCAATATCTACCTGCATGACTATTTTCACAAAGATTTGTGCAGTGGTTTATGCTGTAGGTAAATAATATTCAATGTTAAAAGATATGAAAAGGTACTTTCTCTTGTTAGGTGTATCCAGTCCACGGATCATCCATTACTTGTGGGATATTCTCCTTCTCAACAGGAAGTTGCAAGAGGATCACCCACAGCAGAGCTGCTATATAGCTCCTCCCCTAACTGCCATATCTAGTCATTCTCTTGCAAGCTCTCAAAATAGCTGGAGGTAGTTAGAGGAAAGTGGTAAAATATAGTTAGTTTCTCCTACATTGGTGTGTCCGGTCCACGGCTTCATCCTTACTTGTGGGATATTCTCATTCCCTACAGGAAGTGGCAAAGAGAGCACACAGCAAAGCTGTCCATATAGCTCCCCCCCTGGCTCCGCCCCCCAGTCATTCTCTTTGCCGCTCTGAACAAGTAGCATCTCCACGGGGGTGGTAAAGAGTATGTGGTGTTAGTTGTAGTTTTTTATTTCTTCTATCAAGAGTTTGTTATTTTAAAATAGTGCCGGTTTGTACTATTTACTCTACAGCAGAAAGTGATGAAGATTTCTGTTGAGAGGAGTATGATTTTAGCACCAGTAACTAAAATCCATTGCTGTTCCCACGCAGGACTGTTGAAACCAGAGAACATCAGTTGGGGCGAACAGTTTGCAGGCTTAACTGCTTTCAGGTATGATCAGTCAATTTTCTAACAAGACCATGTAATGCTAGAAGACTGTCAGAAATTCCCTCTGGGATAGGTAAGCCATTTTTTCTTAAACTCTGTATAAAATGATGGCTTATATTTAGGGCTCTATGCTGGTTGACACTATTGTGGGCTTTAAAATCGATTGCTTTTTTGCATTTTTTCACTATAAATAAGGTGTTTTTTCAGACTTTAAAACACTTTTGGGGTTTAATTTCGGCCTGGCACTTATTTGGACACCTAAATCTAGTCAGAAAGGCCCCTCCACTCTGGAATGAAGAGGGAGGAGGCCTCATTTTCAGGCCTCAATTGCGCAGTTGATTTTGCCTAGGCAGTCCATGCAGCTTCATGTGGGGCATCAGAAAGGACTCCAGAGAGGCTTATTTCCTACTAAAATAATCCCTAAGAAAGGTAAAGGCTACAGGGGAAGCTGGGGCTAGTTCTGTAGTGTGTTAACCGGTTAATAACTGTTTTTAGCTCCGGTTTGGGCATTAAGGGGTTAATTGGTGCAATCTTTTCAAAGCATTAAGGCTCTGTGGTGAAAATTTCATTAAAATCGGATGTTTATTTCATGGTTTTTTTATGTTTCAGTAATAATGTGTGCTCTTTTATTATTTAAAGAGACAGTAACGTTTTTGTCAAAAATAATTTTTATTGCATTGTAGTTCTGTTTAAGCCTGTCAAACATGTCTGAATCTTCAGATAGACTATGTTCTGTATGTCCAGAGGCCAAGGTGGTTCCCCCATTAAATTTATGTGTGCAGTGTGCCATAGCATCCAACCAGCTTAAGGACAGTACAATCACACTTAAAAATATAGCCCAAGATGATTCTTTAGCTGAAGTGAAGATTGCTTTCCTCTCCTTCTGTGTCAACACCAGCTATGCCCGCGCAGGCGATGCCCAGTACATCTAGCGCACCAATCGCAATTACTATGCAGCAATTAGCATTTTTTATCCAAACTGCCAGCCTTTCCTAGGAAGCGTGATTGCTCAGTTTTAAACACAGACAATGAGCAAGCAGACGCAGAGGATAATTTATCTGTAGTGCCCTCACATCAAGCTGACTTGGCGGTGAGGGAGGGCCTGTCTGAGGGAGAAATTTCTGACAGGAAAAGTTTCTCAGCAGGCAGAGCCTGATACCATAACATTTAAATTTAAGCTAGAACACCTCCGCGCCCTACTTAAGGAGGTCCTAGCTGCACTTGATGATTGTGATCCTTTGGTGATCCCAGAAAAATTGTGTAAAATGGACAATTTCCTAGAGGTCCCAGTACACACTGATGCGTTTCCGATACCTAAGATGGCGGATATAGGGACTAAGGAGTGGGAGAAGCCAGGTGTTCCTTTTGTTCCCCCTCCTATATTTAAGAAAATGTTCCCCATTGTTGACCCCAGAAGGGACGCATGGCAGACGGTCCCTAAGGTAGAGGGGGCAGTTTCAACGTTAGCTAAGCGCACAACTATTCCAATAGAGGACAATTGCACTTTCAAAGATCCTATGGATAAAAAATTAGAAGGGTTGCTTAATAAAATTTTTGTTCAGCAAGGTTTCCTTCTTCAACCAATTCCGTGCATTATTCCTGTCACCACGGCGGCGTCTTTTTGGTTAGATGAACTAGAAAATTCGCTCCAGAAGGAGACTCCATATGATGAAGTAATGGACAGAATTCACGCACTGAAGTTGGCTAATTCCTTTATTTTAGATGCCGCTTTTCAATTAGCAAAATTAGCGGCGAAAAATTCATGTTTCGCAATAGTGGCGCGCAGGGCGCTTTGGCTAAAATCTTGGTCGGCGGATGTGTCGTCCAAAACAAAATTGCTTACTATTCCTTTCAAGGGTAAGACCCTATTCGGGCCAGAATTGAAAGAGATTATTTCAGACATCACTGGGGGAAAGGGCCATGCCCTTCCACAGGTTAGACCTTTCAAAGCAAAAAATAAGTCTAATTTTCGTTCCTTTCGCAATTTCAGGAACGGACCGGCTCCTAGCTCTACAGCCTCTAGACAAGAGGGTAACACTTCCCAGCCCAAACCAGCATGGAAACCATTGCAAGGCTGGAACAAGGGGAAACAGGCCAAGAAGCCTGCTGCTGCTGCCAAATCAGCATGAAATGATAGCCCCCGATCCGGGACCGGATCTGGTAGGGGGCAGACTTTCTCTCTTTGCTCAGGCTTGGGCAAGAGATGTCCTAGACCCCGGGGCTTTAGAGATTGTCTCTCAGGGGTATCTCCTAGAATTCAAGGACCTTCCTCCAAAGGGAAGGTTTCACATGTCTCGCTTGTCTTTAGACCAGACAAAGAGACAGGCATACTTACATTGCGTAGAAGACCTTTTAAAAATGGGAGTGATACACCCAGTTCCAAAAGCAGAACAAGGACTGGGTTTTTACTCAAACCTGTTTGTAGTTCGCAAAAAGGATGGAACGTTCAGGCCAATTCTGGACTTAAAGATCCTAAACAAATCATTCAAAATGGAAACAATTCGAACATTTTTACCAATGATCCAGGAGGGTCAATACATGACTACTGTGGACCTAAAGGATGCATACCTGCATATTCCGATCCACAAAGTTCACCATCAGTTCCTAAGGTTCGCCTTCCTGGACAAGCATTATCAGTTTGTGGCTCTTCCCTTCGGATTGGCCACTGCTCCAAGAATATTTACAAAGGTGTTAGGATCCCTTCTAGCAGTGCTAAGGCCAAGGGGCATTGCGGTAGCACCTTACCTAGACGACATCTTAATTCAGGATATTGTTCTAGCCTTTCTAAGGTCTCACGGGTGGAAGGTGAACGTAGAAAAAAAGTTCTCTGTCTCCGGTCACAAGGGTTCCATTCCTGGGAACAATAATAGACTGGGTAGAAATGAAAATCTTTCTGACGGAGGTCAGGAAGTCAAAACTTTCAAATGCTTGTCGAGTTCTTCATGCCATTCCTCAGCCTTCTGTGGCTCAGTGCATGGAGGTAATCGGTCTAATGGTTGCGGCAATGGACATAGTCCCTTTTGCCAGAATTCATCTAAGACCATTGCACCTGTGCATGCTCAAGCAGTGATATGGGGGATTATGTAGATTTGTCTCCCCAGATACAAATGGACCAGAAAACCAGAGACTCGCTCCTCTGGTGGTTGTCTCAGGATCACCTGTCTCAGGGAATGAGTTTCCGCAGACCAGAGTGGATCATTGTCCACTCTGGTCTGGTCCGACGCCAGTCTCTTAGGATGGGGCACGGTCTGGGACTCCCTGAAAGTTCAGGGTCTATGGTCTCGGGAAGAATCTCTTCTCCCAATAAACATTTTGGAACTGAGAGCGATATTCAATGCGCTCCTGGCTTGGCCTCAACTAGCGGAGGCCAAATTCATAAGATTTCAGTCGAACATCATGACGACTGTAGTGTACATCAATCATCAGGGAGGAAAAAAGAGTTCCCTGGCGATGAGAGAAGTATCCAAGATCATCAAATGGGCGGAGGATCACTCCTGCCATCTATCTGCAAATCACAACCCAGGAGTAGACAACTGGGAGGCGGATTATCTGAGTCGTCAGACTTTCAATCCGGGGGAGTGGGAACTTCACCCGGAGGTTTTTGCCCAGTTAACTCAACTATGGGGCATTCCAGATCTGGATCTGATGGCGTCACGTCAGAACTCCAAGGTTCCACGCTATGGGTCTAGGTCCAGGGATCCCAAGGCGACATTGGTAGATGCCTTAGTGGCGCCTTGGTCGCTCAATCTATTCTCCTCCCCAGGCTAGTAGCCAGGATCAAACAGGAGAAGGCTTCGGTAATTCTAATAGCTCCTGCGTGGCCACGCAGGACTTGGTATGCAGACCTGGTGAATATGTCATCGGCTCCACCATGGAAGCTACCTTTGAGACAGGACCTTTCTAGTACAAGGTCCATTCGAACATCCAAACCTAGTTTCTCTGCAACTGACTGCTTGGAGATTGAACGCTTGATTCTATCTAAGCGTGGGTTTTCGGAATCAGTTATAGATACTCTGGTTCAGGCCAGAAAGCCTGTAACCAGGAGAATTTACCATAAGATATGGCAGAAATATCTCTATTGGTGCGAATCCAAGGGTTACTCATGGAGTAAAATTAGGATTCCAAGGATTCTTTCCTTTCTCCAAAAGGGAATGGAGTAAGGTCTGTTAGCTAGTTCTTTAAAAGGACAGATATATGCTCTGTCTGTCTTGTTGCACAAACGTCTGTTCAGGCGTTCGTACAGGCGTTAGTCAGAATCAAGCCTGTCTACAGACCTGTGACTCCTCCATGGTGTCTAAATATAGTTCTTTCAGTTCTTCATGGGGTTCTGTTTGAACCTTTACTTTCCATAGATATTAAGTTACTATCTTGGAAAGTTTTGTTTTTGGTTGCTATTTTTTCTGCTAGAAGAGTTTCTGAATTGTCTGCTTTGCAGTGTAATTCACCCTATCTGGTGTTTCATACAGATAAGGTAGTTTTATGTTCCAAGCCTGGTTTTCTTCCAATAGGAATATTAACTAGGAAATAGTTGTTCCTTCTCTGTGTCCTAATCCAGTTTCTAAAAAGGAACGTTTGTTACACAATCTAGATGTGGTTCGTGCTTTAAAATTCTATCTAGAAGCAATAAAGGATTTCAGACAGACATCTTCTTTGTTTGTCGTCTATTCTGGTAAGAGAAGAGGTTAGAAAGCTACTGCTACCTCTCTTTCCTTCTGGCTAAAAAGCATCATCCGATTGGCTTATGAGAATGCTGGACGGCAGCCACCTGAACGAATGGGCTTTCAAGAACGAGGCTTCTGTTGAACAGATCTGTAGGGCAGCGACTTGGTCTTCACTGCATACATTTGCAAAATTTTACAAATTCGATACTTTTGTTTCTTCAGAGGCTATTTTTGGGAGAAAGGTTTTTCAAGCAGTGGTGCCTTCCGTTTAGGTTACCTGACTTGTTCCCTCCCTTCATCCGTGTCCTAAAGCTTTGGTATTGGTTCCCACAAGTAAGGATGAAGCCGTGGACTGGACACACCAATGTAGGAGAAAAACAGAATTTATGTTTACCTGATAAATTTCTGTCTCCTACGGTGTGTCTGGTCCACGGCCCGCCCTGGCATTTAGTCAGGTTTAAAATTTTTTTTTTGTACACTACAGTCACCACTGCACCCTATGGTTCTCCTTTTTCTCCTAACCGTCGGTCGAATGACTTGGGGGCGGAGCCAGGGGGGGAGCTATATGGACAGCTTTGCTGTGTGCTCTCTTTGCCACTTCCTGTAGGGAATGAGAATATCCCACAAGTAAGGATGAAGCCGTGGACCGGACAAACCGTAGGAGAAAGAAATTTATCAGGTAAACATAAATTCTGTTTTTTTCTTCAATCAAAAGTTTATTGTTTTTAAATGGTACCGGAGTGTACTATTTTATTTCAGGCAGCATTTAGAAGAAGAATCTGCCTGCGTTTTTCTATGATCTTAGCAGAAGTAACTAAGATCCACTGCTATTCTCACATATGTCTGAGGAGTGAGGTAACTTCAGAGGGAGAATGGCGTGCAGGGTATCCTGCAATAAGGTATGTGCAGTTAAGTTTTTCTAGGGATGGAATTTGCTAGAAAATGCTGCTGATACCGGATTAATGTAAGTTAAAGCCTAAATACAGTGATTTAATAGCCACTAGTATCAGGCTTGCTATCAGAGGTATATACTCTGATTAATGATAAGTGATGAGCTGCACCAAGGTACTTCTTAAAACTTTTATTATGAGTCACAGAAACTTCCCTGGGGAAGTACAATCACAACAAAAGAAGGGGGCTTGATGGTGTGTGAGGATAACACCCAAAGAACTATTGCTGATGCGTTTCAGCCTGTAAGGCCGTAGTCGTAGTTCTTTGGGTAAGCTACGACTACGGCCTTACAGGCTGAAAGTACCTTGGTGCAGCTCATCACTTTGTTACCTGGAATCTATGAAACGGAGCATACACACTGGTAATCTGAAGGACCCAGAAGCCGCGAGCGGAGGTGCCGGTGACGTCACATGCCGAGTTACCGCGAGTGGAGTAAGGCCCAGGAGGAGAGCAGTGGAGAAGCCGGAGGTACACAGAAGGGCGCTGACCGTGTCAACCCGTTGCCTAAGGTATACCTGGATGCGAAAACATGCTCTCTGTGGACGGGCTTATCTCTTTTTCAGCAACGGTATCTGGAAGTTATCCGGTATTATCCTCCAGCTGGGGTGAGTTTTTATTCAAGATAACTTGGTCCTGTTATTTTATACATTGGGACATTATGTTATCACATTCCTCACATAAAGACTGTGCAGTATTTCAAGGATTTGACTTTCTATTTCCACTGTTATAGTATAAAAGTTACAGGTGGTGCAGTTAAAATTACAAACTGTGACATTCAGCTTCCCTCAGCAGTCCCCTGCATGCTATAGGACATCTCTGAAGGGCTCAAAAGGCTTCAAAAGTAGGAGCTGTGGCAGTTGTTATGACTGTTTAAAAAACATATTTTTCGTTTTGTTAATCTGTTTTTTGTATTAAGGGGTTAATCATCCATTTGCAAGTGGCTGCAATGCTCTGCTAACTTGTTACATACACTGTAAAAATTTCGTTAGTTTAACTGCCTTTTTTCACTGTTATTTCAAATTTTGGCAAAATTTGTTTCTCTTAAAGGCACAGTAATGTTTTTTTTTTTTTATATTGCTTGTTAACTTGATTTAAAGTGTTTTCCAAGCTTGCTAGTCTCATTGCTAGTCTGTATAAACATGTCTGACATAGAGGAAACTCCTTGTTCATTATGTTTAAAAGCCATGGTGGAACCGCATAGGAGAATGTGTACTAAATGTATTGATTTCACTTTAAACAATAAAGATCAGCTGTTATCTTTAAAAGAATTATCACCAGAGGATTCTGACAAGAGGGAAGTTATGCCGACTAACTCTCCCCACGTGTCGGACCCTTTGACTCCCGCTCAAGGGACTCACGCTAAAATGGCGCCAAGTACATCAAAGATGCCCATAGCGATTACTTTGCAGGACATGGCGGCAATCATGGATAATACCCTGTCAGCTGTATTAGCCAAACTGCCTGAATTCAGAGGAAAGCGCAATAGCTCTGGGGTTAGACTTAATACAGAGCGTGCAGATGTTTTAAGGCCCATGTCTGATACTGCGTCACAATATGCAGAAGCTGAGGAAGAGCTTCAGTCTGTCGGTGACGTCTCTGACTCGGGGAAACCTGATTCAGATATGTCTACTTTTAAATTTAAGCTTGAGAACCTCCGGGTGTTGCTTGGAGAGGTTTTAGCTGCTCTGAATGACTGTGACACAATTGCAGTGCCAGAGAAATTGTGTAGACTGGATAAATACTACGCGGTGCCGGTGTGTACTGACGTTTTTCCAATACCTAAAAGGTTTACAGAAATTATTACTAAGGAGTGGGACAGACCCGGTGTGCCGTTTTCCCCCCCTCCTATTTTTAGAAAAATGTTTCCAATAGACGCCACCACACGGGACTTATGGCAGACGGTCCCTAAGGTGGAGGGAGCAGTTTCTACTTTAGCAAAGCATACCACTATCCCTGTCGGATACAGTTGTGCTTTTTCAGATCCGATGGATAAAAAATTAGAAGGTTACCTTAAGAAAATGTTCAACAAGGTTTTATCCTGCAGCCCCTTGCATGCATTGCTCCTGTCACTGCTGCTGCGGCGTTCTGGTTTGAGTCTCTGGAAGAGGCCTTTCAGACAGCTACTCCATTGACTGAAATACTTGACAAGCTTAGAACACTTAAGCTAGCTAATTCTTTTTTTTCTGATGCCATTGTTCATTTGACTAAACTAACGTCTAAGAATTCTGGATTCGCCAATCAAGGCGCGTAGGGCGCTATGGCTTAAATCTTGGTCAGCTGACGTGACTTCAAAGTCTAAATTACTTAACATTCCCTTCAAGGGGCAGACCCTATCCGGGCCTCGTTTGAAGGAAACTATTGCTGACATTACTGGAGGTAAGGGTCATACCCTTCCTCAGGACAGGGCCAAATCAAGGGCCAAACAGTCTAATTTTTGTGCCATTCGAAACTTCAAGGCAGGTGCAGCATCAATTTCCTCTGCTACAAAACAAGAGGGAACTTTTGCGTAATCCAAGCCGGCCTGGAAATCTAACCAGGCCTGGAGCAAAGGCAAGCAGGCCAGAAAGCCTGCTGCTGCCTCTAAGACAGCATGAAGGAACGGCCCCCTATCCGGCAACGGATCTAGTAGGGGGCAGACTTTCTCTCTTCGCCCAGGCGTGGGCAAGAGATGTTCAGGATCCCTGGGCGTTGGAGATCATATCTCAGGGATATCTTCTGGACTTCAAAGCTTCCCCCCCACAAGGGAGATTTCACCTTTCGAGATTATCTGTAAACCAGATAAAGAAAGAGGCATTCTTACGCTGTGTGCAAGACCTCCTAATAATGGGAGTGATCCATCCAGTTCCACAGATGGAACAAGGACAGGGATTTTATTCAAATCTGTTTGTGGTTCCCAAAAAAGAGGGAACCTTCAGACCAATTTTGGATCTAAAGATCTTAAACAAATTCCTCAGAGTTCCATCGTTCAAAATGGAAACTATTTGGACAATCCTATCTATGATCCAGGAGGGTCAGTACATGACCACAGTGGATTTGAAGGATGCTTACCTTCACATACCGATTCACAAATATCATCATCGGTTCCTAAGGTTTGCCTTTCTAGACAGGCATTACCAGTTTGTGGCTCTTCCCTTCGGGTTAGCTACAGCCCCAAAAATGTTTACAAAGGTTCTGGGGTCTCTTCTGGCGGTCCTAAGACCACGGGGCATAGCAGTGGCCCCTTATCTAGACGACATCCTGTTACAGGCGTCAAACTTCCAAATTGCCAAATCTCTTACGGACATAGTGTTGGCATTTCTGAGGTCGCATGGGTGGAAAGTGAACGAGGGAAAGAGTTCTCTATCACCCCTCACAAGGGTTTCCTTCCTAGGAACTCTGATAGATTCTGTAGAAATTAAAATTTACCTGACGGAGTCCAGGTTATCAAAGCTTCTAAATTCCTGCCGTGTTCTTCACTATATTCCACGCCCTTCGGTGGCTCAGTGCATGGAAGTGATCGGCTTAATGGTAGCGGTGATGGACATAGTGCCATTTGCGCGCCTATATCTCAGACCGCTGCAATTATGCATGCTCAGTCAGTGGAATGGGGATTACACAGATTTGTCCCCTCTGCTAAATCTGGATCAAGAGACCAGAGATTCTCTTCTCTTATGGCTATCTTGGGTCCATCTTTCCAAAGGTATGACCTTTTGCAGGCCAGATTGGACAATTGAAACAACAGATGCCAGCCTTCTAGGTTGGGGTGCAGTCTGGAATTCCCTGAAGGCTCAGGGATTGTGGACTCAGGAGGAGAAACTCCTTCCAATAAATATTCTGGAGCTAAGAGCAATATTCAATGCTCTTCTAGCTTGGCCTCAGTTAGCAACCCTGAGGTTCATCAGATTTCAGTCGGACAACATCACGACTGTGGCTTACATCAACCATCAAGGGGGGACCAAGAGCTCCCTAGCGATGTTGGAAGCCTCCAAGATAATTCGCTGGGCAGAGACTCACTCTTGCCATCTATCAGCGATCCATATCCCAGGTGTAGAAAACTGGGAGGCGGATTTTCTAAGTCGTCAGACTTTTCATGCGGGGGAGTGGGAACTCCATGCGGAGGTGTTTGCTCAATTGGTTCATCGTTGGGGCACACCAGAATTGGATCTCATGGCGTCTCGCCAGAATGCCAAGCTTCCTTGTTTCGTATCCAGGTCCAGGGACCCAGAAGCAACGCTGATAGATGCTCTAGCAGCACCTTGGTTCTTCAACCTGGCTTATGTGTTTCCACCGTTTCCTCTGCTCCCTCGACTGATTGCCAAAATCAAACAGGAGAGAGCATCAGTGATCTTGATCGCGCCTGCGTGGCCACGCAGGACCTGGTATGAAGACCTTGTGGACATGTCATCCTTTCCACCTTGGCCTCTGCCTCTGAGACAAGACCTTCTACTACAAGGTCCTTTCAATCATCCAAATCTAATTTCTCTGAGACTGACTGCCTGGAGATTGTATGCTTGATTTTATCAAGGCGTGGGTTCTTCGAGTCAGTCATTGATACCTTAATACAGGCACGAAAGCCTGTAACCAGGAAAATCTACCATAAGATATGGCGCAAATATCTTCATTAGTGTGAATCCAAGAATTACTCATGGAGTAAGGTTAGGATTCCTAGGATATTAGCCTTTCTCCAAGAGGGTTTGGATAAAGGATTATCAGCTAGTTCTTTAAAGGGACAGATTTCTGCTCTGTCTATCCTTTTGCACAAGCGTCTGGCAGAGGTTCCAGACGTCCAGGCATTTTGTCAGGCTTTGGTTAAAATTAAGCCTGTGTTTAAACCTGTTGCTCCTCCATGGAGCTTAAACTTGGTTCTTAACGTTCTTCAAGGAGTTCCGTTTGAACCCCGTCATTCCATTGATATCAAACATTTATTTTGGAAAGTTATGTTTTTGATGGCTATTTCCTCGGCTCGTAGAGTCTCTGAGTTATCAGCTTTACAATGTGATTCTCCTTATCTGATTTTCCATACAGATAAAAGTAGTTCTGCGTACAAAACCTGGGTTTTTACCTAAGGTAGTTTCCAACAAGAATATCAATCAAGAGATTGTTGTTCCATCATTGTGTCCTAATCCTTCTTCAAAGGAGGAACGTCTGTTGAACAGATTTGCAAAGCGGCGACTTGGTCTTCGCTTCATACCTTTTAAAAATTTTACAAATTTGATACTTTTGCTTCTTCGGAGGCTATTTTTGGGAGAAAGGTTCTACAGGCAGTGGTCCCTTCCGTTTAAGTACCTGCCTTGTCCCTCCCTTCATCCGTGTACTTTAGCTTTGGTATTGGTATCCCACAAGTAATGGATGATCCGTGGACTGGATACACCTAACAAGAGAAAACATAATTTATGCTTACCTGATAAATGTATTTCTCTTGTGGTGTATCCAGTCCACGGCCCGCCCTGTCCTTTTAAGGCAGGTCTAAATTTTATGATTTCTCCTTTCTCGGCTAGTTTTGGTCGAATGACTGGATATGGCAGTTAGGGGAGGAGCTATATAGCAGCTCTGCTGTGGGTGATCCTCTTGCAACTTCCTGTTGGGAATGAGAATATCCCACAAGTAATGGATGATCCATGGACTGGATACACCACAAGAGAAATACATTTATCAGGTAAGCATAAATTATGTTTTTTACCGCCTGCTGGTATTTAGAGTCAGACAAGAAAGGGTCTACCGCTCACTTTCTTTCCGCGACTCGAGGCTACCGCAGATCTCCTTACGTCAATTGCGTATCCTATCTTTTCAATGGGATTTGCCTAACACTGGTGTTTCGAGTCTTGGAAGAAGTGAGCGGTAGAGCCTCTACCGACAAGACTCCTACCGTGAAAAAATATCAGTAGTTAAGAGCTTTATGGGCTAATGCGGGAACATAAAGCTCTTAACTACTGTGCTATAAAGTACACTAACACCCATAAACTACATATGAACCCCTAAACCGAGGCCCCCCCACATCGCCAACCCTATAATAATTTTTTCTAACCCCTAATCGTCCGACCGGACATCGCCGCCACTTACATTATAGCTATGAACCCCTAATCTGCTGCCCCTAACATCGCCGACACCTACATTATATTTATTAACCCCTAATCTGCCCCCCCAACGTCGCCGCCACCTACCTACACTTATTAACCCCTAATCTGCCGAACGGACCTCGCCGCCACTATAATAAATGTATTAACCCCTAAACCACCACACTCCCGCCTCGCAAACACTATAATAAATAGTATTAACCCCTAATCTGCCCTCCCTAACATCGCCGCCACCTACCTACAAATATTAACCCCTAATCTCCCGCCCGCAACATCGCCGCTACTATAATAAAATTATTAACCCCTAAACCTAACACCCCCCTAACTTAAATATCATTTAAATTAATCTAAATAAATTTACTATCATTAAATAAATTTTTCCTATTTAAAAATAAATACTTACCTATAAAATAAACCGTAATATAGCTACAATATAACTATTAGTTACATTGTAGCTATTTTAGGATTTATATTTATTTTACAGGCAATTTTGTATTTATTTTAACTAGGTACAATAGCAATTAAATAGTTATTAATTATTTAATAGCTACCTAGTTAAAATAATTACAAAATCACCTGTAAAATAAATCCTAACCTAAGTTACAAATACACCTAACACTACACTATCAATAAGTTAATTAAATAAATTACCTACAATTAGCTAAACTAAAATACAATTAAATAAACTAATCTATAATACAAAAAAACAAACACTAAATTACAGAAAAAAAAAATTACAAGAATTTTAAACTAATTACACCTGATCTAAGCCCCCTAATAAAATAAAAAAAGCCCCCCAAAATAATAAAATGCCCTACCCTATTCTAAATTAAAAAGTAATCAGCTCTTTTACCAGCCCTTAAAAGGGCCTTTTGCAGGGCATTGCCCCAAAGTAATCAGCTCTTTTACCTGTAAATAAAAATACAATACCCCCTAACATTAAAACCCACCACCCACATACCCCTACTCTAACCCCCCTTAAATAAACCTAACACTAACCCCCTGAAGATATCCCTACCTTGAGTCGTCTTCACTCAGCCGAGCCAAATTCTTCATCCAAGCGGAGCAAGAAAATGTCCTCTATCCGGTAGAAGTCTTCATCCAAGCGGGGCGAGAAGAGGTCCTCCATCCGGTAGAAGTTTTCATCCAAGCGGGGTCTTCTATCTTCATCCATCCGGAGCGGAGCGGAGCCATCTTCCAGCCAGCCGGCGCGGAGCCATCCTCTTCAACCGACAGACTAATGACGAATGACGGTTCCTTTAAGGGACGTCATCCAAGATGGCGTCCCTCGAATTCCGATTGGCTGATAGGATTCTATCAGCCAATCGGAATTATGCTAAGAAAAATTTGATTGGCTGATTCAATCAGCCAATCAGATTGAAGTTCAATCCGATTGGCTGATTCAATCAGCCAATCGGATTGACCTCGCATTCTATTGGCTGATCGGAACAGCCAATAGAATGCAATCCAAGGTAGGGAGATCTTCAGGGGGTTAGTGTTAGGTTTATTTAAGGGGGGTTCGGGTGGGTTAGAGTAGGGGTATGTGGGTGGTGGGTTTGTAATGGAGCTGATTACTTTGGGGCAATACCCTGCAAAAGGCCCTTTTAAGGGCTGGTAAAAGAGCTGATTACTTTTTAATTTAGAATAGGGTAGGGCATTTTATTATTTTGGGGGGCTTTTTTATTTTATTAGGGGGCTTAGGTTAGGTGTAATTAGTTTAAACTTCTTGTAAAAAAAATATTTTCTGTAATTTAGTGTTTGTTTTTTTGTATTATAGATTAGTTTATTTAATTGTATTTTAGTTTAACTAATTGTAGGTAATTTATTTAATTAATTTATTGATAGTGTAATGTTAGGTGTATTTGTAACTTAGGTTAGGATTTATTTTACAGGTAATTTTGTAATTATTATTTTTTTTTTTTTTTTTTTTTTGCTTCATGGATGTTTTTTTAAATTTTTTTTTTTTTTTTTATTGAGACAACTTATTAAACAACAATATGCCAACAGATGCAGAATTGAGGGTACATTGAAATGTCATTGAATAATACAATTAAATGTCAGAAATTGCATACTTTTATATAAAAAAAGAAAAAAAGTAAGCAAAGATGCATGAAAATAAGGATGAGAGCAAGTCTATGTATTAGATGGGTCTCTTTTCTGGAAGTAACGCATTGCAGATACAGGTTTAGATATTGAGTCTGTGTCTAAAGATGATATTGGTACTCAGCATCATACAGATATGAAATGCTGGGATTTATATAAGACGGACATAATGGGTTAGAGAGGAGAAGAAAGAAGAGAAGAAGAAAAAAAAAAAAAAAAAAAAAAAAAAAAAAGGGGGGGAGGGGGAGGGGAGAGGGGGTGAAGGAACAAGAGAGTGGAAGATGATTAATAGGTCTATGGTGTGGTTTAAGGGCTTGAGGACCAGTTGGGAAACCTTGTGAGCCATGGGAGCCAAATTTCATGGAAGGCATTAGTGCTATCAAGTACTCTGTACGAGTATTGTTCCATTTGGCCAATGTAATGTGTACATGTGATTACCTGGGAGAGAGTTGGCGACCTCTCTTCCCTCCAAGCCCTAGACAGGGTCAGTTTTGTGGCCATGAGGACATACATCGTGAGTGCTTCTCCAGAGGTGGTAAGGTTGGGCATCCGCATGTGTAAGAGGGTAACTTCAGGGGTGAATGGGGGGGCGAGGCCCAGTGCACGGAGAAGTGTAAATACTTTCTTCCATAATGGGTGAATTACTGGGCAAGACCACCATATGTGGAGCGGAGAACCAAGCATCTTACATCCTCTCCAACACTCTGGGGATTGGGAGTGATAAATCTTGTGTAGGATAGTTGGTACATGGTGCCAGCGGACCAAGATCTTATAATGTAGTTCCCACAGTGTGGCACAATGGAGGATCTTTTTGGTTATTTTGATTCTGGCATGCCAATCCTCTAGAGTAAGGGTGAGAACAATTTCTCTCTCCCAAGCCTGGTGTTGTGAGATTTTATGTAAGGGAGTCGGGTTGATAAGTATATTGTAGTGAAGGGTCAGGAGATGTCGGAGAGCGTGAGCTCCCCGCCACGCTTTCTCCCAAGTGGTTAAAGGGCGTAGTGTTTGTTTGGGGTAACCCCATGTACGTAAGCGGGTGCTCAGTCGGAATCCCTCAAAGTGTAACTTGGGTGGAAGTTGAAATTTCGCACACATTGCTGGGTGCGAGAGCCATATGTCCTCTTCATAGAGGTCGGAGACCTGTAGTGTGTGCGCCTGTGGCCATAGGTCATAGTGGGAGTCTGGGAGGCAGAAGAGAGCAGCAGGGATTGACATGGCGGGAGAGGGATGGGGGGAAATGTCTGGGTGGTGTCTGATTTGATCCCAAAATCGAAGTGTGTGTCTGAAGATAGGGTGTAGGCCGTCAACGTCTCGTCTATGGTGGGGGGGGATCCAGATTATATCGGGGAGAGTTATATTTGAGGGCAGCAGTGAGGATTCTAGGGAGTAACAGCAGAGATGTCTCTCAGGATCATTTCAGCGAAGGATATGTGAGAGTCTTGCGGCATTGTAATATGAGATCATATTCGGGAGAGCAAGGCCTCCCTGTAAGATCGGTTTTTCGAGTGTGCGACCCGAAGTCCTAGGTCGGCGGTCTCTCCAGACATATGAAGTGATTAGACTTTGGAATCTATTAAGGAGTGATCTCAGGATGTTGTAAGGAATAGATCTAAAAAGATATGTAACCTTGGGGAGAAAGGACATCTTTATCGCGGCAATGCGGCCTGTCCAAGAGATCTCCCAAAACTCCCATTAATCTAGCAACCTCCCAAATTCCGGAAGTCTATCGGTATAATTCTGCGATATGGTGGTCAGGGGGTCTGGGCTAAGGTGAACTCCTAGAATCTTGAGCGAGGAAGATTTCCATTGGAAGTGATAGGTGGACTGTAGTGTGGAGAGGGTTTGTGGAGGAATGTTTATGGGAAGGGCCTCAGTTTTAGTTACATTCAGTTTATAGAAACATAGTGAGCCGAATTTCTCAAGGAGAGTAAAGACTGCAGGAAGAGAAGTGTCAGGAGAGGTGAGGAAGAGAGTGATGTCATCTGCATAGAGGGAAATTTTATGGGCATGTGGTCCTATGGTCAATCCTATGGTCTGAGGGTCTAGTCTGATAGATTGAGCTAAGGGCTCTATAGTGAGGGCAAACAACAGTGGGGAAAGGAAACACCCTTGTCGGGTACCATTTGCAATTGTGAATTTGGGAGATTGGAACCCCACCCCGCGAACAGTGGCCGTTGGATGGTTATAGAGGGTTTGAACTGCACCTACAAAGGAGGTAGGAAAGCCAAAGATGGACATAGCCTCCCATAGGAACTCCCACCTGACCCTGTCGAACGCTTTTTCTGCGTCTAGTGACAGGGCCAGCAAGGGGATTTTTCGGCAGTCCGCAAGATGTAGGACATCTAGGATTCGTCTAGTTGCATCAACTCCTTCTCTATTCGGGATAAAACCAACTTGGTCATTCGCTATAAGGGAGGAAATAACTTTTGCAACCCTATTGGCAAGGAGTTTGGCATATATTTTGGTGTCGGTGTTAATCAATGAGATTGGTCGATAGCTGCTGCAAAGATAAGGCGGTTTACCAGGTTTTAAAATGGTAACTATTGTAGCTTCTAGAAATTCAGCTGCTAGAGGGGTACCTGATAGCACTTCTTGGAAGAACTTACCGAGGATAGGAGCAATCTGAGGTAAGAAAGTTTTGTAAAACCTTGCTGTGAAGCCGTCTGGGCCAGGAGCTTTCCCTAATTTTAGGTTGCGTATAATTTTTGAGATTTCTTGTGTGGTGAACGGGGATATCAGAGGGGAAGAATCCTCGGGTGATAATGAGGGGAGGGCGAGGGATCTAAGGAACTCAGAGATATGTTGGACTGGAGAGGAAGGAGATTCTAGATTGGACTCGATATTGTAAAGGTCAGAGTAGTATTGCCTGAAGGTGTTGCCAATTTCACGAGGGGCGGTGACCTGTGTCCCTAAAGGGGTGCGTATAGACATAATTCTGGCTTGGGCTGTGCGATTTTTAAGTTTGTTGGCTAGAAGCGTGGAGGCTTTGTTAGCAAAATGGTAATAGATTCTTTTATACTTCTCTAACATGGATTGGGTTTTCTTGAGTTCAAGAGTTTGGATTTGTTTCATAGTTTCTGAGATTTTGTCATTGAGAGAGGGGGAGTATGTGTGAGATATATCTGCTCTAAGTTGGCGAAGCTGAACATTCAGAGAGGATAAGGTGGTCTTGCCTTTTGCCCGAGCCTCCCATTTGAATTGGATGAGGTGGCCTCTCACCACTGCCTTCAAGGCGGCCCACTGGTTCTGTGCTGAGGTCTGGTCATTGTCATTAAGGGAGATATAATCTGTGATTATGTTCTGTAGAGAAGTCTTAAGGTGTGGGTCTGTAAGAGTCCAGTCCTGTAGGCGCCAGGTGAAAGGTGGTGGGCGAGTGTATGGGCCTATTTGCATGTGAAGTGAGTCATGATCTGACCACGAAATTGGGGAGATAGTAGCAGAATAGACATCATCAAGGAACTTAGCGCATACGAAAAAGTAATCTATGCGCGTATGTGATCTATGTGGGGAAGAGTAGAAGGTAAATTCCTTATCTTGTGGGTGTAGAGCGCGCCAAACCTCATATAAGTCATGTAGTGCTATTAGTGATTGGAGGGCTGAAGATAGGGAGTGAGTTGCTCTATCATTTCTAGAAAGTGGAGGTCCCAGTCTGTCTAAATGTACATCCAATCTCCTCCTAATATGAGGTCTCCCTGCTGTATAGAAGCTATAGACTTAAGTAGAGTTCTAAGGAAGTTGACTTGTTTACTATTCGGTGCATATATGCTAAGGAGGGTAACTAGGTGGGTATTTATTCTACAGACAGTAATAATGTAGCGTGCTTGGGGATCTGACTCAGTATAGATCTGGTCATAATGGACATTCTTGCCTATATAGATAGCAACCCCTCTAGATTTCGATGGGAATGTTGCATCCAGGAGTGTTGGGTAGTGTTTGGAGGTGTATCGTTTGCTATATACATGAGTCCAGTGTGTCTCCTGAATGAAGGCAATGTCTACGTGGTTTTTACGTAAATAGTTAAATAGGAGGCTGCGTTTGGTAGGGAAATTCAAACCCTGAGCATTAAGGGTTAGAAGATGTAGGCCTTTCATGGTGTACTTGGATTGTGATCAGTGGGTGGGGTAGAGGGAAGAAGAAGAGGAGAAAGAAGGATAAAGAGAGAGAAAAAAAAAAAGGGGGGTGGAGTCCGAAAAATGTGGATGAGTACCAATTATAAAGACAGGGAGCAAGAGTTAACTTCACTTACTAAGATATATATTTCGGGAAGAGGGAGACAGCGGGCCAGAGCCGCTTTGTTTAAAAGGAGGAAAGGGATATGGGTAGGAAGGGGGTGAGGAGATATGTTAAAAGGCCTTGAGTTGAGCGAGCGTAGATAAAGGGATAAAGGGTGAAGGCAGGGGGAGGGGGTTGGGGAAGGGGGGGGGGGTGGAGCCTTGAATGTATATTCAATGAGGGGTTAGTATGAGGATGGGTGGAAGGAGCCACGAGTCGTGAAAGCGAAAGGTGGAAATATATAGTGGAGCTAGTATTGGGGAAGGGAGGTAGGTGGGAGGAAATAGGAGGAAAAAAGTGCAATCCTGTTGAGAGGAGTAGAGATAGTGACGGTGTTCGAGTAGAAGGTAGGGAGGAGGCGTGGAAGGCTAGAGAGGCAGCGGGGGCAAAGCCCCCCAATGTTGGATGAAGAGGTGGGTGGGGTGATTCAGTAGAGGATGGTGATGTGTAGAATATTGAAAGCTGGATGAGTAGATATTTGTATATGGACTATCCTAGAGAGAGAGTTAGGATTTAAAGTATGTGATGAGAGGGTAAGCAGTGAGAGAAGTAGAGGAGTTAGATGGAGGTAAGTGTAATATGAATATGAGGGTTAATGGAGGTATCATAACAAGTGGAGATATAAAAATAAGAGCTTGAGGGTGGTATGGATTAGACATGTGCGGTTCGTTTCGGATTAATTCGGAAATTCGGTAAATTCGGTAAATTCGGAGATTCGGATCGATTCGGATTTCCGAATTAAACTACTTCCGAATCTACCGAATGAATCCGAAATAGCTGCCGTATCTCCGAATAAATCCGAATTAGCTCGTTAAGATTCGGCATTTCCCCATAGGAAACAATGGGAGTTTCGGCTGAAAAAAAACTAACACCGCAGCCCCATTGTTTCCTATGGGGAAACACTAAGTCTGCACCTAACACCCTAACATGTACCCCGAGTCTCTAAACACCCCTAATCTAACACTTATTAACCCCTAATCTGCTGCCTCCGCTATCGCTGACACCTGCATTATTTTATTAACCCCTAATCTGCCGACCGAATATCGCCGCCACCTACATTATAGCTATTAACCCCTAATCTGCTGTCCCTAACACCGCCGACCCCTACATTATAGTTATTAACCCCTAATCTGCCTCCCCCAACGTCGCCGCAATCTAACTACAAGTATTAACCCCTAATCTGCCGACCCGATATCGCCGCCGCCTACATTATAGCTATTAACCCCTAATCTGCTGTCCCTAACACCGCCGACCCCTACATTATAGTTATTAACCCCTAATCTGCCTCCCCCAACGTCGCCGCAATCTAACTACAAGTATTAACCCCTAATCTGCCGACCGCAAATCGCCGCCACTATAATAAATGTATTAACCCCTAAACCGCCGCACTCCCGCCTCGCAAACACTATAATACATTTTATTAACCCCTAATCTGCCCTCCCTAACATCGCCGCCACCTACCTACAATTATTAACCCCTAATCTCCCGCCCCCATCGTCGCCGCTACTATAATAAGGTTATTAACCCCTAAACCTAAGTCTAACCCTAACCCTAACACCCCCTAACTTAAATATAATTTAAATAAAACGAAATAAGTTTACTATAGTTAAATAAATGAATCCTATTTAAAACTAAAGACTTACCTGTAAAATAAACCCTAAGATAGCTGCAATATAACTAATAGTTACTTTGTAGCTATTTTAGGATTTATTTTTATTTTACAGGCAACTTTGTATTTATTTTAACTAGGTACAAAAGTTATTAAATAGTTAATAACTATTTAATAACTACCTAGCTAAAATAAATACAAATTTACCTGTAAAATAAATCCTAACCTAAGTTACACTAACACCTAACACTACACTATCATTAAATTAACTAAATAAATGAATCATATTTAAAACAAAATACTTACCTGTAAAATAAACCCTAATATAGCTGCAATATAACTAATAGTTACATTGTAGCTATTTTAGCATTTATATTTATTTTACAGACAACTTTGTATTTATTTTAACTAGGTACAATAGCTATTACATAGTTATTGACTAATTAATAGCTACCTAGTTAAAATAATTACAAAATTACCTGTAAAATAAATCCTAACCTAAGTTACAATTAAACCTAACACTACACTGTCATTAAATAAATTAACTACAAGTACCTACAATTATCTACAATTAAATAAACTAAAGTACAAAACCCCCCCACTAAATTACAAAAAAAAAACAAACACTAAATTACAAAAAATAAAAAAATATTACAAGAATTTTAAACTAATTACACCTAATCTAAGCCCCCTAATAAAATAACAAAGCCCCCCAAAATAAAAAAAAATGCCCTACCCTATACTAAATTACAAAAGTTAACAGCTCTATTACCTTACCAGCCCTGAACAGGGCCCTTTGCGGGGCATGCCCCAAAGAAAACAGCTCTTTTGCCTGTAAAAAAAAAACACAATCCCCCCCCCACATTACAACCCACCACCCACATACCCCTACTCTAACCCAAACCCCCCTTAAATAAACCTAACACTACCCCCCTGAAGATCTCCCTACCTTGAGTCGTGTTCACCCAGCCGGGCCGAAGTCTTCATCCGATGGGGCAGAAGAGGACATCCAGACCGGCAGAAGTCTTCATCCAAGCGGGGCAAGAAGAGGTCTTCCATCCATCATACAAGTACCAAAATACAAACAAACACTAAATTACCAAAAATAATAAAATATTACAATAATTTTAAACTAATTACACCTAATCTAAGCCCCCTAATAGCTATTAATATAGCTTCAATATAACTAATAGTTACATTGTAGCTATTTTAGGATTTATATGTATTTTACAGGCAACTTTGTATTTATTTTAACTAGGTACAATAGTTATTAAATAGTTAATAACTATTTAATAACTACCTAGCTAAAATAAATACAAATTTACCTGTAAAATAAATCATAACCTAAGTTACAATTACACCTAACACTACACTATCATTAAATTAACTAAATAAATGAATCCTATATAAAACTAAAGACTTACCTGTAAAATAAACCCTAATATAGCTGCAATATAACTAATAGTTACATTGTAGCTATTTTAGCATTTATATTTATTGTACAGGCAACTTTGTATTCATTTTAACTAGGTTCAATAGCTATTAAATAGATATTGACTATTTAATAGCTACCTAGTTAAAATAATTACAAAATTATCTGTAAAATAAATCCTAACCTAAGTTACAATTAAACCTAACACTACACTATCATTAAATAAATTAACTACAAGTACCTACAATTAAATGCAATTAAAAAAACTAAACTAAAGTACAAACCCCCCCCCACTAAATTACAAAAAATAAAAAAATATTACAAGAATTTTAAACTAATTACACCTAATCTAAGCCCCCTAATAAAATAACAAAGCCCCCCAAAATAAAAAAAATGCCCTAACCTATACTAAATTACAAAAGTTAACAGCTCTATTACCTTACCAGCCCTGAACAGGGCCCTTTGCGGGGCATGCCCCAAAGAAAACAGCTCTTTTGCCTGTAAAAAAAAAACACAATCCCTCCCCCCACATTACAACCCACCACCCACATACCCCTACTCTAACCCAAACCCCCCTTAAATAAACCTAACACTACCCCCCTGAAGATCTCCCTACCTTGAGTCGTGTTCACCCAGCCGGGCCGAAGTCTTTATCCGATGGGGCAGAAGAGGACATCCAGACTGGCAGAAGTCTTCATCCAAGCGGGGCAAGAAGAGGTCTTCCATCCATCAGAAAAGTACAAAAAAACAAACAAACCCTAAATTAGCAAAAATAATAAAATATTACAATAATTTTAAACTAATTACACCTAATCTAAGCCCCCTACTAGCTATTAATATAGCTACAATATAACTAATAGTTACATTGTAGCTATTTTAGGATTTATATTTATTTTACAGGCAACTTTGTATTTATTTTAACTAGGTACAATAGCTATTAAATAGTTAATAACTACCTAGCTAAAATAAATACAAATTTACCTGTAAAATAAACCCTAACCTAAGTTACAATTACACCTAACACTACACTGTCATTAAATTAACTAAATAAATTAATCCTATATAAAACTAAATACTTACCTGTAAAATAAACCCTAATATAGCTACAATATAACTAATAGTTACATTGTAGCTATTTTAGCATTTATATTTATTTTACAGGCAACTTTGTATTTATTTTAACTAGGTACAATAGCTATTAAATAGTTATTGACTAATTAATAGCTACCTAGTTAAAATAATTACAAAATTACCTGTAAAATAAATCCTAACCTAAGTTACTATTAAACCTAACTCTACACTATCATTAAATAAATTAACTACAAGTACCTACAATTAAATACAATGAAATAAACTAAACTAAAGTACAAAAAAAACAAACACTAAATTACAAAAAATAAAAAAAATTACAAGAATTTTAAACTAATTACACCTAATCTAAGCCCCCTAATAAAATAACAAAGCCCCCCAAAATAAAAAAATGCCCTACCCTATACTAAATTACAAAAGTAATCAGCTCTATTACCTTACCAGCCCTGAACAGGGCCTTTTGCGGGGGCATGCCCCATAGAAAACAGCTCTTTTGCCTGTAAAAAAAAACACAATACCCCCCCCCACATTACAACCCACCACCCACATACCCCTACTCTAACCCAAACCCCCCTTAAATAAACCTAACACTACCCCCCTGAAGATCTCTCTACCGTGTCTTCACCCAGCGGGCCGAAGTCTTCATCCGATCGGGCAGAAGAGGACATCCAGACCGGCAGAAGTCTTCATCCAAGCGGGGCAAGAAGAGGTCTTCCATCCATCAGAAGTCTTGATCCAGGCGGCATCTTCTCTGTTCATCCATCCGGAGCGGAGCGGCAGCATCCTGAAGACATCCCACGCAGAGCATCCTCTTCTTTCTTGATCCGACGACTAGGTGACTGTACCTTTAAGTGACGTCATCCAAGATGGCGTCCCTTGAATTCCGATTGGCTGATAGGATTCTATCAGCCAATCGGAATTAAGGTAGGAAAAATCTGATTGGCTGATTTAATCAGCCAATCAGATTCAAGTTCAATCCGATTGGCTGATGGAATCAGCCAATCAGATTGACCTCGCATTCTATTGGCTGTTCCGATCAGCCAATAGAATGCGAGCTCAATCTGATTGGCTGATTGGATCAGCCAATCGGATTGAACTTGAATCTGATTGGCTGATTGAATCAGCCAATCAGATTTTTCCTACCTTAATTCCGATTGGCTGATAGAATCCTATCAGCCAATCGGAATTCAAGGGACGCCATCTTGGATGACGTCACTTAAAGGTACAGTCACCTAGTCGTCGGATCAAGAAAGAAGAGGATGCTCTGCGTGGGATGTCTTCAGGATGCTGCCGCTCCGCTCCGGATGGATGAACAGAGAAGATGCCGCCTGGATCAAGACTTCTGATGGATGGAAGACCTCTTCTTGCCCCGCTTGGATGAAGACTTCTGCCGTTCTGGATGTCCTCTTCTGCCCGATCGGATGAAGACTTCGGCCCGCTGGGTGAAGACACGGTAGAGAGATCTTCAGGGGGGTAGTGTTAGGTTTATTTAAGGGGGGTTTGGGTTAGAGTAGGGGTATGTGGGTGGTGGGTTGTAATGTGGGGGGGGGTATTGTGTTTTTTTTTTACAGGCAAAAGAGCTGTTTTCTATGGGGCATGCCCCCGCAAAAGGCCCTGTTCAGGGCTGGTAAGGTAATAGAGCTGATTACTTTTGTAATTTAGTATAGGGTAGGGCATTTTTTTATTTTGGGGGGCTTTGTTATTTTATTAGGGGGCTTAGATTAGGTGTAATTAGTTTAAAATTCTTGTAATTTTTTTTATTTTTTGTAATTTAGTGTTTGTTTTTTTTGTACTTTAGTTTAGTTTATTTCATTGTATTTAATTGTAGGTACTTGTAGTTAATTTATTTAATGATAGTGTAGTGTTAGGTTTAATAGTAACTTAGGTTAGGATTTATTTTACAGGTAATTTTGTAATTATTTTAACTAGGTAGCTATTAATTAGTCAATAACTATTTAATAGCTATTGTACCTAGTTAAAATAAATACAAAGTTGCCTGTAAAATAAATATAAATGCTAAAATAGCTACAATGTAATTATTAGTTATATTGTAGCTATATTAGGGTTTATTTTACAGGTAAGTATTTAGTTTTATATAGGATTAATTTATTTAGTTAATTTAATGACAGTGTAGTGTTAGGTGTAATTGTAACTTAGGTTAGGGTTTATTTTACAGGTAAATTTGTATTTATTTTAGCTAGGTAGTTATTAACTATTTAATAGCTATTGTACCTAGTTAAAATAAATACAAAGTTGCCTGTAAAATAAATATAAATCCTAAAATAGCTACAATGTAACTATTAGTTATATTGTAGCTATATTAATAGCTAGTAGGGGGCTTAGATTAGGTGTAATTAGTTTAAAATTATTGCAATATTTTATTATTTTTGCTAATTTAGTGTTTGTTTGTTTTTTTGTACTTTTCTGATGGATGGAAGACCTCTTCTTGCCCCGCTTGGATGAAGACTTCTGCCAGTCTGGATGTCCTCTTCTGCCCCATCGGATGAAGACTTCGGCCCGGCTGGGTGAACACGACTCAAGGTAGGGAGATCTTCAGGGGGGTAGTGTTAGGTTTATTTAAGGGGGGTTTGGGTTAGAGTAGGGGTATGTGGGTGGTGGGTTGTAATGTGGGGGGGGGGGGGGTTGTGTTTTTTTTTACAGGCAAAAGAGCTGTTTTCTTTGGGGCATGCCCCGCAAAAGGCCCTGTTCAGGGCTGGTAAGGTAATAGAGCTGTTAACTTTTGTAATTTAGTATAGGGTAGGGCATTTTTTTTATTTTGGGGGGCTTTGTTATTTTATTAGGGGGCTTAGATTAGGTGTAATTAGTTTAAAATTCTTGTAATATTTTTTTATTTTTTGTAATTTAGTGGGGGGGGGGGTTGTACTTTAGTTTAGTTTTTTAATTGTATTTAATTGTAGGTACTTGTAGTTAATTTATTTAATGATAGTGTAGTGTTAGGTTTAATTGTAACTTAGGTTAGGATTTATTTTACAGGTAATTTTGTAATTATTTTAACTAGGTAGCTATTAAACAGTAAATATCTATTTAATAGCTATTGTACCTAGTTAAAATAAATACAAAGTTGCCTGTACAATAAATATAAATGCTAAAATAGCTACAATGTAACTATTAGTTATATTGCAGCTATATTAGGGTTTATTTTACAGGTAAGTCTTTAGTTTTATATAGGATTCATTTATTTAGTTAATTTAATGATAGTGTAGTGTTAGGTGTAATTGTAACTTAGGTTATGATTTATTTTACAGGTAAATTTGTATTTATTTTAGCTAGGTAGTTATTAAATAGTTATTAACTATTTAATAGCTATTGTACCTAGTTAAAATAAATACAAAGTTGCCTGTAAAATAAATATAAATCTAGTAGGGTGACTGAAAGAAATAGTCTCTTAAAGGGCCAAGAAAAGGGTTATCAGTGCAGCAGATAACTTCAGGTAGGACATCAGGATCAGTCTGGATCTTGGGGTAGTGGAGTGGAGGCCCTGGAGTGCCATTCGGAAGCTGAGGGGTCCAGATCACCTGTTTTTCCTTTTTTCCTGGGAGGCAGCCCAGGGGGGCTAATGAGTTCCCAAGTGGTGAGGAGTTTCATACCTTGTTCTAAGGAAGAGACTGTGTGGGAGGAATCTTGGTACTGAACGTGTAACTTCACAGGGAATCCCCATCTGTATTTGATCTTGTTTTGTCTGAGAGCCAGGGTGAACTGATGAAAAGTCCTCCTTTTGTTTAGTGTGTATGAGGATAGGTCAGGGAAGATCTGCAACTTATTGTATGGTTCCTTAAGGGGTGTGTTGGTAAAGGAGGCTCTCATGATCTTCTCCTTAGTGGTGTAGTAGTGCAGACGTACAATGACGTCTCTGGGAGTGTCAGGTATGGAGTTACGGGGGCGTGTGGACCTATGTGCTCTGTCCATTAGGAGATCTTGGTCTGTGGTGGAGTCAAGGATAACCTTAAACAGTGCAACCAAGTATTGTTGGAGGTTTGATGCAGGAACATCTTCCGGAATTCCGCGAATCCTAAGGTTGTTGCGGCGGGATCTATCTTCGTTATCCGCCAGCTTGGATTCAAGATCAGACATTTGCTCTGCTAGTGATTGAGAGTAAGCCAAGAGGTTGGTGTGGTCAGTTGCAAGATCCTCATGTTTCCTCTCAAGGATTTCAGTTCTCTCTCCCAAAGAAGAGATCTCACGTTTCAGTTCGCCAACTGAATGACGGAGTTCTTGCCTTAGGGATGAATAATGAGTGTCCATCTTATCGGTTAAGATTCTGATAGATTCTAAAAAGGTTGATTGAGAAAGTGTTGTTTTATCTTTGCGAGATACCTCAGGTCTAGAATTATCTGCCCCTGGAGCCGCTGAATCTCTGGAATCTTCTCCTGAGAAATCAGGATCTGAAAAGTTTTTACTGTGGAAATGATCCGTGAGAGTCCTCTTAGGATTTTCCTGGTGCTTTGGTTTTCTTTTGATAGACTGAGCCATGTTATAAGCGGGAGGCTATCCAGAAAGTCGTGTTTAAAGGTGTAGACTTGAAGCCGCTGAATCAGTGATAAATGAATTTTGGGGGGATGTTATCCCAGCCCCCTCAAAGCCAGGTGCCCTAGCCCATCATTTTCCTATGTAAGGGTGTAGATAGGGAGGTCCAGTAGTTCACTACTAGTCTGTAGTATAGATGAGCGATTCCCCCTCTCCTGGGGGTATACCACCTCTGGGCGAGACCGGTAAAAGGAGAGAGGATATGACCCGCGCCCTAGGGGTGGACGCAGGAAAGGGGGGAGAGGGGGACGTCCAGGGGAGTGAAGATGCAACTCCTGTGTGGATTATGTAAAGTTTCTTCGTTAGGATGAGACTTTATAGTGGTAGCAAGTGACTTGGGTGTGATACAGATTCTGCAGATTAAATTAGGAGCAGAGGTGATTAGGTGGCTTCAGGGGTTCTGTAGGAAGCTGTGACTGCAGATAGTATTTCTGGGTATTAGGATTGTGGCCCACAAAATCAATAAACTGTATTGCAGAGGGGGATTACAGCTGTCAGGTAGAGATGTAAGCAGCTATATGCTGCTGCAGTGTTGTATAATCCTCAGATAGAGAAAGCTGGGTCACAAGTCACAATTACAGTCAGAGGGGGTTAAACATAATATGTAGAGAAAGTCTCACACACAGTTCTGCCACTTAAGTCAGTGGTTGAGGGGGTGTACTCACTTCTGCTGGGCCGAATACCGGTATTCCCTGTGCGTTGCGGTGCAGATATGGAGTGTGGAGGCAGATGCAGGGAGCTGTCTCCGGTGCAGATCTCAGGTTTGCCACAGCTACCTTCTGGTTACACTCTGGAGCCCCGGGCTATGCCGGGAGAAGGGAGACACCAAGTCCCACTGTCCGGTGTGATGTATATAGGGCTAACAGTTGTGAGGTAGATGTGCGCGGTAGCGCAGATGCTTCAGAGGCTCCGTGTGACACCCTGCATGAACGGAAGTCAAAGAAAGATGGCTGCCATTCGCGGGCTTTTGTGGCGTCTCATCTCTTTCAATCCTTGCAGATGGAGGAGCGTTATAGGGGTCTAAAGGGTGTCGGGACTGTCCCCATATGCCAGCGGGTAAGTAGGGTGGGCGATGGCTGATCCCAGCAGAGTCCGGTACTGCGATGGTCTTAGGTAAAAAGCTCCGGCACTGCAGAGCGTGAAAAATGTCCCGTTTACAAATATATGTCAGATAGTAAGGTGAAGGGATAGAGGGGGATATTATGTGCCAAATGGATAATAATTTGGGGGTCTATTTAAGCTTTAAATTTATATTTTGGGCAATGGAAACAGAGGAGCTCTGGTTCCAAGCGTCCTCACTGCTCCGTAGTTGGCTCCGCCCCATTTTGTAATTATTTTAACTAGGTAGCTATTAAATAGTTAATAACTATTTAATAGCTATTTTACCTAGTTAAAATAAATACAAAGTTGCCTGTAAAATAAATATAATCCTAAAATAGCTACAATGTAACTATTAGTTATATTGTAGCTATATTAGGGTTTATTTTATAGGTAAGTATTTAGTTTAAAATAGGATTAATTTATTTAATGATAGTAATTTTATTTTGTTTTATTTAAATTATATTTAAGTTAGGGGGGTGTTGGGGTTAGGGTTAGACTTAGGTTTAGGGGTTAATAACTTTATTATAGTAGCGGCGACATTGGGGGCAGCAGATTAGGGGTTAATAATTGTAGGTAGGTGGCGGCGATGTTAGGGAGGGCAGATTAGGGGTTAATAAAATGTATTAAAGTGTTTGCGAGGCGGGAGTGCGGCGGTTTAGGGGTTAATACATTTGTTATAGTGTCAGCGACGTCCGGTCAGCAGATTAGGGGTAAATAAGTGTAGGTAGGTGGCGGCGATGTTGGGGGGGGCAGATTAGGGGTTAATAAATATAATGTAGGTGTCGGCAATGTTAGGGACAGCAGATTAGGGGTTCATAGCTATAATGTAGGTGGCGGCGATGTCTGGTCGGCAGATTAGGGGTAAATAATATAATGTAGGTGTCAGTGGGGGCGGCAGATTAGGGGTTAATAAGTGTAAGGTTAGGGGTGTTTAGACTTGGGGTTCATGTTAGGGTGTTAGGTGTAGACTTAGAGAGTGTTTCTCCATAGGAAACAATGGGGCTGCGTTAGGAGCTGAACGCTGCTTTTTTGCAGGTGTTAGTTTTTTTTTCAGCTAGCTCAGCCCCATTGTTTCCTATGGGGATATCGTGCATGAGCATGTTTTTCCAGCTTACCGCTACCATAGGCATTGCTGGTATTGAGGGTTGAAGTGGAGCTAAATTATGCTCTACGCTCCCTTTTCTGAGGCTAACGCAGCCATTCAGACAACTCTAAATACCAGCGTTGTCTTAAGGGTGCACTGGGAAAAAAAGCAGCGTTAGCACCGCGGGTCTTTACCGACAAAACTCTAAATCTAGGCGCATGATATTCAAAAGCAGTCAAAGGTCTGAACAGGCTATCTTAGTGTTTACATTAGTTTACATAATGAGAAACATGTGCATAAGAGTATCATGATGAGAAAATATCCCCATCTATATTTTATAAATCTTTTTGCGGTTTTATTTTATTATCTGTGAAGAGATTGTAGCATTTCTTATAGGTTATTCCAGATGATGTAATTATGGAACCATTGGTGAAATTCTAGCTATGTGCGTACTTGTATTCAGTCTTTTGTTCCACTTAGTAAAGAACTCAATAAATAAAGGGAAAACTTTAATAATTCTTTTTATCTGCAGGTATCCAAGCCAATGAATCCAAACCAGAAATAGACCAGGGAATGCTTTGCAATAAAACCTACCTTTTAGTGCATGATTGTAAAATCTAAATGCTGTTAATCATATAGCTTTAAAAGTCTGCATTTTTCCATATCGGTGGTATCACAGGTCCTCCTCACTACACAGCCAATTAGTCTATATTACTCACATGTAGTATGTCTCAATCTAGTTGGATCCAGGCTTTTCTTAAAAACAGTCATTGTAAGAGTATAGCTTCTCTACACTTAGTTAAGTTTAGGAATCCCAATCCCCCCTTGTGTCTAGGAAGGAATGTTTCTTTTCAGATTCTGGGTTAAATTTTATTTCATATAAATTACTCTATTAATTTCTGGAGCTTTGAAAGGAAAAGTATTGGCAAGGGGACAGGCATGGTCTGTAGATATATAAGAATCTGGGCAAAATATTAATTTTAATGTATTACAATTATTATTAATTCATTATAATTTGACCTATTCAATAGTCTGTTATAGGTTTAGCAACTTCTTCTGAAGTAATGGTATTGTCTAGAATTTTAGATTCTGTATTACTTAAACTAGATCATTTTAATCCATCATAGTAAGCAGTCATATCTTTTGATACTTTTTGTGGATATTCTTTGGGAGCCTCAGAAGAACCCTGTAAATCATATAATTTGGCATAATAATCTCACAATATGTCAGCTATTGCAAAACTGTCTGCTTTATCTTCTCCACTACTGGATTCTAAGGTGTGAGTTAATTATTTTAATTGTCCATGCTTCAGTGTTCTAGGTAAGATTTACCCTGCTTTGTTACTTTGCTCATATTATTATTATTATTATTATTATTATTATCGGTTATTTGGGTAAAGCTTGTTTTTGTTGTTTGGCCAGCAAAAAAATCTTTAGGGTTGTTCTAGCTTGCATCAAGAACTCTGTATGTTTGTTATTTATATTAAAATATTTTTTATTAACATGTTAACATCATACATAGTCATACACAGTCCTTTTTCTTTTTACTTTAATCCTTATTTCTCCAACATTGGTGTGTCCGGTCCACGGCGTCATCCTTACTTGTGGGATATTCTCTTCCCCAACAGGAAATGGCAAAGAGTCCCAGCAAAGCTGGTCACATGATCCCTCCTAGGCTCCGCCCACCCCAGTCATTCTCTTTGCCGTTGCACAGGCAACATCTCCACGGAGATGGTTAAGAGTTTTTTGGTGTTTAAATGTAGTTTTATTCTTCTATCAAGTGTTTGTTATTTTAAAATAGTGCTGGTATGTACTATTTACTCTGAAACAGAAAAGGATGAAGATTTCTGTTTGTAAGAGGAAGATGATTTTAGCAGACAGTAACTAAAATCGATTGCTGTTTCCACACAGGACTGTTGAGATGAAGTAACTTCAGTTGGGGGAAACAGTTAGCAGTCTTTTCTGCTTAAGGTATGACTAGCCATATTTCTAACAAGACCATGTAATGCTGGAAGGCTGTCATTTCCCCTCATGGGGACCGGTAAGCCATTTTCTTAGTTAAACATAAAAGAATAAAGGGCTTAAAAAGGGCTTAAAAACTGGTAGACATTTTTCTGGGCTAAAACAAGTGCTTTACTAGGCATATTATGCAGATTCTAACTAATTATTGGTATTATAATCTTGGGGAATGTTTAGAAAAACGGCAGGCACTGTGTTGGACACCTTTTTCAGATGGGGGCCTTTCTAGTTATAGACAGAGCCTCATTCTGGGACTGTATAGGGGTTAAATGTAAAAACGGCTCCGGTTCCGTTAATTTAAGGGTTAAAGCTCTGAAATTTGGTGTGCAATACTTTTAATGCTTTAAGACACTGTGGTGAAATTTTGGTGAATTTTGAACAATTCCTTCATACTTTTTCACATATTCAGTAATAAAGTGTTTTCAGTTTGAAATTTAAAGTGACAGTAACGTTTTTATTTTAAAACGTTTTTTGTGCTTTGTTGACAAGTTTAAGCCTGTTTAACATGTCTGTACCATCAGATAAGCTATGTTCTATATGTATGAAAGCCAATGTGTCTCCCCATTTAAATTTATGTGATAATTGTGCCATAGTGTCCAAACAAAGTGAGGACAGTAATGCAACAGATAATGATATTGCCCAAGATGATTCCTCAAATGAGGGGAGTAAACATGATACTACATCATCCCCTACTGTGTCTACACCAGTTATGCCCACACAGGAGGCCCCTAGTACATCTAGTGCGCCAATACTTATTACCATGCAACAATTAACGGCTGTAATGGATAACTCCATAGCAAATCTTTTATCCAAAATGCCTACTTATCAGAGAAAGCGTGATTGCTCTGTTTTAAACACTGAAGAGCAAGAGGATGCTGATGATAAGTGTTCTGACATACCCTCACACCAATCTCAAGGGGCCATGAGGGAGGTTTTGTCTGATGGAGAAATTTCAGATTCAGGAAAAATTTCTCATCAAGCTGAACCTGATGTTGTGACATTTAAATTTAAATTAGAACATCTCCGCGCACTGCTTAAGGAGGTGTTATCTACTCTGGATGATTGTGACAATTTGGTTATTCCAGAGAAATTATGTAAGATGGACAAGTTCCTAGAGGTTCCGGTGCCCCCCGACGCTTTTCCTATACCCAAGCGGGTGGCGGACATAGTAAATAAAGAGTGGGAAAGGCCCTGCATACCTTTTGTTCCCCCCCTATATTTAAGAAATTATTTCCTATAGTCGACCCCAGAAAGGACTTATGGCAGACAGTCCCCAAGGTCGAGGGGGCGGTTTCTACTCTAAACAAACGCACTACTATTCCTATCGAAGATAGTTGTGCTTTCAAAGATCCTATGGATAAGAAATTAGAGGGTTTGCTTAAAAAGATTTTTGTACAGCAAGGTTACCTTCTACAACCAATTTCATGCATTGTTCCTGTCACTACGGCAGCGTGTTTCTGGTTCGAGGAACTAGAAAAATCGCTCAGTAAAGAATCTTCGTATGAGGAGGTTATGGACAGAGTTCAAGCACTTAAATTGGCTAACTCTTTTGTTTTAGACGCCGCTTTGCAATTAGCTAGATTAGCAGCGAAAAATTCAGGGTTTGCTGTCGTGGCGCGCAGAGTACTTTGGCTAAAGTTTTGGTCAGCGGATGTGTCTTCCAAGACAAAATTGCTTAACATTCCTTTCAAAGGTAAAACATTTATTTGGACCTGATTTGAAAGAGATTATTTCAGACATCACTGGGGGAAAGGGCCACGCCCTCCCACAGGATAGGTCTTTTAAGGCTAATAATAAGCCTAATTTTCGTCCCTTTCGCAGAAACGGACCAGTCTCTAATTCTGTATCCTCTAAGCAAGAGGGTAATACTTCACAACCCAAACCAGCCTGGAAACCAATGCAAGGCTGGAACAAGGGTAAGCAGGCCAAGAAGCCTACCACTGCTACCAAAACAGCATGAAGGGATAGCCCCCGATCCGGGACCGGATCTAGTGGGGGGCAGACTTTCTCTCTTTGCTCAGGCTTGGGCAAGAGATGTTCAGGATCCTTGGGCGCTAGAAATAGTTTCTCAAGGTTATCTCCTGGAATTCAAGGAACTACCCCCAAGGGGAAGGTTCCACAGGTCTCAATTATCTTCAAACCAAATAAAGAGAAAGGCATTCTTACATTGTGTAGAAGACCTGTTAAAGATGGGAGTGATACATCCAGTTCCAATAAGAGAACAAGGAATGGGATTTTATTCCAATCTGTTCATAGTTCCCAAAAAAGAGGGAACATTCAGACCAATTTTGGATCTAAAGATCCTAAACAAATTTCTCAGGGTACCATCGTTCAAAATGGAAACTATTCGAACGATCCTACCTACTATCCAGGAAAATCAATTTATGACTACCGTGGATTTAAAGGATGCACACCTACATATTCCTATCCACAAGGAACATCATAAGTTCCTAAGGTTCGCTTTTCTGGACAAGCATTACCAGTTTGTGGCACTTCCATTTGGATTAGCCACTGCTCCAAGGATTTTCACAAAGGTACTAGGGTCCCTTCTAGCGGTTCTAAGACCAAAGGGCATTGCAGTAGTACCTTACTTGGACGACATCCTGATTCAAGCGTCGTCCCTGTCAAAAGCAAAGGCTCATACGGACATCGTCCTAGCCTTTCTCAGATCTCACGGATGGAAGGTGAACAAAGAAAAAAGTTCTCTGTCCCCGTCAACAAGAGTTCCCTTCTTGGCAACAATAATAGATTCCTTAGAAATGAGGATTTTTCTGACAGAGGTCAGAAAATCAAAACTTCTAAGCTCTTGTCAAGTACTTCATTCTGTTCCTCGTCCTTCCATAGCGCAGTGCATGGAAGTAATAGGATTGATGGTTGCAACAATGGACATAGTTCCTTTTGCACGAATTCATCTAAGACCATTACAACTGTGCATGCTCAGACAGTGGAATGGGGATTATACAGACTTGTCTCCGATGATTCAAGTAGATCAAAAGACCAGAGATTCACTCCGTTGGTGGCTGACCCTGGACAATCTGTCACAGGGAATGAGCTTCCGCAGACCAGAGTGGGTCATTGTCACGACCAACGCCAGCCTAGTGGGCTGGGGCGCGGTCTGGGAATCCCTGAAAGCTCAGGGTCTATGGTCTCGGGAAGAGTCTCTTCTCCCGATAAACATTCTGGAACTGAGAGCAATATTCAATGCTCTCAGAGCTTGGCCTCAACTAGCAAAGGCCAAATTCATAAGGTTTCAGTCAGACAACATGACGACCGTTGCATATATCAATCATCAGGGGGGAACAAGGACTTCCCTGGCGATGAAAGAAGTGACCAAGATAATTCAATGGGCGGAGGATCACTCCTGCCACTTGTCTGCGATCCACATCCCAGGAGTGGAAAATTGGGAAGCGGATTTTCTGAGTCGTCAGACATTCCATCCGGGGGAGTGGGAACTCCATCCCGAAATCTTTGCCCAAATAACTCAATTATGGGGCATTCCAGACATGGATCTGATGGCGTCTAGTCAGAACTTCAAGGTTCCTTGCTACGGGTCCAGATCCAGGGATCCCAAGGCGACCCTAGTAGATGCACTAGTAGCACCTTGGACCTTCAACCTAGCTTATGTATTCCCACCGTTTCCTCTCATCCCCAGGCTGGTAGCCAGGATCAATCAGGAGAGGGCCTCGGTGATCTTGATAGCTCCTGCATGGCCACGCAGGACTTGGTATGCAGACCTGGTGAATATGTCATCGGCTCCACCATGGAAGCTACCTTTGAGACAGGACCTTCTTGTTCAGGGTCCATTCGAACATCCGAATCTGGTTTCCCTCCAACTGACGGCTTGGAGATTGAACGCTTGATTTTATCAAAGCGTGGGTTTTCAGATTCTGTAATAGATACTCTGATTCAGGCTAGAAAGCCTGTAACTAGAAAAATTTACCATAAAATATGGAAAAAATATATCTGTTGGTGTGAATCTAAAGGATTCCCATGGAACAAGATAAAAATTCCTAAGATTCTATCCTTTCTACAAGAAGGTTTGGAGAAAGGATTATCTGCAAGTTCTCTGAAGGGACAGATCTCTGCTTTATCTGTTTTACTTCACAAAAGACTGGCAGCTGTGCCAGATGTTCAAGCATTTGTTCAGGCTCTGGTTAGGATCAAGCCTGTTTACAGACCTTTGACTCCTCCCTGGAGTCTAAATCTAGTTCTTTCAGTTCTTCAAGGGGTTCCGTTTGAACCCTTACATTCCGTAGATATTAAGTTATTATCTTGGAAAGTTTTGTTTTTGGTTGCAATTTCTTCTGCTAGAAGAGTTTCAGAGTTATCTGCTCTGCAGTGTTCTCCGCCCTATCTGGTGTTCCATGCAGATAAGGTGGTTTTGCATACTAAGCCTGGTTTTCTTCCGAAAGTTGTTTCCAACAAAAATATTAACCAGGAGATAGTTGTACCTTCTTTGTGTCCGAATCCAGTTTCAAAGAAGGAACGTTTGTTACACAATTTGGACGTAGTCCGTGCTCTAAAATTCTATTTAGAGGCTACTAAAGATTTCAGACAAACATCTTCCTTGTTTGTTGTTTATTCTGGTAAAAGGAGAGGTCAAAAAGCGACTTCTACCTCTCTTTCCTTTTGGCTTAAAAGCATTATCTGATTGGCTTATGAGACTGCCGGACGGCAGCCTCCTGAAAGAATCACAGCTCACTCCACTAGGGCTGTGGCTTCCACATGGGCCTTCAAGAACGAGGCTTCTGTTGACCAGATATGTAAGGCAGCGACTTGGTCTTCACTGCACACTTTTGCCAAATTTTACAAATTTGATACTTTTGCTTCTTCGGAGGCTATTTTTGGGAGAAAGGTTTTGCAAGCCGTGGTGCCTTCCATTTAGGTGACCTGATTTGCTCCCTCCCTTCATCCGTGTCCTAAAGCTTTGGTATTGGTTCCCACAAGTAAGGATGACGCCGTGGACCGGACACACCAATGTTGGAGAAAACAGAATTTATGCTTACCTGATAAATTACTTTCTCCAACGGTGTGTCCGGTCCACGTCCCGCCCTGGTTTTTTAATCAGGTCTGATGAATTATTTTCTCTAACTACAGTCACCACGGTATCATATGGTTTCTCCTATATATATTTCCTCCTGTCCGTCGGTCGAATGACTGGAGTGGGCGGAGCCTAGGAGGGATCATGTGACCAGCTTTGCTGGGACTCTTTGCCATTTCCTGTTGGGGAAGAGAATATCCCACAAGTAAGGATGACGCCGTGGACTGGACACACCGTTGGAGAAAGTAATTTATCAGGTAAGCATAAATTCTGTTTTATATTTTATCTGAATTATACATTTCTGTGAATTGGTTATCAGGATCCGAATGTCCATGTGAATCATAGTCTTATTTCTTTCTAAGCGTGTCTTTTCTAGTATGCTTTGTATGCTTTTCACTTATGCTTATAATTTGTTTCCTTGAAGCATTGCACATTTTTCTCCACACAAAAAGTAAATATCTGGTACATTATTTAGAACAAATATCGGCTATATATAATTTCACGTAACTTTTTAACAAAGAACTTTACAAAAATATACTTAAACTTTGGTTATTGATAATTAATTGAGTGTGTCAGTATATTCATTTAATGCTTGCTTTTATTTCTCCAGTGAGGGGGGGGTTGAAATACACTGTTTGTCAGATATAATGATATTTTAGTCAATTTACTCTAACTTTGTCAATGTACCCCTAAGTCTGCTTCCATACTCTTGTCAGACTGTGTTCCTTTGAAGGAAAGTCAGGCTATCTGCATCAACCGGTAATAACAGATTTTGGGAAATATATCTGTCGTACCTAAAATCTTTGCTGTTGCTTCATGTAGTGAATATGTCATTTTAATTTTGTCCACTATCTCCTGTCACTACGGTACTCCGTGTTTGTTATTTAAAGGGTCATATTTATGTAGGCGTTCTAACTGGTTTACCTCTTTTTATAGGGAGTCATATTTTTTGCTGTGAATTTTTTAACGTTTATCCCTAATCTTTATAAGTTCACCTCTGAGGACACACTTATGGGCTTCCCAAACTGTTGTGTTATTAATCTGTTCTGTCGCATTAAATTGTAAATATTCTAAAAGAGTTTTTTCTAAATCACTTTTGATCAGCACACCCTCTAATAGGTATTCATATTATTCCCATTGAAATGTTGTCACTGGGGCTTGTGGTCTAATAAGTAGGATACATGAGCATGATCTGCCCACACACTAGACAAAATGCTCAATGATTTAACAAAGGGCAAACCCACTTGATCAGTTAGAAAATAGTCAATGCAGGATTAACAACGATGGGAGTGCAAATAAAAGGTATAATCTAATTTCTGAGGATTATATATGCACCATACATCATGGACCGCTAAAGTCTGAAGCATTGTATTCATGCATCTAATTTCCTTTTTAGGAGTTCTTGTAGGGCACCCTGAGGTGCTAACAGTAGGAATTAAGGGCAAAATAAAATCACCACCAAGCATTACCATTTCCTTACCTGTTTCCAAAATCCTATATGTCACTTTGTTTATAAAGGGAGATTGTGATTTATTAGGAGGGTAGAAATTAACGATTATAATGGGTTGGCCGAAAAGTAATCCCACCAGAATAATATTTCTACAATTTAAATCTATTTCTGAACTGATGTACTGGAACTGTATATTTCTATGAAACAAGCTACCCACGCCTTTTTCTTTTTTTTTTGTCAGGGCCTTTGGAAAAAAAATGCTTGTGGATAATTGCAATAGTGCCACTTTGATTCTTTACCCTTTTTAAAATGAGTTTCTTGTATCAAAATCATATCCCCCTTTAACGTGTTAAAGTCTTGAATTGCTATAGAACATTTCTCTGGGGAATTGAATGGTTATAAAATTTAGACTTTTCGACTTCTTTTGTGGGACCATCTCAAGTTACAGAGGGAAAAAGGGGGGGGGGAAAGAATAAAAAAGAGTGAAAGAGAAGAGAGAGAATAAAGATCTATGTTGAGTGGGCAGTCCTCTCTGTAAGCAAGTCCCAAATATCCTATAGAACACAGATAAACCAAGGTGAATTTTAAAGAATGAATCTCAATCAAAAATATTTAGATTCTACTTCTGCAGTATATCTAAGTATAATAGCAATAATAATACTGCCAAATAAACTATGAGATGGAGTATCCTCGTCTCATCCAAGGCACATGCATATTCAAAGTAGATCAATGTGTAAAAAATCCATCTATAGACAGAAGAAGAGATGAATATAATTAAGGGGATAGAATATGAAGAATAGATGCAAAGAGAGGGAAAGAGAGATCAAGGAACCATGACATTTTCAGACATTATATGGTTTATGAAATCATGTCAAGATGTTTTGTAAGTGCAAGACCCGGTCAGGAACCAACACAACACATAGACAATTATCAAGTTAATAAACAAATAACATTAGGGTGTATAAAATAAGATCAAAACTAATTGACCAATAAATCAAATTGTTAACTTTTGTTCCATTATGTGGAAAACAGTGCAAGTAAAGGTACACCTCTTTAAGAGAGGATCTATAGTCATAGTAGTGAAAGTAAACTATTTTATTATGTTTCTGAATAATGTGTTATAGAGATACTCATCTATCTAGAAGACCAGTCTCTTGTGAAAAATCACTTTGTTAAAGTTTATTTGTGATCAGATGCTAATAGGCATAACACCTCATTCCATCCCTTTAGTGTCCATACATTCCTTGGCAGACTCTTGTGATTTTTCTACAAGCTTTTCTTGATGTTCAGGTGGACAAGTGGCTTCAATTTCCAATACTGTACAAATAGCAGATTTTCATTTTTTCTGGGCTATAATGCTTACAGGAAAGCCCCATCTGTAGACAATATTATTGTGCCTCAATGTGTCTGTGATAAATTTAAGGTCCCATTGTTTTTAAAGAGTGGTAGGACAGATGTCTGAAAATATTTGTATGGCTATTCCCTCATGTGTTACTGGAGATGTAACTCTTGCATTTTTAACACTTCTTCTTTTTCTGCAAAGTTCAGGAATTTAGTAATCACATCCCTTGGTGGTGCTTTTGTTAGTGGTTTAGGTCTCAGTGCACAATATGTTCTTTCCAAGATAAAATCTGGTGTATTGGAGGTACTTTTGATTGTGCTGAATAAATCTTGTAAATAGCCATTTAAGGCATTAGGGCCAATTGACTCTGGTACATCCCTTATTCGCAAGTTGTTTGGTCTATTTTGATTGTCTAGTTCTTCCACCTTATCCATTAGTTTTATCTATCTTCCCCAGTTTTTTACAAGGCATCCCAGGTGTAAAAAGGAAAAGGATTAGGTAAGCAAAGAAGGTTATGAGCTTGGTAGTGTAAAAACAGTTTGTGCCTTAACTAGCATCCATGGAGATTTGTAGCATATAATGACTGTAAATAGGATGCATATCTGTGTAGTAAGTTTGCCCACATTTATTTATATTCCCATAACAGTAGTGCTGTGTTCATAGAATAAAAAAAATATATATTGATGTCGGTAGCAGCGTAGCAACTTTATTTGCTAGTGGTCTAACTCTAGATTACTGTGACAAGTCCCTTGAAACTTGTATCAGCAACCTTGGTAGTTTAAATAAAGTCTAGTTTCTAAAACTATAATTACACCCCATAAAGAATATTTGCAGGCAGCTTCATCTGTGATTTTGCTGCAAATTTTGTAGCCTATTACATAGTGCTTATCCATGTAATGTGTCTTGAGCGGTCCGTTTCGGGTAGATAAACAGAGAATTTGTATAACCCATCTTTGGCACTAGCCACACAGACTGAAGGGTATATTGTATTACGACCAATGGTAAACCCTTTCCTCTGGGAAATACCTTTTTTTGCTATGCGCAAATTCAGGCTGGTCCCTCTAGGCCTCTCCACTACCACCCTTATAAAGATGATCTGTGGATATTGTTGTCATCCATCCATCCTGGTGGCTTACTGGATGTTCTGCTACAATTTCGAGCTTCTCTCATCCACCCATTAGCCATTTCTTTGTGCCTTAATGTTGACGAGGCATCGGAGCACTTTCAATGATTGGCCATTACCCAGAATGACCAGTACCCCCCCCCCCCGACGTTTTCTTTATCACTTTAAGTATTGAAATTTTTAGTATAGGTGGGGATACTACAGGCAAAAGCAGCTATTCAAAATGCCAAAATAAATATGTTTTGAAAGTGGCATTGGTGAGCAAAATTATCAAGATTATATTTTCCTACATGGTAAATAATTTCATTTTACTATGCTTTGTATAAAACATTTAAAAGCAAAAAAAAAAGATTCATCCTTGCTCATATTTATAGAAAAATCTTTTTAAATTAACAAACTAAATGCCAGATTACAAGTGGAGCGCAGAATATTGCTTTCACTAAAGCGATATTTGCACTCCAGTTTGTAATACCAGTGCATGCAAATGTGCACTGGTATTATGAGTTAGGTGCTATGCGAGCGCGACCTCGCGTTTGCATTGCACAGAAGTGTTGTGCTCTTGAGAGTGTGCTTCCATAGGCTCCAAAGGGATCCTTGTTCTCATGCCATCAGATACTAGAACAAGTTTTTCCCATGGATATGATGGGTGTAGCAGGAGGCGGGACTGCTACCAATTGAGGGGCATCAAGAATGCCTCCAAATACAAACCAGCAACAAAATCAACCTATCTAGTCATAGACTCACCGGGCATCAACTTAAGGTACTATCGCTGGGCTTACATTTTGCTCCCACTACTCATTTTAACTTGTTTAACACCATTATAGATGTTAACCGCTTAATTATTAGCACTACGGAAACACTTCAAAGGTAACACACCATTACAGTCCAGAGAGAGAGAGTCAGCTTCTCATAATAGAGATTTATCTTTTCAGGAATCATATGATGTATGGTCCTTGAACCAGTTGGGACAAGAATGGAGGGTAGATGACGAAGGTACTAATTCCATCATTTACCCAATACAGAGTAGAGGTCCACACTTGAACTCTTCTTTAAGAGAGTTGAGGGAGATTTATCAAAACTTAAATTTGAGAGCAGTCACTCTCATTCTAATTTATCCATTAGGGAAAAAACAGCCCTATTAGAACTTAAAAATAACAAAGAGTTGGTGATTTGTAATGCCGACAAGGGGGGGCTCAGTTGTACTCCTGAATAAGAGTGACTATGTAGCTGAGGCACTGAGACAATTAAATAATGAAGAGAACTATGTGGAACTGGATTACAATCCAACTTTATCTTATCAAAGAAAGCTTAGGCATCTCCTGGACAATGGACAATGGTGGGGACTTGGGGATCTTAGACAGAAATACAGTTTATTTTCTGTATGTGGAGCAGCCCAGGATGCCCATATTCGATCATTTGCCCATGGTGCACAAGTCCCTAGACAACATCCAGGGGAGGCCTATTGTTAGTGGCATAGGTTCATTATCTGAAAGATTGTCTCAGTGGCTAGATGAGGTCTTACAACCCCTGACTAAGCATTTATGTAGTTATCTCCAGGACACCAAAGATGTTCTCAAAATTATGGAGAGTACCAAGTGGACCGCACAGTCTAGCTGGTTGACAGTAGATGTGACTGTACTCTACTCGTCAAGCATGATTTGGGACTTGAGGCACTCAAATATTTTTGGTGTCATTATTCAGACTTTACCATTGATTTTCAGAATTATGTTCTTAAAGTGGGATCCTTTTTGCTTACAAACTATTTTTTTATTTTGAAGGTGATATATATCTGCAGAGATGTGGGACAGTGATGTGGGCAAAATTTGCCCCATCCTACGCCAATTTATTTATGGGCTGCTGGGAGCTGTCCCACATTTTTGCAGATTCTAATCCATACAGGCACTACATTTCAGTTTATAAAAGATATATAGATGACTTGTTTACATGGCCAGGCAGTCAGGAACGGGCTTGTCTTTTTGTTGATTGGTTAAACAGTAATAACCTGAGTCTCAGGTTTACTTTTGAGTATGACAAGGTATCCATCAACTTCTTAGATCTAAAATTGACCGGCCTACCTAATGGTAATATTAGGTTGGAGGTCTATAGTAAGCCAATTGAGGGTTCCTATAGAGGGCTAACAGTTGCCACCCAAGGCATGTGCCACATGCTGTGGCCAAAGGCCAATTCACCCGCATAAAAAGAAATTGTACGGAAAATTACTGGTTTGAGACAGAAGCTCAGAACTTGTGAAAGCGTTTACGTGAACGAGGTTACAGCAGATCAGTCATAACAAGAGCTATAAAACAGGTGGCCAGTATAGATAGACATCAGCTGTTACAGTACAAAGAGACTTCAGAGAGATGTAGATTTGAAGTAGTAACTTTTGTTACGAATCATAGCTCTCAGTATGAACAAATTTGCAAAATTGTCCAAAAGCATTTTGGCATTCTTGCAGCTGATGACCTTCTAGTATCTACAGTTGATAATGGCATCAGATGTACATGCGCATATATATATATATATATATATATATATATATATATATATATATACATCTGGACAGAATTGTATTGATGTGCGTCTACTTGATCTGTTCTTATATTAATAATGGCAGCCTATTAAGTTTTAGTGTAAATATTTGATTGCAATTGCGGTAAAGTAATTCATATATTCTTTTACCGTATATATAATCCAACTGCCAGCTAGATAATTTATTCTGAGTTGATATCATGTCTCACATCATTTTGAAGGGAGCTTTATGTAACATATTTATCGCCCTTTAATTATTTTTATGCCGTTCTATTTATTAATTAGTATACATCTCACTTATATCATGTTGATTTGCTTTGACCCTAATTGATTTATTTCCCTGTATAATATATGTGTATCTATATATATTTATTTAACATTTTGAATTATTAATTGCACTTCTTTTTGTACCATCATTTTCATTTTATTCTCCTTAAGTGTTCTACTATCAGGCAATTTTTGTGCTGCAATAACGATACGCATTTTTATTATGAATTTGCATAATTATGTGAGTGTTGTTATTTTGATTTTAGCCAATGAAATGGCACTATTATCATTTGAATAGGTACTGTGTGCCAGACCTATCAGGCTATGATTATGGCTTCCGCCGAAACGCGTAAGCTGATCTGACAACCAGCATATATATTTAAGCATATACATATGTATTTACAGGGAACGCCCAGTTCTCATAGACCACAATGTAAAGGCACTTTTCAGTGCCATTTTTTTTCTAACACCCTACACACGCCAACTATAGATCCATAAAACTGCCTCCTGCAGTTATTCATTTTACAAAACAGATGCTACATTGTTTTTTTATTTTAAAGGGCATACCACACTCAATTTTGGGGGCAATTGGGGGACATTTAGAACATTAACCAGAGATCTGCCCTCTGGATTATTTTCTGAGTGCTAATCGCTACCACAAGCTTGCGGTAGCAATAACTAGCCACTTGTAATGGCTGGTTATTTATCGCGCACGCCCACAAACTGGCAAATTTGCAGTTTACAGGAGCATTAATTTTTTCATAATTACTGTATATAAATACTAAAAAACTACTAATTTTAGAAACATTATTTTAAAAAAAATTATATTGGATGCCTTTATTAATTGTTATTTTTGGCAGCCATTTATCATAACGCATATAGACAATATAGACAAATATAGAACATTTCTCTGGGGAATTGAATGGTTATAAAATTTAGACTTTTCGACTTCTTTTGTGGGACCATCTCAAGTTACAGAGGGAAAAAGGGGGGGGGGAGAATAAAAAAGAGTGAAAGAGAAGAGAGAGAATAAAGATCTATGTTGAGTGGGCAGTCCTCTCTGTAAGCAAGTCCCAAATATCCTATAGAACACAGATAAACCAAGGTGAATTTTAAAGAATGAATCTCAATCAAAAATATTTAGATTCTACTTCTGCAGTATATCTAAGTATAATAGCAATAATAATACTGCCAAATAAACTATGAGATGGAGTATCCTCGTCTCATCCAAGGCACATGCATATTCAAAGTAGATCAATGTGTAAAAAATCCATCTATAGACAGAAGAAGAGATGAATATAATTAAGGGGATAGAATATGAAGAATAGATGCAAAGAGAGGGAAAGAGAGATCAAGGAACCATGACATTTTCAGACATTATATGGTTTATGAAATCATGTCAAGATGTTTTGTAAGTGCAAGACCCGGTCAGGAACCAACACAACACATAGACAATTATCAAGTTAATAAACAAATAACATTAGGGTGTATAAAATAAGATCAAAACTAATTGACCAATAAATCAAATTGTTAACTTTTGTTCCATTATGTGGAAAACAGTGCAAGTAAAGGTACACCTCTTTAAGAGAGGATCTATAGTCATAGTAGTGAAAGTAAACTATTTTATTATGTTTCTGAATAATGTGTTATAGAGATACTCATCTATCTAGAAGACCAGTCTCTTGTGAAAAATCACTTTGTTAAAGTTTATTTGTGATCAGATGCTAATAGGCATAACACCTCATTCCATCCCTTTAGTGTCCATACATTCCTTGGCAGACTCTTGTGATTTTTCTACAAGCTTTTCTTGATGTTCAGGTGGACAAGTGGCTTCAATTTCCAATACTGTACAAATAGCAGATTTTCATTTTTTCTGGGCTATAATGCTTACAGGAAAGCCCCATCTGTAGACAATATTATTGTGCCTCAATGTGTCTGTGATAAATTTAAGGTCCCATTGTTTTTAAAGAGTGGTAGGACAGATGTCTGAAAATATTTGTATGGCTATTCCCTCATGTGTTACTGGAGATGTAACTCTTGCATTTTTAACACTTCTTCTTTTTCTGCAAAGTTCAGGAATTTAGTAATCACATCCCTTGGTGGTGCTTTTGTTAGTGGTTTAGGTCTCAGTGCACAATATGTTCTTTCCAAGATAAAATCTGGTGTATTGGAGGTACTTTTGATTGTGCTGAATAAATCTTGTAAATAGCCATTTAAGGCATTAGGGCCAATTGACTCTGGTACATCCCTTATTCGCAAGTTGTTTGGTCTATTTTGATTGTCTAGTTCTTCCACCTTATCCATTAGTTTTATCTATCTTCCCCAGTTTTTTACAAGGCATCCCAGGTGTAAAAAGGAAAAGGATTAGGTAAGCAAAGAAGGTTATGAGCTTGGTAGTGTAAAAACAGTTTGTGCCTTAACTAGCATCCATGGAGATTTGTAGCATATAATGACTGTAAATAGGATGCATATCTGTGTAGTAAGTTTGCCCACATTTATTTATATTCCCATAACAGTAGTGCTGTGTTCATAGAATAAAAAAAATATATATTGATGTCGGTAGCAGCGTAGCAACTTTATTTGCTAGTGGTCTAACTCTAGATTACTGTGACAAGTCCCTTGAAACTTGTATCAGCAACCTTGGTAGTTTAAATAAAGTCTAGTTTCTAAAACTATAATTACACCCCATAAAGAATATTTGCAGGCAGCTTCATCTGTGATTTTGCTGCAAATTTTGTAGCCTATTACATAGTGCTTATCCATGTAATGTGTCTTGAGCGGTCCGTTTCGGGTAGATAAACAGAGAATTTGTATAACCCATCTTTGGCACTAGCCACACAGACTGAAGGGTATATTGTATTACGACCAATGGTAAACCCTTTCCTCTGGGAAATACCTTTTTTTGCTATGCGCAAATTCAGGCTGGTCCCTCTAGGCCTCTCCACTACCACCCTTATAAAGATGATCTGTGGATATTGTTGTCATCCATCCATCCTGGTGGCTTACTGGATGTTCTGCTACAATTTCGAGCTTCTCTCATCCACCCATTAGCCATTTCTTTGTGCCTTAATGTTGACGAGGCATCGGAGCACTTTCAATGATTGGCCATTACCCAGAATGACCAGTACCCCCCCCCCCGACGTTTTCTTTATCACTTTAAGTATTGAAATTTTTAGTATAGGTGGGGATACTACAGGCAAAAGCAGCTATTCAAAATGCCAAAATAAATATGTTTTGAAAGTGGCATTGGTGAGCAAAATTATCAAGATTATATTTTCCTACATGGTAAATAATTTCATCTTACTATGCTTTGTATAAAACATTTAAAAGCAAAAAAAAAAGATTCATCCTTGCTCATATTTATAGAAAAATCTTTTTAAATTAACAAACTAAATGCCAGATTACAAGTGGAGCGCAGAATATTGCTTTCACTAAAGCGATATTTGCACTCCAGTTTGTAATACCAGTGCATGCAAATGTGCACTGGTATTATGAGTTAGGTGCTATGCGAGCGCGACCTCGCGTTTGCATTGCACAGAAGTGTTGTGCTCTTGAGAGTGTGCTTCCATAGGCTCCAAAGGGATCCTTGTTCTCATGCCATCAGATACTAGAACAAGTTTTTCCCATGGATATGATGGGTGTAGCAGGAGGCGGGACTGCTACCAATTGAGGGGCATCAAGAATGCCTCCAAATACAAACCAGCAACAAAATCAACCTATCTAGTCATAGACTCACCGGGCATCAACTTAAGGTACTATCGCTGGGCTTACATTTTGCTCCCACTACTCATTTTAACTTGTTTAACACCATTATAGATGTTAACCGCTTAATTATTAGCACTACGGAAACACTTCAAAGGTAACACACCATTACAGTCCAGAGAGAGAGAGTCAGCTTCTCATAATAGAGATTTATCTTTTCAGGAATCATATGATGTATGGTCCTTGAACCAGTTGGGACAAGAATGGAGGGTAGATGACGAAGGTACTAATTCCATCATTTACCCAATACAGAGTAGAGGTCCACACTTGAACTCTTCTTTAAGAGAGTTGAGGGAGATTTATCAAAACTTAAATTTGAGAGCAGTCACTCTCATTCTAATTTATCCATTAGGGAAAAAACAGCCCTATTAGAACTTAAAAATAACAAAGAGTTGGTGATTTGTAATGCCGACAAGGGGGGGCTCAGTTGTACTCCTGAATAAGAGTGACTATGTAGCTGAGGCACTGAGACAATTAAATAATGAAGAGAACTATGTGGAACTGGATTACAATCCAACTTTATCTTATCAAAGAAAGCTTAGGCATCTCCTGGACAATGGACAATGGTGGGGACTTGGGGATCTTAGACAGAAATACAGTTTATTTTCTGTATGTGGAGCAGCCCAGGATGCCCATATTCGATCATTTGCCCATGGTGCACAAGTCCCTAGACAACATCCAGGGGAGGCCTATTGTTAGTGGCATAGGTTCATTATCTGAAAGATTGTCTCAGTGGCTAGATGAGGTCTTACAACCCCTGACTAAGCATTTATGTAGTTATCTCCAGGACACCAAAGATGTTCTCAAAATTATGGAGAGTACCAAGTGGACCGCAAAGTCTAGCTGGTTGACAGTAGATGTGACTGTACTCTACTCGTCAAGCATGATTTGGGACTTGAGGCACTCAAATATTTTTGGTGTCATTATTCAGACTTTACCATTGATTTTCAGAATTATGTTCTTAAAGTGGGATCCTTTTTGCTTACAAACTATTTTTTTATTTTGAAGGTGATATATATCTGCAGAGATGTGGGACAGTGATGTGGGCAAAATTTGCCCCATCCTACGCCAATTTATTTATGGGCTGCTGGGAGCTGTCCCACATTTTTGCAGATTCTAATCCATACAGGCACTACATTTCAGTTTATAAAAGATATATAGATGACTTGTTTACATGGCCAGGCAGTCAGGAACGGGCTTGTCTTTTTGTTGATTGGTTAAACAGTAATAACCTGAGTCTCAGGTTTACTTTTGAGTATGACAAGGTATCCATCAACTTCTTAGATCTAAAATTGACCGGCCTACCTAATGGTAATATTAGGTTGGAGGTCTATAGTAAGCCAATTGAGGGTTCCTATAGAGGGCTAACAGTTGCCACCCAAGGCATGTGCCACATGCTGTGGCCAAAGGCCAATTCACCCGCATAAAAAGAAATTGTACGGAAAATTACTGGTTTGAGACAGAAGCTCAGAACTTGTGAAAGCGTTTACGTGAACGAGGTTACAGCAGATCAGTCATAACAAGAGCTATAAAACAGGTGGCCAGTATAGATAGACATCAGCTGTTACAGTACAAAGAGACTTCAGAGAGATGTAGATTTGAAGTAGTAACTTTTGTTACGAATCATAGCTCTCAGTATGAACAAATTTGCAAAATTGTCCAAAAGCATTTTGGCATTCTTGCAGCTGATGACCTTCTAGTATCTACAGTTGATAATGGCATCAGATGTACATGCGCATATATATATATATATATATATATATATATATATATATATATACATCTGGACAGAATTGTATTGATGTGCGTCTACTTGATCTGTTCTTATATTAATAATGGCAGCCTATTAAGTTTTAGTGTAAATATTTGATTGCAATTGCGGTAAAGTAATTCATATATTCTTTTACCGTATATATAATCCAACTGCCAGCTAGATAATTTATTCTGAGTTGATATCATGTCTCACATCATTTTGAAGGGAGCTTTATGTAACATATTTATCGCCCTTTAATTATTTTTATGCCGTTCTATTTATTAATTAGTATACATCTCACTTATATCATGTTGATTTGCTTTGACCCTAATTGATTTATTTCCCTGTATAATATATGTGTATCTATATATATTTATTTAACATTTTGAATTATTAATTGCACTTCTTTTTGTACCATCATTTTCATTTTATTCTCCTTAAGTGTTCTACTATCAGGCAATTTTTGTGCTGCAATAACGATACGCATTTTTATTATGAATTTGCATAATTATGTGAGTGTTGTTATTTTGATTTTAGCCAATGAAATGGCACTATTATCATTTGAATAGGTACTGTGTGCCAGACCTATCAGGCTATGATTATGGCTTCCGCCGAAACGCGTAAGCTGATCTGACAACCAGCATATATATTTAAGCATATACATATGTATTTACAGGGAACGCCCAGTTCTCATAGACCACAATGTAAAGGCACTTTTCAGTGCCATTTTTTTTCTAACACCCTACACACGCCAACTATAGATCCATAAAACTGCCTCCTGCAGTTATTCATTTTACAAAACAGATGCTACATTGTTTTTTTATTTTAAAGGGCATACCACACTCAATTTTGGGGGCAATTGGGGGACATTTAGAACATTAACCAGAGATCTGCCCTCTGGATTATTTTCTGAGTGCTAATCGCTACCACAAGCTTGCGGTAGCAATAACTAGCCACTTGTAATGGCTGGTTATTTATCGCGCACGCCCGCAAACTGGCAAATTTGCAGTTTACAGGAGCATTAATTTTTTCATAATTACTGTATATAAATACTAAAAAACTACTAATTTTAGAAACATTATTTTAAAAAAAATTATATTGGATGCCTTTATTAATTGTTATTTTTGGCAGCCATTTATCATAACGCATATAGACAATGTTTTCAGAAAGGAAACCTGCCCTCATAACCTTGGGGCCTCTGGAGCAGCAACAGCTTTTAGAATTTAAGATTGCACGAGCTCACAAGTGCAACCAATTAAAAATGAACAGCTCTTCCAAACCTCTTTCTTTATCTCATTCTCACGACTCACCCTTCCTTATAAATGTCCTACTTTCATCAACAATGCCTCTGACCAGCTAAGGTCTTGTCCTAGACCTGGCCCATCACACACCTCTTCTTTGTTTATTAACTCATAAGCTTGTACTATATTACAATATAATTTTGTTATATTCTTATTACACTCACATGCAGATTACTGTATTTTGTGTAGCCCATGAAAAAGTAATTGACATATCTTTTTAAATTAGAATTATAGCTTTATTTTTGCAAAAATACTGGCCATTAATCATATATCTAAAAAATCATACATTCTGAAGACATTAATAATATATGATGTTTATACATAAGATTGATTCTCTTGTAAAAATACAATTTCTCTTGTAAGGTGTATCCAGTCCATGGATCATCCATTACTTGTGGGATATTCTCATTCCCAACAGGAAGTTGCAAGAGGACACCCTCAGCAGAGCTGTAATATAGCTCCTCCCCTAACTGTCATAGCCAGTCATTCTCTTGCAACTCTCAACAAGCTAGGACGTTGTAGGAGAGAGTGGTTAAATATAGCTAGTTTATTTTCTTCAATCAAAAGTTTGTTATTTTTAAATAGTACCGGAGTTGTGCTATTTTATCTCAGGCAGCAAATAGAAGAAGAATCTGCCTGAGGTTTCTATGATCTTAGCAGGTTGTAACTAAGATCCATTGCTATTCTCACATATGTCTGAGGGGATTACAAAGATGAGGTAACTTCAGCGAGAGAATGGCGTGCAGTTTATGCTATCAGGTATGTGCAGTTATAATTTTTTCTAGAGATGGAAAACACTAGAAAATGCTGCTGATACCGGATTAATGTAAGTTAAGCCTGAATACAGTGATTTAATAACGACTGGTATCATGCTTACTCCCAGGGGTAATACCCTTATGATATTTACAATATAAAACGTTTGCTGGCATGTTTAATCGTTTTTATATATGCTTTGGTGATAAAACTTTATTGGGGCTAGTTTTTTCCACATGGCTGGCTTAAATTTTGACTAGAAACAATTTCCACTGTTGTAGTATAAAAGTTACAGTTGGTGCAGTTAAAATTACAAACTGTGACATCCAGCTTCCCTCAAAGGCCCTCTGAATGCTATATGACATCTCTAAAGGGCCCAAAGGCTTTCCAAAGTCATTTATTGGGGAAGGTAGGGCCACAGCTTGCTGTGGCAGTTGGTTGTGACTGTTAAAAACCGTCTATTTCGTTTTTTTTATCCGTTTTTTGAACTAAGGGGTTAATCATCCATTTGCAAGTGGGTGCAATGCTTTGTTAGCCTATTATACACACTGTAAAAATTTCGTTTGATTTACTGCTTTTTTTCACTGTTTTTCAAATTCTGACAAAATTTGTTTCTCTTAAAGGCACAGTACCGTTTTTTTATATTTGCTTGTTAACTTGATTTAAAGTGTTTTCCAAGCTTGCTAGTCTCATTGCTATTCTGTATAAACATGTCTAACATAGAAGAAACTCCTTGTTTATTATGTTTAAAAGCCATGGTGGAACCCCTCTTAGAATGTGTACCAAATGTACTGATTTCATTTTATGCAATAAAAATAATTTTCTGTCTTTAAAAAATGTATCACCAGAGGAATCTGACGAGGGGGAAGTTATGCCGACTAACTTTCCCCACGTGTCAGACCCTTTGACTCCCACTTAAGGGACTCACGCTCAAATGGCGCCAAGTACATCTAGGGCGCCCATAGCGTTTACTTTACAAGTCATGGCGGCAGTCATGGATAATACACTGTCAGCGGTATTAGCCAGACTACCTGAACTTAGAGGTAAGCGAGATAGCTCTGGGGTGAGACAAAATGCAGAGCATACTGACGCTTTAAGAACCATGTCTGATACTGCCTCACAATATGCAGAAGCTGAGGAAAGAGAGCTTCAGTCAGTGGGTGATGTTAATGACTCAGGAAAGATACCTGATTCTAATATTTCTACATTTAAATTTAAGCTTGAACACCTCCGCGTGTTGCTTAGGGAGGTTTTAGCTGCTCTGAATGACTGTGATACCATTGCAGTGACAGAGAAATTGTGTAGACTGGATAAATACTTTGCAGTGCAAGTGTGTACTGATGTTTTTCCAAATACCTAAAAGGTTTACAGAAATTATTAATAAGGAATGGGATAGACCAGGTGTGCCGTTCTCTTCCCCTCCTATTTTTAGAAAAATGTTTCCAATAGACGCCACCACATGGGACTTATGGCAGACAGTCCCTAAGGTGGAGGGAGCAGTTTCTACTCTAGTAAAGCGTACTACTATCCCTGTTGAGGACAGTTGTGCTTTTTTTTTTTTTAGATCCAATGGATAAAAAATTAGAGGTTACCTTAAGAAAATATTTATTCAACAAGGTTTTATCCTACAGCCCCTTACATGCATTGCTCCTGTCACTGCTGCTGCGGTGTACTGGTTTGAGTCTCTGGAAGAGGCTTTACAGGTAGCGACTCCATTGGATGACATACTTGGCAAACTTAGAGCACTTAAGCTAGCCAATTCTTTTATTCTGATGCCATTGTTCATTTGACTAAACTAACAGCTAAGAATTCTGGTTTTGCTATACAGGCGCGCAGAGCGCTATGGCTTAGATCATGGTCAGCTGACGTGACTTCAAAATCTAAGCTACTTAACATTCCCTTCAAGGGGCAGACCCTATTCGGGCCTGGTTGAAGGAGATTATTGCTGATATCACTGGAGGAAAAGGTCATGCCAGGTCCAAATCTAGGGCCAAACAGTCTAATTTTCGTTCCTTTCAAAACTTCAAGGCAGGTGCGGCATCAACTTCCTCTAATAATAAACAAGAGGGAACTTTTGCTCAATCCAAGACAGTCTGGAGACCAAACCTGACATGGAAAAAAGGTAAGCAGGTAAAAAAGCCTGCTGCTGCCTCTAAGATAGCATGAAGGAACGGCCCCCTATCTGGGAACGGATCTAGTAGGGGGCAGACTTTCACTCTTTGCCCAGGCGTGGGCAAGAGATGTTCAGGATCCCTGGGCGTTGGAAATTATATCCCAGGGATATCTTCTGGACTTCAAAGCTTCCCCCCCAAAAGGGAGATTTCACCTTTCACAATTATCTGCACACCAGATAAAGAGAGAGGCATTCTTACACTGTGTACGAGTCCTCCTATTTATGGGAGTGATCCATCCAGTTCCAAAGGAGGAACAGGGACAGGGTTTTTACTCAAATCTGTTTGTGGTTCCCAAAAAAGAGGGAACCTTCAGACCAATTTTGGATCTAAAGATCTTAAACAAATTCCTCAAAGTTCCGTCGTTCAAGATGGAAACTATTCGTACCATCCTACCACTGATCCAGGAGGGTCAATATATGACTACAGTGGATCTAAAGGATGCTTATCTTCACATTCCGATACACAAAGATCATCATTGGTTTCTCAGGTTTGCCTTTTAAGACAGGCATTACCAGTTGTAGCTCTTCCCTTGGGATTAGCTACAGCCCCAAAAATCTTTACAAAGGTTCTAGGGTCACTTATGGCGGTCCTAAGGCCGCGGGGCATAGCAGTAGCCCCTTATTTAGACGACATCCTGATACAGGCATCAAACTTCCAAATTGCCAAGTCTCATACGGACGTAGTACTGGCATTTCTGTGGTCGCATAGGTGGAAAGTGAACGAGGAAAAGAGTTCTCTATCCCCACTCACAAGAGTTTCCTTTCTAGGGACTCTGATAGATTCTGTAGAAATGAAAATTCACCTGACGGAGTCCAGGTTATCAAAGCTTCTAAATTCCTGCCGGGTTCTTCATTCCATTCCGCGCCCTTCGGTGGTTCAGTGTATGGAAGTAATCGGCTTAATGGTAGCGGCAATGGACATAGTGCCGTTTGCACGCTTACATCTCAGACCGCTGCAACTATGCATGCTCAGTCAGTGGAGCGGGGATTACACAGATTTGTCCCCTCAACTGAATCTGGACCAAGAGACCAGGGATTCTCTTCTCTGGTGGCTATCTCGGGTCCATCTGTCCAAAGGTATGACCTTTCGCAGGCCAGATTGGACAATTGTTACGACAGATGCCAGCCTTCTAGGTTGGGGTGCAGTCGGGAACTCCCTGAAGGCTCAGGGATTGTGGACTCAGGAGGAGTCTCTCCTTCCATTAAATATTCTGGAACTAAGAGCGATATTCAAGGCTCTTCAGGCTTGGCCTCAGTTAGCAACTCTGAGGTACATCAGATTTCAGTCGGACAACATCACGACTGTAGCTTACATCAACCATCAAGGGGGAACGAGAAGTTCCCTAGAGATGTTAGAAGTTTAAAAAATAATTCGCTGGGCAGAGATTCACTCTTGTCACCTATCAGCTATCCATATCCCAGGTGTAGAGCACTGGGAGGCGTATTTTCTAAGTCGTCAGACTTTTCATCCGGGAGAGTGGGAACTCCATCCGGAGGCATTTGCACAACTGATTCATCATTGGGGCAAACCAGAACTGGATCTCATGGCGTCTCGCCAGAACGCCAAGCTTCCGTGTTACGGATCCAGGTCCAGGGATCCCAAGGCGACACTGATAGATGCTCTAGCAGCGCCCTGGTCTTTCAACCTGGCTTATGTGTTTACACCGTTTCCTCTGCTCCCTCGACTGATTGCCAAGATCAAGCAGGAGAGAGCATCAGTGATTCTGATAGCACCTGCGTGGCCATGCAGGACCTGGTATGCAGATCTAGTGGACATGTCATCCTTTCCACCATGGTCTCTGCCTCTGAAACAGGACCTTCTACTTCAGGGTCCTTTCAACCATCCAAATCTAATTTCTCTGAGGCTGACTGCCTGGAGATTGAACGCTTGATTTTATCAAAGCGTGGCTTCTCCGATTCAGTCATTGATACCTTAAGACAGGCACGAAAGCCTGTCACCAGGAAAATTTACCATAAGGTATGGCGTAGATATCTTTATTGGTGTGAATCCAAGGGTTACTCATGGAGTAAGGTCAGGATTGCTAGGATATTATCTTTTCTCCAAGAAGGTTTGGAAAAAGGATTGTCAGCTAGTTAAGCGTCTGGCAGATGTTCCAGACGTTCAGGCATTTTGTCAGGCTTTAGTTAGAATCAAGCCTGTATTTAAACCTGTTGCTCCACCATGGAGCTTAAACTTGGTTCTTAAGGTTCTTCAAGGAGTTCCGTTTGAACCTCTTCATTCCATAGATATCAAGCTTTTATCTTGGAAAGTTCTTTTTTTGGTAGCTATTTCCTCGGCTCGTAGAGTCTCTGAGCTATCTGCCTTACAATGTGATTCTCCTTATCTGATTTTTCATACGGATAAGGTAGTCCTGCGTACCAAACCTGGGTTCTTACCTAAGGTGGTATCTAACAAGAATATCAATCAAGAGATTGTTGTTCCATCCTTGTGTTACACAATTTGGACGTGGTCCGTGCTTTAAAGTTTTACTTACAAGCTACTAAAGATTTTCGTCAAACATCTGCTTTGTTTGTTGTCTACTCTGGACAGAGGAGAGGTCAAAAGGCTTTGGCAACCTCTTTTTCTTTTTGACTAAGAAGCTTAATCCGCTTAGCCTATGAGACTGCTGGACAGCAACCTCCTGAAAGGATTACAGCTCATTCCACTAGAGCTGTGGCTTCCACTTGGGCCTTTAAAAATGAGGCTTATTTTGATCAGATTTGCAAGGCGACGACTTGGTCTTCGCTTCATATTTTTCAAAATTTTACAAATTTGATACTTTTTCTTCTTCTGAGGCTATATTTGGGAGAAAGGTTTTACGGGCAGTGGTTCCTTCCATTTAAGTTCCTGCCTTGTCCCTCCCTTCATCCGTGTACTTTAGCTTTGGTATTGGTATCCCACAAGTAATGGATGATCCGTGGACTGGATACACCTTACAAGAGAAAACACAATTTATGCTTACCTGATAAATTTATTTCTCTTGTGGTGTATCCAGTCCACGGCCCGCCCTGTCATTTTAAGGCAGGTAATTTTTAAATTTAAACTACAGTAACCACTGCACCTTATGGTTCCTCCTTTCTTGGCTTGTTTTCGGGCGAATGACTGGCTATGACAGTTAGGGGAGGAGCTATATTACAGCTCTGCTGTGGGTGTCCTCTTGCAACTTCCTGTTGGGAATGAGAATATCCCACAAGCAATGGATGATCCGTGGACTGGATACACCACAAGAGAAATAAATTTATCAGGTAAGCATAAATTGTGTTTTTACCTAAAATTATATTCCAATGTACCTTTAAGTGAAACTATGTGGGTGGTTAAACATCAGTATAGTATTTATTATTGGTGATATGTTATGGCTAAATTAGGAAAGTGAAATGCATTTCATTGTTCTTTATCATCACTTTCATCTTTTTTGATGAGGTTTGTAAACTGAGAACTATTAAGGGTATATATTTTTTAGATTAAAAAGAATGAATGCATGTTTCTGTACTAGAAAAAAGATTTAAAAAAAAAAAAAAATATTATTGTGGGATATGTCACCTTTGAGCAACAAAGCTTTGTGAGTTTTGCTTATCAGCTAGTGAGTTTCTTTCCCACACATTAGTATTGCACTAGCATACACTCAGCTAGATAACGGGTTATGCACGCTATTGGGAAATTAACGTATGCAAGAAAAGTTGCGTTATTTAACCCCCTATAGTGCAGCCATTACAAGTTTTTAAAAACCCGGCTTGTGCATTCAATATGGTGCTTTTAAGCTCCACACCACACAAAAACAAGCGCTGTTTTGACGTGCTCGTGCACGATTTCCCTATAGACATCAATGGGGAGAAGGTGTCTGAAAAAAACACCTGCGATCGCGGAATAAAAAGCTCCATAACACAGCCCCATTGATGTCTATAGGGAAAAACTAACATTTAAACCTAACACCCTAACATAAAACCGAGTCTAAACACGCTAATCTGCCACCCACCGACATTGCCAGCACCTAAATTGTGTTATTAACCCCTAATCTGCCGTCCCGATATCGTCGCCACTTAAATAAAACTATTAAGCCCTAATCTGACACTCCCAATATCGCCGCCACTATACTAAAGTTATTAACCCCTATTCCCCTGCACCCCAACATCACCCACACTATAATACATCTATTAACCCCTATTCCGCCGCTCTCCGACATTCTAACAACTAAATAAAGCTATTAACCCCTAAACCTCTGGCCTTCTATATCACTACCACTAAATAAATCTATTAACCTCTAAACCGCCAGCCCCCCATATCGCAAAAATCTAAATTAAACTATTAACCCCTACACCTACGCCTAAACCTAACTGTAACCCTAACTCTAATGTAACCCTAATCCTAAACCTAACTATAAACCTAAACCTAACACCCCTAACGTTAATATAATTACAATAGAGCTAAATTAAAGTTACATTTATTAACTAAATAATACCTATTTAGAACTAAATTAATTTACCAATTTATTAACTATTTACTAACTACCTAATTAAAATAAATACAAACTTAGCTCTGAAATAAATCCTAAGCTACCTTACACTAAAACCTAAAATTACAAAAAAAAACACTAAAATCACAAAAAATAACAAAAACCTACCATTACAAATAAAACTAACGAAATTATATATATATATATATATATATATATATATATATATATATATATATATATATATATATATATTCCTATTCTAATACCCTTTTTTTTAAAAAAAAAAAAGCACCCCAAAATAAAAAAGTCTAATCTAGAATAAACTGCCAAGAACCCTTAAAAAGGCCTTTTTGGGAACCTTAAAAATGCCTTTTTATAGGGCATTGCAATAAAGTTAACAGCTCTTTTGCTACAAAAGAAAATAAACACCCCATAACAGTATACAACCCCCCACCCCCCAAACTACCAAGGGCCCTTAAAAGGACCTTTTGGGCGCCCTTAAAAGGGCCTTTTGTATGGCATTACCCGAAAGTTAACAGCTCTTTTGCTACAAAAATAAACACCCCCTAACAGTATACAAACCCCCACAGCCCAAACCCACAAAATAAAATAAAAGTAAAACCTAATCTACCCATTGCCCTTAAAAGGGCATTTGTATAGGCATTGTCCTTAAAAGGGCATTTAACTCTTTTGCTGCCCAAGCCCTAATCTAAACATAAAAACCCACCCCAAAACGAAAAAAATACATTACACAAAATAACAAATAAATTATCAAAAATAATAAAAAATATTCCTATTCTAATACCCATTTAAAAAAAAAAAACACCCCAAAATAAAAAAACTAATCTAGAATAAACTACCAATGGCCCTTAAAATGGCCTTTTGTAGGGCATTTCCCTAAAGATATCAGCTCTTTTTCTGAAAAAAAAAATTACAAACCCCCACTAACATTACAACCCCCCCCCAAACCCACAAAATAAAAAAACTTTCTAAAAACCTAAGCTACCCATTGCCCTGAAAAGGGCATTTGGATAGGCATTGCCCTTAAAAGGGCATTTAGCTCTTTTACAAGCCCAAACCCTAATCTAAAATAAAAACCCACCTAAAAAACCCTTTAAACAAGCCTAACACTAACCCCTGACGATCCACTTACAGTTTTTTAAGTCCCGCTTGAACAATCTTCATCCCGGCGGCGACAAGTCTTCATCCAGGTGGCCTCTTCAATCTTTATCCAGGCGGCATCTTCTATCTTGATTCCGGCGGCGCGGAGCAGGTTAATCCTGAAGACATCAGGTGCGGAGCATCCTCTTCATATGGTGGCCACCATACACTGAATCTTCAATGCAAGGTACGCGATTCATAATAGCATCCCTTGCATTCCTATTGGCTGAAAAATTTGAATCAGCCAATAGGAATAAGAGCTGCTAAAATCCTATAGGCTTTTCAAATCAGCCAATAGAATTTAAGCGGCTCTCATTCTATTGGCTGATTCGAATTATGAGGGGTTAAACTTGGCGGTTACTTGGTGTTAGAAAAAACATCAAAGAAAAGTGCCTTTAAATAGAGGTCTATGGGAACTGAGTGATTCCTGTAAATATATATGTATGTGAATATGTACATATATATTTATGTGTTAATATGTGTATGTACACATATAAACTCATAAATATAAATATTATATATTCATATACATATATATTTATATTTGCTGCCCATGACTGCGTGACTTACCCCCTTTGCTGTGCCAGTTCTCATGCTGTGTCTCACGGCATGAGAACGAGGCTCCCATTGGAGGTTATGTAAGTGTGCTCTCATGAGTGCAATTCTTCTGTGCAATGCGAACAAGAGGTTGCTTTCACATTTCACCTAACTAGTAATACCAGTGCATGTTTGTGTGCTAATATTACTAAGTGGAGTGCAAATATCTCTTTTGCGGAAGTTATATTTTTCACTCCAGTTATAATAACAAAAAAAATTGTTTTAACAGTACCCTTTCATAAGCATTAAAGAAATGTTTATAAATTTAATGTCCCTTTAAGCTGGGAAACAAACTTATTAATCAGCTGCCAATTACTGGTTAAAATCTGAGACCTTTGACCCTTGTGGAAGGAAACTCTTTATAAAGTGCTATACCAATAATATCATTATTTCCATCTCTATTTTTAACACATTATTTCATGTTCATTTCCTTTATCACTGAAGTAAGGCATCATCATGCCAAGACTAAAAAAAAAAACAAAAGAAAAATCTATTTGATTTAAAATGCTATAAAAAATTAAAATGATGAAATATAGCAGCACCTCAAATTTCCATATTTGATATTCTAGATGCAAATCAGTCTGGTTTGTATTGGATATTTTGTTTTATCTTTAACAATTGAAGGCACTGCAAAATTAACATGAGTTGTAGGACAGGGTTACTATCTGATTAAAAGCATTCATTTTGACACCACAGGGAAGCTTTATGAAAAAGGGTTAGTTTTAGTGCATCTTACTTGGAAATAGAATAACCTGCTGTTAGTGACTTCTGGATGATTTGCTTTTATTAATATAGCCAGAAATCATATAAACCATTTTCATTAGTATCAATAGGCATGCTGATTTCACAGAGAGATACATAGACAGTAAAAATGTGCATTGTTCATTTACCAAGCAACAGAAAAACATGTCTGTAATTAACTGAACATAAAATATTTCATATATATATATATATATATATATATATATATATATATATATATATATATATATATATATATATATATATATATATATATATATATATATATATATATATATATATATATACACATACAAACAGTATATATATATAAATATATATATATACAGGGAGTGCAGAATTATTAGGCAAATTAGTATTTTGACCACATCATCCTCTTTATGCATGTTGTCTTACTCAAAGCTGTATAGGCTCGAAAGCCTACTACCAATTAAGCATATTAGGTGATGTGCATCTCTGTAATGAGAAGGGGTGTGGTCTAATGACATCAACACCCTATATCAGGTGTGCATAATTATTAGGCAACTTCCTTTCCTTTGGCAAAATGGGTCAAAAGAAGGACTTGACAGGCTCAGAAAAGTCAAAAATAGTGAGATATCTTGCAGAGGGATGCAGCACTCTTAAAATTGCAAAGCTTCTGAAGCGTGATCATCGAACAATCAAGCGTTTCATTCAAAATAGTCAACAGGGTCGCAAGAAGCGTGTGGAAAAACCAAGGTGCAAAATAACTACCCATGAACTGAGAAAAGTCAAGCGTGCAGCTGCCAAGATGCCACTTGCCACCAGTTTGGCCATATTTCAGAGCTGAAACATCACTGGAGTGCCCAAACGCACAAGGTGTGCAATACTCAGAGACATGGCCAAGGTAAGAAAGGCTGAAAGACGACCACCACTGAACAAGACACACAAGCTGAAACGTCAAGACTGGGCCAAGAAATATCTCAAGACTGATTTTTCTAAGGTTTTATAGACTGATGAAATGAGAGTGAGTCTTGATGGGCCAGATGGATGGGCCCGTGGCTGGATTGGTAAAGGGCAGAGAGCTCCAGTCCGACTCAGACGCCAGCAAGGTGGAGGTGGAGTACTGGTTTGGGCTGGTATCATCAAAGATGAGCTTGTGGGGCCTTTTCGGGTTGAGGATGGAGTCAAGCTCAACTCCCAGTCCTACTGCCAGTTTCTGGAAGACACCTTCTTCAAGCAGTGGTACAGGAAGAAGTCTGCATCCTTCAAGAAAAACATGATTTTCATGCAGGACAATGCTCCATCACACGCGTCCAAGTACTCCACAGCGTGGCTGGCAAGAAAGGGTAAAAAAGAAGAAAATCTAATGACATGGCCTCCTTGTTCACCTGATCTGAACCCCATTGAGAACCTGTGGTCCATCATCAAATGTGAGATTTACAAGGAGGGAAAACAGTACACCTCTCTGAACAGTGTCTGGGAGGCTGTGGTTGCTGCTGCACGCAATGTTGATGGTGAACAGATCAAAACACTGACAGAATCCATGGATGGCAGGCTTTTGAGTGTCCTTGCAAAGAAAGGTGGCTATATTGGTCACTGATTTGTTTTTGTTTTGTTTTTGAATGTCAGAAATGTATATTTGTGAATGTTGAGATGTTATATTGGTTTCACTGGTAAAAATAAATAATTGAAATGGGTATATATTTGTTTTTAGTTAAGTTGCCTAATAATTATGCACAGTAATAGTCACCTGCACACACAGATAACCCCTAAAATAGCTATAACTAAAAACAAACTAAAAACTACTTCCAAAACTATTCAGCTTTGATATTAATGAGTTTTTAGGGTTCATTGAGAACATGGTTGTTGTTCATACACACACACACATACATACATACATACATACATACATACACATTTAAAATAAAATAAAAGTGGAAGATAAATTAATAATATATTAATTTGGATACATGCTTCTGTATATCATAGCATGAAAAAAATTACCAGTTGCAAACAAATATCCATATTATTATTTCTCTTGTTAAGTGTATCCAGTCCACGGATCATCCATTACTTATGGGATATTAACTCCTCCCCAACAGGAAGTGCAAGAGGATTCACCCAGCAGAGCTGCTATATAGCTCCTCCCCTAACTGCCATTACCAGTCATTCTCTTGCACCCAACGAATAGATAGGATGTGTGAGAGGACTGTGGTGATTATACTTAGTTTCATACCTTCAATCAAAAGTTTGTTATTTTATAATAGCACCGGAGTGTGTTATTCCTTCTCTGGTAGAATTTGAAGAAGAATCTACCTGAGTTTTTCTATGATTTTAGCCGGAGTAGTTAAGATCATATTGCTGTTTCTCGGCCATCTGAGGAGAGATAAACTTCAGATCAGGGGACAGCGGGCAGATTAATCTGCAAAGAGGTATGTAGCAGCTTATTATTTTCTGACAATGGAATTGATGAGAAAATTCTGCCATACCGATATAATGTAAACTCAGCCTTAAATGCAGTAGCAGCAACTGGTATCAGGCTGTCATGTATGTATATTTTACACTTCAGTATTCTGGGGAATGGCACTTCACTGGAATTATACTGTATGCATAAAACTTTAGCCTAATTTGCAGGGACTAGCAACAGGCTTTTTAATAACACTCAATTTATTAATGTTAAACGTTTTTTGCTGGCATGTAAAATCGTTTAATTTTCTGAGGTACTGGGTGAAAAAATGTTTTGGGCACTATTTTTTTCCACTTGGCAGTCGTTTTATTTAATTTATGACAGTTTACTGATCTCTCTCACTGTTATGTTATGTTAGTTATCCTTTGCTAATGGGAGCAATCCTTTGCTAAAATTGTGTTTTTTACAAAGATTTGATGCTATAACTTTTCAGTTTATTAATTTTCAACTGTCATAACTTTTTCTGTGCTTCTTATAGGCACAGTACGTTTTCATATTATAGTAAATTACTTGAAAAGTATTTCCAAGTTGCTAGTTTATTTGCTAGTGTGTTAAACATGTCTGATTCAGAGGAAGATATCTGTGCTATATGTGCTAAAGCCAAAGTGGAGCCCAATAGAAATTTATGTACTAACTGTATTGATGCTACTTTAAATAAAAGTCAAACTGTACAAATTGAACATATTTCACCAAACAACGAGGGGAGAGTTATGCCGACTAACTCGCCTCACGTGTCAGTACCTGCATCTCCCGCTCGGGAGGTGCGTGATATTGTAGCGCCGAGTACATCTGGGCGGCCATTACAAATCACATTACAGGATATGGCTACTGTTATGACTGAAGTTTTGGCTAAATTACCAGAACTAAGAGGTAAGCGTGATCACTCTGGGGTGAGAACAGAGTGCGCTGATAATATTAGGGCCATGTCAGACACTGCGTCACAATTTGCAGAACATGAGGACGGAGAGCTTCATTCTGCGGGTGACGGTTCTGATCCAAACAAACTGGATTCAGATATTTCAAATTTTAAATTTAAGCTGGAAAACCTCCGTGTATTACTAGGGGAGGTGTTAGCGGCTCTGAATGATTGTAACACAGTTGCAATACCAGAGAAAATGTGTAGGTTGGATAAATATTTTGCGGTACCGGCGAGTACTGACGTTTTCCCTATACCTAAGAGACTTACTGAAATTGTTACTAAGGAGTGGGATAGACCCGGTGTGCCGTTCTCACCCTCTCCGATATTTAGAAAGATGTTTCCAATAGACGCCACCACACGGGACTTATGGCAAACGGTCCCTAAGGTGGAGGGAGCAGTTTCTACTTTAGCTAAGCGTACCACTATCCCGGTGGAGGATAGCTGTGCCTTTTCAGATCCAATGGATAAAAAGTTAGAGGGTTACCTTAAGAAAATGTTTGTTCAACAAGGTTTTATATTGCAACCTCTTGCATGCATTGCGCCTGTCACGGCTGCAGCAGCATTTTGGTTTGAGTCTCTGGAAGAGACACTTGAATCAGCTCCATTAGATGAGATTACACACAAGCTTAAAGCCCTTAAGTTAGCTAACTCATTTATTTCAGATGCCGTAGTACATTTAACTAAACTTACGGCTAAGAATTCCGGATTCGCCATTCAGGCACGCAGAGCACTGTGGCTAAAATCCTGGTCAGCTGACGTTACTTCTAAATCTAAATTGCTTAATATACCTTTCAAAGGGCAGACCTTATTCGGGCCCGGGTTGAAAGAAATTATTGCTGACATTACAGGAGGTAAAGGCCATGCCCTGCCTCAAGACAGAGCCAAACCTAAGGCTAGACAGTCTAATTTTTGTTCCTTTCGTAATTTCAAAGCAGGAGCAGCATCAACTTCCTCTGCACCAAAACAGGAAGGAGCTGTTGCTCGCTACAGACAAGGCTGGAGACCTAACCAGTCCTGGAACAAGGGCAAGCAGGCCAGGAAACCTGCTGCTGCCCCTAAGACAGCATGAATCGAGGGCCCCCGATCCGGGAACGGATCTAGTGGGGGGCAGACTTTCTCTCTTCGCCCAGGCTTGGGCAAGAGATGTCCAGGATCCCTGGGCATTAGAGATCATATCTCAGGGATACCTTCTAGACTTCAAATTCTCTCCCCCAAGAGGGAGATTTCATCTGTCAAGGTTGTCAACAAACCAAATAAAGAAAGAGGCGTTTCTACGCTGCGTACAAGATCTTTTATTAATGGGAGTGATCCATCCGGTTCCGCGGTCGGAACAAGGACAAGGATTTTACTCAAATCTGTTTGTGGTTCCCAAAAAAGAGGGAAATTTCAGGCCAATCTTGGATTTAAAGATCCTAAACAAATTCCTAAGAGTTCCATCGTTCAAAATGGAAACTATTCGGACAATTTTACCCATGATCCAAAAGGGTCAGTACATGACCACAGTGGATTTAAAGGATGCTTACCTTCACATACCGATTCACAAAGATCATTACCGGTATCTAAGGTTTGCCTTTCTAGACAGGCATTACCAGTTTGTAGCTCTTCCATTCGGATTGGCTACGGCTCCGAGAATCTTCACAAAGGTTCTGGGTGCTCTTCTGGCGGTACTAAGACCGCGAGGAATTGCGGTAGCTCCGTACCTAGACGACATTCTGATACAAGCTTCAAGCTTTCAAACTGCCAAGTCTCATACAGAGTTAGTACTGGCATTTCTAAGGTCGCATGGATGGAAGGTGAACGAAAAGAAGAGTTCTCTCTTTCCACTCACAAAAGTTCCCTTCTTGGGGACTCTTATAGATTCTGTAGAAATGAAGATTTACCTGACAGAAGACAGGTTAACAAAGCTTCAAAATGCATGCCGTGTCCTTCATTCCATTCAACACCCGTCAGTAGCTCAATGCATGGAGGTGATCGGCTTAATGGTAGCAGCAATGGACATAGTACCCTTTGCACGCCTACATCTCAGACCGCTGCAATTGTGCATGCAAAGTCAGTGGAATGGGGATTACTCAGACTTGTCCCCTACTCTGAATCTGGATCAAGAGACCAGAAATTCTCTTCTATGGTGGCTTTCTCGGCCACATCTGTCCAGGGGGATGCCATTCAGCAGGCCGGACTGGACAATTGTAACAACAGACGCCAGCCTACTAGGTTGGGGCGCTGTCTGGAATTCTCTGAAGGCTCAGGGACAATGGAATCAGGAGGAGAGTCTCCTACCAATAAACATTCTGGAATTGAGAGCAGTTCTCAATGCCCTTCTGGCTTGGCCCCAGTTAACAACTCGGGGGTTCATCAGGTTTCAGTCGGACAACATCACGACTGTAGCTTACATCAACCATCAGGGAGGGACAAGAAGCTCCCTAGCAATGATGGAAGTATCAAAGATAATTCGCTGGGCAGAGTCTCACTCTTGCCACCTGTCTGCAATCCACATCCCGGGAGTGGAGAACTGGGAGGCGGATTTCTTAAGTCGTCAGACTTTTCATCCGGGGGAGTGGGAACTTCATCCGGAGGTCTTTGCCCAAATACTTCGACGTTGGGGCAAACCAGAGATAGATCTCATGGCGTCTCGACAGAACGCCAAGCTTCCTCGTTACGGGTCCAGATCCAGGGATCCAGGAGCGGTTCTGATAGATGCTTTGACAGCACCTTGGACCTTCGGGATGGCTTATGTGTTTCCACCCTTCTCGATGCTTCCTCGATTGATTGCCAGAATCAAACAGGAGAGAGCATCAGTGATTCTAATAGCGCCTGCATGGCCACGCAGGACTTGGTATGCAGATCTAGTGGACATGTCATCCTGTCCACCTTGGTCGCTACCTCTGAAACAGGACCTTCTGATCCAGGGTCCCTTCAAACATCAAAATCTAATTTCTCTGAAGCTGACTGCTTGGAAATTGAACGCTTGATTTTATCAAAACGTGGTTTTTCTGAGTCAGTTATTGATACCTTAATACAGGCTAGGAAGCCTGTTACCAGAAAGATTTACCATAAGATATGGCGCAAATACTTATATTGGTGCGAATCCAAGAGTTACTCATGGAGTAAGGTTAGGATTCCGAGGATATTGTCTTTTCTACAAGAAGGTTTAGAAAAGGGTTTATCCGCTAGTTCCTTAAAGGGACAGATTTCAGCTCTGTCCATTCTTTTACACAAACGTCTGTCAGAAGTTCCGGACGTTCAAGCTTTTTGTCAGGCTTTAGCTAGGATCAAGCCTGTGTTTAAAACTGTTGCTCCACTATGGAGTTTGAACTTAGTTCTTAATGTTTTACAGGGGGTTCCGTTTGTACCCCTTCATTCCATTGATATCAAGTTGTTATCTTGGAAAGTTCTGTTTTTAATGGCGATTTCCTCGGCTCAAAGAGTCTCTGAGTTATCTGCCTTACATTGTGATTCTCCTTATCTGATTTTTCATTCAGACAAGGTAGTTCTGCGTACTAAACCTGGGTTCCTACCTAAGGTGGTCACTAACAGGAATATCAATCAAGAGATTGTGGTTCCATCTTTGTGTCCTAATCCTTCTTCGAAAAAGGAACGTCTGCTACACAATCTAGATGTAGTCCGTGCCCTGAAATTTTATCTACAGGCAACTAAGGATTTTCGACAAACGTCTTCCCTGTTTGTCGTTTATTCTGGTCAGAGGAGAGGTCAAAAAGCTTCGGCTACCTCTCTCTCCTTTTGGCTTCGTAGCATAATACGGTTAGCCTATGAGACTGCTGGACAGCAGCCTCCTGAAAGAATTACAGCACATTCTACTAGAGCTGTGGCTTCCACTTGGGCCTTTAAGAATGAGGCTTCTGTTGAACAGATTTGCAAGGCTGCAACTTGGTCTTCTCTTCATACTTTTTCCAAATTTTACAAATTTGACACTTTTGCTTCTTCGGAGGCTGTTTTTGGGAGAAAGGTTCTTCAGGCAGTGGTTCCTTCCGTATAAAGAGCCTGCCTGTCCCTCCCGTCATCCGTGTACTTTAGCTTTGGTATTGGTATCCCATAAGTAATGGATGATCCGTGGACTGGATACACTTAACAAGAGAAAACATAATTTATGCTTACCTGATAAATTTATTTCTCTTGTAGTGTATCCAGTCCACGGCCCGCCCTGTCACTTTAAGGCAGGTAATTTTTCCATTAAACTACAGTCACCACTGCACCCTATGGTTTTCCTTTCTCTGCATGTTTTCGGTCGAATGACTGGTAATGGCAGTTAGGGGAGGAGCTATATAGCAGCTCTGCTGGGTGAATCCTCTTGCACTTCCTGTTGGGGAGGAGTTAATATCCCATAAGTAATGGATGATCCGTGGACTGGATACACTACAAGAGAAATAAATTTATCAGGTAAGCATAAATTATGTTTTTTGAAGAGTATTCTGTCCAAATCCAGTTCTATTAGTGAAGACAGTTAAAAATAAATAATTGTAGGTTATTTGTATTACAGTATATGGTATAATGTAAAATATGGTTGATACTATGTCAATCATTGTTAATGTCACGTGTGCCTCTCTAAAAAACGTAAAGTAGGAAAATGGTTCAAATAAGTTTAAAAGCAATCTTATAATCAATTAGATGGGTTTATATATCAATATAGGCAGGATGATGCCAGTGTGGAAATTTAAACTCATAGTGTAAGCTTTTACATATCATTTTACAGTATAGGAAAAAAAATGATATATTATTACATTGTTATGAATGAGCCATTGATCACCTATCGTGAAATAATTATGTCACACTATATATAAACTGACTTGAAATAATCGTCCATTCAAACTTTCTCTCTTGTATTCAGTGATTCTGAGTGACATTCACATCATACATGTACAATTTTTACTATGACCAAATATGTGAAAATTATTCTGTATGAGTAAAATATTTGACATGAAATGCAGACGTAAACCTTGCCAGTCACTTCACTAAATAACTAATGCTTTTTATTACAGACACAAGAAAGCTAGCCTATTGTTTTGTACTAAGGCCAACTCTATGGGCTCCATGTACTAAGCAGCGGACGGACAGCTTCTCAACTCGCAAAGCTGTAAGCCCGCCTTTGCTACACACGGCAGCGGATCTGTTGATCCGCTTGCCCGTATGTATCATTACACACTCATCTGAGTGTGTAATGCCCACCCCTTCATTTGCGCGACCAATCGCAAGACTGAATGGGGCGTCAATCACCGAAAGCGAGCAATCTCTTTGTGATTTTCACTCGCGCCTCAGAGGTGGTGTAGAAGCAGCTGTCTAATGACTGCTGCTTCTTACATTGTGGTAAGCAGGCTTGCATATGCGCACCTGCCCCACAAGGGCTCTGGAGCAGCTTTCACTGCTTTGTACATGGAGCCCTAAATCTCAAATCTCAAGAATTTCTGAAACTTTAACCACCTGGGACTCTTGTACTAAAACAAATGGTGTATAACTTAAATGAAAAATTAGACTACATTAGTCATTATGTAATGTCTCTCTTTCTCCAAAGGGTCATGAAGAACTCAGCTACAAAAAAGTTAGTGTGTCTATGTTTGGGCTACTAAACAGTAACTCTCTTGATTCACTCCACTTTTTGTTAAATATGTCTCATGCAAGCTGTGAGCTGGCTCTATGATACACGAAGGCATATAAGCAACACACACACATTTCTTGTTTGTACTAAACTAACAGTCTGGCAACAGATACATTTTTAATATCAATAACGCATTTGAATTGAGATGTTCAATGGGATATTCCATTTGCAAAGTACAAGATACCCTACTGCATGGTATGATGGCCTGGACTTCAAGTCCTTCAACAATTATGGTTAAGAGTTGTAGGAGACCAGGCAGAAAAAAAAGAGTTTTGAATACACCTTTAAAATAGCAACACATAACAAAGTTAAATATAATAAGACTGAAGTAGCTGTTATTGGAAGGGAATAATTTCTACCAAGATAGTAAAGGCCTTATATAATATGACTTTAACTCTTGCATATTTTTTTTTTTTTTTACTTTTATTAATGTATTATTCTATGAACTCTACAGAGTGATGGTTTATAAAGCTAATGTACATGGAATATTAGAAAAATAAGTGCATACATCAACACTTAACATGTCATCACCACTTGCTATTGTTGTAAACCTACAACATAAAACATGATATAGAAAAATACAATCAATACATTAAACATATTATATATGACTTATCAATTAACCATCGCCCAGATTACGAGTTTTGCGTTAGATTCTATGCGGTGCTAATGAGCAGTTTTGTCTCACCGCTCACTTACCTTACCGCACTCCAATACCAGCGCTGCTTAAGTCAGCTGTGAGCTGGTCATGTGTGCTCGTGTACGACTTCCCCATAGGAATCAACGGGGAGAGCCGGCTGAGAAAAAGTCTAACACCTGCAAAAAAAACAGCGTAAAACTCCTTAACGCAGCCCCATTGATTCCTATGGGGAAATAAAATGTATATCTACACCTAACACCCTAACATGAACCCAGAGTCTAAACACCCCTAATCTTTTACTTATTAACCCTTAATCTGCCACCCCTGACATCGCCGCCACCTGCATTATATTATTAACCCGTAATCTGAGGCTCTGGACACCGCCGCCACCTACATTATACTTATGAACCCCTAATCTGCTGCCCCCAACATCGCCGACACCTAAATTATATTATATTTATTAACCCCTAATCTGCCACCCCCAATGTCACCGCAACCTACCTACATTTATTAACCCCTAATCTGCTGCATCCAATGTTGCCGCCACTATATTAAAGTTATTAACCCCTAAACCTAAGTCTAACCCTAACACTCCCTAACGTAAATATAATTTAAATAAATCTAAATCTATATAAATTAACTAAATTAAATACAATTAACTAAATTAAATTAAAGTAGCTAAAGTACAAAAACAAACAAACAAACACTAAATTACAGAAAATAATAAACAAATTACAGATATTTAAACTAATTACACCTAATCTAATAGCCCTATTTTAATAAAAAAGCCCCCCCCCCCCAAATAGGGCCTTTTGCGGGGCATTGCCCCAAAGTAATCAGCTCTTTTACCTGTAAAAAAAAAATACAAACAACCACCCCAACAGTAAAACCCACCATCCACACAACCAACCCCCCAAATAAAATACTATCTAAAAAAACATAAGCTCCCCCATTGCCCTGAAAAGGGCATTTGGATGGGCATTGCTCTTAAAAGGGCAGTTAGCTCTTTTGCAGGCCCAAAGTCCATAACCTAAAAATAAAACCGACCCAATACACCCTTAAAAAAAACCTAACACTAACCCCCTGAAGATCGACTTACCAAGAGAAGTCTTCATCCAAGCCGGGCCGAAGTCCTCAACAAAGCTGAGAGAAGTCTTCATCCAAGCCGGGCGAAGTGGTCCTCCAAACGGGCAGAAGTCTTCATCCAGACGGCATCTTCTATCTTCATTCATCCAGCGCAGAGCGGGTCCATGTTCAAGACATCCGATGCGGAGCATCCTCTTCATCCGACGACTAAAGCTGAATGCAGGTACCTTTAAGTGATGTCATCCAAGATTGGAACAGTCAATGTGAGCTCAATCCTATTGGCTGATTGGATCAGCCAATAGGATTGAACTTCAATCCTATTGGCTGATTGCATCAGCCAATAGGATTTTCTTCTGTTATGTGTGATCAGTCCACGGGTCATCATTACTTCCGGGATATAACTCCTCCCCAACAGGAAATGCAAGAGGATTCACCCAGCAGAGCTGATATAGCTCCTCCCCTCTACGTCAGTCCCAGTCATTCTCTTGCACCCAACGACTAGATAGGATGTGTGAGAGGACTATGGTGATTATACTTAGTTTTTATGACTTCAATCAAAAGTTTGTTATTTTATAATAGCACCGGAGCGTGTTATTACTTCTCTGGCAGACTTTGAGGAAGAATCTACCAGAGTTTTTGCTATGATTTTAACCGGAGTAGTTAAGATCATATTGCTGTTCTCGGCCATCTGAGGGAGGTAAAAGCTTCAGATCAGGGGACAGGGGCAGATGAATCTGCATTGAGGTATGTAGCAGTTTTTATTTTCTGAATGGAATTGATGAGAAAATCCTGCTATACCGTTATAATGACATGTATGTATACACTTCAGTATTCTGGGAATGGTACTTCACCGGAACTACTTTGTTAAAGGTCACTAATCTTTTTAATAAGTATTATATCATGTTAAACGTTTTTGCTGGAATGTAGAATCGTTTACACTGCTGAGGTACTGAGTAAATAAATGTTTGGGCTTTATTTTCCACTTGGCAGTAGTTTATTTTGAATTGTGACAGTTTCGTTTCTCTTCACTGCTGTGTGTGAGAGGGAGGGGCCGTTTTTGGCGCTCTTTGCTACGCATCAACAATTTCCAGTCAGCTATTATTTTTCCTGCATGATCCGGTTCATCTCTGACAGATCTCAGGGGTCTTCAAACTTCTTGAAGGGAGGTACATTCTCTCAGCAGAGCTGTGAGAATTTTTTATATTGACTGTGGATAAAGACGTTACTCAGTAATTTTTATGTCAAATTTAGTTATGTTATCTTACTAATGGGAACAAAACCTTTGCTAAAAGTTGTGTTGTTTTAAAGTTGATGCTTTAACTGTTCTCAGTATATTATCTCAACTGTCATTTAATCTTTAATCGTTTAAGTACCTCTTTGAGGCACAGTACGTTTTTGCTAAAAAAGACTATAACCAGGTTGCAAGTTATTGCTAGTGTGTTAAACATGTCTGACTCAGAGGATATCTGTGTCATTTGTTCCAATGCCAAGGTGGAGCCCAATAGAAATTTATGTACTAACTGTATTGATGCTACTTTAAATAAAAGTCAATCTGTACAATGTGAACAAATTTCACCAATCTGCGAGGGGAGAGTTATGCCGACTAACTCGCCTCACGCGGCAGTACCTGCATCTCCCGCCCGGGAGGTGCGTGATATTATGGCGCCTAGTACATCTGGGCGGCCATTACAGATAACATTACAAGATATGGCTACTGTTATGACTGAAGTTTTGTCTAAATTACCTGAGCTAAGAGGCAAGCGTGATCACTCTGGGGTGAGAACAGAGTGCGCTGACAATACTAGGGCCATGTCTGATACTGCGTCACAGCTTGCAGAGCATGAGGACGGAGAGCTTCATTCTGTGGGTGACGGTTCTGATCCAAACAGATTGGATTCAGATATTTCAAATTTTAAATTTAAATTGGAGAACCTCCGTGTATTACTAGGGGAGGTCTTAGCAGCTCTCAATGATTGTAACACCGTTGCAATACCAGAGAAACTATGTAGGTTGGATAAATACTTTGCGGTACCGGCGAGTACTGACGTTTTTCCTATACCTAAGAGATTAACTGAAATTGTTACTAAGGAGTGGGATAGACCCGGTGTGCCGTTCTCACCCCCTCCAATATTTAGAAAGATGTTTCCAATAGACGCCACCACTCGGGACTTATGGCAAACGGTCCCTAAGGTGGAGGGAGCAGTTTCTACTCTAGCTAAGCGTACCACTATCCCGGTGGAGGATAGCTGTGCATTTTCAGATCCAATGGATAAAAAATTGGAGGGTTACCTTAAGAAAATGTTTGTTCAACAAGGTTTTATTTTGCAACCCCTTGCATGTATCGCGCCGATTACGGCTGCGGCAGCATTTTGGATTGAGTCTCTGGAAGAGAACCTTAGTTCATATACGCTAGACGACATTATGGACAGGCTTAGAGTCCTTAAACTAGCTAATTCATTCATTTCGGAGGCCGTAGTACATTTAACCAAACTTACGGCTAAGAACTCAGGATTCGCCATACAGGCACGTAGGGCACTGTGGCTAAAATCCTGGTCAGCTGATGTTACTTCTAAGTCCAAATTACTTAATATACCTTTCAAGGGGCAGTCCTTATTTGGGCCCGGTTTGAAAGAAATTATCGCTGACATTACAGGAGGTAAGGGCCACGCCCTACCTCAAGACAAAGCCAAAGCTAAGGCTAGACAGGCTAATTTTCGTCCCTTTCGGAATTTCAAAACAGGAGCAGCATCAACCTCCACTGCACCAAAACAGGAAGGAGCTGTTGCTCGTTACAGGCAAGGCTGGAAGCCCAACCAGTCCTGGAACAAGGGCAAACAGGCCAGGAAACCTGCTGCTGCCCCAAAGACAGCATGAACCGAGAGCCCCCGATCCGGGACCGGATCTAGTGGGGGGCAGACTTTCTCTCTTCGCCCAGGCCTGGGTAAGAGATGTTCAGGATCCCTGGGCGCTAGAGATCATATCTCAGGGATACCTTCTAGACTTCAAATTATCTCCACCAAAAGGGAGATTTCATCTGTCAAGGTTGTCAACAAACCAGATAAAGAAAGAAGCGTTTCTACGCTGTGTACAAGATCTGTTATTAATGGGAGTGATCCATCCGGTTCCGCGGTCGGAACAAGGACAAGGGTTCTACTCAAACCTGTTTGTGGTTCCCAAAAAAGAGGGAACCTTCAGACCAATCTTAGATTTAAAGATTCTAAACAAATTCCTAAGAGTTCCATCGTTCAAAATGGAAACTATTCGGACAATCTTGCCCATGATCCAAAAGGGTCAGTACATGACCACAGTGGATTTAAAAGATGCTTACCTTCACATACCGATCCACAAAGATCATCACCGGTATCTACGGTTTGCCTTCCTAGACAGGCACTACCAGTTTGTAGCTCTTCCATTCGGATTGGCTACGGCCCCAAGAATCTTCACAAAGATTCTAGGTGCCCTCCTGGCGGTACTAAGACCGCGAGGGATTTCGGTAGCTCCGTATCTAGACGACATTCTAATACAGGCTTCAAGCTTTCAAACTGCCAAGTCTCATACAGAGTTAGTTCTGGCATTTCTAAGGTCGCATGGATGGAAAGTGAACGAAAAGAAGAGTTCTCTTTTTCCTCTCACAAGAGTTCCATTCTTGGGGACTCTTATAGATTCTGTAGAAATGAAGATTTACCTGACAGAGGACAGGTTAACAAAACTTCAAGATGCATGCTGTGTCCTTCATTCCATTCAACACCCGTCAGTAGCTCAATGCATGGAGGTGATCGGCTTAATGGTAGCGGCAATGGACATAGTACCTTTTGCACGCCTACACCTCAGACCGCTGCAATTATGCATGCTAAGTCAGTGGAATGGGGATTACTCAGATTTGTCCCCTACTCTGAATCTGAATCAAGAGACCAGAAATTCTCTTCTATGGTGGCTTCATCGGCCACACCTGTCCAGGGGGATGCCATTCAGCAGGCCAGACTGGACAATTGTAACAACAGACGCCAGCCTACTAGGTTGGGGCGCTGTCTGGAATTCTCTGAAGGCTCAGGGATTATGGAATCAGGAGGAGAGTCTCCTTCCAATAAACATTCTGGAATTGAGAGCAGTTCTCAATGCCCTTCTGGCTTGGCCCCAATTAACAACTCGGGGGTTCATCAGGTTTCAGTCGGACAATATCACGACTGTAGCTTACATCAACCATCAGGGAGGGACAAAAAGCTCCCTAGCAATGATGGAAGTATCAAAGATAATTCGATGGGCAGAGTCTCACTCTTGCCACCTGTCAGCAATCCACATCCCGGGAGTGGAGAACTGGGAGGCGGATTTCTTGAGTCGCCAGACTTTTCATCCGGGGGAGTGGGAACTTCATCCGGAGGTCTTTGCCCAAATACTTCGACGTTGGGGCAAACCAGAGATAGATCTCATGGCGTCTCGCCAGAACGCCAAACTTCCTCACTACGGGTCCAGATCCAGGGATCCGGGAGCGGTTCTGATAGATGCTTTGACAGCACCTTGGAACTTCAGGATGGCTTATGTGTTTCCACCCTTACCGCTGCTTCCTCGATTGATTGCCAAAATCAAACAGGAGAGAGCATCAGTGATTCTAATAGCACCTGCATGGCCACGCAGGACTTGGTATGCAGATCTAGTGGACATGTCATCCTGTCCGCCTTGGTCTCTACCTCTAAGACAGGACCTTCTGATACAGGGTCCATTCAAACATCAAAATCTAACTTCTCTGAAACTGACTGCTTGGAAATTGAACGCTTGATTTTATCAAAACTGGGTTTTTCTGAGTCGGTTATTGATACCCTGATACAGGCCAGGAAGCCTGTTACCAGAAAGATTTACCATAAAATATGGCGTAAATACCTATACTGGTGTGAATCCAAACGTTACTCCTGGAGTAAGGTTAGGATCTCTAGGATCTTGTCCTTTCTACAAGAGGGCTTAGAAAAGGGTTTATCGGCTAGTTCATTAAAGGGACAGATTTCAGCTCTGTCCATCTTGTTACACAGGCGTCTGTCAGAAAATCCAGACGTCCAGGCCTTTTGTCAGGCTTTAACTAGGATCAAGCCTGTGTTTAAAGCTGTTGCTCCACCATGGAGTTTAAACTTAGTTCTTAACGTTTTACAGGGTGTTCCGTTTGAACCCCTTCATTCCATTGATATAAAATTGTTATCTTGGAAAGTTCTGTTTTTAATGGCTATTTCCTCTGCTCGAAGAGTCTCTGAGTTATCAGCATTACATTGTGATTCTCCTTATCTGATTTTTCACTCAGACAAGGTAGTTCTGCGTACTAAACCTGGGTTCTTACCTAAGGTAGTTACTAACAGGAATATCAATCAAGAGATTGTTGTCCCATCCTTGTGTCCAAATCCTTCTTCAAAGAAGGAACGTCTTCTACACAATCTGGATGTAGTTCGTGCTCTCAAGTTCTACTTGCAGGCAACTAAAGAGTTTCGTCAAACTTCTTCCCTGTTTGTCGTTTATTCTGGACAGAGGAGAGGTCAAAAAGCTTCTGCTACCTCTCTCTCTTTTTGGCTTCGTAACATAATACGTTTAGCCTATGAGACTGCTGGACAGCAGCCCCCTGAAAGAATTACAGCTCATTCCACTAGAGCTGTGGCTTCCACTTGGGCCTTTAAGAATGAGGCCTCTGTTGAACAGATTTGCAAGGCTGCAACTTGGTCTTCGCTTCATACTTTTTCCAAATTTTACAAATTTGACACTTTTGCTTCTTCGGAGGCTATTTTTGGGAGAAAGGTTCTTCAGGCAGTGGTTCCTTCTGTATAAAGAGCCTGCCTATCCCTCCCGTCATCCGTGTACTTTTGCTTTGGTATTGGTATCCCAGAAGTAATGATGACCCGTGGACTGATCACACATAACAGAAGAAAACATAATTTATGCTTACCTGATAAATTCCTTTCTTCTGTTGTGTGATCAGTCCACGGCCCGCCCTGTTTTTAAGGCAGGTAAATATCTTTTAAATTATACTCCAGTCACCACTTCACCCTTGGTTACTCCTTTCTCGTTGATTCTTGGTCGAATGACTGGGACTGACGTAGAGGGGAGGAGCTATATCAGCTCTGCTGGGTGAATCCTCTTGCATTTCCTGTTGGGGAGGAGTTATATCCCGGAAGTAATGATGACCCGTGGACTGATCACACAACAGAAGAAAGGAATTTATCAGGTAAGCATAAATTATGTTTTTTCTACCTTAATTCCGATTGGCTGATAGAATTCTATCAGCCAATTGGAATCTAAGGGACGCCATCTTGGATGACGTCACTTAAAGGTACCTTCATTCAGCTTTAGTCGTCGCATAAAGAGGATGCTCCGTGTCAGATGTCTTGAAGATGGACCCGCTCCGCTCCGGATGGATGAAGATAGAAGATGCCGTCTGGATGAAGACTTCTGCCGGTAAGACGATCTTAAGGGGGTTAGTGTTAGTTTTTTTTTAAGGGTGTATTGGGTGGGTTTTATTTTTAGGTTAGGGACTTTGGGCCTGCAAAAGAGCTAACTGCCCTTTTAAGGGCAATGCCTATCCAAATGCCCTTTTCAGGGCAATGGGGAGCTTAGGTTTTTTTAGATAGTATTTTATTTGAGGGGTTAGTTGTGTGGGTGGTGGGTTTTACTGTTGGGGGGGTTGTTTGTATTTTTTTTTTACAGGTAAAAATGTTGATTACTTTGGGGCAATGCCTCACAAAAGGCCCTTTTAAGGGCTATTGGTAGTTTAGTTTAGTTTAGGCTAGGGTTTTTTTTTATTTTGGGGGGCTTTTTTATTTTAATAGGGCTATTAGATTAGGTGTAATTAGTTTATATAGCTGTAATTTGTTTATTATTTTCTGTAATTTAGTGTGGTTTTTTTTTGTACTTTAGCTAATTTAATTTAATGTAGTTAATTGTATTTAATTTAGTTAATTTATTTAATTATAGTGTAGTGTTAGGTGTTATTGTAACTTAGGTTAGGTTTTATTTTACAGGTACTTTTGTATTTATTTTAGCTAGGTAGTTATTAAATAGTTAATAACTATTTAATACCTATTCTATCTAGTTAAAATAAATACAAACTTGCCTGTAAAATAAAAATAAACCCTAAAATAGCTACAATGTAACTATTAGTTATATTGTAGCTGGCTTAGGGTTTATTTTATAGGTAAGAATTTAGTTTTAAATAGGAATAATTTAGTTAATGATAGTAATATTTATTTAGATTTATTAAAATTATATTTAAGTTAGGGGGTGTTAGGTTTAGGGTTAGACTTAGGTTTAGGGGTTAATAACTTTAATATAGTGGCGGCGGCGTTGGGGGCGGCAGATTAGGTTTTAATAAATGTAGGTAGGTGGCGGCAATGTTAGGGACGGCAGATTAGGGGTTAATAATATTTAACTAATGTTTGCGAGGCGGGAGTGCGGCGGTTTAGGGGTTAATATGTTTATTATAGTGGCAGCGACGTTGGGGGCAGCAGATTAGGGGTTAAAAAGTTGTAGGTAGGTTGCAGCAACATTGGGGCAGCAGATTAGGGGTTAATAATTTTATTATAGTATTTGCGATGCGGGAGGGCCTCGGTTTAGGGGTTAATAGGTAGTTTATGGGTGTTAATGTACTTTTTAGCACTTTAGTTATGAGTTTTATGTTACGGCGTTGTACCATAAAACTACTGACTTTTAAATGCATTAGGGATCTTGACAGGGTAGGGTGTACCGCTCACTTTTTGGTCTCCCAGGACAGCCTCGTAATACTGGCGCTATGGAAGACCCATAGAAAAAGACTTTACGAAGTTTACGTAAGTCGTTTTGCGGTAAGGCCAAAGAAGTGTCCGGTACACCTAAACCTTCAAGGCTCGTAATACCAGCGGCCATAAAAAAGCAGCATTAGGACCTCTTAACCCTGCTTTTTTACCCTAACACACAACTTGTAATCTAGCCCCATATTTTTAAATTGATTTTTATTAGCATTACTGAAAAAGAGGTAATTGATTTAGGACTACCGGGTTGGTTTGAATAATTTTACACTTTGTTTACTCCTCCCACCAGTCTTGGGGCTTGAAAATTAATCAATGTGGACATGGCGGTTTAGGGAGATGAGGATCATGGACTATCCATAAAATTCAGGCGAGTGACTGTGTGCCAGTTCCACTGATATTTTGCAGGAGGTATAGTTGGCATGCTGCATGCTTTTCCCTGGCTTTCTATTTCAAGTGGATATCATATATGCATTTAGCTATTAAAGGAGTGTTTGAATGCTTATTTGTAATTAAAGCTTGGATTTTACTATCTGCTTGAACATTGCATATTAATCCCCCACATGTCTCTATAATATTCACTTAAGTAACTGTATGCCTGTTCCACTGATACTTTGCAGGAGGCACAGCTGGCATTTTGCATGCTTTTCCTTGCTTTTGGGAAAAAAAAAACTAACTCCAAGAGACTAAAGAAAACCCTAATAATATCCTTTCATACTGTCCCTCAAATTTAACCTAACACTAACCTTCACCAAGCCCACTAAACCCTAACACTTACCTAAAACATTTCCCTAAATATTGTCCCTTCAGCTATCCATATGAACCTTCACCATCACCATATATAAAAAAAATCTACAACATTAGAACATTCAAAAAGTGTTTAACAGTAAACAATCCCCTATATACAAACTTATTTTGACCATTTCTTTGTTTTTCAGATTCCGTCAGAATCAATTATTCCCAACCTCTTCCTATCAATACCAAAATTCAAATAACCTTTCACGGATCATACGAAAACAAGCATCCACATCTACTAACTCATTTAAAAAAAATATATATTTCTCTTGTTAAGTGTATCCAGTCCACGGATCATCCATTACTTATGGAATATATTCTCCTTCCCAACAGGAAGCTGCAAGAGTCCACCCACAGCAAAGCTGCTATATAGCTCCTCCCCTAACTGCCATATTCAGTCATTCTCTTTCAAGCCTCAACATAGATAGGAGGTCGTGAGAGTCTGTGGTGCTTTCTACTTAGTTTATTCTTCAATCAAAAGTTTGTTATTTTTAAATGGCACCGGAGTGTGCTGTTTATCTCAGGCAGTATTTGGAAGAAGAATCTGCCTGCGTTTTTCTATGATCTTAGCAGACGTAACTAAGATCCATTTGCTGTTCTCACACATTCTGAGGAGTGAGGTACTTCAGAGGGGGAATGGCGTGCAGGTTTTCCTGCAGATAAGGTATGTGCAGTAAAATATTTTTCTAGGAATGGAATTGACTAAGAAAATACTGCTGATACCGAAGTAATGTAAGTAAAGCCTTAAATGCAGCGATAGCGACTGGTATCAGGCTTATTAATAGAGATACATACTCTTGTAAAAATGTGTTTTAAAACGTTTGCTGGCATGTTTAATCGTTTTTTAACATATGTTTGGTGATAAAACTTATTGGGGCCTAAGTTTTTTCCACATGGCTGGCTTAAATTTTGCATAGAAACAGTTAACTGAAGCTTCCCACTGTTGGCTGTGGCAGTTTGTTGTGTCTGTTTTTAAAAACGTCTATGTCATTTTTTTTTTATTTTTTTTTTTTATCTGTTTTTTGCATTAAGGGGTTAATCATCCATTTGCAAGTGGGTGCAATGCTCTGTTACCTTATTACATGTACTGTAAAAATTTTGTTTGTTTTACTGCCTTTTTTTCACTGTTTTTCAAATTTTGACAAAATTTGTTTCTCTTAAAGGCACAGTAACGTTTTATATAATTGCTTGTTAACTTGATTTAAAGTGTTTTCCAAGCTTACTAGTCTCATTATTAGTCTGTTCTAACATGTCTGACATAGAGGAAGCTCTGTGTTCATTATGTTTTAAAGCCATGGTGGAACCCCATCTTAGAATGTGTACCAGATGTACTGATTTCATGTTAAACAATAAAGATAATTTTTTGTCTTTAAAAACATTATCACCAGAGGATTCTGTCGTGGGGGTAGTTATGCCGACTAACTCTCCCCACGTGTCAGACCTTTTGACTCCCGCTTTAGGGACTCACGCTCAAATGGCGCCAAGTACATCAAGGGCACCCATAGCGTTTCTTTTACCAGGGGATTCTGTCGAGGGGAAAGTTATGCCGACTAACTCTCCCCACGTGTCAGACCCTTCGACTCCCGCTTCAGGGACTCACGCTCAAATGGCGCCAAGTACATCAAGGGCGCCCATAGCGTTTATTTTATAAGACATGGCAAAGGTGGTGAATAATATTCTGGCAGCAGTATTAGTCAGACTACCTGAAATTAAAGGAAAGCAGTTAGCTCTGGGGGTAGATACAGAGCATACAGACGCTTTAAGAACCATGTATGATACTACCTCACAATATGCTTAGTCTGTGGGTGATTTTTTTTTGACTCAGGGAAGATGATTTAACCTGATTCTGATATTTCTACATTTAAAATTTATGCTTGAGAACCTCCACTTGTTGCTCAGGGAGGCTTTGGCTGCTCTGAATGAATGTGTACAATCGCAGGGCCAGAGAAATTGTGTAGACTGGATAAATAATATGCAGTGCCGGTGTGTACTGATGTTTTTCCAATACCTAAAGAGGTTTACTAAAAATTTTTTAATAAGGAATGGGATAGACCAGGTGTGCCGTTCTCTTCCCCTCCTATTTTTTAGAAGAATGTTTTCTAATAGTTACCACCACACGGGACTTCTGGCAGACAGTTCCTAAGGTGGAGAGAAGAGTTTCTACTCTAGCTAAGCGTACCACTACCTCTGACGAGGACAGTTGTGCTTTTTAGATCCAATGGATAAAAAATGTTTATTCAACAGGGTTTTATCCTGCAGCCCCTTGCATACATTGCTTCTGTCACTGCTGCTGCGGCGTTCTGGGTTGAGTCTCTTGATGAGGCTTTACAGTTAAGCGACTCCATTGGATGAATATATTTGACAAGCTTATGCTAGCCAATTCCTTTGTTTTCTGATGCCTTGTTCATTTGACTAGACTAACGGCTAAGAATTCTGTTTTTTACTATACTGGCGCGCAGAGCGCTATGGCTTATATCATGGTCAGCTGTTGTGACTTTAATAAATAAGCTACTTAACTTCCCTTCAAGGGGCAGACCCTATTCGGGCCTGGTTTGAAGGAGATTATTGCTTATATCACTGGAGGAAAAGGTCATGCCCTTCCTCAGGATAGGTCTAAATCAAGGGCAAAAAAAAAAAAAAAAAGTCTAATTTTCGTACCTTTTAAAAACTTCAGGGCAGGTGTGGCATCCTCTTCCTCTAAGGCAAAACAAGAGGGAATTTTTGCTCAGTCCAAGGCGGTCTGGAGACAATCGGACCTGGAACAAAGATAAGCAGGCCAAGGAGCCTGCTGCTGCCTCTAAGGCAGCATGAAGGAACGGACCCCTATCCGGTAACGGATCCTATAGGGGGCAGACTTTCATTCTTTGCCCAGGCTTGGGCAAGAGATGCCCAGGATCCCTAGGCATTGGAATTTATATCCCAGAGATATCTTCTGGATTTCAAAGATTCCCCCCCAAAAAAAAGGGGAGATTTCGCCTTTCACAATTATCTGCAAACCAGATAAAGAAGGAGGCATTCTTACATTGTGTACGAGATCCATCCAGTTCCAAGAGAGGAACAGGGACAGAGTTTTTACTCAAATCTGTTTGTGGTTCCCAAGGAGAGGGAACCTTCAGACCTATTTTGGATCTAAAGATCTTAAACAAATTCCTCAGAATTCCGTCATTTAAGATGGAAACTATTCGTACCATCTTAACTATGATCCAGGAGAGTCAATAGAGGACTACAATGGATTTGAAGGATGCTTATCCTCACATTGTGATGCATAAAGATCACCATCGTTTTTCAGGTTTGCCTTTCTAGACAGGCATTACCAGTTTGTAGCTCTTTCCTTTGGGATATCTACAGTTCCAAGAATCTTTATGGAGGTTCTGGGGTCGCTTTGGTGGTCCTTAGACCGCGGGGCATAGAAGTGGCCCCTTATTTAGACGACATCCTGATACAGGCGTCAAACATCCAAATTGCCCAGTCTCATACGGACGTAGTACTGGCATTTCTGAGATCACATGGGTGGAAAGTGAACAAGGAAAGAGTTCTCTATCCCCAATCTCAAGGGTTTCCCTCCTAGGGACTCTGATAGATTCTGTAGAAATGAAAATTTACCTGACGGAGTCCAGGTTGTCAAAGTTTCTAAATTTCTGCCGTGTTTTTTTCATCCCATCCGCGCCCTTCGGTGGCTCAGTACATGAATGAAATCGGCTTAATGGTAGCGGCAAGGGACATAGTACCGTTTGCACGTCTACATTTCAGATCGCTGCAACTATGCATGCTCAGTCAGAGGAACAGGGATTACACAGATTTGTCCCCCTGTTAAACCTGGACTAAGAGACCAGAGATTCTCTTCTCTGGTGACTATGTCGGGTCCATCTGTCCAAGGGTATGACCTTCCGCAGGTCAGATGGGACAATTGTTACAATAGATGCCAGCCTTTTAGGTTGGGATGCAGTCTGGAACTCCCTGAAGGCTCAGGGATAGTGGACTTAGGAGGAGACCCTCCTTCTAATAAATATTCTGGAACTGGGAGTGATATTCCATGCTCTTCAGACTTGGCCTCAGTTAGCAACTCTGAGGTACATCATACTCAGTCGGACAATATACACGACTGTGGCTTACATCAGTCATCAAGGGGGAACAGAAGTTCCCTAGCGATGTTAGAATTCTTACAATAATTCACTGGACAGAGACTCACTCTTGTCTATCAGCTATCCATATCCCAGGTGTTGAGAACTGGGAGGTGGATTTTCTAAGTCGTCAGGCTTTTCTTCCGGGGGAGTGGGATTTCCTCCGGAGGTCAAGACCAAGCAGGAGAGGGCTTTGGTGTTTTTGACAGCGCCTGCGTAGCCACGCAGGACCTGGTATGCAGATCTGGTGGACATGTCATCCTTTCCATCACGGTCTCTGCTTCTGAGACAGGTCCCTCTACCTCAGGGTCCTTTCAACCATCTAAATAGAATCAATCTGAGATGGACTGCCTGGAGACTGAACGCTTGATGTTATCAAAGCATGGCTTCTCCGAGTCAGTCATTGATACCTTAATACAGACATGAAAGCCTGTCTCTAGGAAAATTGAACATAGATATGGTGTAAATATCTGATTGTTATGAATCCAAGGGTTACTCATGGAGTAAAGTCTGGATTCCCAGGATATTATCTTTTCTCCAAGATGTTTTTGAGAAAAGGGTTGTCAGCTAATTCCTTAAAAGGGGACAGATTTTTACTCTGTCTATTTTTTTGCACAAGCGTCTGGCAGGTATTCTAGACGTTCAGGCATTTGGTCAGGCTTTGGTTAGATCCAAGCCTGTGTTTAAAACTGTTGCTCCGCCATGGAGCTTAAACCTGATTCTTAAGGTTCTTCAAGAAGTTCCGTTTGAACCTTTTTTGTTCCATAGATATCAATCTTTATCTTGGAAAGTTCCTTTTGGGTAGCTAATTCCTCGACTCGTAGAGTTATCTGTGTTACAATGTGATTCTCCTTATCTGGTCCTTCGTACGGATAAGGTAGTCCTGCGTACCAACCTGGGTTTTTTCCTAAGGTGGTATCTAACAAGTACATCACTCAAGAGATAGTTGTTCCATGCTTGTATCCTAACCCTTCCTCAAAGAAGGAACGTCTATTACACAATATTGGACGTGGTTTGTGCTTTAAAGTTTTACTTACAAGCTACTACAGTTTTCATCAAACGTTCACCTTGTTTGTTGTCTATTCTGGACAGAGGAGAGGTCAAAAGACTTCAGCAGCCTCTCTGTCTTTTTGGTTAAAAAGCATAATTCATTTAGCTTATGAGACTGCTGGACAGCAGCCTCCTGAAGGGATTACAGCTCATTCTACTAGAGCTGTGGTTTTCACTTGGGCCTTTTTTAAATGTGGCTTCTGTTGAACAGATTTACAAGACGGAGTCTTGGTCTGCGCTTCATACTTTTCAAATTTAACAAATTTGATACCTTGCTTCTTCGGAGGCTATTTTTGGGAGAAAGGGTTTTTTACAGGCAGTGGTAACTTCCGTTTAAGTACCTGCCTTGTCCCTCCCATCATCCGTGTACTTTAGCTTTAGTATTGGTATTACATAAGTAATGGATGATCCGTGGACTGGATACACTTAACAAGAGAAAACATAATTTATGCTTACCTGATAAATTTATTTCTCTTGTAGTGTATCCAGTCCACGGCCCGCCCTGTCACTTTAAGGCAGGTAATTTTTTCATTTGAACTACAGTCACCACTGCACCCTATGGTTTTTCCTTTCTCTGCATGTTTTCGGTCGAATGACTGGATATGGCAGTTAGGGGAGGAGCTATATAGCAGCTTTGCTGTGGGTGGACTCTTGCAGCTTCCTGTTGGGAAGGAGAATATATTCCATAAGTAATGGATGATCCGTGGACTGGATACACTACAAGAGAAATAAATTTATCAGGTAAGCGTAAATTATGTTATTATAATCATCCCATAAAGTTTCTTTCACACAACAAGCTAATAACCACATAACCTTTGATTGAGCATCCAATCTGATTTTTCGCTCTCTTCAAATTAACCTGGTAATCACACACCATTGTTACATCATCTATATAACCTAAAACTTCTAAACTTATCTCATTACTTCCAGGAACATTCACACCTCTAATCCATCTATCACCCCTTAATCTCTTAAAGAAAGGTTCAATCACACACACAAAAAGAACAGGAGACAATGGACACCCCTGCCTCACACCAGATTTATTGACATTATCTGTCAAAAAGCCATTCACTAAAACCTTGTCATCATATAAAATCAAATCCACCCAAGTATCTTTTTTGGCAAACCCACTCTCTCCAAAACTCTAAACATAAACTCATGTGAAACTCTAACAAATGCTTTCTCAAAATCAATTTTATATTTCAATCTGCTGCTCACCGCCGTGTGACTTACTTTCCCTGTGCTAGATTCTCATGCACCAAACTTGTAATACCAGCACACATTTGCATGTGCTGGTACTACTAAGTGGAGCGCAAATATTGCTCTTGCAAAAGCGATATTTTGCACTCCATTTGTAATCTAGCCATTTATTTTTAATGAGTTTATGAGAATGGAGTATTGTATTATATTACAAAATAGAGTATTGTGATATATTACAGAAAAATAGTAATTACCAACATGCAAATTTACATGAAATAATGTGTTGTAAGTTATAAACTTGGCTCCAGGCTTTAGATACTTCCTATATCTGGCATTGATGGCCACAGAGGTAGAGCTTCAAAAGTTGTGTTTGCGGACCCAGTAGTTACGCAAATATAATTGAGTTTGAATGCTCAACTGGAGAACATTTGTGAGCTTGTTGAAGCACAGTCATAAAATGCATCAAGCATGCAAAATAGGAAATGGCTAAGGGGCCAATTTATTATTGTGCGAGTGGATATGATCCGATATTGTGGATTATGTACGCTGCACATCGATAAATGCCGACATATGCTCTCGGCATTTATCAGTGCACCAGCAGTTCTATTGAACTGCTGGTGCAATACCACACCCTGCAGATTCGTGGCCAATCGGCCGCTAGCAGGGGGTGTCAATCAACCCAATCATATTCGATCGGGTTGATTTCTGTCGATTTCTGTCCGCCACTTCAGAGCAGGCGGACAGGTTATGGAGCAGCAGTCTTTAGAAACATGGGGCATATGGAGCTTGATAAATATGCCCCTAAATGTTCTTGCACATCATAAAGCAAGGTTTCTCTTGTAAGGTGTTTCCAGTCCACGGATCATCCATTACTTGTGGGATATTCTCCTTCCCAACAGGAAGTTGCAAGAGGATCACCCACAGCAGAGCTGCTATATAGCTCCTCCCCTAACTGCCATATCCAGTCATTCTCTTGCAATCTCTCAACATAGTTGGAGGTAGTAAGAGGAAAGTGGTAAAATATAGTTAGTTTTTTCTTCAATCAAAAGTTTATTGTTTTTAAATGGTACCGGAGTGTACTTTTTTATCTCAGGCAGCATTTAGAAGAAGAATCTGCCTGCGTTTTTCTATGATCTTAGCAGAAGTAACTAAGATCCACTGCTATTCTCACATATGTCTGAGGAGTGAGGTAACTTCACAGGGAGAATGGGGAGCAGGGTATCCTACAATAAGGTATGTGCAGTTACGTTTTTCTAGGGATGGAATTTGCTAGAAAATGCTGCTGATACCGGATTAATGTAAGTTAAAGCCTAAATACAGTGATTTAATAGCGACTAGTATCAGGCTTGCTATCAGAGGTATATACTCTGATTAATGTGCAATATAATATATATATATAATCATTTTTATATATGCTTTGGTGATAAAATTATTGGGGCTTAATTTTTTCCACATGGCTGGCTTTATTTTTGCCTAGAAACAGTTTCCTGAGGATTTCCACTGTTATAGTATAAAAGTTACAGTTGGTGCAGTTAAAATTACAAACTGTGACATTCAGTTTCCCTCAGCACTCCCCTGCATGCTATAGGACATCTCTGAAGGGCTCAAAAGGCTTCAAAAGTAGGAGCTGTGGCAGTTGTTATGACTGTTTAAAAAACATATTTTTCGTTTTGTTAATCTGTTTTTTGTATTAAGGGGTTAATCATCCATTTGCAAGTGGGTGCAATGCTCTGCTAACTTGTTACATACACTGTAAAAATTTCGTTAGTTTAACTGCCTTTTTTCACTGTTATTTAAAATTTTGCCAAAATTTGTTTCTCTTAAAGGCACAGTAACGTTTTTTTTTTTTATATATAATGCTTGTTAACTTGATTTAAAGTGTTTTCCAAGCTTGCTAGTCTCATTGCTAGTCTGTATAAACATGTCTGACATAGAGGAAACTCCTTGTTCATTATGTTTAAAAGCCATGGTGGAACCCCATAGGAGAATGTGTACTAAATGTATTGATTTCACTTTAAACAATAAAGATCAGCTGTTATCTTTTAAAGAATTATCACCAGAGGATTCTGACGAGGGGGAAGTTATGCAGACTAACTCTCCCCACGTGTCGGACCCTTTGACTCCCGCTCAAGGGACTCACTCTAAAATAGCGCCAAGTACATCAAAGACGCCCATAGCCTTTACTTTGCAGGACATGGCGGCAATCATGGATAATTCCCTGTCAGCGGTATTAGCCAGACTGCCTGAATTCAGAGGAAAGCGCGATAGCTCTGGGGTTAGACGTAATACAGAGCGTGCAGATGTTTAAAGGCCCATGTCTGATACTGCGTCACAATATGCAGAAGCTGAGGAAGAGCTTCAGTCTGTGGGTGACGTCTCTGACTCGGGGAAACCTGATTCAGATATGTCTACTTTTAAATTTAAGCTTGAGAACCTCCGGGTGTTGCTTGGAGAGGTTTTAGCTGCTCTGAATGACTGTGACACAATTGCAGTGCCAGAGAAATTGTGTAGACTGGATAAATACTACGCGGTGCCGGTGTGTACTGACGTTTTTCCAATACCTAAAAGGTTTACAGAAATTATTTCTAAGGAGTGGGACAGACCCGGTGTGCCGTTTTCCCCCCTCCTATTTTTAGAAAAATGTTTCCAATAGACGCCACCACACGGGACTTATGGCAGACGGTCCCTAAGGTGGAGGGAGCAGTTTCTACTTTAGCAAAGTGTACCACTATCCCTGTCGAGGACAGTTGTGCTTTTTCAGATCCAATGGATAAAAAATTAGAAGGTTACCTTAAGAAAATGTTTATTCAACAAGGTTTTATCCTGCAGCCCCTTGCATGCATTGCTCCTGTCACTGCTGCTGCGGTGTTCTGGTTTGAGTCTCTGGAAGAGGCCTTTCAGACAGCTACTCCATTGACTGAAATACTTGACAAGCTTAAAACACTTAAGCTAGCTAATTCTTTTGTTTCTGATGCCATTGTTCATTTGACTAAACTAACGGGTAAGAATTCTGGATTCGCCATCCTGGCGCGTAGGGTGCTATGGCTTAAATCTTGGTCAGCTGACGTGACTTCAAAGTCTAAATTACTTAACATTCCCTTCAAGGGGCAGACCCTATTCAGGCCTAGTTTTAAGGAAATTATTGCTGACATTACTGGAGGTAAGGGTCATAACCTTCCTCAGGACAGGGCCAAATCAAGGGCCAAACAGTCTAATTTTCGTGCCTTTCGAAACTTCAAGGCAGGTGCAGCATCAACTTCCTCTGCTACAAAGGGAACTTTTGCGCAATCCAAGCCGGCCTGGAAATCTAACCAGGCCTGGAGCAAAGGCAAGCAGGCCAGAAAGCCTGCTGCTGCCTCTAAGACAACATGAAGGAACGGCCCCCTATCCGGCAACGGATCTAGTAGGGGACAGACTTTCTCTCTTCACCCAGGCGTGGGCAAGAGATGTTCAGGATCCCTGGGCATTGGAGATCATATCTCAGGGATATCTTCTGGACTTTAAAGCTTCCCCCCCACAAGGGAGATTTCACCTTTCGAGATTATCTGTAAACCAGATAAAGAAAGAGGCATTCTTATGCTGTGTGCAAGACCTCCTAATAATGGGAGTGATCCATCCAGTTCCACAGATGGAACAAGGACAGGGATTTTATTCAAATCTGTTTGTGGTTCCCAAAAAAGAGGGAACCTTCAGACCAATTTTGGATCTAAAGATCTTAAAACAAATTCCTCAGAGTTCCATCGTTCAAAATGGAAACTATTCGGACAATCCTACCTATGATCCAGGAGGGTCAGTACATGACCACAGTGGATTTGAAGGATGCTTACCTTCACATACCGATTCACAAAGATCATCATCGGTTCCTAAGGTTTGCCTTTCTAGACAGGCATTACCAGTTTGTGGCTCTTCCCTTTGGGTTAGCTACAGCCCCAAGAATTTTTACAAAGGTTCTGGGGTCTCTTCTGGTGGTCCTAAGACCACGGGGCATAGCAGTGGCCCCTTATCTAGACGACATCCTGATACAGGCGCCAAACTTCCAAATTGCCAAATCTCATACGGACATAGTGTTGGCATTTCTGAGGTCGATAGGGTGGAAAGTGAACGATCGAAAGAGTTCTCTATCACCACTCACAAGGGTTTCCTTCCTAGGAACTCTGATAGATTCTGTAGAAATTAAAATTTACCTGACGGAGTCCAGGTTATCAAAGCTTCTAAATTCCTGCCGTGTTCTTCACTACATTCCTCGCCCTTCGGTGGCTCAGTGCATGGAAGTGATCGGCTTATTGGTAGCTGCGATGGACATAGTGCCATTTGCGCGCCTACATCTCAGACCACTGCAATTATGCATGCTCAGTCAGTGGAATTGGGATTACACAGATTTGTCCCCTCTGCTAAATCTGAATCAAGAGACCAGAGATTCTCTTCTCTGGTGTCTATCTCGGGTCCATCTGTCCAAAGGTATGACCTTTCGCAGGCCCGATTGGACAATTGTAACAACAGATGCCAGCCTTCTAGGTTGGGGTGCAGTCTGGAATTCCCTGAAGGCTCAGGGATCGTGGACTCAGGAGGAGAAACTCCTCCCAATAAATATTCTGGAGTTAAGAGCAATATTCAATGCTCTTCTAGCTTGGCCTCAGTTAGCAACCCTGAGGTTCATCAGATTTCAGTCGGACAACATCACGACTGTGGCTTACATCAACCATCAAGGGGGGACCAGGAGCTCCCTAGCGATGTTAGAAGTCTCCAAGATAATTCGCTGGGCAGAGACTCACTCTTGCCATCTATCAGTGATCCATATCCCAGGTGTAGAGAACTGGGAGGCGGATTTTCTAAGTCATCTGACTTTTCATCCGGGGGAGTGGGAACTCCATCCGGAGGTGTTTGCTCGTTTGGTTCATCGTTGGGGCACACCAGAATTGGATCTCATGGCATCTCGCCAGAAGCCAAGCTTCCTTGTTACGTATCCAGGTCCAGGGACCCAGAAGCGACGCTGATAGATGCTCTAGCAGCACAGTGGTTCTTCAACCTGGCTTATGTGTTTCCACCGTTTCCTCTGCTCCCTCGACTGATTGCCAAAATCAAACAGGAGAGAGCATCGTGATCTTGATCGCGCCTGTGTGGCCACGCAGGACCTGGTATGCAGACCTGGTGGACATGTCATCCTTTCCACCTTGGCCTCTGCCTCTGAGACAAGACCTTCTACTACAAGGTCCTTTCAATCATCCAAATCTAATTTCTCTGAGACTGACTGCCTGGAGATTAAACACTTGATTTTATCAAGGCGTGGCTTCTCCGAGTCAGTCATTGATACCTTAATACAGGCACGAAAGCCTGTAACCAGGAAAATCTACCATAAGATATGGTGCAAATATATCTTCATTCGTGTGAATCCAAGAATTACTCATGGAGTAAGGTAAGGTTTGGATAAAGGATTATCAGCTAGTTCTGCTTTGTCTATCCTTTTGCACAAGCGTCTGGCAGAGGTTCCAGACGTCCAGGCATTTTGTCAGGCTTTGGTTAGAATTAAGCGTGTGTTTAAACCTGTTGCTCCTCCATGGAGCTTAAACTTGGTTCTTAAGGTTCTTCAAGGAGTTCCGTTTGAACCCCTTCATTCCATTGATATCAAACTTTTATCTTGGAAAGTTCTGTTTTTGATGGCTATTTCCTCGGCTCGTAGAGTCTCTGAGTTATCAGCTTTACAATGTGATTCTCCTTATCAGATTTTCCATACAGATAAAGTAGTTCTGCGTACAAAACCTGGGTTTTTACCTAAGGTATTTTCCAACAAGAATATCAATCAAGAGATTGTTGTTCCATCATTGTGTCCTAATCCTTCTTCAAAGAAGGAACGTCTTTTACATAACTTGGACGTAGTCCGTGCTTTAAAGTTTTACTTACAAGCGACTAAAGATTTTCGTCAAACATCTTCCCTGTTTGTTGTTTACTCTGGACAGAGGAGAGGTCAAAAGGCTTCGGCATCCTCTCTTTCTTTTTGGCTTCGGAGCGTAATACGCTTAGCCTATGAGACTGCTGGACAGCAGCCCCCTGAAAGGATTACAGCTCATTCTACTAGAGCTGTGGCTTCCACCTGGGCCTTTAAAAATGAGGCTTCTGTTGAACAGATTTGCAAAGCGGCGACTTTGTCTTCGCTTCATACCTTTTCAAAATTTTACAAATTTGATACTTTTGCTTCTTCGGAGGCTATTTTTGGGAGAAAGGTTCTACAGGCAGTGGTCCCTTCCGTTTAAGTACCTGCCTTGTCCCTCCCTTCATCCGTGTACTTTAGCTTTGGTATTGGTATCCCACAAGTAATGGATGATCCGTGGACTGGATACACCTTACAAGAGAAAACATAATTTATGCTTACCTGATAAATTTATTTCTCTTGTGGTGTATCCAGTCCACGGCCCGCCCTGTCCTTTTAAGGCAGGTCTAAATTTTTAACTACAGTCACCACTGCACCCTATGGTTTCTCCTTTCTCGGCTAGTTTCGGTCGAATGACTGGATATGGCAGTTAGGGGAGGAGCTATATAGCAGCTCTGCTGTGGGTGATCCTCTTGCAACTTCCTGTTGGGAAGGAGAATATCCCACAAGTAATGGATGATCCGTGTCCTAATCCTTCTTCAAAGAAGGAATGTCTATTACACAATCTGGACGTGGTTCGTGCTTTAAAGTTTTACTTACAAGACACTAAAGATTTTCGTCAAACATCTGCTTTGTTTGTTGTCTACTCTGGACAGAGGAGAGGTCAAAAGGCTTCGGCAACCTCTCTTTCTTTTTGGCTAAGAAGCATAATACGCTTAGCCTATGAGACTGCTGGCCAGCAGCCTCCTGAAAGGATTACAGCTCATTTTACTAGAGCTGTGGCTTCCACTTGGGCCTTTAAAGATGAGGCTTCTGTTGAACAGATTTGCAAGGCGGCGACTTGATCTTTGCTTCATACTTTTTCAAAATTTTACAAATTTAATACTTTTACTTCTTCTGAAGCTATTTTTGGTAGAAAGGTTTTACAGGCAGTGGTACCTTCCGTTTAAGTACCTGCCTTATCCCTCCCTTCATCCATGTACTTTAGCTTTGGTATTGGTATCCCACAAGTAATGGATGATCCGTGGACTGAATACACCTTACAAGAGAAAACATAATTTATGCTTACCTGATAAATTTATTTCTCTTGTGGTGTATCCAGTCCACGGCCCGCCCTGTCATTTTAAGGCAGGTAATTTTTAAATTTAAACTACAGTCACAACTGCACCCTATGGTTTCTCCTTTCTCGGGCTTGTTTTCGGTCGAATGACTGGATATGGCAGTTAGGGGAGGAGCCATATAACAGCTCTGCTGTGGGTGTCCTCTTGCAACTTCCTGTTGGGAATGAGAATATCCCACAAGTAATGGATGATCCGTGGACTGGATACACCACAAGAGAAATAAATTTATCAGGTAAGCATAAATTATGTTTTTAGTAGAGACTCCATTAGAGGAGATACAAGATAGGATTAAGGCTCTCAAACTAGCCAATTGCTTTATTTCTGATGCTAACATGCAAGTTATTAGACTGGGAGCCAATATGTCTGGCTTCACTGTTGTAGCCCGCAAGGCATTGTGGCTAAAATATTGATCAGCTGATGTTACCTCTAAGTCCAAGCTTCTTGCACTTCCTTACAAGGGTAAGACCTTGTTTGGACCTGGTCTGGCAGAAATAATTTCTGATTTTATGGGTGGAAAAGAAGAACAGACTTAAAGGACATCAAAGTAATTTTCGTTCCTTTCGTAACTTCAAAGGTCAAAAGTCTTCCTCTCCCTCTTCCAAGCAGGAGCAGTCCAAGTCTTCTTGGAAGCCCAATCAGTCTGGGAATAAGGGGAAGCAATCAAAGAAACCCTCAGCTGAATCTAAGTCAGCATTAAGGGTTGGCTCTCGGTCCAGGATTGGATCAAGTGGGGGGCAGACTTTTCCTGTTTTGTCAAGCGTGGGGACGAGATGTCCCAGATTCTTTGGCTGTGGACATAGTATCTCAGGGTTACAAAATAGAATTCAAACATTTCCCTCTCAGGGGCAGATTCCATCTCTCAAGATTATCTGCAGACCAGGTAAAAAGAGAGGAATTCTTAAACTGCGTTCAGGACCTTTTCTCCCTGGGAGTGATTGTTCACAAATTCCTGAGATTCACCTTCCGTTTTGCCTTACTACAGCTCCCAGAATTTTTTCAAAGGTTCTGGGGGATCTCTTAGCATTGATAAGGTCTTGGGAAATTGCAGTAGCGCCATTCCTGGATGACATATTGGTTCAGGTGCCATCTATTCAACAAGCAAACTCTCATACAGAGATCTTGTTGTCTTTTCTACGTCCCCATGGTTGGAAAGTAAATCTGGAAAAGAGTTCCCTTGTTTCAGCTACAAGGGTGGTTTTCTTAGGGACCATAATAGATTCCCTATCTATGAAAAAAATTCTGACTGAGGTCAGACAATCCAGAATTCTCTCCTCTTGCCTATCTCTACAGTCTACTGTTTTGCCATCAGTGGCTCAATGTATGGAGGTAATTGGTCTGATGGTCGCTTCCATGAACATCATTCCCTTTGCTCGATTCCATTTGAGAGCTCTGCAATTATGCATGCTCAGACAATGGAACGGAGACCATTAGGATCTGTCTCAGTGGATATATCTAGACCAGTCAACAAGAGAATTTCTCCCGTGGTGGCTTTTTCAGGACCATCTGTCTCAGGGCACATGCTTCCGGAGACCTTCCTGGGTGATTGTGAGCATGGACGCCAGCCTGCTAGGCTGGGGGGCAGTCTGGGACTGTTAAAGGTGGAGGAACCATGGACTCAGGAGGAGTCTGCTCTCCCCATAAACATCTTGGAATTGAGAGCGATTTCATCACTTCAGTGGCTTATATCAAACACTAGGGAGGAACTCGGAGTTCCTTAGCCATGAAGGAGGTGGCACAGATTATTCAGTGGGTGTAAGCTCACAATTGTTGTCTATCTGCCATCCACATTCCTGGAGTGGATAACTGGGAAGCAGATTTCCTGAGCAGACAGACATTTCATCCCTGGGAGTGGGCTCTCCATCGGGAGGTGTTCTCCAGATTAAGCCTCGAATGATGGGTACCAGAGTTAGATCTGATGGCATCTCAGCAGAAAGCCAAGCTTCCACAGTATTGTTCAAGGTCAAGAGATCCTCAGGCAGCTCTTATAGATGCTCTGGCGGTTCCTTAAAATTTGGGTCTAGCATACCTGTTTCCTCCGTTTGCACTCTTTCCACAAGTTATTGTTCGTATCAAACAGGAGAGAGCATTGGTAATTCTAATAGCTCTTGTATAGACTTGCAGGATCTGGTATGCAGACCTAGTGAAGATGTCATCTAGGCCACCTTAGAGGTTGCCTCTGAGGAAGGACCTTCTAACTCAGGGTTCATTCCTCCATCCAGATCTTGTTTCTCTGAAGCCTACTGCTTGAAGATTGAACCCTTAGTTCTTTTTTCTGAGTCAACATTGAGACAATGATCCAGACTTGCAAGCCTGTTACTCGAAAAAATTTGCCATAAGGTATGGCGTAAATACCTTTATCTGTGTGAATCTAAGGGCTGCTCTTGGAGTAGGGTCAGGATTCCTAGAATTTTGTCTTTTCTCCAGGATGGTCTGGAGAAAGGGTTGTCAGTCAGTTCTCTGAAAGGTCAGATTTCTGCATTAGCTATTTTGTTATATAAGCATCTGGTGGATGTGCCAGAAGTTCAATCTTTTTGTCAGGCCCTGGTCAGAATCAGGCCTGTGTTTAAACCTGTTGCTCCTCCTTGGAGCCTTAATCATGTTCTTAAAATTTAGCAGCAGGCTCTGTTTGAGCCAATGCATTCCATATATATTAAGTTGCTATCTTTGAAGGTTTTGTTTCTTGTTGCTATCTCTTCTGCTCGGAGAGTTTCAGAACTCTCGGCTTAGCATTGTGATTTGCCTTACCTTATCTTTCATGCGGATAGGGTGGTTCTTCGTACTAAATTGGGGTTTCTTCCTAAAGTGGTTTTGGATAGAAATATTAATCAGGAAATTGTTGTTCCTTCTCTCTGTCCCAATCCTTCTTCTCATAAAGAACGTCTGTTGCACAACTTGGATGTTGTGCATGCTCTAAAATTCTACCTACTGGCGACTAAGGATTTTCACCAGTCTGCCCTGTTTGTTTGTTTCTCAGGAAAGCGTAAGGGTCAAAAGGCTGCTGCTACTTCTGTTTCCCTCTGGTTGAGAAGTATAATTTGTTTTGCTTATGAGACTGCTGGACAGATGCCTTCTGAGAGAATTACAGTTCATTCCACTAGGGCTGTCTCCTCTTCTCGGGCTTTCAAAAATGAAGCTTCTGTGGAACAGATTTACAAGGCTGCAACTTGGTCCTCTCTGTATACTTTTTCCAAATTTTACAAATTGTATACTTTTGCCTTGGCTGGCGTCTCTTTTGGGAGAAAGGTTCTTCAAGCGGTGGTGCCTTCTGTTTAGGTCTGCCTGTCTTGTTCTCTCTCCCTGTTCATTCTGTGTCCTCTAGCTTGGGTGTTGGTTCCCACTAGTAATTGAATGAAGTTGTGGGCTCTCCATATCTTAGAAAAGAAAGCAAAATTTATGCTTACATGATAAATGTATTTCTTTCCGGATATGGAGAGTATACAGCCCCACCCTTTATTAAGACAGTTATTTTTTTACTAAACGTCAGGCACCTCTACACCTTTGTGTTATTCCTTTTCCATTTCCCTTCAGTCGAATGACTAGGGATTATGGGTAGGGGAGTGACACTTAAAAAGGACACTAAACCCAAAATTTTTCTTTTATGATTTTGATAGCTCAGGAAATTTTAAGCAACTTTCTTATTTACTCCTATTATCAATTTTTCTTTGTTCTCTTACTGTCTTTAGGAATGTAAATCTTAGCAGCCAGCCTATTTTAGGTTTAGCACCATGGATAGCGCTTGCTTATTGGAGGCTTACATTTACCCACCAATAAGCAAGCAAAACCCAGGTTCTCAACCAAACATCGCTCCTATGCATCACATTCCTGCTTTTTAAATAAAGATAGCAAGAGAACGAAGAAGAAAAAAAATTGATAATAGGAGTAAATTAGAAAGTTGCTTAAAATTGCCTGCTCTGTCTGAATTATGAAAGAAAAATGTTGGGTTTAGTGTCCCTTTAATAGCTTTGCGGTAGTGCTCTTTGCCTCCTCCTGCTGGCAAGGAGTGATATTCCCATTAGTAATTGAATGACGTCATGGACTCTCCATATCCGGAAAGAAAGAAATTTATCAGGTAAACTTACATTTTGTTTTATTGCCATGGACAACAGACTATCATAACTAAAAAAAAACATATTTCTGTGTGCATTTTAACATAAAAGCCAAGTGAACATGGTAATACTTACTTGGGTTCTATTTATGGTGCTGAATAACACTTATGGATATAATCTCAATTACTCCCTAAGTGAACTGGAAATTAATTTTAAATAAAAATGTATTTAGAGATCACCAAATTGCTGAGACATAGAGAAGGGAACTGTAATTAGGAAACCAGCCTGTGGAATTAATCTTTTTAATTCTAACCTTTTATAACACAATTGTTATTGTTTCAATATGAATTTAAAAATATAATTTAACATTTTTTAAAATGTACAAATTCATTGTCAAATATATAATTTATAAGTAAGTGTGTAAATTTTTACAAATGCAAAAAAGCTGGGACACATGCCAACAATGATAACAGCAGACATTACCTTTTAAATATATCAAGTAACATGAAAATGAATTTGTATTTCAGCTGTGTAGGTCAAACAGCTTTCTTTGCAGATTAGTAGAAAAAGGCATAGGAACACATTGAGGCATATTTAAGAAATGTCTTGCAGACCTGATCGGACAGTGCGGATCAGGTCCGCAAGACATTGCTGAATGCGGAGAGCAATACGCTCTCCGCATTTAACATTGCACCAGCAGCTCACAAGAGCTGCTGGTGCAACGCCACCCCCCGCAGACTCGCGGTCAATGGGCCGCCAGCAGTTGGTGTCAATCAACCCAATCGTACTCGATTGGGTTGAATTTTTGCGATTCCTGTCCGCCTGCTCAGAGCAGGCGGACAGGGTTATGGAGCAGCGGTCTTCAGACTCGCCAGAAACACGGGTCGTCAAGCTCCTTTCAGAGCTTGATAGGCCCCATCGTGTTATCTTGCAAACAAACAATTTGCATGGTTGCAATGCCTTTAATATGTTTGGTATATTCTTTCTGTTAGATAAAATAGTACAATATGAGAGTAGGCAGTGCATATACAATAAGTTACTTCCATGTAGTGCCAGTATTGAGCTATGACATATGAAGGGTGCAATGGCTGGTATTTGATTAGAAGCACAAGGTCTTGGTGTAATGCTGTATTTTTGTTACTGGGTGATTCATCTGGCAAACATCAACAGCTATTACTGCTAATATACGTTTATCAATGATGTCATTGTCAAAATAATTGGCAAAAAATATCACATCTATCACCAGTCAGGCAAAAAAAAGTATTAGTTAGTAGTGGAATTTTGCTAATCTCCTTATAAATATAGATAAATAACAGATTAAATTTAATCCTGGTAATTTGTGATGTAGTATGTCATGGAAACAGTAATATAATAATATAATAAACAAACTTGCTTTCAATTTTTAAAGGATATATAACTTTTTCTTAAGTAAATCTAATGTATGATTTTTGAAACGTAAAATTAGTTTTAAAAATAATTATTGTTGGTAAAAGTATTCATTGGATAAGGTTCAAATGAGCCCACCTTTGGACCAGATTACAAGTGTAGCACTAAATTATCGTGCTCCCACAAACGGCAAATTTGCCCATTTGTGGGAGCAAGATCTTTAACCAGCCATTACAAGTGACTGGTTATTGCTACCGTGAGCTCACAGTAGCAATTAGCGCTTATAAAATTAACCAGAGATCAGATCTCTGGTTAATTTTATAAACATGTTCCAAATGGCCCCAAAATATCAGCATATACATATATATTTATATTTGCTGCCATCGATGCATGACTTACCCCCTTCGTTGGCACTGAAGGTCATCAGAACAAGGCTCCCATAGGAGCCCATGAAAGCACGCTCTCGTGAGTGCGAGGTCGCATTCACATTGTTCAAAACTTACGATACCAGCGCACATTATTTGGTGCTGGTATTACACAGTGGAGAGCAAATATCGCTTTCATCAAAGCGATATTTAGCACTCCACTTGTAATCTGTCCCTTGATGTTCTATATAGGTTGAACTTGAAGAGACAACTAAAGATATGGAGTATAAATTATTTCAAGTGAATAACACCTTAAAATGAATTCATGGGGTTTGCATTGACACCAGAAAGTGAGTTAAATGTTTTAGCCAAAATATGGTACACCCTTTCCATATAAGTTTGAGAATGCATAGGTACCTAGGTAACAGTTTTCTCCTAATTATTCTTTTAGTCATACTGACAAATAAAATATATATCTAACATTTTTAACCATATTTATACAGGGTATATTATATTTTCTATTGCGAAGAAAGGCACAGTATGTGGTATTTGTTGTTTGGAATGTGCAAAATAATTATTGCAAACATTTTTAGATCCAGAGTATATAAGGCTTTTTTTAAAATATATTTCTCCAACATTGGTGTGTCCGGTCCACGGCGTCATCCTTACTTGTGGGATATTCTCCTCCCCAACAGGAAATGGCAAAGAGTCCCAGCAAAGCTGGTCACATGATCCCTCCTAGGCTCCGCCCACCCCAGTCATTCTCTTTGCCGTTGCACAGGCAACATCTCCACGGAGATGGTTAAGAGTTTTTTGGTGTTTAAATGTAGTTTTTATTCTTCTATCAAGTGTTTGTTATTTTAAAATAGTGCTGGTATGTACTATTTACTCTGAAACAGAAAAAGGATGAAGATTTCTGTTTGTAAGAGGAAGATGATTTCTCCAACATTGGTGTGTCCGGTCCACGGCGTCATCCTTACTTGTGGGATATTCTCTTCCCCAACAGGAAATGGCAAAGAGTCCCAGCAAAGCTGGTCACATGATCCCTCCTAGGCTCCGCCCACCCCAGTCATTCTCTTTGCCGTTGCACAGGCAACATCTCCACGGAGATGGTTAAGAGTTTTTTGGTGTTTAAATGTAGTTTTTATTCTTCTATCAAGTGTTTGTTATTTTAAAATAGTGCTGGTATGTACTATTTACTCTGAAACAGAAAAGGATGAAGATTTCTGTTTGTAAGAGGAAGATGATTTTAGCAGACAGTAACTAAAATCGATCCACACAGGACTGTTGAGATGAAGTAACTTCAGTTGGGGGAAACAGTTAGCAGACCTTTCTGCTTAAGGTATGACTAGCCATATTTCTAACAAGACCATGTAATGCTGGAAGGCTGTCATTTCCCCTCATGGGGACCGGTAAGCCATTTTCTTAGTCAAATATAAAAGAATAAAGGGCTTAAAAAAGGGCTTAAAAACTGGTAGACATTTTTATGGGCTAAAACGATTGCTTTATTGGGGCATATTATGCAGATTGTAGCTTATAATTGGCATTATAATCTTGGGGAACGTTTAAAAAACGGCAGGCACTGTGTTGGACACCTTTTTTAGTCTGGGGGCCTCTCAGCAAAGCATATAGCTGGGACTGTATAGGGGTTAAATTTAAAAACGGCTCCGGTTCCGTTAATTTAAGGGTTAAAGCTCTGAAATTTGGTGTGCAATACTTTTAATGCTTTAAGACACTGTGGTGAAATTGAACAATTCCTTCATACTTTTTCACATATTCAGTAATAAAGTGTTTTCAGTTTGAAATTTAAAGTGACAGTAACGGTTTTATTTTAAAACGTTTTTTTGTGCTTTGTTGACAAGTTTAAGCCTGTTTAACATGTCTGTACCATCAGATAAGCTATGTTCTATATGTATGAAAGCCAATGTGTCTCCCCATTTAAATTTATGTGATAATTGTGCCATAGTGTCCAAACAAAGTAAGGACAGTAATGCCACAGATAATGATTTTGCCCAAGATGATTCCTCAAATGAGGGGAGTAAACATGATACTACATCATCCCCTACTGTGTCTACACCAGTTATGCCCACACAGGAGGCCCCTAGTACATCTAGTGTGCCAATACTTATTACCATGCAACAATTAACGGCTGTAATGGATAACTCCATAGCAAATCTTTTATCCAAAATGCCTACTTATCAGAGAAAGCGCGATTGCTCTGTTTTAAACACTGAAGAGCAAGAGGACGCTGATGATAACTGTTCTGACATACCCTCACACCAATCTCAAGGGGCCATGAGGGAGGTTTTGTCTGATGGAGAAATCTCAGATTCAGGAAAAATTTCTCATCAAGCTGAACCTGATGTTGTGACATTTAAATTTAAATTAGAACATCTCCGCGCACTGCTTAAGGAGGTGTTATCTACTCTGGATGATTGTGACAATTTGGTCATTCCAGAGAAATTATGTAAGATGGACAAGTTCCTAGAGGTTCCGGTGCCCCCCAACGCTTTTCCTATACCCAAGCGGGTGGCGGACATAGTAAATAAAGAGTGGGAAAGGCCCGGCATACCTTTTGCTCCCCCCCCTATATTTAAGAAATTATTTCCTATAGTCGACCCCAGAAAGGACTTATGGCAGACAGTCCCCAAGGTCGAGGGGGGCGGTTTCTACTCTAAACAAACGCACTACTATTCCTATCGAAGATAGTTGTGCTTTCAAAGATCCTATGGATAAGAAATTAGAGGGTTTGCTTAAAAAGATTTTTGTACAGCAAGGTTACCTTCTACAACCAATTTCATGCATTGTTCCTGTCACTACGGCAGCGTGTTTCTGGTTCGAAGAACTAGAAAAGTCGCTCAGTAAAGAATCTTCGTATGAGGAGGTTATGGACAGAGTTCAAGCACTTAAATTGGCTAACTCTTTTGTTTTAGATGCCGCTTTGCAATTAGCTAGATTAGCGGCGAAAAATTCAGGGTTTGCTATCGTGGCGCGCAGAGCGCTTTGGCTAAAGTCTTGGTCAGCGGATGTGTCTTCCAAGACAAAATTGCTTAACATTCCTTTCAAAGGTAAAACATTATTTGGACCTGATTTGAAAGAGATTATTTCAGACATCACTGGGGGAAAGGGTCATGCCCTCCTACAGGATAGGTCTTTTAAGGCTAAAAATAAGCCTAATTTTCGTCCATTTCGCAGAAACGGACCAGCCTCTAATTCTGTATCCTCTAAGCAAGAGGGTAATACTTCACAACCCAAACCAGCCTGGAAACCAATGCAAGGCTGGAGCAAGGGTAAGCAGGCCAAGAAGCCTACCACTGCTACCAAAACAGCATGAAGGGATAGCCCCCGATCCGGGACCGGATCTAGTGGGGGGCAGACTTTCTCTCTTTGCTCAGGCTTGGGCAAGAGATGTTCAGGATCCTTGGGCGCTAGAAATAGTTTCTCAAGGTTATCTCCTGGAATTCAAGGAACTACCCCCAAGGGGAAGGTTCCACAGGTCTCAATTATCTTCAAACCAAATAAAGAGACAGGCATTCTTACATTGTGTAGAAGACCTGTTAAAGATGGGAGTGATACATCCAGTTCCAATAAGAGAACAAGGAATGGGATTTTATTCCAATCTGTTCATAGTTCCCAAAAAAGAGGGAACATTCAGACCTATTTTGGATCTAAAGATCCTAAACAAATTTCTCAGGGTACCATCGTTCAAAATGGAAACTATTCGAACGATCCTACCTACTATCCAGGAAAATCAATTTATGACTACCGTGGATTTAAAGGATGCGTACCTACATATTCCTATCCACAAGGAACATCATCAGTTCCTAAGGTTCGCTTTTCTGGACAAGCATTACCAGTTTGTGGCACTTCCATTCGGATTAGCCACTGCTCCAAGGATTTTCACAAAGGTACTAGGGTCCCTTCTAGCGGTTCTAAGACCAAGGGGCATTGCAGTAGTACCTTACTTGGACGACATCCTGATTCAAGCATCGTCCCTGTCAAAAGCAAAGGCTCATACGGACATCGTCCTAGCCTTTCTCAGATCTCACGGATGGAAGGTGAACAAAGAAAAAAGTTCTCTGTCCCCGTCAACAAGAGTTCCCTTCTTGGGAACAATAATAGATTCCTTAGAAATGAGGATTTTTCTGACAGAGGTCAGAAAATCAAAACTTCTAAGCTCTTGTCAAGTACTTCATTCTGTTCCTCGTCCTTCCATAGCGCAGTGCATGGAAGTAATAGGATTGATGGTTGCAACAATGGACATAGTTCCTTTTGCACGAATTCATCTAAGACCATTACAACTGTGCATGCTCAGACAGTAGAATGGGGATTATACAGACTTGTCTCCGACGATTCAAGTAGATCAAAAGACCAGAGATTCACTCCGTTGGTGGCTGACCCTGGACAATCTGTCACAGGGAATGAGCTTCCGCAGACCAGAGTGGGTCATTGTCACGACCGACGCCAGCCTAGTGGGCTGGGGCGCGGTCTGGGAATCCCTGAAAGCTCAGGGTCTATGGTCTCGGGAAGAGTCTCTTCTCCCGATAAACATTCTGGAACTGAGAGCGATATTCAATGCTCTCAGAGCTTGGCCTCAACTAGCAAAGGCCAAATTCATAAGGTTTCAGTCAGACAACATGACGACTGTTGCATATATCAATCATCAGGGGGGAACAAGGAGTTCCCTGTCGATGAAAGAAGTGACCAAGATAATTCAATGGGCGGAGGATCACTCCTGCCACTTGTCTGAGATCCACATCCCAGGAGTGGAAAATTGGGAAGCGGATTTTCTGAGTCGTCAGACATTCCATCCGGGGGAGTGGGAACTCCATCCGGAAATCTTTGCCCAAATAACTCAATTATGGGGCATTCCAGACATGGATCTGATGGCGTCTCGTCAGAACTTCAAGGTTCCTTGCTACGGGTCCAGATCCAGGGATCCCAAGGCGACTCTAGTAGATGCACTAGTAGCACCTTGGACCTTCAACCTAGCTTATGTATTCCCACCGTTTCCTCTCATCCCCAGGCTGGTAGCCAGGATCAATCAGGAGAGGGCCTCGGTGATCTTGATAGCTCCTGCGTGGCCACGCAGGACTTGGTATGCAGACCTGGTAAATATGTCATCGGCTCCACCATGGAAGCTACCTTTGAGACAGGACCTTCTTGTTCAGGGTCCATTCGAACATCCGAATCTGGTTTCCCTCCAACTGACGGCTTGGAGATTGAACGCTTGATTTTATCAAAGCGTGGGTTTTCAGATTCTGTAATAGATACTCTGATTCAGGCTAGAAAGCCTGTAACTTGAAAAATTTACCATAAAATATGGAAAAAATATATCTGTTGGTGTGAATCTAAAGGATTCCCATGGAACAAGATAAAAATTCCTAAGATTCTATCCTTTCTACAAGAAGGTTTGGAGAAAGGATTATCTGCAAGTTCTCTGAAGGGACAGATCTCTGCTTTATCTGTTTTACTTCACAAAAGACTGGCAGCCGTGCCAGATGTTCAAGCATTTGTTCAGGCTCTGGTTAGGTTCAAGCCTGTTTACAGACCTTTGACTCCTCCCTGGAGTCTAAATCTAGTTCTTTCAGTTCTTCAAGGGGTTCCGTTTGAACCCTTACATTCCGTAGATATTAAGTTACTATCTTGGAAAGTTTTGTTTTTGGTTGCAATTTCTTCTGCTAGAAGAGTTTCAGAGTTATCTGCTCTGCAGTGTTCTCCGCCCTATCTGGTGTTCCATGCAGATAAGGTGGTTTTGCGTACTAAGCCTGGTTTTCTTCCGAAAGTTGTTTCCAACAAAAATATTAACCAGGAGATAGTTGTACCTTCTTTGTGTCCGAATCCAGTTTCAAAGAAGGAACGTTTGTTACACAATTTGGACGTAGTCCGTGCTCTAAAATTCTATTTAGAGGCTACTAAGGATTTCAGACAAACATCTTCCTTGTTTGTTGTTTATTCTGGTAAAAGGAGAGGTCAAAAAGCGACTTCTACCTCTCTTTCCTTTTGACTTAAAAGCATTATCCGATTGGCTTATGAGACTGCCAGACGGCAGCCTCCTGAAAGAATCACAGCTCACTCCACTAGGGCTGTGGCTTCCACATGGGCCTTCAAGAACGAGGCTTCTGTTGACCAGATATGTAAGGCAGCGACTTGGTCTTCACTGCACACTTTTGCCAAATTTTACAAATTTGATACTTTTGCTTCTTCTGAGGCTATTTTTGGGAGAAAGGTTTTGCAAGCCGTGGTGCCTTCCATTTAGGTGACCTGATTTGCTCCCTCCCTTCATCCGTGTCCTAAAGCTTTGGTTTTGGTTCCCACAAGTAAGGATGACGCCGTGGACCGGACACACCAATGTTGGAGAAAACAGAATTTATGCTTACCTGATAAATTACTTTCTCCAACGGTGTGTCCGGTCCACGGCCCGCCCTGGTTTTTTAATCAGGTCTGATGAATTATTTTCTCTAACTACAGTCACCACGGTATCATATGGTTTCTCCTATATATATTTCCTCCTGTCCGTCGGTCGAATGACTGGGGTGGGCGGAGCCTAGGAGGGATCATGTGACCAGCTTTGCTGGGACTCTTTGCCATTTCCTGTTGGGGAAGAGAATATCCCACAAGTAAGGATGACGCCATGGACCGGATACACCGTTGGAGAAAGTAATTTATCAGGTAAGCATAAATTCTGTTTTTAGCAGACAGTAACTAAAATCGATTGCTGTTTCCACACAGGACTGTTGAGATGAAGTAACTTCAGTTGGGGGAAACAGTTAGCAGACCTTTCTGCTTAAGGTATGACTAGCCATATTTCTAACAAGACCATGTAATTCTGGAAGGCTGTCATTTCCCCTCATGGGGACCGGTAAGCCATTTTCTTAGTTAAACATAAAAGAATAAAGGGCTTCAAAAAGGGCTTAAAAACTGGTAGACATTTTCCTGGGCTAAAACGATTGCTTTATAGGCATATTATGCAGATTCTAACTAATAATTGTTATTATAATCTTGGGGAACGTTTAGAAAAATGGCAGGCACTGTGTTGGACACCTTTTTCAGATGGGGGCCTTTTCTAGTTATAGACAGAGCCTCATTTTCGCGCCATTAATGCGCAGTTGTTTTTGGAGAGCAAGGCATGCAGATGCATGTGTGAGGAGCTAAGAATCACTGAAAAAGCTTATAGAAGGCGTCATTTGGTATCGTATTCCCCTCTGGGCTTGGTTGGGTCTCAGCAAAGCATATAGCTGGGACTGTATAGGGGTTAAATGTAAAAACGGCTCCGGTTCCGTTATTTTAAGGGTTAAAGCTGTGAAATTTGGTGTGCAATACTTTTAATGCTTTAAGACTGTTTAACATGTCTGTACCATCAGATAAGCTATGTTCTATATGTATGAAAGCCAATGTGTCTCCCCATTTAAATGTATGTGATAAGTGTGCCATAGTGTCCAAACAAAGTAAGGACAGTAATGCCACAGATGATGATATTGCCCAAGATGATTCCTCAAATGAGGGGAGTAAACATGATACTACATCATCCCCTAATGTGTCTACACCAGTTATGCCCACACAGGAGGCTCCTAGTACATCTAGTGCGCCAATACTTATTACCATGCAACAATTAACGGCTGTAATGGATAACTCCATAGCAAATCTTTTATCCAAAATGCCTACTTATCAGAGAAAGCGCGATTGCTCTGTTTTAAACACTGAAGAGCAGGAGGGCGCTGATGATATTTGTTCTGACATACCCTCACACCAATCTCAAGGGGCCATGAGGGAGGTTTTGTCTGATGGAGAAATCTCAGATTCAGAAATTTTTTTTCATCAAGCTGAAACTGATGTTGTGACATTTAAATTTAAATTAGAACATCTCCGCGCACTGCTTAAGGAGGTGTTATCTACTCTGGATGATTGTGACAATTTGGTCATTCCAGAGAAATTATGTAAGATGGACAAGTTCCTAGAGGTTCCGGTGCCCCCCGACGCTTTTCCTATACCCAAGCGGGTGGCGGACATAGTAAATAAAGAGTGGGAAAGGCCCGGCATACCTTTTGTTCCCCCCCCTATATTTAAGAAATTATTTCCTATAGTCGACCCCAGAAAGGACTTATGGCAGACAGTCCCCAAGGTCAAGGGGGCGGTTTCTACTCTAAACAAACGCACTACTATTCCTATCGAAGACAGTTGTGCTTTTAAAGATCCTATGGATAAAAAATTAGAGGGTTTGCTTAAAAAGATTTTTGTACAGCAAGGGTTCCTTCTACAACCAATTTCATGCATTGTTCCTGTCACTACGGCAGCGTGCTTCTGGTTCGAGGAACTAGAAAAGTCGCTCAGTAGAGAATCTTCGTATGAGGAGGTTATGGACAGAGTTCAAGCACTTAAATTGGCTAACTCTTTTGTTTTAGATGCCGCTTTGCAATTAGCTAGATTAGCGGCGAAAAATTCAGGGTTTGCTATAGTGGCGCGCAGAGAGCTTTGGCTAAAGTCTTGGTCAGCGGATGTGTCATCCAAGACAAAATTGCTTAACATTCCTTTCAAAGGTAAAACATTATTTGGACCAGATTTGAAAGAGATTATTTCAGACATCACTGGAGGAAAGGGCCACGCCCTCCCACAGGATAGGTCTTTTAAGGCTAAAAATAAGCCTAATTTTCGTCCCTTTCGCAGAAACGGACCAGCCTCTAATTCTGCATCCTCTAAGCAAGAGGGTAATACTTCACAACCCAAACCAGCCTGGAAACCAATGCAAGGCTGGAACAAGGGTAAGCATGCCAAGAAGCCTACCACTGCTACCAAAACAGCATGAAGGGATAGCCCCCGATCCGGAACCGGATCTAGTAGGGGGCAGACTCTCTCTCTTTGCTCAGGCTTGGGCAAGAGATGTTCAGGATCCTTGGGCGCTAGAAATAGTTTCTCAAGGCTATCTTCTGGAATTCAAGGAACTACCCCCAAGGGGAAGGTTCCACAGGTCTCAATTATCCTCAAACCAAATAAAGAGACAGGCATTCTTACATTGCGTAGAAGACCTGTTAAAGATGGGAGTGATACATCCAGTTCCAATAAAAGAACAAGGAATGGGATTTTACTCAAATCTGTTCGTAGTTCCCAAAAAAGAGGGAACATTCAGACCAATTTTGGATCTGAAGATCCTAAACAAATTTCTCAGGGTTCCATCGTTCAAAATGGAAACCATTCAAACGATCCTTCCCACCATCCAGGAAAGTCAATTTATGACCACCGTGGATTTAAAGGATGCGTACCTACATATTCCTATCCACAAGGAACATCATCAGTTCCTAAGGTTCGCTTTTCTGGACAAGCATTACCAGTTTGTGGCACTTCCATTTGGATTAGCCACTGCTCCGAGAATTTTCACAAAGGTACTAGGGTCCCTTCTAGCAGTTCTAAGACCAAGGGGCATTGCAGTAGTACCTTACTTGGACGACATCCTAATTCAAGCGTCGTCCCTGTCAAAAGCAAAGGCTCATACAGACATCGTCCTAGCCTTTCTCAGATCTCACGGATGGAAGGTGAGCAAAGAAAAAAGTTCTCTGTCCCCGTCAACAAGAGTTCCCTTCTTGGGAACAATAATAGATTCCTTAGAAATGAGGATTTTTCTGACAGAGGTCAGAAAATCAAAACTTCTAAGCTCTTGTCAAGTACTTCACTCTGTTCCTCATCCTTCCATAGCACAGTGCATGGAGGTAATAGGTTTGATGGTTGCAACAATGGACATAGTTCCTTTTGCACGAATTCATCTAAGACCATTACAACTGTGCATGCTCAAACAGTGGAATGGGGATTATACAGACTTGTCTCCGATGATTCAAGTAGATCAAAAGACCAGAGATTCACTCCGTTGGTGGCTGACCCTGGACAATCTGTCACAGGGAATGAGCTTCCGCAGACCAGAGTGGGTCATTGTCACAACCGACGCCAGTCTAGTGGGCTGGGGCGTGGTCTGGGAATCCCTGAAAGCTCAGGGTTTATGGTCTCGGGAAGAGTCTCTTCTCCCGATAAACATTCTGGAACTGAGAGAGATATTCAATGCTCTCAAAGCTTGGCCTCAACTAGCAAAGGCCAAATTCATAAGGTTTCAATCAGACAACATGACGACTGTTGCATATATCAATCATCAGGGGGGAACAAGGAGTTCCCTGGCGATGAAAGAAGTGACCAAGATAATTCAATGGGCGGAGGATCACTCCTGCCACTTGTCTGAGATCCACATCCCAGGAGTGGAAAATTGGGAAGCGGATTTTCTGAGTCGTCAGACATTCCATCCGGGGGAGTGGGAATTCCATCCGGAAATCTTTGCCCAAATAACTCAATTATGGGGCATTCCAGACATGGATCTGATGGCATCTCGTCAGATCTTCAAGGTTCCTTGCTACGGGTCCAGATCCAGGGATCCCAAGGCGACTCTAGTAGATGCACTAGTAGCACCTTGGACCTTCAACCTAGTTTATGTATTCCCACCGTTTCCTCTCATTCCCAGGCTGGTAGCCAGGATCAATCAGGAGAGGGCCTCAGTGATCTTGATAGCTCCTGCGTGGCCACGCAGGACTTGGTATGCAGACCTGGTGAATATGTCATCGGCTCCACCATGGAAGCTACCTTTGAGACAGGACCTTCTTGTTCAGGGTCCATTCGAACATCCGAATCTGGTTTCCCTCCAACTGACGGCTTGGAGATTGAACGCTTGATTTTATCAAAGCGTGGGTTTTCAGATTCTGTAATAGATACTCTGATTCAGGCTAGAAAGCCTGTAACTAGAAAAATTTACCATAAAATATGGAAAAAATATATCTGTTGGTGTGAATCCAAAGGATTGCTATGGAACAAGATAAAAATTCCTAAGATTCTATCCTTTCTACAAGAAGGTTTGGAGAAAGGATTATCTGCAAGTTCTCTAAAGGGACAGATTTCTGCTTTATCTGTCTTACTACACAAACGACTGGCAGCTATGCCAGATGTTCAAGCATTTGTTCAGGCTCTGGTTAGGATCAAGCCTGTTTACAGACCTTTGACTCCTCCCTGGAGTTTAAATCTAGTTCTTTCAGTTCTTCAAGGGGTTCCGTTTGAACCCTTACATTCCGTAGATATTAAGTTACTATCTTGGAAGGTTTTGTTTTTGGTTGCAATCTCTTCTGCTAGAAGAGTTTCAGAGTTATCTGCTCTGCAGTGTTCTCCTCCTTATCTGGTGTTCCATGCAGATAAGGTGGTTTTGCGTACTAAGCCTGGTTTTCTTCCTAAAGTTGTTTCTAACAAAAATATTAACCAGGAGATAGTTGTACCTTCTTTGTCTCCGAATCCAGTTTCAAAGAAGGAGCGTTTGTTACACAATTTGGACGTTGTCCGTGCTCTAAAATTCTATTTAGAGGCTACTAAAGATTTCAGACAAACATCATCCTTGTTTGTTGTTTATTCTTGTAAAAGGAGAGGTCAAAAAGCGACTTCTACCTCTCTTTCCTTTTGGCTTAAAAGCATTATCCGTTTGGCTTATGAGACTGCCGGACGGCAGCCTCCTGAAAGAATCACAGCTCACTCCACTAGGGCTGTGGCTTCCACATGGGCCTTCAAGAACGAGGCTTCTGTTGACCAGATATGTAAGGCAGCGACTTGGTCTTCACTGCACACTTTTGCCAAATTTTACAAATTTGATACTTTTGCTTCTTCGGAGGCTATTTTTGGGAGAAAGGTTTTGCAAGCTGTGGTGCCTTCCGTTTAGGTGACCTGATTTGCTCCCTCCCTTCATCCGTGTCCTAAAGCTTTGGTATTGGTTCCCACAAGTAAGGATGACGCCGTGGACCGGACACACCAATGTTGGAGAAAACAGAATTTATGCTTACCTGATAAATTGCTTTCTCCAACGGTGTGTCCGGTCCACGGCCCGCCCTGGTTTTTTTAATCAGGTCTGATGAATTATTTTCTCTAACTACAGTCACCACGGTATCATATGATTTCTCCTATATATATTTCCTCCTGTCCGTCGGTCGAATGACTGGGGTGGGCGGAGCCTAGGAGGGATCATGTGACCAGCTTTGCTGGGACTCTTTGCCATTTCCTGTTGGGGAGGAGAATATCCCACAAGTAAGGATGACGCCGGGGACCGGACACACCGTTGGAGAAAGCAATTTATCAGGTAAGCATAAATTCTGTTTTTACATGGCACCCCATATTAGAAAAACATATTTATTTACCTGATAATAAGATGGAAAATAGTTTTTGAGATAATTGAGATCTCCATTCATTCACTACATAAATTAGAAAATTACCATTTTTTTGGCATTTCAAACTTCTTGGAAGCACTTTCCTAAAATAATTTTAATAATTATCTGCCAGAGCCTGTTCTGGAATGTCTTTTACCACTGAAAGCAGGCATTGCTTGTGTAGTGTAATGCAGAATACTTAACTAATGTTTTCTAAATTCATATTGACATTTCCTTTTTCTTTTTTTTTGGTAGCCTTTAATTTATTTAATTGCCGATGTTTACTTAAAGGAATAGTTTACCCAAAAAAGTTCTCCCCTTTAATTTGTCCCAATTATCCTTCCTGTCGGAGTGTATTAAATTGTTTACAAGTTATTCATTACCCCTTATTTCAACATTTAAAATAGCTGGTTTAGCCAGTGTTATCCCCACCTATACTGAAAGTTTCTATACTTAAGTCCAGACTATTGATAGGCAATGTAAACACAGTCAGCAGAATAAATTACACTGCCAGTGGGGTGTAGAAGAAATAACTAATACAATGATAATTTTCCATTGTTCTCTCTAAGTATTGAGCTTTCGTTTACAGACAAATATAAGGAAGGGTGTGTGTTTAGACAAAGTGATGACATAACAAGATCTGATTTTACCTGCAAGCTCAGCCCATTATAATAGGCTGTTGTTTAAAAGCACAAAACCAGCTATTTCATATACACAAATAAACCTGAAAATACAGTTTCTCATACATTTTATACTCTGCAGCTGGTATAACAAGTAACTGAAAATACATTAATGGAAAAACAGTTTTACAGTGTACTGTCCCTTTAATTAAAAGTATGTCCAACACAAGGGATATAATATGTTATTTGTCAGGTATAAAGAACTGCATGTAAAGATGACTAGAATAAGATTATAGCAAAGTGCACATTGAAGTCTTTTCCTGTAAGACCCAATAGTTTATTGATACCACCTTCAAGTACAAGAATGCTCAAACTTGCTCAAACTTGAGTCACATTGGCCAGTGATTTGTGTAAAAGTACAGAGGCTGTATTCAGCCAATCAGTATTAGCCGTGTAATCCAATAGAAACTTGTCCCACTGGGTATACTCAAGGATGGGACCGGTCTCGGCTATGAGTAATATACTGTATAATGGATATCCAGTATTGACCTTGCAATCCTGCTGTGACACCACTTATTTAGACAATACAGTACCTTAAGTAACATGGAAACCGGAGGCAAGCGTGCATACAGCTGCTTCTCCTTGGCGTAGAGTCTCTCAGATACGAGTTAATTCTTTTTTATATATTTTTGCAAAAAGTTATCAACATATTGAATTATACCACCAATCAGAAGGACTCTATAGTTTTAAAAGGAGCTGAAGGAAGTGCCAACTTTTTAAAATGAAAAATCCCAGTGAAATGTGTTGAAGTTTGAGCAGTTCCTGACTTATATTGTTAATTTCTCTTGTAAAATGTATCGAGTCCACGGATTCATCCATACTTATGGGATATTCTCCTTCCCTACAGGAAGTGGCAGAGAGAGCACACACAGCAGAGCTGTCCATATAGCTTCTCCCTTAGCTCCACCCCCAGTCATTCTCTCTGCCTGCTTTACTGCTAGGAAGGGCAAAGTGAGTGTGGTGACAAAAATGTTAGTTTTTATTTTCTCAAGCAAAAGTTTGTTATTTTAAATGGTACCAGTGTGTACTATTTACTCTCTGGCAGAAAAGGGATGAAGATTTCTGCAAGGAGGATGATGATCTTAGCATTTTGTAACTAAGATCCACTGCTGTTCTCACAAGGGCTGAAGAGTACAGGAAAACTTCAGTTGGGGGAACAGTTTGCAGGCTAAACTGCATTAAAGGGACAGTCTAGGCCAAAATAAACTTTCATGATTCAGATAGAGCATGCAATTTTAAACAATTTTCCAATTTACTTTTATCACCAATTTTGCTTTGTTCTCTTGGTATTCTTAGTTGAAAGCTTAACCTAGGAGGTTCATATGCTAATTTCTTAGACCTTGAAGCCCACCTATTTGAGATTGCATTTTAACAGTTTTTCACCACTAGAGGGTGTTAGTTCACATATTTCATGTGCTCGTGCACATGAAGTTATCTGGGAGCAGGCACCGATTGGCTAGACTGTAAGTCTGTCAAAATAACTGAAAAAAGGGGCAGTTTGCAGAGGCTTAGATACAAGATAATCACAGAGGTTAAAAGTATATTATTATAACTGTGTTGGTTTTGCAAAACTGGGAAATGGGTAATAAAGGGATTATCTATATTTTAAAACAATAAAAATTCTGGTGTAGACTGTCCCATTAAGGTATGTTCAGTCTATTTTTTTTCTAGACAGACTGTGTTATTTCTAGAAAAGGCTGGCAATATCCCCATGAGGGAAAGGTAAGCTGTATTCAGTAAAAGAGGAATCCAAGCTTGCATAAAAGGCTCATAGTTACTGGTGAGACTAATAGGAAAAAACTTTTTGGTTTAATTACAAATAAAATGTTTTTTGAGGGACTTTAAGGGGTCTTTGTGGCTTGTTTAAGGGTTATTAACCCACATGGCTAGTTTAAGAAACACTCTGTGGTGTTTCTTTTAGGCCCCATAACATCGAGTGAGATGGGAGGGGCGTATGTTCAGTTGCACAGTTTATTTACCTCAGAAGCATCCAGCTACTTCTCCAGAGATTCCTGCTGTATTTGAGGGCTGTAAAGAGTTTTTTTTCCCCACAAATCGTTCCTAAAGGGCAGGTAGGTGCCACAGCAGAGCTGTGGCAAGGTGCTGAATGTTATTTCTCTTGTAAGGTGTATCCAGTCCACGGATCATCCATTACTTGTGGGATATTCTCCTTCCCAACAGGAAGCTGCAAGTGGATCACCCACAGCAGAGCTGTCTATATAGCTCCTCCTCTAACTGCCACTCCCAGTCATTCTCTTGCAGCTATCGACAAGAAAGGAAGTAGCTAGAGAGATGTGGTGTTTTTATTTAGTTTATCTTCAATCAAAAGTTTGTTATTTTCAAATGGTACCGGAGTTGTACTATTTTAGCCTCAGGCAGAAAGTAGAAGAAGAGTCTGCCTGTGGTTTTTGATGATCTTAGCAGGTTGTAACTAAGATCCATTGCTGTTCTCACACATAACTGAAGAGAGAGGTAACTTCAGCTGGGGGAATGGCGTGCAGGGTCTCCTGCTATGAGGTATGTCCAGTTCAAATTTTTCTAGAGAAAGAATATGCTAGAAAATGCTGTTAATACCGGATTTATTTAAGGTAAGCCTGATTACAGTGATTTAATAATGACTTGTATCATGCTTGCTGTAAAAGGTAATATTCTTAATACTTTCTCACATTACTGAAAAATAAAACGTTTGCTGGAAGTGTTTAAACGTTTTTTATACATATTGGTGATAAAACTTTATTGGGGCCCAGTTTTTTTCCACATGGCTGGCTATATTTTACCTAGGGATAGTTTTGTTAGGCACTCTCACTGTGAATAAAGGGTGGGAGGGGCTTATTTTCGCGCCTAAATGCGCATTAGATTTTGCAGCTTGAGACATCTAGTTTCCCTGAAGGAGTTCCCTGAACACTTATGACTTCTCTAAAGGGTTTTTGTGCCTTTCAAAGTCGTTATATGGGCAGGTAGGGCCACAGCAGAGCTGTAGTAGTTTGTTGTGACTGTTGAAAAACGTTTATATCATTTTTTTTTATCCGGTTTTGAAACTAAGGGGTTAATCATCCATTTGCAAGTGGGGCAATGCTCTGTTAGTCTATTATACACACTGTAAAAATTTCGTAAGATTTACTGCTTTTTATCACTGTTTTTCAATTTCTGACAAAATGTGTTTCTCTTAAAGGCACAGTACCGTTTTTATTTTTTCTTGTTTACATTTATCAAAGTGTTTTCCAAGCTTGCTGGTCTCATTGCTAGTCTGTTTGACATAGAGGAAACTCCTTGTTCATTATGTTTAGAAGCCATTGTGGAACCCCCTCTTAGAATGTGTACCAAATGTACTGATTTTACTTTAAGTTATAAAGATCATATTCTGTCTTTAAAAGATTTATCACCAGAGGAAACTGACAAGGGGGAAGTTATGTCGACTAACTCGCCCCACGTGTCAGAACCTTTGACTCCCGCTCAAGGGACTCCCGCTCAAGAGGCGCCAAGTACATCTAGCGCACCCATGGCGTTTACTTTACAAGACATGGCGGCAGTTATGGATCATACCCTTACAGTGGTATTGTCCAAACTACCAGGGTTACAAGGAAAGCGAGACAGCTCTGGGGCTAGAAAAAATACAGAGCACTCTGACGCTTTAGTAGCTATGTCTGCTATCCCCTCACAATATGCAGAAGCTGAGGCAGGAGAGCTTCTTTCTGTGGGTGATTTTTCTGACTCAGGGAAGATGCTTCAACCTGATTCTGATATGTCAACATTTAAATTTAAACTTGAACACCACCGCGTGTTGCTCAGGGAGGTTTTAGCTACTCTGGATGACTGTGACACCATTATAGTGCCAGAGAAATTGTGTAGATTGGATAAATACTATGCAGTGCCTGTTTACACTGATGTTTTTCCAATACCTAAAAGGTTTTCAGAAATTATTACTAAGGAATGGGATAGACTAGGTGTACCGTTCTCTCCCCCTCCTATTTTTAAGAAAATGTTTCCAATAGATGCTGCTACACGGGACTTATGGCAAACGGTCCCTAAGGTGGAGGGAGCAGTTTCTACCCTAGCTAAGCATACAACTATCCCCGTTGAGGACAGTTGTGCTTTCCTAGATCCAATGGATAAAAAGTTAGAGGGTTACCTTAAGAAAATGTTTGTTCAACAAGGTTTTATTCTCCAGCCTCTTGCATGCATTGCCCCGGTCACTGCTGCTGCTGCCTTCTGGTTTGAGTCTCTGGAAGAGGCCTTACAGGTAGAAACTCCATTGGATGATATACTTGACAAGCTTAAAGCGCTTAAGCTAGCCAATTCATTTGTTTCTGACGCCGTTGTTCATTTAAATAAACTAACGGCTAAGAACTCAGGTTTTGCTATTCAGGCGCGTACGGCGCTATGGCTTAAATCCTGGTCAGCTGACGTTACTTCAAAGTCTAAGCTTCTCAATATTCCCTTCAAGGGGCAGACCCTATTCGGGCCTGGACTGAAGGAGATCATTTCTGATATTACTGGAGGAAAAGGTCATGCCCTTCCTCAGGATAGGTCTAACAAATTAAGGACCAAACAAACTAATTTTCGTGCCTTTCGAAACTTTAAGACGAGCGTGGCATCATCTTCCTCCAATACAAAACAAGAGGGAAATTTTGCCCAGTCCAAGCCGGTCTGGAGACCTAACCAGGCTTGGAACAAAGGTAAACAGGCCAAAAAGCCTGCTGCTGCCTCTAAGACAGCATGAAAGATTGGCCCCCAAACCGGTAACGGATCTAGTAGGGGGCAGACTTTCTCTCTTTGCCCAGGCTTGGGCAAGAGATGTCCAGGATCCCTGGGTGTTGGAAATTGTGTCCCAGGGATATCTTCTGGACTTCAAAGCTTATTCCCCAAAAGGAAGATTTTACCTTTCACAATTATCTGCAGACCAGATAAAGAGAGAGGCATTCTTACATTGTGTTCAAGACCTCCTAGTTATGGGAGTGATCCACCCAGTTCCAAAGGAGGAACAGGGGCAAGGATTCTATTAAAATCTCTTTGTGGTTCCCAAGAAAGAGGGAACCTTCAGACCAATCTTAGATCTCAAGATCCTAAACAAATTTCTCAGGGTCCCATCTTTCAAGATGGAGACTATTCAAACCATCCTACCTATGATCCAGGAGGGTCAATACATGACTACCGTGGACTTAAAGGATGCTTATCTTCACATTCCGATACACAAAGATCATCATCGGTTTCTCAGGTTCGCCTTCCTAGACAGGCATTACCAGTTTGTGGCTCTTCCCTTTGGGTTAGCTATGGCACCAATAATCTTTACGAAGGTTCTGGGGTCACTTCTGGTGGTCTTAAGGCCGCGGGGCATAGCAGTAGCCCCTTACTTAGATGACATTCTGATACAGGCGTCAAATTTCCAAATTGCTAAGTCCCATACGGACATTGTTCTGGCATTCCTGAGGTCTCATGGGTGGAAAGTGAATGAAAAGAAGAGTTCTCTATCCCCTCTCACAAGAGTTTCCTTCCTGGGAACTCTGATAGATTCTGTAGAAATGAGGATTTACCTGACAGAGGCCAGGTTGTCAAAACTTCTAAATTCCTGCCGTGTTCTTTATTCTACTTCTCACCCTTCGGTGGCTCAGTGTATGGAAGTAATCAGCTTAATGGTAGCGGCAATGGACATAGTGATGTTTGCCCGCCTACATCTCAGACCGCTGCAACTCTGCATGCTCAGTCAGTGGAATGGGGATTACACAGATTTGTCCCCTCTTCTAAATCTGGATCAAGAGACCAGGGATTCTCTTCTCTGGTGGCTATCTCGAGTCCATCTGTCCAAAGGTATGACCTTCACAGGCCAGATTGGACAATTGTAACGACAGATGCCAGCCTTCTGGGCTGGGGGGCAGTCTGGAACTCTCTGAAGGCTCAGGGGTCATGGACTCAGGAGGAGGCTCTCCTTCTGATAAACATTCTGGAACTAAGAGCGTTAGTCAATGCTCTTCAGGCTTGGCCTCAGCTAGTGGCAGTGAGGTTCATCAGATTTCAGTTGGACAACATCACGACTGTAGCTTACATCAACCATCAAGGGGGAACAAGGAGTTCCCTAGTGATGTTGGAGGTTTCAAAGATTATTCATTGGGCAGAGATTCACTCTTGCCACCTATCAGCTATCCATATCCCAGGAGTAGAGAACTGGGAGGCGGATTTTCTAAGCCGACAGACTTTTCATCCGGGGGAGTGGGAGTTCCATTCGGAGGTGTTTGCACAGTTGATTCAACGTTGGGGCAAACCAGAACTGGATCTCATGGCGTCTCACCAGAACGCCAAGCTTCCTTGTTATGGATCCGGGTCCAACGATCCCAAGGCAGAGCTGAAAGATGCTCTAGCAGCACCTTGGTCCTTCAACCTGGCTTATGTGTTTCCACCATTTCCTCTGATCCGTCGTCTGATCCTTTCAACCATTCAAATCTAATTTCTCTTTCAAAGCGTGCTTTCTCCGAGTCGGTCATTGATACCTTAATATAGGCGGGAAAGCCTGTCACCAGGAAAATCTGTCATAAGATATGGTGTGAATATCTTCATCGGTGTGAATCCAAGGGTTACTCATGGAGTAAGGTCAGGATTCCTAGCATATTATCTTTTCTCCAAGATGGATTGGAGAAGGGTTTGTCAGCGAGTTCCTTAAAGGGACAGATTTCTGCTCTGTCTATTCTTTTGCACAAATGTCTGTCTGAGGTTCCAGACGTGCAGGCGTTTTGTCAGGCTTTAGTCAGAATTAAGCCTGTGTTTAAACCTGTTGCTCCGCCTTGGAGTTTAAATTTAATTCTTAAGGTTCTTCAAGGGGTTCCGTTTGAACCTTTGCATTCCATAGATATTAAGCTCTTATCTTGGAAAGTTTTGTTTTTAGTAGCTATCTCCTCGGCTCGAAGAGTTTCGGAGTTATCTGCTTTACAATGCGATTCTCCTTATCTCATTTTTTATTCCGATAAGGTAGTGTTACGTACCAAACCTGGTTTTCTACCTAAGGTGGTATCTAATAAAAATATCAATAAGGAGATTGTTGTACCGTCACTGTGTCCTAATCCTTCTTCAAAGAAGGAACGTCTTTTACACAATCTTGACGTGGTTCGTGCTTTAAAGTTTTATTTACAAGCTACAAAAGATTTTCGTCAAACATCTGCATTGTTTGTTGTCTACTCTGGACAGAGGAGAGGCCAAAAGGCTTGGGCAACTTCTCTTTCCTTTTGGCTAAGGAGTATAATACGCTTAGCTTATGAGATTGCTGGCCAGCAGCCTCCTGAAAGGATTACAGCTCATTCTACTAGAGCGGTAGCTTCCACATGGGCTTTTAAGAATGAGGCTTCTGTTGAACTGATTTGTAAGGCGGCGACTTGGTCTTCGTTTCATACTTTTTCAAAATTCTATAAATTTGATACTTTTGCTTCTTCGGAGGGTATTTTTGGGAGAAAGGTTTTGCAGACAGTAGTGCCTTCCATTTAAGCACCTGCCTTGTCCCTCCCTTCATCCGTGTCCTATAGCTTTGGTATTGGTATTCCACAAGTAATGGATGATCCGTGGACTGGATACACCTTACAAGAGAAAAAAAAAATTATGCTTACCTGATAAATTTATTCCTCTTGTGGTGTATCCAGTCCACGGGCCGCCCTGTCATTTTAAGGCAGGTGTGTTTTATTTTTAAACTACAGTCACCACTGCACCCTATGGTTTCTCCTTTCTCTTGCTTGTCTTCGGTCGAATGACTGGTAGTGGCAGTTAGAGGAGGAGCTATATAGACAGCTCTGCTGTGGGTGATCCTCTTGCAGCTTCCTGTTGGGAAGGAGAATATCCCACAAGTAATGGATGATCCGTGGACTGGATACACCACAAAAGAAATAAATTTATCAGGTAAGCATAAATTTTGTTTTTACCGGTTTTGACGTTTTTTTCAATCCGGTTTTTACATTAAGGGGTTAATTGTTTATTTGCATAGTGATGCAAAGTTACTAAGGCTTTATGATGCTACTGTAAAAATGTCGTTTTGTTTACTGCTTTTTTACACTGTTTTGCAGAGTTTTGCAGCTTTTTTTCTCTTAAAGGCACAGTACCATTTTTGTTTAAAGTGTTATTTTCTTTGATTAAAGTGTTTTCCAAGCTTGTTTGTTTCATTACTAGCCTGTTTAACATGTCTGACACCAAGGAAAATCCTTGTTCTATGTGTTTAGAAGCCATTGTGGAACCCCCTCTTAGAATGTGTCCCACTTGCACTAATATGTCTATAAATTATAAAGAGCATATTTTAGCACTTAAAAATATTGCAATAGATGATTCTCAGTTAGAAGGAAATGAGGGTTTAGCATCTAGCTCTCCCCAAGTGTCACAACCAGTAACGCCCGCATAAGTGACGCCAAGTACCTCTAATGCGTCAAATTCATTTACTTTACAAGACATGGCCATAGTTATGAATAAAACCCTCACAGAGGTTTTCTCTAAACTGCCTGGTTTACAAGGAAAGCGTGTCAGCTCTGGGTTAAGAACAAATGCTGAGCCGTCTGATGCTTTAGTAGTCGTATCCGATATAACCTCACAATGTTCTGAAGTAGGGGTAAGGGATTTGTTATCTGAGGGAGAGATTTCTGATTCAGGAAAGACGCTCCCTCAGACAGATTCTGTTATGACGGCCTTTAAATTTAAGCTTGAACACCTCCGCTTATTGCTCAAGGAGATATTAGCTACTCTAGACATTGTGACCCTATAGTGGTCCCAGAGAAATAAAATGTGTAAAATGGACAGATACTTAGAGGTTCCTGTTTACACTGATGTTTTTCCAGTCCCTAAGAGGATTGTGACTATTGTTACTAAGGAGTGGGATAGACCAGGTGTTCCGTTCGCTCCCCCTCCTGTTTTTAAGAAAATGTTTCCCATATCTGACACTATACAAGACTCATGGCAGACTGTTCCTAAGGTGGAGGGAGCTATTTCTACTCTTGCTAAGCGTACAACTATACCTATCAATGACAGTTGTGCTTTCAAAGATCCTATGGATAAAAAATTAGAGGGTCTCCTAAAGAACATTTTTGTTCATCAAGGTTTTCTTCTCCAACCTATTGCATGCATTGTTCCTGTAACTACTGCAGCTGCTTTCTGGTTTGAGGCTCTAGAAGAGGCTCTCCAGGTGGAGACTCCATTAGAGGATATTATGGATAGAATTAAGGCCCTTAAGTTGGCTAATTCTTTCATTACAGATGCTGCTTTCCAAATGGCTAAATTAGCGGCAAATAATTCCGGTTTTGCCATTTTAGCATGCACAGCGTTATGGCTTAAGTCCTGGTCTGCTGATGTGTCATCAAAATCTAAGTTGTTGAACATCCCTTTCAAAGGAAAGACCCTTTCAAAGAAATTATTTCAGACATCACTGGAGGGAAAGGCCATGCCCTCCTTCAGGATAAAACAAATAAGATGAGGACCAAACAAAATAATTTTCATTCCTTTTGGAACTTCAAAGGTCCCGCTTCAGCTTCCCCTGCAGCAAAGCAAGAGGGGAATTCTGTCCAATCCAAGTCAGTCTGGAGACCTAACCAGGCTTGGAACAAAGGTAAACAGGCCAAGAAGCCTGCTGCTGCCTCTAAGACAGCATGAAGGGGTAGCCCCCGATCCGGGACCGGATCTAGTAGGGGGCAGACTCTCTCTCTTCGCTCAGGCTTGGGCAAGAGATGTTCACGATTCCTGGGCTTTAGAAATTGTGTCCCAAGGATATCTTCTGGACATCAAAGACTCCCCCCCAAGGGGGAGATTTCACATTTCTCAATTGTCTGCAAACCAGACAAAGAGAGAGGCGTTCTTACGCTGTGTAGAAGACCTACATACCATGGGAGTGATCCGCCCAGTTCCAAGAGTGGAACAAGGGCTAGGTTTTTACTCCAACCTGTTTGTGGTTCCCAAAAAAGAGGTAACTTTCAGACCGATCTTGGATCTCAAAATTCTAAACAAATTCCTCAGAGTACCATCTTTCAAGATGGAGACTATTCGGACTATTCTTCCTCTGATCCAGGAGGGTCAATATATGACTACCGTGGATTTAAAGGATGCGTATCTACACATCCCTATTCAAAGAGATCATCATCAATTCCTCAGATTCGCCTTTCTGTACAGGCATTACCAGTTTGTGGCCCTTCCTTTCGGGTTGGACACGGCTTCCAGAATTTTCACAAAGGTGCTAGGGTCCCTTTTGGTGGTTCTAAGACCGTGGGGTATAGCAGTGGCGCCTTATCTAGACGACATCTTAATTCAGGCGTTGACTTTCCAGCTAGCCAAGTCTCACATGGACATCGTGTTGGCTTTTCTGAGATCTCATGGATGGAAGGTGAACATAAAAAAGAGTTCTCTCATCGCTCTCACAAGAGTTTCCTTCCTAGGGACTCTGATAGACTCGGTAGAAATGAAAATATTTCTGACGGAGGTCAGAAAATCAAAACTTTTAATCGCTTGCCAAGCTCTTCATTCCATTCCTCGGCCATCAGTGGCTCAGTGTATGGAGGTAATCGGACTCATGGTAGTGGCAATGGACATAGTTCCTTATGCCCGCCTACATCTCAGACCACTGCAACTATGCATGCTCAAACAGTGGAATGGGGATTATGCAGATTTATCTCCTCAACTGTATCTGGACCAAGAGACCAGAGATTCTCTTCTCTGGTGGTTGTCTCAGGACCACCTGTCTCAGGGAATGTGTTTCCGCAGGCCAGAGTGGCTCATAGTAATGACAGATGCCAGCCTGCTAGGCTGGGGTGCAGTCTGGAAATCCCTGAAAGCACAGGGCTTATGGTCTCGGGAGGAATTTCTCCTCCCGATAAACATTCTAGAACTGAGAGCGATATTCAATGCGCTTCAGGATTGGCCTCAGCTAGCTGCGACCAAATTCATCAGATTTCAGTCGGACAACATCACGACTGTAGCCTATATCAATCATCAAGGAGGAACACAGAGTTCTCTAGCGATGATGGAGGTAACCAAAATAATCCGATGGGCGGAGGATCACTCTTGCCATCTCTCAGCAATCCATATACCAGGGGTAGAGAACTGGGAGGCGGATTTCCTAAGTCGTCAGACTTTTCATCCGGGGGAGTGGGAGCTCCATCCGGAGGTATTTGCCCAGCTGACTCAGCTATGGGGCACACCAGAATTGGATCTGATGGTGTCTCGACAGAACGCCAAACTTCCTTGTTACGGGTCCAGGTCCCGGGATCCCCAGGCGGTACTGATAGATGCTCTAGCAGTGCCCTGGTCCTTCAATCTGGCTTATGTATTTCCACCGTTTCCTCTCCTCCAACGACTGGTTGCCAGAATCAAGCAGGAGAGAGCTTTGGTGATTCTGATAGCGCCTGCGTGGCCATGCAGGACTTGGTATGCAGACCTGGTGGACATGTCATCTGTTCCACCGTGGACTCTGCCAAGGAGGCAGGACCTTCTAATCCAAGGTCCATTCAAGCATCCAAATCTAACTTCTCTGCGTCTGACTGCTTGGAGATTGAACGCCTGATTCTATCAAAGCGTGGTTTCTCTGAGTCGGTCATTGATACCCTGATTCAGGCTAGAAATCCTGTCACCAGGAAAATCTATCATAAGATTTGGCGCAGATATCTTTGTGGTGTGAATCCAAGGGTTACTCATGGAGTAAGATTAGGATTCCTAGAATTTTGTCCTTTCTCCAAGAAGGATTGGAGAACGGATTATCAGTTAGTTACTTAAAAGGACAAATATCTGCTTTGTCTATTCTTTTACACATGTCTGGCAGATGTCCCAGACGTGCCTGTATTTAAACCTGTTGCTCCACCATGGAGCCTAAATTTGGTTCTTAATGTTCTTCAAGGGGTTCCGTTTGAACCTATGCATTCCATAGATATTAAGCTTCTATCTTGGAAAGTTTTGTTTTTAGTAGCCATCTCTTCGGCTCATTTCTGAGTTATCTGCTTTACAGTGTGACTCACCTTACCTAGTTTTCCATACAGATAAGGTGGTTTTGCGTACCAAACCTGGGTTTCTTCCTAAGATTGTTTCTAATAGGAATATCAATCAGGAGATTGTTGTTCCTTCTCTGTGTCCTAATCCTTCATCAAAGAAGGAAGTCTGTTGTACAATCTTGATATGGTTCGTGCTTTAAAGTTCTACTTACAAGCAACTAAAGATTTATGTCAAACATCTTCATTGTTTGTTGTTTATTCTGGTAAACAGAGAGGTCAAAAGGCTACGGCTACCTCTTTCCTTTTGGCTGAAAAGCTTCATCCGTTTGGCTTATGAGACTGCTGGCCAGCAGCCTCCTGAAAGAATTACTGCTCATTCTACTAGAGCAGTGGCTTCCACATGGGCTTTTAAAAATGAGGCTTCTGATGAACAGATTTGTAAGGCGGCGACTTGGTCTTTGCTTCATATTTCTCCAAATTTTACAAATTTGATACTTTTGCTTCTTCGGAGGCTATTTTTGGGAGAAAGGTTCTACAAGCAGTGGTGCCTTCCGTTTAAGGTACCTGTCTTGTCCCTCCCTTCATCCGTGTCCTAAAGCTTTGGTATTGGTATCCCATAAGTATGGATGAATCCGTGGACTCGATACATTTGGTATTGTTATCCCATTAGTATGGATGAATCCGTGGACTCGATAAATCTTACAAGAGAAAACAGAATTTATGCTTACCTAATAAATTTCTTTCTCTTGTGCTGTATCGAGTCCACGGCCCGCCCTGTCTATTTAAGACAGGTAGTATATTTTTTTTTAAAAAAACTTCAGTCACCACTGCACCCTATAGTTTCTCCTTTTTCTTCCTAGCCTTCGGTCGAATGACTGGGGGGTGGAGCTAAGGGAGGAGCTATATGGACAGCTCTGCTGTGGGTGCTCTCTCTGCCACTATTCTATTTTTATGCAGCAAAGTCTCCTCCTGCGTGTTTATACAATAAGAGCAGAGTGTGGAGTTTTTACATAATTCCATTTTGTATTCACATATGGGTTCCATGAATACAGTGGAAGGGAGAATATGTGCTTAACAGCCTTGACGAGACAGAGGAACTAATTTGAGACACCCTGGAAACCTATGGAAACAGAGTCTCTACCTCTGTGATGTAGCAGTGGATCCCGTGACCACACACGGCACACTCAGGACTGAATGCCAAGTAGAAGCAGCTGTATCCGCATTTGCCTCCGATTTCCGTGTTACTTAACGTACTGTATTGTCTAAATAAGAGGTGTCACTGCATGATTGCAAAGTCAATACTGGACATCCATTTGCTTTTACTCAGGGCCCAGACCATATATATATATATATATATATATATATATATATATATATATATATATATATATATATATATATATGTCTGTAAATACATATATACACATATAAATACATAAATACATATGTACACTCACACATATATTTACAAGCAGAAAATATAGGATATTTGCATGCAGTATTAAAAAACTGAAAAGAATCAGAAAAAAAACTGCATCTATAGGCTAAAGTGGCAAGTATTTAGTGTGACCTCCCCTTACACTTGAGCAATAGCAGGAGCCTGACTCTCGTAAACCTAAATGGAATGGAACCCTAATTAATGTTACTGCTAACACCTATATTTGTCCTAGTATTTCATGTAAAAATGACTACTGTGAAAAGGTCTATTACAGCAAGTTTGTGCAAGACATGCTTGAGCATTACATACATATATACGTACTAGACTTGTGCAGCTTTGAAGAATTTCGGTTTGGATCGATTCAAATTCAGAAGAAATCAAATGAATTTGTTTCGGATTCATTTGTATTCTTTCGGATTCGTGGAAAATTTGGTTTGATTTGGTTCGATTCGGGTCAAATCGATTCGGAATTTCGGAATTTTGGTCAGTGTTAAGTGGGATGTGCTGTGTATTACACTAGTATACTGTACAATACTAGTGTAATACACAGCCATCTGAATCCATCTGAATCTACCGAATAAATTCTAATCGATTCAGATTTATTCGGTAGATTCAGCATTACCGCAATTCGGAAATTCAAATCGATCCGAATCTCCGAATTTGACAAATTCGTCCGAATTTTGATTTGAACCGAATCGAATCGCACATGTCTAATACGTACATGTTGTATGAAATTAATTCATTGGAAGCTTACTAATAAGACCAACTTCCCTTCACATTGTTCCATTCAAAATGCCAAAGATCACAGAATTTGACAGACATGAAGTCATACTTTTGCATCAGCAAGGCTGCTCTTAAAGGAAAATCAGCAATCAAACTGAATACTCAAGATGTGGTATTCAAGCTGTTATAATGAAATTTGAAGAATCAGGAAAGGTCAAGCCAAAATAAAGGACTAGAAGGCCAGGAAAACTTTCAAGATCTGATGAGAAGTTTCTCAGTGATTCTTCTTTGAGAGACCATAAGAAGTCCAGCAAGTATCTGGCTCAGTATCTGGCAGCTTCATCGAGATGTCAAGTTGACCCTTCTACAGTCCGAAGAAGCTTGATCAGGAATGGTCTTTGTGGAAGGGTAGTAGTCAAGAAACTACTTTTCAGAAGGGGAACAGGGTGAAAAGGCTAATATATGCTAAAGCTCACAAGATTGGAATTAAGATCAGTGGAAAAGAGTATAATCGAGTGCCTTATTAGTAATGGTTTTATTTTCTTTCTAATGACACGATGAGTTTGATAACAATCTCAAGCACACTGCTTATGCAGTGAAATCAAATTTGGAGCGGAATTCCAGACCTGAATATTATAGAGGCCGTAGGGGATCACCTGGACAGAGAAAGAAATAAAAGACAACCTAAATCTAAAGAAGAACTCTGGGAAGTGCTGAAAGAAGCCTGGTATAATATGCCAGAAGATTACTTCAGAAAATTTAGGTCAGTCTGCCCAAAAAAGTTCAAGATGAGCTTAGTGCCAAGAGAGGTGACACTAAATACTGACTTTTGCCTGAAAAGGCCTTTTTTTCTAAAAATTGTGTGCTTTTTTATATTTTGTGTACATATTTCCTGTATAATCTGTTTATATCTTAATAAAGAGACCGAAAATAAATATGGATGATCATTAAACTATGCTAAAACAACAAATCTAATGGTGACCTAAGACTTTTGCACAGTACTATACATACATATCCATCCTTAGACATGTATATGTATGTACAGTATCTCTTTGTTATAGCCATTTGCCTACTTTTTTCAACACCTGAGACCTCATAACTTTGAGCCCTTATAACTTTTTTCTGCATTATGTTTATTTTAATATTTTTTACTAGATTATGTTATTATGAGTGTAACTGTACTTTTACATTTATTTTTTATGCGTTTTGTGACACTTTTTTTGTTTTGCGAAACAGTTAACCATAGCTCTGAGGAAGAATTAACTTGACGCTCGTTAAATTCAATTGCACTCAAGTGATTGCATTTACTTTCAACTTGTAATACTAGCAAAAAACCTGAAGCACACAGACACCTGATATAAACCCCTTATCACTAACACATAACTGTTAGTGCTCCACTCATAACCTAGCCCACAGATGGGCATTGAGAGATTAAGAGATTTATGGATAGATAGATAGATAGATAGATAGATAGATAGATAGATAGATAGATTGATAGATAGATAGATAGATAGATAGATAGATAGATAGATAGATAGATAGATAGCAGGTATGTGTAGTCAGGGGAGGCAGTGCCTCACCTGTCAAGAGAAGAAAAAATAAATGAATATGAATTTAAAAAAAAAAGATTATTTTCTGAGCTTCACTGAAAAATTCGAGGAGAGAGGCAGTGATGAGCTCAGCCTTTCTTGATTGCACAACAGCTCTGAGTGAACTGAATGGAGCTCCTGCTCACTGTCTGACAAGTTAGGTGTCACATTCATGATTAGGCCAATCGTGGAAAAGCTCCAGTGGAGACAGCTAACACATCTGCCTCATTGAGAGAGGAGTGTCTTCAATCTAAGACTATGCTTTACTCTGACAGTCAGTAGGTCATTTATCTGGATGGGGACTAGCTTGTAACATGTAATACACGTGGCAGAACAGCAATGACTCCTGTGCAGTCACACTGACAAGAATGCAGTCTGTAAGCTTTCGAGAGATAAATATTATACTCTCTGGAGTTACTGTAATTACTGAATTTACTCTGGACTTTTTTTATACAAAGTGTGAACTAGGTTAAAAAGTGTAGTACACTATATCCTGCACAGTATTATTAGAACAGCATCATGCAATTTATCTGACTTCCGAAAATGAAACACCAACAGTAGAGCATGTTGTTGATCAATAATTATTATCTAATTATTTTTCAGCCATATTAATGACATGATATGCTAATAATGCTCAGTGTGATTAAACACTATGTGGAGTGCTAATTAACACTCCTGCTCGAGCGTTAATTATGCTAGAAGTAAGCTTTTTGCACTTTTAAGTTTGCACTCATAGTATGAGTTGAAAGTAAACTGTTTTCGCGCTAGTGCCTAAGCGGACAAGCGGAAACAGCCGAAGTTAGAATATCACTTGCACGTTTACGTATCCTGTAAGTCAATGAAGAAGTAAAAAGTGGAAAAAAACTAACTCCCCACTCTCATGCAAACCTGTTCACATATCTCTTATGTGCTAAGCCTACATGAAAATATTAATATTTCACATTCCAATGTTCTTCAAATAACAGAATATGTTCTATGTATTCATAAATACATATTTCTACATATATGATTCTTTTGGTACTATATATCTATACAGCTATATAGATGTTTATATATAGGTATAGATATGTACAGATATTTATAGGAATATATGTTTAGAAAAACAAACAATATATTCTGCTATGTGTGGAATGGAATGTGAAATATTTACAGTAAATACATAGTTAAAACCTTAATTAAAATGCATATTGCATAAATATACTTTAATATGTTTTCATCTACTTAACTGCAAAGGCCTTCAATGCACTTATATATATATATATATATATATATATATATATATATATATATATATATATGTACATATGTATTTATATGTGTACATATGTATTTATATGTGTACATATGTATTTATGTGTTTATATGTGTATATATGTCTGTAAATACATATATATACACATATACATACATAAACACTTATGTACACACATCTCCTCCAGCAACTGGATGAGGCACCAGGGAATATTTCCCTTATTCTGTGTGGAGTAGGGTTCCATCTTGAAAAAAAATTAAAGTTCAATTAATTTAAAGCTATGGATAAATGTGTATGTGTCACTTTAAAACTGCGTTTCCAAAACTTGTCAGTTTGCTGGCATTGAAGTTCAAATTTTAATATATATGTGGGTCTTTTAGTAGGGAAAGATCCTCTAAGTAATTTATATGTGGTAGCCAGATGTGATTTACATATTTTGGTGTTGGTACAGATGTTTTCAAATGGAGTAAGTGGTCTCAGAATGCTTTGTTTGTGCGGGCTAGTGTTTATTGCATGGTGAACCATGAGTTAACCATGTGGACGATTACTATCTTTGATATGATTCTCTTCGGTTAGTAGAAAAATAGGTAGACTTTAATATTCTATTTTCCCTTTGTTATATAAGAAGGGGCAATTCTTAAAGAAAATTTGATTGTTTAGCAATGGGGTCAAGGGTGAAACTGGTGTAGATAGTAAGTTAACTGTGTTTTCCCATATCTCTAGTGTGGCTTTAATGATTTTATTATTTGAGATACTCTCTGATCTAGCTGGCTTAGGTAACCAGCATATATCTCTCATGCTGTGTAGTTTAGATATGTTTGCTTCCATATGGACCCATACATTTTAGGGGCTGCTATGGTTCCAAGCTATAATCCGAGCTAGATGAGATGCTCTATAGTAATTTGTAAGGTTAGGAATATTAAGTCCCCCGTTCTCTTTACTAAGGTACAAGGTTTGTCTGGCTACTCTGGGTTTTTTATAAGACCATATGACATTTTCTATCACCTTTTGTTGTGTGGTTAAGTATTGGCTGGGTAGGGGAATGGGCAGAGTTTGGAGTAAGTAAAAATATTTAGCTATGATCATCATTTTGATCGTATTTATGCGGCCTATCCAGGACAAATGTCCCTGCTTGTGCCAGTTCTCTAAAATTCTAAATGATGTGGTCTGGAGGTTAATATAGTTATTCTGAAATAAATCTTGTGTGTTAAGTGGTATATGTAGACCTAGGTAATTGAGGTTATTTACTATCGGGAATATTGTATTCTGTTTTATATAATTTTTATCAGTTTGTGTCATGTTTATAGGCATTAGGCCGGATTTACCCATGTTAATAGAAAAATGTAAGACCTGCTTATAATTTTCTAATGTGTGAATTAATGCTGGCAGGGATGATGTTGGGTTTTGTAATGTAAAGACTATGTCATAGGCAAAAAGGAGGCACTTTTGGTTAATATTTCCATGGGTGACACCTATGGTATCTGGATGGTTCCTAATCTGTGTCGAAAGTATTTCTACCATTAGGGCAAAAAGCAAAGGGGATAACGGACACCCTTGCTGGGTGCCATTAGAAATAGGGAAGGGTTGGGATAACTTATTATTAATATTAATTCTAGCTTGTGGATTTGTATATAATGCCCTGATTCTGGATATGAAGGGATTGGAAAAAACAATCTTTGATAGGGTCGACCACATAAAAGTCTAGTCAACCCTGTCAAAGTCCTTCTCTGCATCAGTGGATAGGATTGCCAAGGTATGTTGATTATCCGTGGCTGATTGAATAGTGTGAAACAACCATATGGTATTGTCTTGGCCTCTCGACCCTTGACGAATCCCACCTGGTCTGGATGAATTCATTTAGGGAGGATTGCATTCATGCAGGAAGCTAGGATCTTGGCGTATATCTTAATGTCCAGATTTATTAGGGATATTGGCCTACAATTACTAACTTGATCTGGAGGTTTGTCAGGTTTTGGTATAACCGTGATCAGGGCTTCAAGAAGTGGTTCGGAAAACTTATTACCTTCATCAATGGATTGGAATAACGCAAGAAGTTGGGGGCTTAGTTGGGTGCAAAGTAGTTGATAAAACTTTGCTGTAAGTCCATCTGGACCTGGTGACTTACCCGCAGGGAGGGATTGTATGGTGTAACTATTTCCTGTAATGTTAGTGGTGCATCTATATTCTGTTTATCTTCATCTGGTAATGTAGGGATTTTCAATGAGTTTAGATATGTATCTATTAAATTTTGTTTATTTTCAACACTTGTGGGGTTAATATTGTAGAGTGAGGTATAGAAGGAGGTAAAGCCATTTGCTATCTCTTCATTCTTTGTGATGAGTCTACCTGTAGTGTGTGTAATATAGAGAATGAATGAGGCATATCTCTTTTTCTTAAGCGTTCTAGCAAGTAATCACCCTGGCTTAATATTCTCAATATAAAATTTGGCCTTTGTGGTCAGTGCTCTCATATGTGCTTTTTGTGTCAAATATTTATTTAAATTATTTCTAGCAGTTGTCAAATCTGCTAGTTTCTGAGGAGATTGTGGATCTTTTTTGTTTGCTTGTTTGATATGGGAAAGTTTGTTGGTTAAATCTGTGAGTTGTGCGGATTGTTGCTTACGTAGGTTGGCTGTGTGCTGTATCAGCAACCCACGGATAAAACATTTATATGATTCCCAATTGTTCGTGAGGTAGGTATCTGCTGGATTATTAATTTGGAAGAATTCCTCAGTACTTTTTATTATTTCATCCAATATAATTTGTTTCTCAAAAATTAATTTACTAAGCCTCCAATTAGATCTTATGTGAGGCTTAGTCAACCAATTGAATGTTGTTATGACCATGCTGTGGTCTGACCATGAGGTGTGTGAAATTTTGGAATATTTAATATTTGTTAAAAAAAAGTCTGGTCACATAGAATATAATCAGTCTGGAATACATCTGTTGGGGATATGAGAAAAATGTAATGGCAGTATGGACAGTCCTCCATGTGTCGTGTAAGGTTAATGCCCGTAAAAGTGTGCAATTGTTTTTGAGTTGAAAGGCACAAATGTATGATTTGCCTGTTGAGGTGTTGAGTGTGGGGTCCATAGGTAATTAAAATCTCTTCCTAGGATGAGCGGGCCCTTGGAAATATCTAGCAGCACATGTGTTACTGAGTTAAAGAATGAGTGGGTTGGCTTGTTTGGGGCATAAATATTAGCTATAGTTATGGGGTTACCGTAATAGAGGCCAACAAGAATCAGGATTCTGCCTTCTTTATCGCTATATTATTGTATCAGTTCAAAAGGGGTATTTATTTTAAATGATATGCAAACCCCATTTTTATTATGTGGTCCTGAGCTTAGATAATGTTTCGATCATAGTATCTGGTGGCTAATTTAGGTTCACTAGATTTTTTAAAATGGGTCTCTTGTAAAAGGATGACATCAATACCTCTATGATGAAAGTCATGGTAAGCTATTGATCTTTTCTCTGTTGAGAGGAACCTTTTGACGTTTTGGGTAGCTATGTTTACTGGTCCATCGAATATATGGTGTGTTATCAGTTTTACTAGTATCTGGCTTGTGATATCTATTTAAAGGGTTTGTAGGACTAGGGGATTAGGGAGGGGGATAAATGTATAAAGCGGTTAAAGTAGATATGTAGTTCTAAGGAGATTGCAGAAAGCACAATCTACAATTTATTGTTGGTATATATATATAATAGGGGCTAATAATCAATCTGGCCCGTGTGTCGTGTTGAAGGTGGTGACAGCTACAATTTAGGGATTTATACACGTTAACAAGTTGCAGTAACAGGAGTATTGAATATAACATCATTAAACAATGGTTAGAGAGAAAACAAGTTCTTATAGCATTACTGTAAATTTGGTTGGAAAGAAAAATAGAAAAAAGGAGTGCTCCACAAGGGAGCAGTGCAAAACTAGAGAACAATAAATGAAACTTGATCTAAATATTCGATTAGTTACTTAGAAAATTATCTGGGATAAATAGAATACTAAAAATATGCTCTAATATAGGCTTAAACATAAGGCTAGTTTATTCGTAAACAATATATATATATATATTACTATATGGTTAATGTACCTTTAAAGAATGGGACGTCTCCCGACAAAACATAAAAGGTTCAGATTATATTAACATACAATATGCATATGGTGTGATATAGTGCTAGTTGTGAAGATAATTGGTTAATAAAACAGTAATTTGGCTATTCGTGTAAGATAAAATATATTAGATAATAAGTGATTAGGATCCAAATGAATGTGTCTGTAGTGTGCACTAATTTATGTGAGAGATAATATCTCCTATGAATTGACAAGATAAAAGTATAAACTATATGTATTTGGAAAGCTAATACAAATTAAATAAAGGATAATCCTAAATAAATAAAAAACGCTAAGGTAACATCTATAGGATCCAAGTAGCAATACATAAAAAACTAATACAATGTTAAGAGAAAAAGTAACAATATAGCACAATAATTAGTACAAATTCATCTTTCCTATAAAGCCAATGCAACACTAGCAATTCTAAAATCTAATAAATTCTGAAAAGTTCTGAACTTCTGAAAAAAAAACATTTGTATATATACAAAGTGGAAAGGCTCTTGAATACAGAGTATATGATGGCATCAGAGCGTATAATAGAAGCACGGATTTGGAGTAGATTTCTTAGAGGCCCCTCGCTACCTCCACAGTTTTACCCGGGTACTCTCTATGTGTTATTGTGCGTATCAGTGGATTTAAAATACTTAACCGCTCAACAGTTCTGTGGATAAACTTGGATGTATTCAGGTTACTCACGGTCACGCCACTTGAGTTGTTTTCTCTATAAGTCGCATATACGTAACCTCAGTAGCTCTGTTTTAGGCATCCTGGCTTTCACCATTGTTTCCCATTCAGGCTATGTTAACTTTTTGAATCCGTCTATGACGTCTCAGGTTTCCTTCTGTGTGAGTCCTTGGAGCACGCTTTAGGTTGACAGCGTGGTTATAGATAATGAACGGCCGTTCAAACTTAGGTTCTTTTTGCTGTAGTCCAAACTTCATGAATGAACTCCTTGATTAAGATAGTGAATAATTGGTGCTTCTAAAAGGTTAAATGTTAATGTATTTCGCTCATAGAAGGAGTTTTATCAAAACATACTGCTGGCCATCTATAAAACTCTTTAAATAACTGTTACTATGTATTCATTGATTATATTTTCCTTTAATTTTTCGTTGCTCAAAAATAAAACATAAAAATTAAAATTAAAATTAAAAATAGTAGAAAATCTACTAGCATTTAACAATATAGTCAAACAATGTTGCATTGGCTTATTCAACTTAAATAATTGATACACTCTAATATTGGCTTAAAAATAAAATCTATTTATATATAGGAGACCCACTAATTATATGTAATATTTTTAATTATGGATATAAACATTGCTGTGAGATAAGTTTTTATGGTGATAGAAATGTAACCTCTCAATCATCACTTAAAGTGACAAATAGCATTATTATGCTATCTCAGACTATATCTATAAAGAATAAATAATAGGAAATAGGATGCCTAAAACAGAGCTTCTGAGGCTACGTATATGCGACTTACAGAGAAAACAACTCAAGTGGCGTAACCGTGAGTAACCTGAATACATCCAAGTTTATCCACAGAACTGTTGAGCGGTTAAGTATTTTAAATCCACTGATACGCACAATAATACATAGAGAGTACCCGGGTAAAGCTGCAGAGGTAGCGAGGGGCCTCTAAGAAATCTACTCCAAATCCGTGCTTCTAGTATATGCTCAAATGTCATCATACACTCGTGATTCAAGATGATATTCTAAGACTTTCCACTTTGTATATATACAAATGTTTTTTCAGGAAGTTCAGAATTTTTCAGAACTTATTAGATTTTAGAATCGCTAGTGTTGCATTGGCTTTATAGGAAAGATTAGTTTGTACTAATTATCGTGCTATATTGTTACTTTTTTCTATTAATATTGTATTATTTTTTTATGTATAATTTTTTTTATGTATTGCTACTTGGATCATATAGATGTTACCTTAGCGTTTTTTATTTAATTAGGATTATCCTTTATTTAATTTGTATTAGCTTTCCAAATACATATACGAGTTTTGCAGTAAGAGGTGTGCGGTGCTAACTTGCACGTTATTGTCACCGCTCATTTACCTACAGGGCTGGTATTACAGGTTTTTATAAACCCGGCGTTAAAAGACAAGAAGTGAGCGTAGAGCAAAATTGTGCTCCATACCGGACTCCTTAAACCAGCGCTGTTTAAGTCAGCGGTGAGCTGGTTGTACATGCTTGTGCACGATTTTCGCATAGACATCAATGGGGAGAGCCGGCTAACAAAAAAAACGTAACACCTGCAAAAAAGCAGCGTAAAGATCTGTAACGCAGCCCCATTGATTCCTATGGGGAAACACATTTTATGTTTACAACTAACACCCTTACATGAACCCTGAGTCTAAACACCCCTAATCTTACACTTATTAACCCCTAATCTGCTGTCCCCGACATCGCAGACACCTACATTATACTTATTAACCCCTAATCTGCCGCTCCGGACATCGCTGCCACTATAATAAACATATTAACCCCTAAACTACTGCACTCCAGCATCACAAACATTTGTTAAATATTATTAACCCCTAATCTGCTGCCCCTAACATCGCTGCCACCTATCTACATTTATTAACTCCTAATCTGCCGCCCCCAATGTCGCCGCCACTCTAATAAAGTTATTAACCCCTAAAAGTCTAACCCTAACCCTAACACCCCCTAACTTAAATATAATTAAAATAAATCTAAATAAAACCTACTACAGTATTAATAACTAAATAATTCCTATTTAAAACTACTTACCTGTAAAATAAAGCCTAAGCTAGCTACAATATAACTAATAGTTACATTGTATCTAGCTAAGGGTTTATATTTATGTTACAGGCAAGATTGTATTTATTTTAATTAGGTAGAATATTTACTAAATAGTTATTACCTATGTAATAACTACCTAGCTAAAATAAATACAAATTTACCTGTAAAATAAAACTGAACCTGTCTTACACTAACACCTAACCTTACACTACAATTAAATCAATTACCTAAATTAAATACAATTAACTAAATTAAATACAAATACCTAAAGATGCCATCTTGGATGTCAGTAGTTTAGGGGTTAATAGGTAGTTTATGGGTGTTAGTGTACTTTTTAGCACTTTAGTTATGAGTTTTATGCTAGGGCTTTGTAGCGTAAAACTTATAACTACTGACTTTAGAATGCATTACGAATCTTGCGGGATAGGCTGTACCGCTCACTTTTTTGGTCTAAAAAAAAAAGCTTGTAATACCCGGCGCAATGGAAGTCCCATTGAAAAAAGACTTTACGAAAATTGCGTAAATTAATTTGCGGTACGGCCAAAAAAGTGTGCGGGACAGCTGTACCTACAAGACTCGTAATAGCAGCGGTAGAAAAAAAAGCAGTGTTATGAGGCTTAACGCTGCTTTTTTACTCATAACGCAAAACTCGTAATTTAGCCGATAGTTTTATACTTTTATCATGTCAATTTATAGGAGATATTATCTCTCACATAAATTAGTGAACACTACATACACATTCATTTGGATCCTAATCCCTTATTATCTAAAATTACTGTTTTATTAATTACTGTTTTATTAACCAATTATCTTCACAACTAGCACTATATCACATCATATGCATATTGTATGTTGATATAATCTGAACCTTTTATGTTTTGTTGGGAGACGTCCCGATCTTTTAAGGTACTTTAACAATATAGTAATATATATATTGTTAATGAATAAACTAGCCTTATTTCTAAGCCTATATTAGAATATATTTTTCCCAGATCATTTTCTAAGTCATTAATCAAATATTTAGATCAAGTTTTGTTTATTGTTCTCTAGTTTTGCACTGCTCCCTTGTGGAGCGCTTCTTTTTTCTAATTTTCTTTCTAATTTATTTTTTAACTCTCTTAGGGGAAGTGAGTTTTTAATTAGGAGCTGGTGTAAGACAAGTTTTAGCGCCCAAATACTCCTATTCCTTCAAACTTGTAAATTAGGTTAAACAAGATACTGCTCCTTGAGCCTAAAGAAAAAGGGAGAGAAGAGACAAAACATACATGTAGGAAATCCTAGGCATTTAGTATTTGTACTCATATATTTCTAAGAGATACTTCTTGTATATAGTTAATCTTATCCGATATCTTACATAAAAGAAAAAAGGAAAAAATGTAAAACCTGCAATTCCAAAACTTTTAACTGATAATTGAACAAGGGTATTAACATATACCGTAATACAGAGTAAAACCGTTTCTAACAGTTACATTAGATTTGGTTTTTGGACGAGTCAAAGCCTGTCTATAGGAAGAATAAAAGAGAACAAGAAAGGCCTACTGTCCAGGGAGTACAGTGTATCTTTCAGTCCATCTAGCAAATAAACCAGTGAGAAAAAAACTCTCGGTATCTATTCAAACCTCATGTTGGGTCCTTTGCTTGGTCCATGCGGTGAAGTTGTCTCCGTTTGTATTGTTTAGAAGTAGTTCAGCTCCAGTTCGTCGTTGTGGTTTGGGAGCTTCCTCGCAAAGCAGTATATTTAAGGTTTTGTGTAGCGTGTTCATCATCTGGCTGTGGAATGTTTATTATCATGTAAAATTGATGTCTTGCACAGAGTTGTATTCAAATTTTTCCCATTTTTGGTTACTATGACCGCTGTAGGGAACCCCCATCGGTAAGGGATTTTCATGGAGCGAAGATGAGAGGTAAGGGCTGAAAAATCTCTTCTCTGTTGCAGTGTTCTTGCAGATAGATCCTGAAATATCTGTATGCGTGAGCCTTGGAATGAGAAGGATTGATGTTTTCTGGCATATGTATATATCAGTTCTCTGTGTTGATATTGCTGGAATCAAATAATAATATCTCTGGAGGTTGGCCATTAGTCCGGTTAATGAGCGGTGTGCCCTAACCAGTATGATTTCAGGGATATCAGAGTCATTAGTTTTAGCTAGCTCAGAGAACAGGTCCAATAGATAAGTTTGGATGTCAGCAGTCTGAACGGATTCGGGTATACCTCTAATCTGAGGTTGCTTCGCCTTGACCGGTTTTCAAAGTCATCAGTTTTTATCCTCTAGATCATTTATATATTGATGTTGTGAGTGGGCCTTGGAATAGAGATCTGCAATATTTTGAGAGTTAACCGCTTCATGTTCATGAATCAACCCATTTTCCCAGTTAATTTATGTCCTTCTTTAAGTCGGCACATTCCTCCTTTATACACATTTTAACTTGCTCAATAAGTGTCTCCATCATTTTAAATGTGATGGGTTGTTCGTGTGTGTATGATCTGGAGATTCTGAGAGGAGCTATGAGAGAAGGTCTCCTGTTCATCCAATGTTTCTTTCTTCTAGTGATATATAATATTATTTGTTTTAGTTCTGTTTCTGTCTGTATGCTTAAAGAAAGTATTAACAGAGCTTTGCCCATTTTGTTTTGGCTTGGAGGTTTTCCGATTTGGCTGTTTTTTCCCCCTGTTACATTTTAAGGGTTGTATATAGTAGTTTATCCACAATTATGTTACAGAAGGTCTGTTAAATTTAGAGGTACTTGTGGTGAGCTCTACAGCTTGGAATATTGTAGAAAAAAGAAATCTCTTGTCTGATAGGTATTATTTTGTCAGTACTTATGCAGTTAGAGAGTAGTTAAGCTTAGGGGTAATGGCAAAATGTCCTTCAGCAGTGAGCATGTAAAGGAGAGGCTCTTGTTTGATTCAGGCTAGTCTGAAGTAAGTTATGCAGGTTTAGGTTACAAATATAAAAAACTGATTAACCTTCCCTTAGCAATCAGCTTATACAGTGGGGTTGATTAGAGTGTCCGGTAAGACCTGCATTCCAGTTCTTCTAATAAGCTTGTATACAGGGTGAGTAGTGTCTCAATCAGAACTGAGGGCCTAGTCGCGCGGTCCGTGTGCCTGTTTTGCATCTGGGCTATTATAGTTCCGCTTGAGGTGGATCTTTTATCTGTTGGTCTTTAGTGCAGTTATGGAAAAGCAACCATTTCGTCTTGTTTGCCTCTGGTCTCAGCCAACATATGGATTGCTCTCTATTACGATGCATGGGAAGAGAGAGTGACGCAGTATGTCGATCAGGCCCCAAACCCAGTGCTATCCTTACTTGCGATCCGGGTAAAAGAAGGGCTCTCTGTGACATTGCACCAGGCTTTTAGCCGGTCATTTGTGATATTTCTAGCAATTGTAGTTGCCTTTTAGCTGAGTTATTTACACACTTGGCCAGATTGCTTGAGGAGACTCAGAGTGTTGCGGCCATCAAGGTCGGCTGCTCGCTCAGCCCCCTGCAATGTATTTTTCATTTGTTTTACGCAACTTTTATGTTTTGTGAAACAGTTAACCAGAGCTATGAAGTCACGGTAATTATCGTAAATCGCAATTGGGCTCAATCGATCGCATTAACTTTTAAAAGGACAGTAAACCTCAAAAATAATGTTATATTTTTTAAAAAATTACAGTTTTTCAGACCAGCTCTCTGTGCTTTTCTGAGCAGGTCTGTTTTTTTCACACAGCGCATCGGGCCAGCTCTATAGTCACAGCCCAGCCCGATCGCGCCATTATACACAGTGCAGCTTGCTCCTGCTGTCAGACAGAGCAGGAGCGAGCTGCACGTAGTGTTATGGCGTGGTCGGGCCGGCTGTGACTATACAGCTGGCCTGATGCTCTGTGTGAAAAAAACAGACCCGCTCAGAAAAGCACAGAGAGCGGGTCTGAAAAAACAGTAATTTTTTTAAAAAAATCAAAGGGAATATTAGGTTTATAAAGATAATGGCTAATATAATGTTATATAATTCTGCACTATGTACAGAATTATATAACATATATTTTTGATGTTTACTGACACTTTAACTTGTAATACCAGCAGTAAGCCTGACAAACACAAACTCCCGCAACAAAACCCCTTATCGCTGATTGACCTGCAGCAGGTATACATTTGCTGTGTTTAAATATTAAATACAAATTAACATGGATATTATGTTTTTATACAATGTGTGTGTGTCCCTCTCTGTGTGTGTGTCCCTCTCTGTGTGTGTCGCTCTGTGTGTGTCCCTTAGTGTGTGTACCTTTGTGTGTGTGTGTGTCTCTGTGTATGTGTGTGTCCTCCTCTGTGTGTGCGTCCCTCTGTGTGTGTCCCTCTGTGTGTGTATGTCCTTCTGTGTGTCTCTGTGTATGTGTGTCCCTATGAGTGTCCCTCTGTGTGTGTGTCATTCTGTGTGTGTGTGTGTCCCTATGTTTGTCCCTCTGTGTGTGTGTCCCTTTGTGTGTGTGTCTCTGTGTATGTGCGTCTCTGTTGTATGTGTGTCCCTGTGTGTGTGTGTCCCTCTGTGTGTGTGTCCCCTTTGTGTGTGTGTCCTTCTATGTGTGTGTCCCTTTGTGTGTGTGCCCCTTTGTATGTGTGTCCCTGTGTGTGTGTCCTGGTGTGTGTGTCCCTGTCTGTGTGTGGGTATGTGTCTCTCTCTGTGTTTGTCTGTGTCCCTCTGTGTGTATCACTTTATAGTGTATCTAATATCTTAGCAATATGATGCTAGCCAATGCCACCCCAGCTACTGACCTCACCACACGTCACTGATAGATAAATAGATAGATAGCACTAACATGAATGCAGTGGATAATTTGTAATTTACATTTAGTATTCATATTATGTAATATTAATTTTACCTATTTTCAACACGTTCTATTATTCAAAAATAATAATTTTGCAGGGAAAGTTTCTACTTGACATTTTGTGTGTTGATTGGCATTTGCTTCTTGCCAGCTGCCAGGAATAAAGGTCTACAGCACACGCCATTAGAAACATATGCCTTTTTGGGCAATGAATAGCATTTGTACAAAGATAAAAAGTATATAAATAAATAAAAATGCTAATGATCCATAAAATATTATGTTTTTGTTTGAGTACTGCTTTAGAACATATAAAACATTTCATGCTAACAAAAATATAGTCCCTTAGGGCTGAATTCTGCATTTTCAAACTGAAAAGAAATGCAATATATATTCCATTAATTGACATAACTCTGTCTGCTATGCATACTAATTATTAGCTCTAAATACAAACATTTAACTATAAAGTGCACAAACATAACAGCTAAGATAAAAATATACTGGTCCTCATTTTTTTATAATACCACAAAATGTAATTGATTTTATTGATCAATCACTAAACATGTTTAACAACCATTTAGGTTTTATTACTTTTGAGATTAATTCATTGTTTTATATTCACATTTATTAAAGTCAGTTACTAATGAAATATATCATTATTTGGAAACTACATGAATCATAATTACATTTAAGTCATCGGGTAATTTCATGTGCACTGGTTTAATTCTAATCCTTAGTACTATAATGATATTTTAGGTACAATTACTATTATTTATATGTTTTAATACAAAAGAAAATTAATTTATTTGCTGAAAATAACTAAACAAATTACCCACAAACTCATTGTTTTAACCTACAATCACATTTGAAATGTAATTTTTTTTTTAATTTTGTTTTCACAAAACAACTTTTAAAACAACATTCCATATTATGTCTCAGCTGTTATGGTGCATAACTCTCTATGCAATACTTTTGATTAATGGCTACAAGAAATGTGTTTCAATTGCTTATAACTTTTAATTGCAATAAATAAGATTGGTATTTAAAGGGACCAAACCACCCAAAAAATAAAAAAAATAATAAACAATGATATAATCAAAATCAAAGATCAGTCTTCTTTTTGAAATTATATTAACTAATTGAATATTAGGGAAAAAGTATGACATTTTAGTTTCAATTAAATTAATGGTACTAAAATATTGTAACCTATGTTTCTTTTATATATAGAAAAAACCCCTTTTTTCTATCATCTCCTGTTCTGTTAGGGAAATATATCAATTAGTTATTAGATGACTGTGTATAATATAGCACCGTTTCTTGTTTGTGAACACCACAAGAGGACACAAAATAATTTGTATTTCTCTTGTAAGGTGTATCCAGTCCACGGATTCATCCATTACTTGATGGGATATTCTCATTCCCAACAGGAAGTTGCAAGAGGACACCCACAGCAGAGCTGTAATATAGCTCCTACCCTAACTGTCATAGCCAGTCATTCTCTTGCAACTCTCAACAAACTAGGATGTTGTAGGAGAGAGTGGTTAAATATAGTTAGTTTATTTTCTTCAATCAAAAGTTTGTTATTTTTAAATAGTACCGGAGTTGTGCTATTTTATCTCAGGCAGTAAATAGAAGAGAATCTGCCTGAGGTTTCTATGATCTTAGCAGGTTGTAACTAAGATCCATTGCTATTCTCACATATGTCTGAGGGGATTACACAGATGAGGTAACTTCAGCGAGAGAATGGCATGCAGTTTTTCTCTTGTTAAGTGTATCCAGTCCACGGATCATCCATTACTTATGGGATATTAACTCCTCCCCAACAGGAAGTGCAAGAGGATTCACCCAGCAGAGCTGCTATATAGCTCCTCCCCTAACTGCCATTACCAGTCATTCTCTTGCACCCAACGAATAGATAGGATGTGTGAGAGGACTGTGGTGATTATACTTAGTTTCATACCTTCAATCAAAAGTTTGTTATTTTATAATAGCACCAGAGTGTGTTATTCCTTCTCTGGTAGAATTTGAAGAAGAATCTACCTGAGTTTTTTCTATGATTTTAGCCGGAGTAGTTAAGATCATATTGCTGTTTCTCGGCATCTGAGGAGAGGGTAAACTTCAGATCAGGGGACAGCGGGCAGATTAATCTGCAAAGAGGTATGTAGCAGCTTATTATTTTCTGACAATGGAATTGATGAGAAAATTCTGCCATACCGATATAATGTAAACTCAGCCTTAAATGCAGTAGCAGCAACTGGTATCAGGCTGTCATGTATGTATATTTTACACTTCAGTATTCTGGGGAATGGCACTTCACTGGAATTATACTGTATGCATAAAACTTTGGCCTAATTTGCAGGGACTAGCAACAGGCTTTTTAATAACACTCAATTTATTAATGTTAAACGTTTTTTGCTGGCATGTAAAATCATTTAATTTTCTGAGGTACTGGGTGAAAAAAAATGTTTTGGGCACTATTTTTTTCCACTTGGCAGTCGTTTTATTTAATTTATGACAGTTTACTAATCTCTCTCACTGTTATGTGTGAGGGGGAGGGGCCTTTTTTGGCGCTCTTGCTACGCATCAAAAAATTCAGTCAGAAGTTTATTGTCTTCCCTGCATGATCCGGTTCATCTCTACAGAACTCAGGGGTCTTCAAAACTTGTTTTGAGGGAGGTAATCACTCACAGCAGAGCTGTGAGATTGTAGTTGACTGTGATAAAAAAACGTTTATTTCTGTATTTTTTTTTTTTTTTTCTGCTATCAGGGTTAGTTATCCTTTGCTAATGGGAGCAATCCTTTGCTAAAATTGTGTTTTTTACAAAGATTTGATGCTATAACTTTTCAGTTTATTAATTTTCAACTGTCATAACTTTTTCTGTGCTTCTTATAGGCACAGTACGTTTTCATATTATAGTAAAATTACTTGAAAAGTATTTCCAAGTTGCTAGTTTATTTGCTAGTGTGTTAAACATGTCTGATTCAGAGGAAGATATCTGTGCTATATGTGCTAAAGCCAAAGTGGAGCCCAATAGAAATTTATGTACTAACTGTATTGATGCTACTTTAAATAAAAGTCAATCTGTACAAATTGAACATATTTCACCAAACAACGAGGGGAGAGTTATGCCGACTAACTCGCCTCACGTGTCAGTACCTGCATCTCCCGCTCGGGAGGTGCGTGATATTGTAGCGCCGAGTACATCTGGGCGGCCCATTACAAATCACATTACAGGATATGGCTACTGTTATGACTGAAGTTTTGGCTAAATACCAGAACTAAGAGGTAAGCGTGATCACTCTGGGGTGAGAACAGAGTGCGCTGATAATATTAGGGCCATGTCAGTCACTGCGTCACAATTTGCAGAACATGAGGACGGAGAGCTTCATTCTGCGGGTGACGGTTCTGATCCAAACAAACTGGATTCAGATATTTCAAATTTTAAATTTAAGCTGGAAAACCTCCGTGTATTACTAGGGGAGGTGTTAGCGGCTCTGAATGATTGTAACACAGTTGCAATACCAGAGAAAATGTGTAGGTTGGATAAATATTTTGCGGGTACCGGCGAGTACTGACGTTTTTCCTATACCTAAGAGACTTACTGAAATTGTTACTAAGGAGTGGGATAGACCCGGTGTGCCGTTCTCACCCCCTCCGATATTTAGAAAGATGTTTCCAATAGACGCCACCACACGGGACTTATGGCAAACGGTCCCCTAAGGTGGAGGGAGAGCAGTTTCTACTTTAGCTAAGCATACCACTATCCCGGTGGAGGATAGCTGTGCCTTTTCAGATCCAATGGATAAAAAGTTAGAGGGTTACCTTAAGAAAATGTTTGTTCAACAAGGTTTTATATTGCAACCTCTTGCATGCATTGCGCCTGTCACGGCTGCAGCAGCATTTTGGTTTGAGTCTCTGGAAGAGACACTTGAATCAGCTCCATTAGATGAGATTACACACAAGCTTAAAGCCCTTAAGTTAGCTAACTCATTTATTTCAAATGCCGTAGTACATTTAACTAAACTTACGGCTAAGAATTCCGGATTCGCCATTCAGGCACGCAGAGCACTGTGGCTAAAATCCTGGTCAGCTGACGTTACTTCTAAATCTAAATTGCTTAATATACCTTTCAAAGGGCAGACCTTATTCGGGCCCGGGTTGAAAGAAATTATCGCTGACATTACAGGAGGTAAAGGCCATGCCCTGCCTCAAGACAGAGCCAAACCTAAGGCTAGACAGTCTAATTTTCGTTCCTTTCGTAATTTCAAGCAGGAGCAGCATCAACTTCCTCTGCACCAAAACAGGAAGGAGCTGTTGCTCGCTACAGACAAGGCTGGAGACCTAACCAGTCCTGGAACAAGGGCAAGCAGGCCAGGAAACCTGCTGCTGCCCCTAAGACAGCATGAATCGAGGGCCCCCGATCCGGGAACGGATCTAGTGGGGGGCAGACTTTCTCTCTTCGCCCAGGCTTGGGCAAGAGATGTCCAGGATCCCTGGGCGTTAGAGATCATATCTCAGGGATACCTTCTAGACTTCAAATTCTCTCCCCCAAGAGGGAGATTTCATCTGTCAAGGTTGTCAACAAACCAAATAAAGAAAGAGGCGTTTCTACGCTGCGTACAAGATCTTTTATTAATGGGAGTGATCCATCCGGTTCCGCGGGTCGGAACAAGGACAAGGGTTTTACTCAAATCTGTTTGTGGTTCCCAAAAAAGAGGGAACTTTCAGGCCAATCTTGGATTTAAAGATCCTAAACAAATTCCTAAGAGTTCTATCGTTCAAAATGGAAACTATTCGGACAATTTTACCCATGATCCAAAAGGTTCAGTACATGACCACAGTGGATTTAAAGGATGCTTACCTTCACATACCGATTCACAAAGATCATTACCGGTATCTAAGGTTTGCCTTTCTAGACAGGCATTACCAGTTTGTAGCTCTTCCATTCGGATTGGCTACGGCTCCGAGAATCTTCACAAAGGTTCTGGGTGCTCTTCTGGCGGTACTAAGACCGCGAGGAATTGCGGTAGCTCCGTACCTAGATGACATTCTGATACAAGCTTCAAGCTTTCAAACTGCCAAGTCTCATACAGAGTTAGTACTGGCATTTCTAAGGTCGCATGGATGGAAGGTGAACGAAAAGAAGAGTTCTCTCTTTCCACTCACAAGAGTTCCCTTCTTGGGGACTCTTATAGATTCTGTAGAAATGAAGATTTACCTGACAGAAGACAGGTTAACAAAGCTTCAAAATGCATGCCGTGTCCTTCATTCCATTCAACACCCGTCAGTAGCTCAATGCATGGGGTGATCGGCTTAATGGTAGCAGCAATGGACATAGTACCCTTTGCACGCCTACATCTCAGACCGCTGCAATTGTGCATGCTAAGTCAGTAGAATGGGATTACTCAGACTTGTCCCCCTACTCTGAATCTGGATCAAGAGACCAGAAATTCTCTTCTATGGTGGCTTTCTCGGCCACATCTGTCCAGGGGGATGCCATTCAGCAGGCCGGACTGGACAATTGTAACAACAGACGCCAGCCCTACTAGGTTGGGGCGCTGTCTGGAATTCTCTGAAGGCTCAGGGACAATGGAATCAGGAGGAGAGTCTCCTACCAATAAACATTCTGGAATTGAGAGCAGTTCTCAATGCCCTTCTGGCTTGGCCCCAGTTAACAACTCGGGGGTTCATCAGGTTTCAGTCGGACAACATCACGACTGTAGCTTACATCAACCATCAGGGAGGGACAAGAAGCTCCCTAGCAATGATGGAAGTATCAAAGATAATTCGCTGGGCAGAGTCTCACTCTTGCCACCTGTCAGCAATCCACATCCCGGGAGTGGAGAAACTGGGAGGCGGATTTCTTAAGTCGTCAGACTTTTCATCCGGGGGAGTGGGAACTTCATCCGGAGGTCTTTGCCCAAATACTTCGACGTTGGGGCAAACCAGAGATAGATCTCATGGCGTCTCGACAGAACGCCAAGCTTCCTCGTTACGGGTCCAGATCCAGGGATCCGGGAGCGGTTCTGATAGATGCTTTGACAGCACCTTGGACCTTCGGGATGGCTTATGTGTTTCCACCCTTCCCGATGCTTCCTCGATTGATTGCCAGAATCAAACAGGAGAGAGCATCAGTGATTCTAATAGCGCCTGCATGGCCACGCAGGACTTGGTATGCAGATCTAGTGGACATGTCATCCTGTCCACCTTGGTCGCTACCTCTGAAACAGGACCTTCTGATCCAGGGTCCCTTCAAACATCAAAATCTAATTTCTCTGAAGCTGACTGCTTGGAAATTGAACGCTTGATTTTATCAAAACGTGGTTTTTCTGAGTCAGTTATTGATACCTTAATACAGGCTAGGAAGCCTGTTACCAGAAAGATTTACCATAAGATATGGCGCAAATACTTATATTGGTGCGAATCCAAGAGTTACTCATGGAGTAAGGTTAGGATTCCGAGGATATTGTCTTTTCTACAAGAAGGTTTAGAAAAGGGTTTATCCGCTAGTTACTTAAAGGGACAGATTTCAGCTCTGTCCATTCTTTTACACAAACGTCTGTCAGAAGTTCCGGACGTTCAAGCTTTTTGTCAGGCTTTAGCTAGGATCCAGCCTGTGTTTAAAACTGTTGCTCCACCATGGAGTTTGAACTTAGTTCTTAAATGTTTTTACAGGGGTTCCGTTTGAACCCCTTCATTCCATTGATATCAAGTTGTTATCTTGGAAAGTTCTGTTTTTAATGGTGATTTCCTCGGCTCGAAGAGTCTCTGAGTTATCTGCCTTATATTGTGATTCTCCTTATCTGATTTTTCATTCAGACAAGGTAGTTCTGCGTACTAAACCTGGGTTCCTACCTAAGGTGGTCACTAACAGGAATATCAATCAAGAGATTGTGGTTACATCTTTGTGTCCTAATCCTTCTTCGAAAAAGGAACGTCTGCTACACAATCTAGATGTAGTCCGTGCCCTGAAATTTTATCTACAGGCAACTAAGGATTTTCGACAAACGTCTTCCCTGTTTATCGTTTATTCTGGTCAGAGGAGAGGTCAAAAAGCTTCGGCTACCTCTCTCTCCTTTTGGCTTCGTAGCATAATACGGTTAGCCTATGAGACTGCTGGACAGCAGCCTCCTGAAAGAATACAGCACATTCTACTAGAGCTGTGGCCTCCACTTGGGCCTTTAAGAATGAGGCTTCTGTTGAACAGATTTGCAAGGCTGCAACTTGGTCTTCTCTTCATACTTTTTCCAAATTTTACAAATTTGACACTTTTGCTTCTTCGGAGGCTGTTTTTGGGAGAAAGGTTCTTCAGGCAGTGGTTCCTTCCGTATAAAGAGCCTGCCTGTCCCTCCCGTCATCCGTGTACTTTAGCTTTGGTATTGGTATCCCATAAGTAATGGATGATCCGTGGACTGGATACACTTAACAAGAGAAAACATAATTTATGCTTACCTGATAAATTTATTTCTCTTGTAGTGTATCCAGTCCACGGCCCGCCCTGTCACTTTAAGGCAGGTAATTTTTCCATTAAACTACAGTCACCACTGCACCCTATGGTTTTCCTTTCTCTGCATGTTTCGGTCGAATGACTGGTAATGGCAGTTAGGGGAGGAGCTATATAGCAGCTCTGCTGGGTGAATCCTCTTGCACTTCCTGTTGGGGAGGAGTTAATATCCCATAAGTAATGGATGATCCGTGGACTGGATACACTACAAGAGAAATAAATTTATCAGGTAAGCATAAATTATGTTATTCTGCTATCAGGTATGTGCAGTTATAATTTTTTCTAGAGATGGAAAACACTAGAAAATGCTGCTGATACCGGATTAATGTAAGTTAAGCCTGAATACAGTGATTTAATAACGACTGGTATCATGCTTACTCCCAGGGGTAATACCCTTATGATATTGCAATATAAAGGTTTGCTGGCATGTTTAATCGTTTTTATATATGCATTGGTGATAAAACTTTATTGGGGCCTAGTTTTTTCCACATGGCTGGCTTAAATTTTGACTAGAAACAGTTTTACTGAGGCTTTCCACTGTTATAGCATAAAAGTTACAGTTGGTGCAATTTAAATTACAAACTGTGACATCCAGCTTCCCTCAGGAGTCCCCTGTATGCTATAGGACATCTCTAAAGGGCTCAAAGGCTTTCCAAAGTCGTTTATTGGGGAAGGTATGACCACAGCTTGCTGTGGCAGTTGGTTGTGACTGGTTAAAAAAAAAAAAAAAAAAAAAAAAGCGTCTATTTAGTTTTTTTGATCCGTTTTTTTAACTTAGGGGTTAATCATCCATTTGCAAGTGGATGCAATGCTCTGCTAGCCCATTACATACACTGTAAAAATTTCGTTTGATTTAATGCATTTTTTCACTGTTTTTCAAATTCTGACAAAATTTGTTTCTCTTAAAGGCACAGTACCGTTTTTTATATTTGCTTGTTAACTTGATTTAAAGTGTTTTCCAAGCTTGCTAGTCTCATTGCTAGTCTGTATAAACATGTCTGACATAGAAGAAACTCCTTGTTCATTATGTTTAAAAGCCATGGTGGAACCCCCTCTTAGAATGTGTACCAAATGTACTGATTTCATTTTATGCAATAAAGATCATATTCTGTTTTTTTAAAAAAAAATTATCACCAGAGGAAACTGACGAGGGGAAAGTTATTCCGACTAACTCTCCCCACGTGTCAGACCCTTTGACTCCCGCCCAAGGGACTCACGCTCAAATGGCGCCAAGTACATCTAGGGCGCCTATAGCGTTTACTTTACAAGACATGGTGTCAGTCATGGATAATACACTGTCAGCGGTTTTAGCCAGACTAGCTGAACTTAGAGGTTAGCGAGATAGCTCTGGGGTGAGACAAAATGCAGAGCATACTGACGCTTTAAGAACCATGTCTGATACTGCCTCACAATATGCAGAAGCTGAGGAAGGAGAGCTTCAGTCAGTGGGTGATGTTAATGACTCAGGAAAGATACCTGATTCTAATATTTCTACATTTAAATTTAAGCTTGAACACCTCCGCGTGTTACTTAGGGAGGTTTTAGCTGCTCTGAATGACTGTGATACCATTGCAGTGCCAGAGAAATTTTGTAGACTGGATAAATGCTTTGCAGTGCCGGTGTGTACTGATGTTTTTCCAATACCTAAAAGGTTTACAGAAATTATTAATAAGGAATGGGATAGACCAGGTGTGCCGTTCTCTTCCCCTCCTATTTTTAGAAAAATGTTTTCCAATAGAAGCCACCACACGGGACATATGTCAAACAGTCCCTAAGGTGGAGGGAGCAGTTTCTACTCTAGCAGAGCGTACTACTATCCCTGTCGAGGACAGTTGTGCTTTTTTAGAGCCAATGGATAAAAAATTAGAAGGTTACCTTAAGAAAATATTTATTCAACAAGGTTTTATCCTACAGCCCATTGCATGCATTGCCCCTGTCACTGCTGTTGCGGCGTACTGGTTTGAGTCTCTGGAAGAGGCTTTACAGGTAGAGACTCCATTGGATGACATACTTGGCAAACTTAAAGCACTTAAGCTAGCCAATTATTTTATTTCTGATGCCATTGTTCATTTGAATAAACTAACGGCTATGAATTCTGGTTTTGCTATACAGGCGTGCAGAGCGCTATGGCTTAAATCATGGTCAGCTGATGTGACTTTAAAATCTAAGCTACTTAAAATTCCATTCAAGGGGCAGACCCTATTCGGGCCTGGTTTGAAGGAGATTATTGCTGATATCACGGGAGGAAAAGGTTGTGCCCTTCCTCAGGACAGGTCCAAATCTAGGGCCAAACAGTCTAATTTTCGTGCCTTTCGAAACTACAAGGCAGGTGCGGCATCAACTTCCTCTAATAATAGACAAGAGGGAACTTTTGCTCAATCCAAGATGGTCTGGAGACCAAACCAGACCTGGAAAAAAGGTAAGCAGGTCAAAAAGCCTGCTGCTGCCTCTAAGACAGCATGAAGGAATGACCCCCTATCCGGTAACGGATCTAGTAGGGGCCAGACTTTCACTCTTCGCCCAGGCGTGGGCAAGAGATGTTCAGGATCCCTGGGCGTTGGAAATTATATCCCAGGGATATCTTCTGGACTTCAAAGCTTCCCCCACAAAAGGGAGATTTCACCTTTCACAATTATCTGCAAACCAGATAAAGACTGAGGCATTCTTACACTGTGTACGAGACCTCCTAGTTATGGGAGTGATCCATCCAGTTCCAAAGGAGGAACAGGAACAGGGTTTTTACTCAAATCTGTTTGTGGTTCCCAAAAAAGAGGGAACCTTCAGACCGATTTTGGATCTAAAGATCTTAAACAAATTCCGTCGTTCAAGATGGAAACTATTTGTACCATCCTACCACTGATCCAGGAGGATCAATATATGACTACAGTGGATCTCAAGGATGCTTATCTTCACTTTTCGATACACAAAGATCATCATCAGTTTCTCAAGTTTGCCTTTCAAGACAGGCATTACCAGTTGTAGCTCTTCCCTTTGGATTAGCTACAGCCCCAAGAATCTTTACAAAGCTATCCCCACGGGGGATAGCAGTAGCCCCTTATTTAGACGACATCCTGATACAGGCGTCAAACTTCCAAATTGCCAAGTCTCATACAGAAGTAGTACTGGCATTTCTGAGGTCGCATGGGTGGAAAGTGAACGAGGAAAAGTGTTCTCTATCCCCACTCACAAGAGTTTCCTTTCTAGGGACTCTGATAGATTCTGTAGGAATGAAAATTTACCTTGACGGAGTCCAGGTTATCAAAGCTTCTAAATTCCTGTCGGGTTCTTGATTCCATTCCGCGCCCTTTGGTGGCTCAGTGTATGGAAGTAATCGGCTTAATGGTAGCGGCAATGGACATAGTGCCGTTTGCACGCTTACATCTCAGACCGCTGCAACTATGTAGGCTCAGTCAGTGGAGCGGGGATTACACAGATTTGGCCCCTCAACTGAATCTGGAACAAGAGACCAGGGATCCTCTTCCATGGTGGCTATCTCGGGTCCATCTGTCCAAAGGTATGACCTTCGCAGGCCAGATTGGACTATTGTAACAACAAATGCCAGCCTTCTAGGTTGGGGTGCAGTCTGGAACTCCCTGAAGGCTCAGGGATCGTGGACTCAGGAGGAGTCTCTCCTTCCAATAAATATTCTGGAACTAAGAGCGATATTCAAGGCTCTTCAGGTTTGGCCTCAGTTAGCAACTCTGAGGTACATCAGATTTCAGTCGGTCAACATCATGACTGTAGCTTACATCAACCATCGAGGGGGAACAAGAAGTTCCCTAGAGATGTTAGAAGTTTCAAAAATAATTCACTGGTCAGAGATTCACTCTTGCCACCTATCAGCTATCCATATCCCAGGTGTAGAGCACTGGGAGGCGGATTTTCTAAGTCGTCAGACTTTTCATCCGGGAGAGTGGGAACTCCATCCGGAGGTATTTGCACAACTGATTCTCCATTGGGGCAAACCAGAACTGGATCTCATGGCGTCTCGCCAGAACGCCAAGCTTCCGTGTTACGGATCCAGGTCCAGGGATCCCAAGGCGACACTGATAGATACTCTAGCAGCGCCCTGATCTTTCAACCTGGCTTATGTGTTTCCACCGTTTCCTCTGCTCCCTCGACTGATTGCCAAGATCAAGCAGGAGAGAGCATCTGTGATTCTGATAGCACCTGCATGGCCACGCAGGACCTGGTATGCAGATCTAGTGGACATGTCATCCTTTCCACCATGGTCTCTGCCTCTGAGACAGGACCTTCTACTTCAGGGTCCTTTCAACCATACAAATCTAATTTCTCTGAGGATGACTGCCTGGAGATTGAATGCTTGATTTTATCAAAGCGTGGCTTCTCCGAGTCAGTTATTGATACCTTAATACAGGCACAAAAGCCTGTCACCAGGAAAATTTACCATAAGGTATGGCGTAGATATCTTTATTGGTGTGAATCCAAGGGTTACTCATGGAGTAAGGTCAGGATTCCTAGGATTTTATCTTTTCTCCAAGAAGGTTTGGAAAAAGGATTGTCAGCTAGTTTCTTAAAGGGACAGATTTTTGCTCTGTCTATTCTTTTGCACTAGCGTCTGGCAGATGTTCCAGACGTTCAGGCATTTTGTCAGGCTTTAGTTTGAATCAAGCCTGTGTTTAAACCTGTTGCTCCACCATGGAGCTTAAACTTGGTTCTTAAGGTTCTTCAAGGAGTTCCGTTTGAACCTCTTCATTCCATAGATATCAAACTTTTATCTTGGAAAGTTCTTTTTTTTTTTTTTTGGTAGCTATTTCCTCGGCTCGTAGAGTCTCTGAGCTATCTGCCTTACAATGTGATTCTCCTTATCTGATTTTTCATACGGATAAGGTAGTCCTGCGTACCATACCTGGGTTCTTACCTAAGGTGGTATCTAACAAGAATATCAATCAAGAGATTGTGGTTCCATCCTTGTGTTACACAATCTGGACGTGGTCTGTGCTTTAAAGTTTTACTTACAAGCTACTAAAGATTTTCATCAAACATCTGCTTTGTTTGTTGTCTACTCTGGACAGAGGAGAGGTCAAAAGGCTTTGGCAACCTCTTTTTGTTTTTGGCTAAGAAGCTTAATCCGCTTAGCCTATGAGACTGCTGGACAGCAGCCTCCTGAAATGATTACAGCTCATTCCACTAGAGCTGTTGCTTCCACTTGGGCCTTTAAAAATGAGGCTTCTGTTGAACAGATTTGCAAGGCGGCGACTTGGTCTTCGCTTCATACTTTTTCAAAATTTTACAAATTTGATACTTTTGCTTCTTCGGAGGCTATATTTGGGAGAAAGGTTTTACAGGCAGTGGTTCCTTCCATTTAAGTTCCTGCCTTGTCCCTCCCTTCATCCGTGTACTTTAGCTTTGGTATTGGTATCCCACAAGTAATGGATGATCCGTGGACTGAATACACCTTACAAGAGAAAACACAATTTATGCTTACCTGATAAATTTATTTCTCTTGTGGTGTATCCAGTCCACGGCCCACCCTGTCATTTTAAGGCAGGTAATTTTTAAATTTAAACTACAGTAACCACTACACCCTATGGTTCCTCCTTTCTCGGCTTGTTTTCGGTCGAATGACTGGCTATGACAGTTAGGGGAGGAGCAATATTACAGTTCTGCTGTGGGTGTCCTCTTGCAAATTCCTGTTGGGAATGAGAATATCCCACAAGTAATGGATGATCCGTGGACTGGATACACCACAAGAGAAATAAATTTATCAGTTAAGCATAATTTGTGTTTTTTTTATTTATTTATTTATACATACTATACATATTTAAGAGTTTTATACAATACTCTTAAGGTGCTTCATTCATATCTCTTCAATGGGATATTGTAGCTGCTATCATGCACAGTTAGACGCAGCATTTATATATGTCAAAAGTAAAAGTTGTTAAAATTAAAAATGAATACTGCAGTTTGGTTTTAGTACTCCCTACTTATTCTCACTAGTTCATATGGTCAAGTGACTCTATTGGTGAAGACAGACATACCTTGCTAGTCTGGCATGAAAACATTGGTTTATTCTGGATAGGAAAAAAAACAACAAAAAAACTCCTGAAATACATGTTAAAATATCCTCCTTTAGATTATATTGACCACAATGTCCCTTTAAAGGGACAGTAAACCTTAAAAATAATGTTATATAATTCTGCACATAGTGCAGAATTATATAACATTATTTAGGTGCTATAGCCATAAACGCATTTTTTACCATTTAATTTGCTAAAATACGGCGCTTTTACAGACCCGCTCTCTGCTGAGCGGGTCTGTTATTTTTAGTCAGCGCATCGGGCCAGCTGTATAGTCACAGCCCGGCCCGACCACGCCATAAGACTAAGTGCAGCTCGCTCCTGTGCACTTAGCCACAAATAACTCTAAGCCTTCTTCCGTTAAGTGGACCCCGTCCGGCCGATACAGCCGCTTGCAGTCCCCAAATATGTTATTGTGCCTTACAAAACCACCTTCCTCCACGATCAACCTCCCCACATCTCTGTTCAGCTTTTTCCGGATACGGTAAGCAGAACGGTGCACCCTCACATGTCACCACTGCAAGCAAGCAATCACATTCGATCATACCACTCGCACCCCTGGGAAACGTGCTTTCAACCACCTCACATCCGACTGACTGATAGCCACCAATTCCAACACAGGCAAACTCCCCACATCATTGCCCCCCAGATGCCGCACTATCAAGGAAGGCCGCCCCCAGTGAAGGAAGGCCTCCTCCAAACAAGCCGGCAAGTCACTCCACAACATTCCCCTCCTCCCCAGCCATCTAATTGAAACCGCATCTGGTTGAAATCCCAGCTGCTGGCTGCCCGGGTGCTTCAAAGCGTGAATGGCCGCCCAGTGGACGTACGAGTGGCCGACTATCCATGCTCTACAAGGAGGGGTTCTTAAACGAGAACCAGCATTACTAAAAAAACGCCTCACTCACTCAAACCCTATACTCTCTATACGTTACCCTTAAGGGGTCTAATGTACAACCTATATCTTTTTGAACTCCACCTCCCCAATCTCTTAATCTCCCGTTCTGATGCCCCAGCAGCAGCCGTGCTGGTGGCCGCACTGATGCAAAAATAGTGGGGAGCAATGACTCCGGGGTCTAGGCCAACCCGCTTAGCTGCTTCCTCCAACACCAGCCTAAACTGAAATCGAACAAGCTAGACCCATCTGCATGCATGAAAAATTGCCCGGGATTTGCCGGTCTCCTAGCCGAAAACTCGGAAGAGAGCCGGACGGGGCAACACTCTAAATAATCCTGCTGCTGTATGGACAACCACACACCTTTCCTTTCCTGATCAGTCTTTGATCTGGGGATAAACAACAATAGCGCCTGCATGTCAAACCGGACGTGCTGCACTTGGATACCACTACCCGCTGAGGACCTGGTTGGGCTCCGACGCTTGCCCAGCTTCCTGGTTTGCTGCCACCACTGCATCACCACTCACCTGTGCAGAGAAAACAGAGTTGGGAGTACCAGGAATTGAAGGACAGGCACCACCCCCACCCCACTTCACAACATGGCTAGCTTGCTGCCCACCCCCTTGGGCCACACCACCCGACTGCCTCCCCCTGCTACCCCCTTCACTCGAATGTGCAAGCGCTGGTCCTTGGCCGCCTGCCCCCCCATGACTTATTCCAGCATGACCGGGCTCCAAACCCCCTGCGCCAAACGGTGCTGGGTGCTGAGAATGCCCCGCTCCAGTGGACGACGGTTGCGCCCCATGAGCTAGCATCGAGGCCAACCTGAAAATTTCCGCAATCACATCCTGTTGCCCTGTCCCCAGAGGTTCATGTCCACTACTGACCATATTCTCACCCCCAGCCGGTTGACTTTCGAGCCCGGTATTTCTCTGGACGTTTGCAGCTGCTGCAACCGGCCCACTGCCCCTACCCCATTGCCCTGTACCATCCGGCCCCCCAGGGCTCAAACCTCCAAATCCAACATAAGTCCCAACATGTGCCTGCATCTGCCAGGTGCCTGCCCCCCTTTGCCTGCCTCCATGTGCCCCCAAGAGCATCTCCAGTTGCCAGGTGCCTGCCCCAAATGCCTGCCTTCAGCCTCCGCCTGCCCTGTGCCGCCTCTACCGGATCCCCGGATCCCCGGATCCCCCGACTCACCTCTGCCACTGCCATGCCCGAACCGGAGACTCGACTGCTCCTGACCGTGCCCGAAACCGGAAGTGACGATATCCTCGCGGCGCCCAGAAGTGACATCACGAACGCGACTACCGGAAGTGACATCACCGCCACCCCACACCGACCAGAAGACATCGCCTGAAGAGGACGCACCACTCACCGCTCCTGAGAGGACCACATCGCCGGAACAACCGCCGGACCCCCATGGACGACGCCGGATTGTCCACCACCTGCCATGACGCTAGAACTCACTACCGACGAGAGGGCCTGGATCAAGGCTGCAACTGCCGCCCGCGCTGCTTCCGAAACAGGTAAGTACCCAACCCCGGAGGAGGCCGCAGATCCACTGGAACCACCAATGCTATAGCGGCCACCATGTGTGCCGTGATCCGCACCACCCAAAGCAGAAAAGGGAGGGGAGGGATCCACTAGGCCAACAGGCAAACCACGCGGTGCAGGCCCGAAGGCCCGCCGCTCGCTCCCAGACCCTCCTGTTCCCAGGCCACAGACGCCCCTGTAGGCCCCAAAACGGGCCAGCCGGTCCGCCCGCTTCCCTGGGGAAACTGCCCACGCTCCACCACATCCTGCTCCCGGGCCCCTGGCACACCCGCAGGCCCCAAACTAGGCCCGCTGGCCCGCCCGCGACCCTGAGTATCCTGCCTGACCCTGAATACCTCTGGGAGGCCGATCGAACCATCCGGGGCCCCCTCCTCCCTCACGTTGTCCCCAGCACCGCCAGAATCCAACCCCGAATCTGAGGGACCCTCACATTGGAACAAAGGGAAAAGGAGGGGGGAAGATGAAATGCCGGGAGGCTCCCCCAACCTCCTTGGAAGGACTGAGGCCTACCTCCCTTGCACCCAAACTAACACCTCTCCCCCTAACAGATACTCGCCGTGACACAGGCGAAGACTCCCTCAACCTCTTCGGAGGAACCGACTGACGCCTAGGCCGCACCATCACGACAGAAAAAAACTTTCTCCAGCAGTTGCAGACAAAAAAGAGTAAGTGTTCCAGCATCCATGCACTTTTATAACAGGTAAGAGTCCCCACCCCACATATTGCAACAAATGTTGCAAACTCACACACTGCACAGCTTCACATTTCAGTCAGGCAGCATAACCCTTAAGACGTTACATGCACAAATATGCCTTCCACTACCTTAGTGTTCCTTTTGGTGAAATATCCTATGACTGCAGCTTTCTTATTAACACTTGTTAAAATGCATTCATTAACATTTTTCACATTGAACATGTACACCACTTGTACCTTTAGTATGACCTTTGAATAGCCCCATAAAAATCTAACAATCATTTTTGAACGCATGGACTAAATTGTACCTCTATTCTTGCATCAACTCATCATGGGAACACATTTTTTCCAAAGGTTTGATAAGACAGGATATGCTGCCAATGAAATTATATTATATAACAGTAGACAATGAACATATTAGGCAAGATCCAAATATAGTTGCCATGCATACATTATTCTTAACAAATTGTTTAAAGGGACATAATACTCATATGCTAAATCACTTGAAACTGATGCAGTATAACTGTAAAAAGCTGACAGGAAAATATCACCTGAGCATCTCTATGTAAAATAGGAAGATATTTTACCTCACAATTTCCTCAGCTCACCAGAGTAAGTGCTGTATAAAAAAGTTATACTCAGCTGCTGCATAGCTGCAGGTAAAAAACAAAAAAAAATGAAGAAATGAACAGCAGCAAATCAGCATCAACAGTGCTGAGGTCATGAACTATTTTACTGTGATCTCATGAGATTTGACTTAATTCTTATGAGATTTCATTGTAAACTTCCTTACACTGAATAGGGTAATAAGATGAGAGTGCACGTAAGCTCGCTCCTTCCGCTATCCCGGAACAGACAAACTGATTTTTTGCTTAGAAGTCCTTTACAATGGGATGTGGCTACTGAGAAACTTTTGAGGTAAAATATCTTTCTTTTTTACATAGAGATGTTCAGGTGATATTTTCTAGTCAGCTTTTTACAGCTATACTGCATTACTTTCAAGTGTTTAAACATTTGGGTATTATGGCCCTTTAACTTTTTAAAATTTCTTTTAAGTGGGTGAACACAACAATGTTCGGTTTATTTTGTGTTTTTTGTTTTTTTTAGTAAATGTCTATATAACTATACATAGTTAATGTCTATATTTTTAAATACTTATAATTTATTTAAAATCTCAGTATTTCTATTTTCCATAGCAATATCATGATATCTCTGCATAACTATATTTCCATCAAGAAGACAACAAAATGCTCTAAATATCGCTCTCTATATTTCACATTACCAATACAACAAAACAAAACAAAACAAAACATGTCATAAATATCATTATTTCTGATATCCATAGAAATAAAATAGGTTTACTCTATCAATTCACTCCCATTATTAATAGTAGAAAGAACATTTGTTCTGTGCCTGTGTTAATAGCGCTATTACAGTTTCAAATATACATAAAATACTTAAAACAATATGAATATATCATTAGTAATGGAGCACACTCTAAATATCAGTATTTCTATTTTCCATAGCAACATAACACAAACTATACTCTAAAAATTGCACTCAATATATGTGCATATGATTTCAAAATATATATTTCCAAAAGCGATGCTGTGCATTACCAAAATGTCATTATTAAAAAAGATGAATGACTTGCTCAAAAACGCTACAGTACATGTGTAAAAATGATTATATATTTTCTTATAGTGTACATACACAGAAGAACTGCAGAATTTCAAATTAAATACTATATAAGTCAGAAGGGGTAATGAATTTGCTTTATTAGTCTTTTGCCTTTCCAGGTTCAAGTAATATAGGAAATAGACTTGTAATAGCCATAACAGAAATAAAAGGCAGTAAAAAAAATCTTAAATAGGACAAAAAATATTTTTTACTTTCCTAAATATGGTTTATATTCCAGCTTTTACTCCATTATTACATTTTTCTTGTAGTTTTTCTTGATCACGGCCAGCTTAGCGTGCATATTACAAGTTGAAAGTAAAAAGTGCCAGCGCAAAAAACTTAGGCATGTTACTGTCAGGATTTAGGATTTTGTGACCATCCTAAATCCTCGTGCCCATAGACTTCTATGCGGCGCACTGAAGAAAGCCTTTTCTATTTATCGCTGATAAGCTAATCTGACACTTCGCGAAAAAGCTAAAGGTGCCTTAGAAATACTTTAAACTCCTATGTTCTTCAGTAGAAGAAAATTCCCTTTTCTTTCTAATGACACAATGAGTCCACAGATCATCTAATTACTATTGGGAATATCACTCCTGCCCAGCAGGAGGCAGCAAAGAGCACCCAGCAAAACTGTTAATATCACCTCCCTTCCCTCCAACCCCAGTCATTTTCTTTGCCTTCTCATTCTCTTTGCCTACGTTAGTGTAAGGAAGTGGTAAAGTTAGGTGTCGGGAAAGATTCTTCAATCAAGAGTTTATTATTTTATTTGCAGTATTAGTATGTGCTGTTTTTACTCCAGAGTGTAGCTGTAGTCTATTTCAGTCTCTTCAGTAGAGCATTGGTGGCTTTTAAGCAAAGGGAACTTGTGGGACATAATTCTCACTGCACCTCCCTCATATTTAAATAAAAGTTGCTGCCCTTATTATTTTCCACAGGTCCATGTGAGGGAAAGGACCTCTCATACCTAGTGAGCTGCCTTGCTGCCAGGCAGATTATTGAGGTAAATGCTAATTTATTTTCTTAAGCTGCTTTAAAGGGACTCTGTACCCAATTTTTTTCTTTTGTAATTCAGAAAGAGCATGCAATTTTAAGCAACTTTCTAATTTACTCTTATTATCAATTTTTCTTCGTTTTCTTGCTATCATTATTTGAAAAAGAAGGCATCTAAGCTTTTTTTTGGTTTCAGTACTCTGGACAGCACTTTTTTATTGGTGGATGAATTTATCCACCAATCAGCAAGGACAACCCAGGTTGTTCACCAAAAATGGGCCGGCATCTAAACTTACATTCTTGCATTTCAAATAAAGATACCAAGAGAATGAAGAAAATTTGATAACAGGAGTAAATTAGAAAGTTGCTTAAAATTTCATGCTCAATCTGAATCACAAAAGAAAATTTTTGGGTACAGTTTCCCTTTAAGGAAAAAACATGGCACTTTACTATTTCCCTGACAGGGATATTTAATACATTAATCCTAGTGTTGTAAGGGGGATTATGTATGGCAGTATTGCAGGCACTGGGGACTTGAGTAGTACTTGGCTCAATTTGGTGTTTTGTTATCGTTTTTATTTCATTAAACATGTCTGCTGAGATGTTAATTTTAACACACCCATGATGGGCAGGGCTTGTGTGGCAGTAGAAGTTATCTAAATTGCGCACTTGTTATTCTCTCACTTCCTAAATATGGAGGAGAGATATCTGCATATTAACGTTTTTCTAATTTAACAGTTATTTGCTAGCCTGTCATTACTGAAACAGTTCCAGTCTGGATTCCTGGTTTAAGAAATATATATATTGTTTCTCTTGTTAAGTGTATCCAGTCCACGGATCATCCATTACTTATGGGATATTAACTCCTCCCCAACAGGAAGTGCAAGAGGATTAACCCAGCAGAGCTGCTATATAGCTCCTCCCCTAACTGCCATTACCAGTCATTCTCTTGCACCCAACGAATAGATAGGATGTGTGAGAGGACTGTGGTGATTATACTTAGTTTCATACCTTCAATCAAAAGTTTGTTATTTTATAATAGCACCGGAGTGTGTTATTCCTTCTCTGGTAGAATTTGAAGAAGAATCTACCTGAGTTTTTCTATGATTTTAGCCGGAGTAGTTAAGATCATATTGCTGTTTCTCGGCCATCTGAGGAGAGGTAAACTTCAGATCAGGGGACAGCGGGCAGATTAATCTGCAAAGAGGTATGTAGCAGCTTATTATTTTCTGACAATGGAATTGATGAGAAAATTCTGCCATACCGATATAATGTAAACTCAGCCTTAAATGCAGTAGCAGCAACTTCTATCAGGCTGTCATGTATGTATATTTTACACTTCAGTATTCTGGGGAATGGCACTTCACTGGAATTATACTGTATGCATAAAACTTTAGCCTAATTTGCATTGACTAGCAACAGGCTTTTTAATAACACTCAATTTATTAATTTTAAACGTTTTTTGCTGGCATGTAAAATCGTTTAATTTTCTGAGGTACTGGGTGAAAAAATGTTTTGGGCACTATTTTTTTCCACTTGGCAGTCGTTTTATTTAATTTATGACAGTTTACTGATCTCTCTCACTGTTATGTGTGAGGGGGAGGGACCTTTTTTGGTGCTTTTGCTACGCATCAAAAAATTCAGTCAGAAGTTTATTGTCTTCCCTGCATGATCCGGTTCATCTCTACAGAACTCAGGGGTCTTCAAAACTTGTTTTGAGGGAGGTAATCACTCACAGCAGAGCTGTGAGATTGTAGTTGACTGTGATAAAAAAAAAAAAACGTTTATTTCTGTATTTTTTTTTTTTTCTGCTATCAGGGTTAGTTATCCTTTGCTAATGGGAGCAATCCTTTGCTAAAATTGTGTTTTTTACAAAGATTTGATGCTATAACTTTTCAGTTTATTAATTTTCAACTGTCATAACTTTTTCTGTGCTTCTTATAGGCACAGTACGTTTTCATATTATAGTAAATTACTTGAAAAGTATTTCCAAGTTGCTAGTTTATTTGCTAGTGTGTTAAACATGTCTGATTCAGAGGAAGATATCTGTGCTATATGTGCTAAAGCCAAAGTGGAGCCCAATAGAAATTTATGTACTAACTGTATTGATGCTACTTTAAATAAAAGTCAATCTGTACAAATTGAACATATTTCACCAAACAACGAGGGGAGAGTTATGCCGACTAACTCGCCTCACGTGTCAGTACCTGCATCTCCCGCTCCGGAGGTGCGTGATATTGTAGCGCCGAGTACATCTGGGCGGCCATTACAAATCACATTACAGGATATGGCTACTGTTATGACTGAAGTTTTGGCTAAATTACCAGAACTAAGAGGTAAGCATGATCACTCTGGGGTGAGAACAGAGTGCGCTGATAATATTAGGGCCATGTCAGACACTGCGTCACAATTTGCAGAACATGAGGACGGAGAGCTTCATTCTGCGGGTGACGGTTCTGATCCAAACAAACTGGATTCAGATATTTCAAATTTTAAATTTAAGCTGGAAAACCTCCGTGTATTACTAGGGGAGGTGTTAGCGGCTCTGAATGATTGTAACACAGTTGCAATACCAGAGAAAATGTGTAGGTTGGATAAATATTTTGCGGTACCGGCGAGTACTGACGTTTTTCCTATACCTAAGAGACTTACTGAAATTGTTACTAAGGAGTGGGATAGACCCGGTGTGCCGTTCTCACCCCCTCCGATATTTAGAAAGATGTTTCCAATAGACGCCACCACACGGGACTTATGGCAAACGGTCCCTAAGGTGGAGGGAGCAGTTTCTACTTTAGCTAAGCGTACCACTATCCCGGTGGAGGATAGCTGTGCCTTTTCAGATCCAATGGATAAAAAGTTAGAGGGTTACCTTAAGAAAATGTTTGTTCAACAAGGTTTTATATTGCAACCTCTTGCATGCATTGCACCTGTCACGGCTGCAGCAGCATTTTGGTTTGAGTCTCTGGAAGAGACACTTGAATCAGCTCCATTAGATGAGATTACACACAAGCTTAAAGCCCTTAAGTTAGCTAACTCATTTATTTCAGATGCCGTAGTACATTTAACTAAACTTACGGCTAAGAATTCCGGATTCGCTATTCAGGCACGCAGAGCACTGTGGCTAAAATCCTGATCAGCTGACGTTACTTCTAAATCTAAATTGCTTAATATACCTTTCAAAGGGCAGACCTTATTCGGGCCCGGGTTGAAAGAAATGATCGCTGACATTACAGGAGGTAAAGGCCATGCCCTGCCTCAAGACAGAGCCAAACCTAAGGCTAGACAGTCTAATTTTCGTTCCTTTCGTAATTTCAAAGCAGGAGCAGCATCAACTTCCTCTGCACCAAAACAGGAAGGAGCTGTTGCTCGCTACAGACAAGGCTGGAGACCTAACCAGTCCTGGAACAAGGGCAAGCAGGCCAGGAAACCTGCTGCTGCCCCTAAGACAGCATGAATCGAGGGCCCCCGATCCGGGAACGGATCTAGTGGGGGGCAGACTTTCTCTCTTCGCCCAGGCTTGGGCAAGAGATGTCCAGGATCCCTGGGCGTTAGAGATCATATCTCAGGGATACCTTCTAGACTTCAAATTCTCTCCCCCAAGAGGGAGATTTCATCTGTCAAGGTTGTCAACAAACCAAATAAAGAAAGAGGCGTTTCTACGCTGCGTACAAGATCTTTTATTAATGGGAGTGATCCATCCGGTTCCGCGGTCGGGGGCCCTCGATTCATGCTGTCTTAGGGGCAGCAGCAGGTTTCCTGGCCTGCTTGCCCTTGTTCCAGGACTGGTTAGGTCATCCGGAGGTCTTTGCCCAAATACTTCGACGTTGGGGCAAACCAGAGATAGATAGATCTCATGGCGTCTCAACAGAACGCCAAGCTTCCTCGTTACGGGTCCAGATCCAGGGATCCGGGAGCGGTTCTGATAGATGCTTTGACAGCACCTTGGACCTTCGGGATGGCTTATGTGTTTCCACCCTTCCCGATGCTTCCTCGATTGATTGCCAGAATCAAACAGGAGAGAGCATCAGTGATTCTAATAACGCCTGCATGGCCACGCAGGACTTGGTATGCAGATCTAGTGGACATGTCATCCTGTCCACCTTGGTCGCTACCTCTGAAACAGGACCTTCTGATCCAGGGTCCCTTCAAACATCAAAATCTAATTTCTCTGAAGCTGACTGCTTGGAAATTGAACGCTTGATTTTATCAAAACGTGGTTTTTCTGAGTCAGTTATTGATACCTTAATACAGGCTAGGAAGCCTGTTACCAGAAAGATTTACCATAAGATATGGCACAAATACTTATATTGGTGCGAATCCAAGAGTTACTCATGGAGTAAGGTTAGGATTCCGAGGATATTGTCTTTTCTACAAGAAGGTTTAGAAAAGGGTTTATCCGCTAGTTCCTTAAAGGGACAGATTTCAGCTCTGTTCATTCTTTTACACAAACGTCTGTCAGAAGTTCCGGACGTTCAAGCTTTTTGTCAGGCTTTAGCTAGGATCAAGCCTGTGTTTAAAACTGTTGCTCCACCATGGAGTTTGAACTTAGTTCTTAATGTTTTACAGGGGGTTCCGTTTGAACCCCTTCATTCCATTGATATCAAGTTGTTATCTTGGAAAGTTCTGTTTTTAATGGCGATTTCCTCGGCTCGAAGAGTCTCTGAGTTATCTGCCTTATATTGTGATTCTCCTTATCTGATTTTTCATTCAGACAAGGTAGTTCTGCGTACTAAACCTGGGTTCCTACCTAAGGTGGTCACTAACAGGAATATCAATCAAGAGATTGTGGTTACATCTTTGTGTCCTAATCCTTCTTCGAAAAAGGAGCGTCTGCTACACAATCTAGATGTAGTCCGTGCCCTGAAATTTTATCTACAGGCAACTAAGGATTTTCGACAAACGTCTTCCCTGTTTGTCGTTTATTCTGGTCAGAGGAGAGGTCAAAAAGCTTCGGCTACCTCTCTCTCCTTTTGGCTTCGTAGCATAATACGGTTAGCCTATGAGACTGCTGGACAGCAGCCTCCTGAAAGAATTACAGCACATTCTACTAGAGCTGTGGCTTCCACTTGGGCCTTTAAGAATGAGGCTTCTGTTGAACAGATTTGCAAGGCTGCAACTTGGTCTTCTCTTCATACTTTTTCCAAATTTTACAAATTTGACACTTTTGCTTCTTCGGAGGCTGTTTTTGGGAGAAAGGTTCTTCAGGCAGTGGTTCCTTCCGTATAAAGAGCCTGCCTGTCCCTCCCGTCATCCGTGTACTTTAGCTTTGGTATTGGTATCCCATAAGTAATGGATGATCCGTGGACTGGATACACTTAACAAGAGAAAACATAATTTATGCTTACCTGATAAATTTATTTCTCTTGTAGTGTATCCAGTCCATGGCCCGCCCTGTCACTTTAAGGCAGGTAATTTTTCCATTAAACTACAGTCACCACTGTACCCTATGGTTTTCCTTTCTCTGCATGTTTTCGGTTGAATGACTGGTAATGGCAGTTAGGGGAGGAGCTATATAGCAGCTCTGCTGGGTGAATCCTCTTGCACTTCCTGTTGGGGAGGAGTTAATATCCCATAAGTAATGGATGATCCGTGGACTGGATACACTACAAGAGAAATAAATTTATCAGGTAAGCATAAATTATGTTTTTCCTGCAAGGTAGCCACCTCAGCAAAGCTATTGCTGAGGTGTAGAGGCTGTTTGAGGTGTTATTAAAATGTTTTTATTTTTCAATATCTTTGTAAAATAAAGCAGTTACGTTTTTGTATTTGTTCAAAAAATAAAACAGTTTTGTTTTTGCATTGCATCAAAAATAAAGCAGTTTCGTTTTAAAATTTAAAGAAACATTAACATTTTTTTCTTTATTTGAATTGTTCATAAATTAATTATTTATTTATTTTTATTCTGTTAAGATGGACCAAGACTCTATTAAAGATTACAGATGTCCTTTATGTTTAAATGCTAATATTGAACCAACAATTCCTTTTTGTTCCTCATGTGTTAAGAGAACATTAAATCTTAAGGATAGGTTTTTTGAGCCTATATTGTCTAAACGGATGCTGTGCAGGAGTCTTCTGACAATGTGCAAGATATGCCGCATTTTTCTCCTCAGGTGTCCCAAATTTTAGTACCCATTAATTCAGTGCCCTGGGCTTCCTCTCAAGCTTCGGCTGGGGTCTCCTTGCAAGACATTGCTTCCCTCATGTCTTCTGCAGTTTATGATGTGTTTTCTGCTTTTCCCATGCTTCAGGGAAGAGGAAGTCTAAAGAATCAGTGCATAAGGTATCTGACTCGGTCGTGGCTATTCCAAATGTTTCCTCTCATAGATCTGATGAGGAGGATTCTTCGGTAGCATCTGAGGGTGAGATCTCAGATTCTGACAGTGTAATTCCTTCAGACTGAATGCTGAATAATGAAATAAGCTGCACCAGCGGATTTGAAGAAAACTTCAAGCTGAAGCATAAAACTCGAGTGTCATAGAAGTGCCTTAGGAATACACACACTGAACTGATTGCTGACGCGTTTCAGCCCTTCTGGGCGCAATCGTAGCTGCAGTTCATAACCCCAATTAGCCTTTTAAACTTTTGTGCATGATTGTGATTGGATAAATACATTATCCTGGGCGTATTCCTATTACAAACACTTAAACTTGATTTCCATAGCAACCTGTATACGTTCAAAACACTGCGTTTAACTGCTTTGATCTCACACATGTAACAAAATAATAGCAACATGATAACAATGGTAGCTTTAGGAGACAAGATGGTTGTTGTTTAAACATCATTATTATAATTTCATAAAAAATGGTAAATAAATGCCTAAAAAATACACAATAACATATTGGATAAAATACAATGCTTTCCTAAATGTGCATACTGATTCCCCATAATACTACCACATGGTATCACATTAATACATTATAGAATGTAAACATTGTACCGACTTACTGCACCAAAGAAGAAATTCGAAATTATGAAAAGGAAGAATATGAACTAGGGAAAGTACCAACAACAAGGGCACCTGACAACATTGAAATAGCGCAGGTTTTTCCCAGAGTACCAGGCGAATCCGGAGGGGGGGGGGGAAAGGTACAAAAGGAAGGGGTATTTTGAAAGAAACTACCCAACAACCCCCCAGGAGGGGCAGATCAGGAACCAAATATGTATGAATTCTGTGATTAACCTGTCCACATATCCGCTTAGTGAATTGGAAACTAAGGTCTTGAATTATGGCCTTAGTTTTGTTCCAGCAGACAGCTTTAATTTATTCCAAACTCTGGTGGACGTCCTTCTCTCTCCAGTGCTTCGAAGTTTTATCCCATTCATACCAGAGGGGATGTTCTGGAACAGTTTCAACAAAGGATGGAGAGAGATCTCACTAAGTTAGACTTAGATAAACACCAGAACCTTAGTAAACAGGAAGCATTAGCCCTTAGAGGACTTAAAGAGAATTTGAACCTTGTCATAAGAGTATCCGACAAGGGAGGGTCTGTGGTTGTCATGGACAGGGCTTTCTTCATTAAGGAAGCAACACGACAGCTGTCAGACTCCTCCCAATATATTAGTTTGACTAGTGACCCCACTTCCAGATTCAAGCATGAAATTTCCCATCTAATTGATGATGGGAAAGAAGCAGGTTTTCTGGATGAGAATACCAGTAATTTTCTAACAGTGGACTCTCCAGTTATGCCAATATTTAATTTCCTGCCGAAGGTCCACAAATCCCTCACTGATGTTAGGGGTCGTCCGATCATTAGTGGCATTGGCTCAATTTTGGAGCCAATGTCACAGTGGCTGGCTGCTATCCTACAACCGATTGTTCAAAATCTATCAAGCTATTTAAGAGACACGAAACAACTTCTAATTGAAATGGAGGCCTTTGAGTGGCAAGAGAATTATAGCTGGTTGACAATTGATGTCACCTCGCTATATTCAAGTATACCACATAACAAAGGCTTAGAAGCAATTTTCTTTTTTCTAAAGAGAGCAACAAATTACGATTCACAATTTTGCAGCTATGTCCTTAGAGTCACTGAATTCTTGCTAACCCATAATATCTTTGCCTTTGAGGGGGTCCATTACCTCCAGAGATGTGGGACAGCTATGGGGGCGAAGTTTGTGCCTTCATATGCCAACCTATTTATGGGTTGGCTAGAGCTGTCCCACATCTATGGATGTGGTGGACTCTGGAAGGCAAAGATTAAATATTATCGAAGGTTCATTGATGATCTTCTGATTATATGGGAGGGAGGAGAAACAGAAGCTTTAGAATTTCTGGTTGATTTGAATAACAACACAGCAGGTATCAAATTCAAAGGGGACAGGGACAGCCTGCTAGCAAAGAGGGAGGTCTTTTGGATACATAGATTGAAGACAAGGATTCCCACAGGGTTAAACTCTGAATTTGATTTAATAAATTTTTGGGAGTAATAGAGTTCTGTATATTAAATTCTTCTGTGTATCCTTAGACCTCCCTCTTTTTCCCTAGTTCATATTCTTCCTTTTACTAATTTCGAATTTCTTCTTTGGTGCAGTAAGTCGGTACAATGTTTACATTCTATAATGTATTAATGTGATACCATGTGGTAGTATTATGGGGAATCAGTATGCATATTTAGGAAAGCATTGTATTTTATCCAATATGTTACTGTGTATTTTTTAGGCATTTATTTACCATTTTTTATGAAATTATAATAATGATGTTTAAACAACAACCATCTTGTCTCCTAAAGCTACCATTGTTATCATGTTGCTATTATTTTGTTACATGTGTGAGATCAAAACAGTTAAATGCAGTGTTTTGAACGTATACAGGTTGCTATGGAAATCAAGTTTAAGTGCTTGTAATAGGAATACGCCCAGGATAATGTTTTTATCCAATCACAATCATGCACAAATGTTTAAAAGGCTAATTGGGGTTATGAACTGCAGCTACGATTACGGCCAGAAGGGCTGAAACGCGTCAGCAATCAGTTCAGTGTGTGTATTCCTAAGGCACTTCTATGACACTCGAGTTTTATGCTTCAGTTTGAAGTTTTCTTGAACTGTTAATAAAACTATTTTACTTGCTTCAAATCCGCTGGTGCAGCTTATTTCATTATTCAGCATTCAGTCTCTGGGACCGAACATGCACAGCGGACCATACAGCATTGCCTAATCTTTCACCTGATTTGCACTCACACACACCGAGTCACGGAGAGGAGCGGCATCTTGGAGGAGTGGCTAGCTGGTGATCGGATTCCGAGTGACGTCACACGCCAATACAGCTGATCGAGGAGAGGACCCAGGAGGGGAGCGGTTCACAACCGGAGGCACTGAGAGGTTGCATCTATCCGGCGATACCCCCTGTGGACGGGCCGATTCTGTAAACTGTATCAGTATTATTTTGGGTGACATTGAGGAAGACCGAACAGCTGGGTGAGTGCGTAGGGAAACTCTCTACCTGTTTTCTAATTGAGGATTAAACAGGAGTGTGTACTTTGATTTCCCTACTCCTTGGACACTAACGGGTGCTCACACGCTAAGTGACTTTGAGTGTAATTCCTTCCTCTGATGTTGAAGTTATATCCTTCAGGTTTAAGCTAGAACACCTCAGTTTACTATTCAAGGAGGTTTTGGCTGCTCTGGACAACGCTGACTCTTTTGTCATTGTAAACCCAAAAAAGGGTAGTAAACTTAACAAGTATTATGATGTACCTTCCATGCTGGAATGTTTTCCCGTACCCGATCGGTCTTCAGAAATTATTGTTAAGGAATGGGAAGAAGATGTTTCCCATTGATGACTCTAACAAAGAGTCTTGGCAAATGGTCCCCAAGGTGGAAAGGGCAATTTCCACTTTAGCTAAGAGAACTACTATTCCCATAGAGGATAGGTGTTCTTTTAAGGAGCCCATGGATAAGAAACTGGATTGCAATTCTGGCTCGCAGAGCCTTGTGGTTAAAATCTTGGTTGTCAGATGTGTCGTCTAAGTCTAAGCTTTTGGCTATTCCTTACAAGGGTAAAACCTTGTTTGGCCCAGTTTTGGCTTAAATTATTTCTGATATTATAGGAGGAAAAGGACGTTTCCTCCCTCAGGATAAGAGAAATAAGCAGGAGGGACGTCAGAGTAATTTTCGTTCTTTTCAAAACTTCAAGGGTAAACCTTCCTCTCCCTGTACAAAACAGGACCAGTCCAAGCCTTCCTGGAGACCCATCCAATCTTGGAATAAGGGAAAGCAATCCAAGAAGTCAACTAAAGATCTAAAGTCAGCATGAATGGTCTGCCCCCAATACGGGACCAGATTTTGTGGGGGGCAGACTTTCCTTTTTCGCTAAGGATTGGGTTCGAGATGTTCAGGACCCTTGGGTGATAGACATGGTATCCCAGGGATATACACTAGAATTCAAGACCTTTTCCCCCAGGGACAGATTTCTTTCCTCTAGATTATCTGTCAACCAGATAAAAAGAGAGGTGTTTTTACATTGTGTTCGGGATCTATCCAAAATGGGGGTAATAGTTCCTGTTCCAGTTCAGGAGCAGGGTCTGGGATTTTACTCCAATCTGTTTGTGGTTCCCAAGAAAGAGGGACCCTTCAGACCAATCTTGGATCTCAAGATTCTAAGCAAATTTCTCAGAGTACCATCTGTCAAAATGGAAATTATTCGTTCCATTCTTCCTTTAGTTCAAGAGGGTCAATTTATGACAACAGTACATCAAGGAATGCGTATCTTCATGTTCCCATCCACAGGGATCATCACAAGTTTCTGAGATTCATTTTTCTCCACAAAAACTTCCAATTTGTGGCTCTCCCTTTAGGTCTTGCTACAGCTCCCAGAATTTTTCAAAGATTCTGGGATCTCTGTGGGCAGTGCTCTGGTTACAGGGTATTGCAGTGGCGCCTTATCTGGATGATATTCTGGTTCAGACCCAGTCTTTTCATCTAGCAAATTACCACATGGAGATACTCTTACCTTCCTGCGTTCTCACGGTTGAAAGGTGAGTCTGGAAAAGATTTCCTTAATTCCATCTACAAGAGTAGTCTTCTGGGCAACCATAATAGACTCCATATTGATGAAGATATTTCTGACAGAGGTCAGAAAATTTACAATTTTCTATGCTTGTCTGACACTTCAATCCTCTCTTCAGCCATCAGTGGCTCAATGTATGGAGGTAATCGGTCTGATGGTAGCCTATATGGATATCATCCCGTTTGCTCATTTTCCACCTCAGGCCTCTGCAGTTGGAACAGGGATTATTAGGATCTATTTCTGCAAATTCATCTGTGTCAGATGACAAGAATTTCTCTTCCTTGGTGGTTGTCTCAGGATCTCTCCCAGGGAATCTGTTTTTAGCTGATCCTCCTGGGTGATTGTGACAATGGACGCCAGCCTACTAGGTTGGGAAGCAGTCTGGGGCCTTATAAGGGCTCAGGGGACATCGACTCGGGAGGAGTCTGTCCTTTAGCATAAACATTCTAGTGCTGAGGGCATTATTCAATGCTCTTCTGGCCTGGCCTCAGTTAGCATCAGCCCAGTTTATCAGATTTAAATCGGACAACATTTCCTCAGTGGCTTACATCAATCATCAGGGAGGATCTCGGAGCTCTTTGGCCATGTCAGAGGTGTCCAAGATTTTTTAGTGGATAGAGACCCACAACTGCTGTCTATCTGTGATCCATATTCCAGGAGTGGACAATTGGGAAGCGTTTTTTCTGAGCATACAGACCTTTCTCCCAGGGGAATAGGAACTTAATCCGGAAGTGTTTTTCCAACTTGATTGGGGACAGAATGCCAAGCTCCTGAGGTATGGGTCAAGGTCCTGGGATCCTCAGGCGGTAATGATAGATGTTCATGCAGTTCCTTGGAATTTCAGTCTAGCATACCTTTTTTCCTCCGTTCGCTCATCTTCCTCGGGTCATTGCTCAAATCAAAGAAGAGATGGTGTCGATGATTCTTATTGCTCCAGTGTGGCCTTGCAGGATCTGCTATGCAGTACCTTGGAGACTTCCATTGAGAAAGAACCTTCTACTTAAGGGGTCCTTCCTTCATCCAAATCTATTGTCTCTGAAGCTGACTGCTTGGAGATTGAATGCTTAATTTTATCTAAGCATGGATTTTCAGAGACCATGATTCAGGCTCATAAGCCTGTGACTAGAACGGTTTACCATAAGATATGTCGTAAATATCTGCATTGGTGTGAATCCAGAGACTACGCTTGCAGTAGATTTCGGATTCCTAGAATTTTGTCTTTTCTCCAAGAGGGCTTGGAGAAGGGTTTATCGGCAAGTTCCCTATCAAATATCTGCCTTGTCTATTTTGTTACATAAACATCTGGCGGATGTAACAGACGAGCAATCGTTATGTCAGGCCTTGGTCAAGATCAGGCCTGTTTTTAAATTGGTTACTCCTTGTAGTCTTTATCTAGTTCTTAAAAGTTCTTCATAAGGCATTAAATTATTATCTTGAAAAGGATTTGTTCTGGTTGCTATTTCATCTGCTATTTCATCTGCCTGTAGAGTTTCAGAGATCTCAGCATTACAGTATGAGCCTCCTTATCTTAATTTTCATTCGGACAAGGTAGTTTTGCATACTAAGTAGGGTTTCTCCCTAAAATGATTTCAGATCACAACATTAATCAGGAAATGATTGTTCCTTCCTTGTGTTCTACATTTCTTTTCAGAAGGAATGTCTGCTGCACAATCTGGACGTGGTGCGTGCATGGAAATTCTATTTAAAGGCGACTTAGCATTTTCGTCAGTCTTCTGCTCTGTTTGTGGTTTTCTCTGGAAAACATAAGGGGCAGAAAGCTACAGCTACTTCTCTTTCTTTGGGACTGAAGAGTATCATTCACTTGGCCTATAAAACTGCTGGACAGCAGCCTCCTTCAAGAGTTACGGCTCATTCTCTGAAGGCTGTTTTCTCTTCCTGGGCATTCAAAAATGAAGCTTCTGTGGAGCAGATTTGCAAGGCTGCAACTTGGTCCTCTTTTCACACTTTTTCTAAAATTCTATTAAATTGATACTTTTGCTTTGGCTTCTTTTGGGAGAATGATTCTTCAAGTAGTGGTGCCTTCGGTTAAGGTTCCCTGTCTTGTCCCTCCTGGATTATCTTTGTCCTGTAGCTTGGGTATTGATTCTCAATAGTAATTAGATGATCCGTGGACTCATAGTGTCATTAGAAAGAAAACAAAATTTATGCTTACCTGATAAATTTATTTATTTCATGACACAATGACTCCACGGTCTGCCCTGTTTTTAAGACAGACTTTTGTCATGCTATAAACCTCAGACACTTCTGCACCTTGTTGCTTCCTTTCTCTCCTTTGCTTTGGTCGAATGACTGGGGTTGGAGGGAAGGGAGGTGATATTTAACAGCTTTGCTAGGTGCTCTTTGCCGCCTCCTGCTGGGCAGGAGTTATGGGTAGGAGTGATATTCCCAATAGTAATTAGATGATCCGTGGACTCATCATGTCAAGAAATAAATAAATTTATCAGGTAAGCATAAATTTTGTTTTTATTTTTAAATAAATATTTCTACATAAATATGAATATTTTTTGTAAAATATATATATATATATAAATATCTTTATATCTATATGAATACATATATACACGCGCACACACACACACACACACACACATATATATATATATAAATATATATATTTATAAATATATATATTTTTTTTTATGTAACATATATATAGAAATATATTTTAAAATAAAAAGAACATTTTCTTCTAAATGAAGAACATAGGAATTTAAAGTATTTCTATTTAAAACATTAAAATGATAAAAATAATACTGCATGTTTAAAGGTATTTGACTTGGAAGGGCTCAGAAGTGTTTTTTATATATATATGTAAATTTATGCTTACCTGATAAATTAATTTCTTTTACGATATGACGAGTCCACAGATTTCATCCTTACTTGTGGGATATTAACCTCCTGCTAACAGGAAGTGACAAAGAGCACCACAGCAGAGCTGTATATATAGCCCCTCCCTTCCCTTCCACCCTCAGTCATTTGGCCGAAGGTATAGGAAGAAAAAAGGAAAGGCTAAAAAGGTGCAGAGGTGACTGAAGATTACAAAAAATATAAAGAAAAACTGTCTTAAAAAGAACAGGGTGGGCCGTGCACTCGTCATATCGTAAAATAAATTAATTTATCAGGTAAGCATAAATTTACTTTTCTTTTACAAAGAAATGAAGAGTCCATGGATTTCATCCTTACTTGTGGGAAACCAATACCAAAGCAAAAGGACACGGACGAAAGGGAGGGACAAGACAGGAACCTAAACAGAAGGCACCACTGCTTGAAGAACCTTTCTCCCAAAAATAGCCTCAGAAGAAGCAAAAGTATAAAATTTAGAAAATTTGGAAAAAGTGTGAAGGGACAACCAAGTCGCAGCCTTACAAATCTGTTCAACAGATGCATAATTTTTAAAGGCCCATGTGGAAGCCACAGCCCTAGTAGAATGATCCGTAATTATTTAAGGAGGCTGCTGTCCAGCAGTCTCATATGCCAGGCGGATGATACTTCTCAGCCAAAAAGAAAGAGAGGTAGTCGTAGCTTTCTGACCCCTACGCTTTCCAGAATAAACAATGAATAATGAAGAGGATTGACGGAAATCCTTAGTTGCCTGTAAGTAAAACTTTAAGGCACAGACCACATCCAAATTATGCAACATACATTCCTTCTTAGAATAAGGGTTAAGACACAAAGAAGGAACAACAATTTCCTGATTAATATTCTTATTTGAAAAAACCTTAGGAAGGAATCCAGGTTTGGTACGTAAAACACCACCTTATCAGAATGAAAAATGAGATATGGAGAATCACACTGTAGCGCTGAAAACTCAGAAACTCTTCGAGCAGAAGAAATAGCAATTAAAAACAGAACTTTCCAAGATAACAATTTAATATCTATGGAATGCATGGGTTCAAACGGAACCCCTTGAAGAACTCGAAGAACTAAATGCAAACTCCAGGGAGGAGTAATGGGTCTAAATACAGGCTTATTTCTAGATAGAGCCTGACAAAGAGACTGAACATCTGGCACATTTGCCAAACGTTTGTGAAACAGAATTGACAAAGTTTTTTTTTAAATCTACACTACTGTTACACCAGATATGAGTTGCACTGGGGTGACACTGTGCCCTGGCAGGCAGGCCCTGAAACGCACACGTGTGAAGGAAACTGACTGCTATTTAACACAGTCCAAAAAGTGTTTTTTTTTTAAATCTACACTACTGTTACACCAGATATGAGTTGCACTGGGGTGACACTGTGCCCTGGCAGGCAGGCCCTGAAACGCACACGTGTGAAGGAAACTGACTACTATTATTTAACACAGTCAAAAAAAATTTTTTTTTTTTAAATTTACACTACTGTTACACCAGATATGAGTTGCACTGGGGTGACACTGTGCCCTGGCAGGCAGGCCCTGAAACGCACACGTGTGAAGGAAACTGACTACTATTATTTAACACAGTCAAAAATTTTTTTTTTTTTTAAATTTACACTACTGTTACACCAGATATGAGTTGCACTGGGGTGACACTGTGTCCTGGCAGGCAGGCACTGAAACGCACACGTGTGAAGGAAACTGAATGCTATTATTTAACACAGTCAAAAAAGTCTTGTTTTTTTTAAATCTACACTACTGTTACACCAGATATGAGTTGCACTGGGGTGACACTGTGCCCTGGCAGGCAGGCACTGAAACGCACACGTGTGAAGGAAACTGGCTGCTATTATTTAACACAGTCCTAAAAGTGTTGTTTTTTAAATCTACACTACTGTTACACCAGATATGAGTTGCACTGGGGTGACACTGTGCCCTGGCAGGAAGGCACTGAAATGCACACGTGTGAAGGAAACTGACTGCTATTATTTAACACAGTCAAAAAACTGTTGTTTTTTTTTTTAATCTACACTACTGTTACACCAGATATGAGTTGCACTGGGGTGACACTGTGCCCTGGCAGGCAGGCACTGAAACGCACACGTGTGAAGGAAACTGACTGCTATTATTTAACACAGTCAAAAAAGTCTTGTTTTTTTTAAATCTACACTACTGTTACACCAGATATGAGTTGCACTGGGGTGACACTGTGCCCTGGCAGGCAGGCACGTGTGAAGGAAACTGACTGCTATTATTTAACACAGTCAAAAAAGTGTTGTTTTTTTTTAAATCTACACTACTGTTACACCAGATATGAGTGGTGGCACTGGGCAAGTGGGCACAGTATACGCTGTGAGTCTGACACACACGCTGGCAAGCAGGCATCTGCAATTAGATTAAACAGGAAAAAATAAGCAGACTGATGTTCTAGCCCTAAAAAGGGCTTTTTGGGGTGCTGTCCTTACAGCAGAGATCAGATGAGTCCTTCAGGACTGTAGTGGACACTGAATACACTAGCCTAGCTTTCAATTTCCCTATTAAATCAGCAGCAGTTGCACTGTCCCTCCTCTCACTAAGAATGCAGCTTCCAAATGAATCTAAATGGATGCTGTCCAGGAGGTGGGAGGGTCTGGGAGGGAGTGTCTGCTGCTGATTGGCTGTAATGTGTCTTCTGATTGTGAGGTAAAGGGTCAAAGTTTACTCAATGATGAAGAATAGGGGCGGATTGAACTATTCACGACATCAATATATATATATATATATATATATATATATATATATATATATATATATATATATATATATATATATATACAGGGAGTGCAGAATTATTAGGCAAATGAGTATTTTGACCACATCATCCTCTTTATGCATGTTGTCTTACTCCAAGCTGTATAGGCTCGAAAGCCTACTAACAATTAAGCATATTAGGTGATGTGCATCTCTGTAATGAGAAGGGGTGTGGTCTAATGACATCAACACCCTATATCAGGTGTGCATAATTATTAGGCAACTTCCTTTCCTTTGGCAAAATGGGTTAAAAGAAGGACTTGACAGGCTCAGAAAAGTCAAAAATAGTGAGATATCTTGCAGAGGGATGCAGCACTCTTAAAATTGCAAAGCTTCTGAAGCGTGATCATCGAACAATCAAGCGTTTCATTCAAAATAGTCAACAGGGTTGCAAGAAGCGTGTGGAAAAACCAAGGCGCAAAATAACTGCCCATGAACTGAGAAAAGTCAAGCGTGCAGCTGCCAAGATTCCACTTGCCACCAGTTTGGCCATATTTCAGAGCTGCAACATCACTGGAGTGCCCAAAAGCACAAGGTGTGCAATACTCAGAGACATGGCCAAGGTATGAAAGGCTGAAAGACGACCACCACTGAACAAGACACACAAGCTGAAACGTCAAGACTGGGCCAAGAAATATCTCAAGACTGATTTTTCTAAGGTTTTATGGACTGATGAAATGAGAGTGAGTCTTGATGGGCCAGATGGATGGGCCTGTGGCTGGATTGGTAAAGGGCAGAGAGCTCCAGTCCGACTCAGACGCCAGCAAGGTGGAGGTGGAGTACTGGTTTGGGCTGGTATCATCAAAGATGAGCTTGTGGGGCCTTTTCCGGTTGAGGATGGAGTCAAGCTCAACTCCCAGTCCTACTGCCAGTTTCTGTAAAGACACCTTCTTCAAGCAGTGGTACAGGAAGAAGTCTGCATCCTTCAAGAAAAACATGATTTTCATGCAGGACAATGCTCCATCACATGCGTCAAAGTACTCCACAGCGTGGCTGGCAAGAAAGGGTATAATAGAAGAAAATCTAATGACATGGCCTCCTTGTTCACCTGATCTGAACCCCATTGAGAACCTGTGGTCCATCATCAAATGTGAGATTTACAAGGAGGGAAAACAGTACACCTCTCTGAACAGTGTCTGGGAGGCTGTGGTTGCTACTGCATGCAATGTTGATGGTGAACAGATCAAAACACTGACATAATACCCTTTCTTGCCAGCCACGCTGTGGAGTACTTGGACACGTGTGATGGAGCATTGTCCTGCATGAAAATCATGTTTTTCTTGAAGGATGCAGACTTCTTCCTGTACCACTGCTTGAAGAAGGTGTCTTCCAGAAACTGGCAGTAGGACTGGGAGTTGAGCTTGACTCCATCCTCAACCCGAAAAGGCCCCACAAGCTCATCTTTGATGATACCAGCCCAAACCAGTACTCCACCTCCACCTTGCTGGCGTCTGAGTCGGACTGGAGCTCTCTGCCCTTTACCAATCCAGCCATGGGCCCATCCATCTGGCCCATCAAGACTCACTCTCATTTCATCAGTCCATAAAACCTTAGAAAAATCAGTCTTGAGATATTTCTTGGCCCAGTCTTGACGTTTCAGCTTGTGTGTCTTGTTCAGTGGTGGTCGTCTTTCAGCCTTTCTTACCTTGGCCATGTCTCTGAGTATTGCACACCTTGTGCTTTTGGGCACTCCAGTGATGTTGCAGCTCTGAAATATAGCCAAACTGGTGGCAAGTGGCATCTTGGCAGCTGCACGCTTGACTTTTCTCAGTTCATGGGCAGTTATTTTGCGCCTTGGTTTTTCCACACGCTTCTTGCAACCCTGTTGACTATTTTGAATGAAACGCTTGATTGTTCGATGATCACGCTTCAGAAGCTTTGCAATTTTAAGAGTGCTGCATCCCTCTGCAAGATATCTCACTATTTTTGACTTTTCTGAGCCTGTCAAGTCCTTCTTTTGACCCATTTTGCCAAAGGAAAGGAAGTTGCCTAATAATTATGCACACCTGATATAGGGTGTTGATGTAATTAGACCACACCCCTTCTCATTACAGAGATGCACATCACCTAATATGCTTAATTGTTAGTAGGCTTTCGAGCCTATACAGCTTGGAGTAAGACAACATGCATAAAGAGGATGATGTGGTCAAAATACTCATTTGCCTAATAATTCTGCACTCCCTATATATATATATTGATATATCCTCCGTGCCTCAGGGATCAAGATAGAAGATGCCACCTGGATGAAGACTGAAGAGGCCATCTGAATGAAGACTTCTAGCCGCCGGGATGAAGATGGTTCAAACGGGACTTCAAAAACTGTAAGTGGATCGTCAGGGGGTTTGTGTTAGGCTTTTTAAAGAGTTTATTGGGTGGGTTTTATTTTTTAGTTTAGGGTCTGGGCAGTTAAAGAGCTAAATGCCCTTTTAAGGGCAATGCCCATACAAATGCCCTTTTCAGGGCAATGGGTAGCTTAGGTTTCTCTTGTTAAGTGTATCCAGTCCACGGATCATCCATTACTTATGGGATATTAACTCCTCCCCAATAGGAAGTGCAAGAGGATTCACCCAGCAGAGCTGCTATATAGCTCCTCCCCTAACTGCCATTCCCAGTCATTCTCTTGCATCCAACGAATAGATAGGATGTGTGAGAGGACTGTGGTGATTATACTTAGTTTCATACCTTCAATCAAAAGTTTGTTATTTTATAATAGCACCGGAGTGTGTTATTCCTTCTCTGGTAGAATTTGAAGAAGAATCTACCTGAGTTTTTCTATGATTTTAGCCGGAGTAGTTAAGATCATATTGCTGTTTCTCGGCCATCTGAGGAGAGGTAAACTTCAGATCAGGGGGCAGCGGGCAGATTAATCTGCAAAGAGGTATGTAGCAGCTTATTATTTTCTGACAATGGAATTGATGAGAAAATTCTGCCATACCGATATAATGTAAACTCAGCCTTAAATGCAGTAGCAGCAACTGGTATCAGGCTGTCATGTATGTATATTTTACACTTCAGTATTCTGGGGAATGGCACTTCACTGGAATTATACTGTATGCATAAAACTTTAGCCTAATTTGCAGGGACTAGCAACAGGCTTTTTAATAACACTCAATTTATTAATGTTAAACGTTTTTTGCTGGCATGTAAAATCGTTTAATTTTCTGAGGTACTGGGTGAAAAAATGTTTTGGGCACTATTTTTTTCCACTTGGCAGTCGTTTTATTTAATTTATGACAGTTTACTGATCTCTCTCACTGTTATGTGTGAGGGGGAGGGACCTTTTTTGGTGCTTTTGCTACGCATCAAAAAATTCAGTCAGAAGTTTATTGTCTTCCCTGCATGATCCGGTTCATCTCTACAGAACTCAGGGGTCTTCAAAACTTGTTTTGAGGGAGGTAATCACTCACAGCAGAGCTGTGAGATTGTAGTTGACTGTGATAAAAAAAAAAAACGTTTATTTCTGTATTTTTTTTTTTTTTCTGCTATCAGGGTTAGTTATCCTTTGCTAATGGGAGCAATCCTTTGCTAAAATTGTGTTTTTTACAAAGATTTGATGCTATAACTTTTCAGTTTATTAATTTTCAACTGTCATAACTTTTTCTGTGCTTCTTATAGGCACAGTACGTTTTCATATTATAGTAAATTACTTGAAAAGTATTTCCAAGTTGCTAGTTTATTTGCTAGTGTGTTAAACATGTCTGATTCAGAGGAAGATATCTGTGCTATATGTGCTAAAGCCAAAGTGGAGCCCAATAGAAATTTATGTACTAACTGTATTGATGCTACTTTAAATAAAAGTCAATCTGTACAAATTGAACATATTTCACCAAACAACGAGGGGAGAGTTATGCCGACTAACTCGCCTCACGTGTCAGTACCTGCATCTCCCGCTCGGGAGGTGCGTGATATTGTAGCGCCAAGTACATCTGGGCGGCCATTACAAATCACATTACAGGATATGGCTACTGTTATGACTGAAGTTTTGGCTAAATTACCAGAACTAAGAGGTAAGCGTGATCACTCTGGGGTGAGAACAGAGTGCGCTGATAATATTAGGGCCATGTCAGACACTGCGTCACAATTTGCAGAACATGAGGACGGAGAGCTTCATTCTGCGGGTGACGGTTCTGATCCAAACAAACTGGATTCAGATATTTCAAATTTTAAATTTAAGCTGGAAAACCTCCGTGTATTACTAGGGGAGGTGTTAGCGGCTCTGAATGATTGTAACACAGTTGCAATACCAGAGAAAATGTGTAGGTTGGATAAATATTTTGCGGGTACCGGCGAGTACTGACGTTTTTCCTATACCTAAGAGACTTACTGAAATTGTTACTAAGGAGTGGGATAGACCCGGTGTGCCGTTCTCACCCCCTCCGATATTTAGAAAGATGTTTCCAATAGACGCCACCACACGGGACTTATGGCAAACGGTCCCTAAGGTGGAGGGAGCAGTTTCTACTTTAGCTAAGCGTACCACTATCCCGGTGGAGGATAGCTGTGCCTTTTCAGATCCAATGGATAAAAAGTTAGAGGGTTACCTTAAGAAAATGTTTGTTCAACAAGGTTTTATATTGCAACCTCTTGCATGCATTGCGCCTGTCACGGCTGCAGCAGCATTTTGGTTTGAGTCTCTGGAAGAGACACTTGAATCAGCTCCATTAGATGAGATTACACACAAGCTTAAAGCCCTTAAGTTAGCTAACTCATTTATTTCAGATGCCGTAGTACATTTAACTAAACTTACGGCTAAGAATTCCGGATTCGCCATTCAGGCACGCAGAGCACTGTGGCTAAAATCCTGGTCAGCTGACGTTACTTCTAAATCTAAATTGCTTAATATACCTTTCAAAGGGCAGACCTTATTCGGGCCCGGGTTGAAAGAAATTATCGCTGACATTACAGGAGGTAAAGGCCATGCCCTGCCTCAAGACAGAGCCAAACCTAAGGCTAGACAGTCTAATTTTCGTTCCTTTCGTAATTTCAAAGCAGGAGCAGCATCAACTTCCTCTGCACCAAAACAGGAAGGAGCTGTTGCTCGCTACAGACAAGGCTGGAGACCTAACCAGTCCTGGAACAAGGGCAAGCAAGCCAGGAAACCTGCTGCTGCCCCTAAGACAGCATGAATCGAGGGCCCCCGATCCGGGAACGGATCTAGTGGGGGGCAGACTTTCTCTCTTCGCCCAGGCTTGGGCAAGAGATGTCCAGGATCCCTGGGCGTTAGAGATCATATCTCAGGGATACCTTCTAGACTTCAAATTCTCTCCCCCAAGAGGGAGATTTCATCTGTCAAGGTTGTCAACAAACCAAATAAAGAAAGAGGCATTTCTACGCTGCGTACAACATCTTTTATTAATGCAGACGAAAAAACAAACACAGAGCGCAACCGCAACTCAAGGTAAAAGTTTTAATTATAAGTTTAGCGCTATCACACAAATTTGCACTTACAAGATAATTGTAAAGTTATAGCCTTTTAAAATATACTCTTTCCGGCTGCACCAAAGTCTTTTCCGTCCCTTCTGCTTCTGTTGTATCCCAGCGTGTACGGATGTCAGTGGCGCTGATGCATTAACACTTCCGGTGGCCGATTCTTCTTCTTAGTGCTAGTGTAAACAAGAGTCTGTGAAGCTGTCCTATGTCCTCCTGTCTACGCGTTTCATCCGATTAGTACGGACTTTCTCAAGACCCAGGACTCATGTAAAATCATCTACGGGGATCCTCTTTTTGAAAGTCTTATTGCATTCTAATTGGATAAGAATGCTCCAATCATGTGGTTACTACAGACACACCTTCCTTTCTATAGCACAGCGGTGGTCAATTTGCCTCTACAATGACTGCAATACACAACTAATAGCTTCCATACAATACGAAAATTGCAACAATTATATTTATCTAACGTCAAATACAATAATACATTAATACATCAATACATTAACACTTTGGTTACTAAAGAATCATTACTTGTAAAAATCTAACATTTTATTATTATTTTAAAATAGAGATATTTAAATAAAAGAAAACATTCATTCCCCTCAAAAAAATATTTTAATATAAAATCTTATAATTATAGGGGTTTCTTAAAAAAGATATGACAGACTTCGTTAAAAACCTAAAGCACTAAAAAACTCGATGTCCTAACCTCTAAGCTAAAGATGGCAAATAATGTATTTAATAATATGTTTAATAATTTATTTAATAATATATTTAATAATTCATTGATTAAAAAACTGTTGCTTAGCTCATACTTATTCACATCAGGATATCACGCTACTCTACATCATAAAGGCTTGCAGATCTAAATCTATATTTAAGCCTTTGGGGGCCAAACACTGTAGGTTCTGTATCCATTTAGTTTCCTTTTTCCTTAATGTAATTAATCTTTGATGGGGGTTGGAACTAACTGGCACAGTCTCTAAAATGCTAATTCTCAAACTACTGGGATCTTGCTTATGAACGATTCTAAAGTGATCCGACACACTATGGGTTTTAAGGCCTATTTCAATGTTAGTAATATGCTCATAGCACCTACGTTTTATTTTTCTTTTAGTCCTTCCCACATAGACACTCCCACATTTGCATGTCAAACTGTACACCACAAAAGTGGATTGGCAAGTACCTCTAGATTTGATTGGAAATGACTTGGTATTACTTGTGTCCATCACACTATTCCTATTCCAAATTACGACCAGAAATCGTATTTAAGAAGAACAAGAATCTCAAGAATATTCTTGCTCCATCCAAGTTATCTAACACAGATTTAAAAATTCCAAACAGGACTAGTACCTTGGATCAATGGATCACAGGGAAGCCAGGAACTTTAAAATGTGGTCGCAAAAATTGTTGTATGTGCCCTCTAATTTGGAATAGGAATAGTGTGATGGACACAAGTAATACCAAGTCATTTCCAATCAAATCTAGAGGTACTTGCCAATCCACTTTTGTGGTGTACAGTTTGACATGCAAATGTGGGAGTGTCTATGTGGGAAGGACTAAAAGAAAAATAAAACGTAGGTGCTATGAGCATATTACTAACATTGAAATAGGCCTTAAAACCCATAGTGTGTCGGATCACTTTAGAATCGTTCATAAGCAAGATCCCAGTAGTTTGAGAATTAGCATTTTAGAGACTGTGCCAGTTAGTTCCAACCCCCATCAAAGATTAATTACATTAAGGAAAAAGGAAACTAAATGGATACAGAACCTACAGTGTTTGGCCCCCAAAGGCTTAAATATAGATTTAGATCTGCAAGCCTTTATGATGTAGAGTAGCGTGATATCCTGATGTGAATAAGTATGAGCTAAGCAACAGTTTTTTAATCAATGAATTATTAAATATATTATTAAATAAATTATTAAACATATTATTAAATACATTATTTGCCATCTTTAGCTTAGAGGTTAGGACATCGAGTTTTTTAGTGCTTTAGGTTTTTAACGAAGTCTGTCATATCTTTTTTAAGAAACCCCTATAATTATAAGATTTTATATTAAAATATTTTTTTGAGGGGAATGAATGTTTTCTTTTATTTAAATATCTCTATTTTAAAATAATAATAAAATGTTAGATTTTTACAAGTAATGATTCTTTAGTAACCAAAGTGTTAATGTATTGATGTATTAATGTATTATTGTATTTGACGTTAGATAAATATAATTGTTGCAATTTTCGTATTGTATGGAAGCTATTAGTTGTGTATTGCAGTCATTGTAGAGGCAAATTGACCACCGCTGTGCTATAGAAAGGAAGGTGTGTCTGTAGTAACCACATGATTAGAGCATTCTTATCCAATTAGAATGCAATAAGACTTTCAAAAAGAGGATCCCCGTAGATGATTTTACATGAGTCCTGGGTCTTGAGAAAGTCCGTACTAATCGGATGAAACGCGTAGACAGGAGGACATAGGACAGCTTCACAGACTCTTGTTTACACTAGCACTAAGAAGAAGAATCGGCCACCGGAAGTGTTAATGCATCAGCGCCACTGACATCCGTACACGCTGGGATACAACAGAAGCAGAAGGGACGGAAAAGACTTTGGTGCAGCCGGAAAGAGTATATTTTAAAAGGCTATAACTTTACAATTATCTTGTAAGTGCAAATTTGTGTGATAGCGCTAAACTTATAATTAAAACTTTTACCTTGAGTTGCGGTTGCGCTCTGTGTTTGTTTTTTCGTCTGCAGTTTCGTTTGGGCTGGGCGCTCTTTAGCGTCCAGCAACTTGGACAGCAGCACCGCATTCAAGATCAGTGTGAGGAGGAAGCCGGATGGTATCATACTGAGCACAGAACGTGAACATTTCTATCATACTCCTCGAGTCATTAAGGTAACATCAATTTATGGAGATTTGTTAAGCACATAAGTTGGTAATTTTAAGTGCATATGTGAACAAAAGTGTGAGTTATAATATATATATTTATTATTGGTATTATCTATATTTTAACATAAAAAAATCTCTTTCTGCATAGAAGCTCATCTGATTTTGCGCATTAAATTAAGGCTAAATAGGGAATTCATCAGATGTGACTGGGGACTTACGGATATTAATTTAAGTTCATCCGGGACCCAGCAGTTTTCTTAGTCTGTTAGCGCAGTGTTAGGGAGTGAAGTGTTGAATCTTTTATTAATGGGAGTGATCCATCCGGTTCCGCGGTCGGAACAAGGACAAGGGTTTTACTCAAATCTGTTTGTGGTTCCCAAAAAAGAGGGAACTTTCAGGCCATTCTTGGATTTAAAGATCCTAAACAAATTCCTAAGAGTTCCATCGTTCAAAATGGAAACTATTCGGACAATTTTACCCATGATCCAAAAGGGTCAGTACATGACCACAGTGGATTTAAAGGATGCTTACCTTCACATACCGATTCACAAAGATCATTACCGGTATCTAAGGTTTGCCTTTCTAGACAGGCATTACCAGTTTGTAGCTCTTCCATTCGGATTGGCTACGGCTCCGAGAATCTTCACAAAGGTTCTGGGTGCTCTTCTGGCGGTACTAAGACCGCGAGGAATTGCGGTAGCTCCGTACCTAGACGACATTCTGATACAAGCTTCAAGCTTTCAAACTGCCAAGTCTCATACAGAGTTAGTACTGGCATTTCTAAGGTCGCATGGATGGAAGGTGAACGAAAAGAAGAGTTCTCTCTTTCCACTCACAAGAGTTCCCTTCTTGGGGACTCTTATAGATTCTGTAGAAATGAAGATTTACCTGACAGAAGACAGGTTAACAAAGCTTCAAAATGCATGCCGTGTCCTTCATTCCATTCAACACCCGTCAGTAGCTCAATGCATGGAGGTGATCGGCTTAATGGTAGCAGCAATGGACATAGTACCCTTTGCACGTCTACATCTCAGACCGCTGCAATTGTGCATGCTAAGTCAGTGGAATGGGGATTACTCAGACTTGTCCCCTACTCTGAATCTGGATCAAGAGACCAGAAATTCTCTTCTATGGTGGCTTTCTCGGCCACATCTGTCCAGGGGGATGCCATTCAGCAGGCCGGACTGGACAATTGTAACAACAGACGCCAGCCTACTAGGTTGGGGCGCTGTCTGGAATTCTCTGAAGGCTCAGGGACAATGGAATCAGGAGGAGAGTCTCCTACCAATAAACATTCTGGAATTGAGAGCAGTTCTCAATGCCCTTCTGGCTTGGCCCCAGTTAACAACTCGGGGGTTCATCAGGTTTCAGTCGGACAACATCACGACTGTAGCTTACATCAACCATCAGGGAGGGACAAGAAGCTCCCTAGCAATGATGGAAGTATCAAAGATAATTCGCTGGGCAGAGTCTCACTCTTGCCACCTGTCAGCAATCCACATCCCGGGAGTGGAGAACTGGGAGGCGGATTTCTTAAGTCGTCAGACTTTTCATCCGGGGGAGTGGGAACTTCATCCGGAGGTCTTTGCCCAAATACTTCGACGTTGGGGCAAACCAGAGATAGATCTCATGGCGTCTCAACAGAACGCCAAGCTTCCTCGTTACGGGTCCAGATCCAGGGATCCGGGAGGGGTTCTGATAGATGCTTTGACAGCACCTTGGACCTTCCGGATGGCTTATGTGTTTCCACCCTTCCCGATGCTTCCTCGATTGATTGCCAGAATCAAACAGGAGAGAGCATCAGTGATTCTAATAACGCCTGCATGGCCACGCAGGACTTGGTATGCAGATCTAGTGGACATGTCATCCTGTCCACCTTGGTCGCTACCTCTGAAACAGGACCTTCTGATCCAGGGTCCCTTCAAACATCAAAATCTAATTTCTCTGAAGCTGACTGCTTGGAAATTGAACGCTTGATTTTATCAAAACGTGGTTTTTCTGAGTCAGTTATTGATACCTTAATACAGGCTAGGAAGCCTGTTACCAGAAAGATTTACCATAAGATATGGCGCAAATATTTATATTGGTGCGAATCCAAGAGTTACTCATGGAGTAAGGTTAGGATTCCGAGGATATTGTCTTTTCTACAAGAAGGTTTAGAAAAGGGTTTATCCGCTAGTTCCTTAAAGGGACAGATTTCAGCTCTGTCCATTCTTTTACACAAACGTCTGTCAGAAGTTCTGGACGTTCAAGCTTTTTGTCAGGCTTTAGCTAGGATCAAGCCTGTGTTTAAAACTGTTGCTCCACCATGGAGTTTGAACTTAGTTCTTAATGTTTTACAGGGGGTTCCGTTTGAACCCCTTCATTCCATTGATATCAAGTTGTTATCTTGGAAAGTTCTGTTTTTAATGGCGATTTCCTCGGCTTGAAGAGTCTCTGAGTTATCTGCCTTACATTGTGATTCTCCTTATCTGATTTTTCATTCAGACAAGGTAGTTCTGCGTACTAAACCTGGGTTCCTACCTAAGGTGGTCACTAACAGGAATATCAATCAAGAGATTGTGGTTACATCTTTGTGTCCTAATCCTTCTTCGAAAAAGGAACGTCTGCTACACAATCTAGATGTAGTCCGTGCCCTGAAATTTTATCTACAGGCAACTAAGGATTTTCGACAAACGTCTTCCCTGTTTGTCGTTTATTCTGGTCAGAGGAGAGGTCAAAAAGCTTTGGCTACCTCTCTCTCCTTTTGGCTTTGTAGCATAATACGGTTAGCCTATGAGACTGCTGGACAGCAGCCTCCTGAAAGAATTACAGCACATTCTACTAGAGCTGTGGCTTCCACTTGGGCCTTTAAGAATGAGGCTTCTGTTGAACAGATTTGCAAGGCTGCAACTTGGTCTTCTCTTCATACTTTTTCCAAATTTTACAAATTTGACACTTTTGCTTCTTCGGAGGCTGTTTTTGGGAGAAAGGTTCTTCAGGCAGTGGTTCCTTCCGTATAAAGAGCCTGCCTGTCCCTCCCGTCATCCGTGTACTTTAGCTTTGGTATTGGTATCCCATAAGTAATGGATGATCCGTGGACTGGATACACTTAACAAGAGAAAACATAATTTATGCTTACCTGATAAATTTATTTCTCTTGTAGTGTATCCAGTCCACGGCCCGCCCTGTCACTTTAAGGCAGGTAATTTTTCCATTAAACTACAGTCACCACTGTACCCTATGGTTTTCCTTTCTCTGCATTTTTTCGGTCGAATGACTGGTAATGGCAGTTAGGGGAGGAGCTATATAGCAGCTCTGCTGGGTGAATCCTCTTGCACTTCCTGTTGGGGAGGAGTTAATATCCCATAAGTAATGGATGATCCGTGGACTGGATACACTACAAGAGAAATAAATTTATCAGGTAAGCATAAATTATGTTTTTTTTAGAATTAGGTTTTTTATTTTGGGAGGTTGGTTGGGTGGTGGGTTTTACTGTTGGGGGGAGGTCATTGTGTTTTGTTTTTTTTTACAGGTAAAAGAGCTGATATCTTTGGGGCAATGCCCCACAAAAGGCTCTTTTAAGGGCCATTGGTAGTTTATTGTAGGCTAGGGTTTTTTTTTATTTAGGTGTAATTCTTTTTTATTTTTGATAATCTCATTTTAAATTTTTTGTAAGTTAGTGTTGGTTATTTTTTTTAACTTAGTATTTTTTGGTTTTGTAATTAGATACTTTGTAATTTTTAGAGTAGTGTTAGGATTTTTTAATGTGTAGTTTTATTTAATTGGTAGTTAGTTTAATTTTAGTTTAATAATTATATTAGTGTAATTGTTAGTTTAAACTTAGTTTTTTTAATTTGACAGGTAAATTTTAATTTATTTTAAGATAGGGGAAATGTAGTTTTAATATAAAGTTAGGGGGTGTTAGGTTTAGGGGTTACTAGTTTAAATTAGTTTATTGCGATGTGGGGGGGCTTTTGGTTTAGGGGTTAATAGTTTAACTTAGTATATTTCGTTGTGGGGGACTTTTGGTTTAGGGGTTAATAGATTTATTATAATGGTAGTAGTGTAGGGTTTATTACTTTAGTATAGTGGGGGCGATGTGGGCAGATGGCAGACAAGGGGTTAATAATATTGAAATAGTGTTTGCAACGCGGGAGGGCGGCAGTTTAGGGGTTAATAAGTTCATTATAGTGGTGACGATGTCGGAGAGTGGCGGAATAGGGGTTAATATTTTTTTTTAGTGGTGGCGATGTCAGGAGCAGCAGATTAGGGGTTAAAAACTTTAAAATAGTGTTTGCGATGCGGAAGGGCCTCGGTGTTAGTATACTTTTAATACTTTAGTTATGAGTTTTATGTTACAGATTTGTAGCGTAAAACTCATAACTACTGACTTTAGATGGCGGTACGGATCTTGTAGTTTTAGGCTTTAACACTCGCTTTTTAGCCTCACCGCCAAACTCGTAATACCGGCGCTATGGGAATCCCATGAAAAAACATAATTTTTAGGAGTGTGGGACTGACGTTGCGTTACAGGCTAAAAGGCTTGCAGTACAGGTATACCGACAAGACTTGTAATGGCTGTGGTGCTGTTTTAACACTGAAAATACCATATTTTCAGTGTTAAAAGACAAACGAACAAACTTGTAATCTAGTTGAATGTGTCCCTATAAATAGGGAAAAGTAGTACCATCATTTCATATACTTATACTTAATTTTGTATTATAATTATTTTTCGAAAATTAATTAAAACAGTATTTATTTGTATATACTTATATTTTTCCAAAGAAAATAATGTATTGATTTGGTTTACAACCAAGAAATACCTAGAAGATTTTTTTTCAACTTATTGGTGAATCATTTCTAATTATTTAGGGCTAGATTATCAGTGGATAGGTAATTAACTGTTCCTGCTCTCACGCTAACTCTACTCAACCTCTGCTCTTTGCAAGCGTATTACAAGTTTAAAATAAATATGTTTTGCTTTTGTGCTAACTCAACACGCGCAAAGAGCGGAAGTTAGAATATGACGACCGCGTTAACTTACTCTCCAATTTATTTTAATGGAGAAAGAAAAGTGCAATAAACCCTAACACCCATACTCGCACACTAACCCAAATCACCATAACCCCCTACTCTAATAACCTGCTGCATAGACCACTGCAAAGTCTCCACTACACTATTAATCCCTTACCCTCCACATAGCCCACAGCAAAGTATCCACTACACTATTAAACCCTAAAACACCACAACCCCCCATTGCAAAGTAACCCACTACACTATTAACCCCTAAACCACCACAACCCCATCACAAGGTAAACCACTACACTATTAACCCCTAAACCACCACAACCCCTATTCCAAAGTAACCCACTACACTATTAAACCCTAAGTTGCCATAATACCAATCGCAAAGTAAACCGCTTACATCTAAACCCTTAATCTAACACCCCTAAATTATCTCAAAACAGACTAACTGTTTCTGTAAAAAAAAAAACTTATCTGAAGAAATAAAAAAAAAAACTAGCCTTACCTTTTAAAAAGAAGAAACTAATCTTACCTTAAAGGGACAGTCTAGTCCAAAATAAACTTTCATGATTCAGATAGAACATGTAATTTTAAACAATTTTCCAATTTACTTTTATCACCAATTTTGCTTTGTTCTGTTGGTATTCTTAGTTGAAGGCTAAACCTAGGAGGTTCATATGCTAATTTCTAAGCCCTTGAAGGCCACCTCTTCTCTCAGGGCAATTTGAGAATTTTTCACCACTAGAGGGTGTTAGTTCATGTGTATCATATAGATAACACTGTGCCCATGCACATGGAGTTCCAGTGAGCCAGCTCTGATTGGCTAAAATGGATGTCTGTCAAAAGAACTGAAATAAGGGGGCAGTTTGCAGTGGCGTGGATACAAGGTAATCACAGAGGTAAAAAGTATATTAATATAACTGTGTTGGTTATGCAATACTAGGGAATTTGTAATAAAGGGATTATCTATATTTTTAAACAATAAAAATTCTGGTGTAGACTGTCCCTTTAAAACTAACAAACCTAAAATTGCTTAAAAAATAATCTTACATTAAAAAAAAAATCAAAAAACAACTAATATTACAAAAATAAAAAAACTAACGTTACAAAAAAACAAAAAAATACCAATAATAAAAGAATTATGCATATTCTAAAACCCCACTTAAAAAAACACCCCAAAATGAAAAACCTTTACAACAGAAATAGACATTAAAAGGACATATTGTAAGGGCATTGCCCTAAAGTGCTAAACAAACCAATTGTGGTGGCGTCCAAATGGTAATATTAAAATAAATATTGAAACAGATATAACAGATCTTATCTCAATAAGAAATACAAACAATAAATCTGTTACCAAACAGTTATACAATAATAGTCCCAAAAGAATCCGTGCTCTGCACTATTCAAAAGGTCTCAATGGATATCAAGGTATAGGTGGCTGCTCTCCTCTTCACAGACAAATCTGAACCAAACTATGTAGTGAAACACAAAACAGAGGGATGCCTCATGTGCAGATTAACCAAAAGTAAGCATGAAATGATGCAACCAAAATCCAAAAATGGGTACTCACATTTGGCAATAACACACCAATGTGCTGGTAGTGACGTGCTGATATTTTAGGGTGTATCAGCTCACCCTCTCTCCAGTTGAGGCGCCCCTCTGTTTTGTGTTTCACTTCATTGCCCTAAAGTGTCAGCTCTGTTTCTAACGAAAAAAAAAGTCTACGTAAAAAAAAACTTCTCTAAAAATTGCCCTGAAATGAATATTTGATTGGACATTTAGGTTGTTTGCTGCCAGGAAAAAAAACAAACCCTAATCTAAACAAAAAAAAAACAAAAAAAAAAAAAACCTAACACTAAACCCCCGAAGATGGTACTCACCAAAGATGAATCATGGCGGCAACGCTCCATCTTCTTTATAGAGGGATACCCTTGCATTCCTATTGGCTGATTTTAATTTCCAAATTCAAATCACACAATATAATTGTTTTCTATTGGCTGATTTCAATTTGAAATTGAAAATCAGCCAATAGGAATGTGTGCAACTGGTGATCACATGAAGAGGACGTCAGAAACAGAAGAAAAGAAGATTGATAAAGGGTGCCGCCGGGATTAAGATAGACCACCTCTAGGATGAAGATAGAGTGCCGCCACAAGGATTAATTTTTGGTAAGTACTATCTTCGGGGTTTAGTATTAGGTTATTTTTGGTGAGTTTTTTTTTGGATTAGGGTTTTTTCTTTTTTTCCTGGGCAGCAAAAAAAGCTGAATGCCTAGCCAAATGCCCTTTTTAAGTCAATTTTTAGAGTAGATTTTAGATAAGCTTTTTTTTTGGGGGGGGGGAGAATTAATTGCAGAGGCTTGTAGACTTTTTTTTTCAGAAAGAGAGCTGGCACTTTAGGGCAATTCTCAACAAAAGGCCCTTTAAAGGACTATTTCTGTAATTTAGTGTTAGTAAAGTTTTTTTTTAATTTGAGGTGTTTTTTTTTTAAGTGGGGTTTTAGAATAGGCATAACTCTTTTTTTTTGGTAATTTGTTTCTTGTTTTTTGTAATGTTAAGTTTTTTTGTTTTTGTTTTTAAATGTTGTAATAAAAGGTTTTATTATTTTTAAAAGTAATGTTAGTTTTTTCAGGTAAGATTTTTTTTAAGTTACTTTTAGTTTTATTTTTACAGGTAAGGTTAATCTGTTCTAGGGTAAATGAGGGAATATAAGGTTAGGGGGTTTAGATGTTATGTAGCAGTTTAGGGGTTAATAGAGTAGTGGTTTACTTTGTGATGGGGGTGTGGTGGTTTTAGGGTTAATAGTGTAGTGGGTTATTTTGCAAAGTGGGTTGTGGGGGTTCAGGGGTAAAAAGAATAGTTTAGTGCAATTGCTTCCTCCAACCGAACTCTATACCTTTCAGATCACATAAAATGGTTTGATTGGTAAATGTAATTGTGTTCGAGCGATCATATTTACTTTCAAATTGTAATACGAGCGGACATTGCTGCTCAATTAATTTATAGTTTAAACCTAAGTTTAAACTATAAATTAAACTAACATTACTATTATACTAAAAATAAAATAACTATCATTTAAATACATTAAATTACACATTAAAAAACTAAAACTACTAAAAGAAAAAATCTACAATTACAAAAAGTAAAAAATACTAAATTACAAAAAATAAAAAAACACTAAATTATGAAAAATAACAAATGAAATTATCCGAAATAAAAACAATAACACCTAATCTAATAGCCCTATAAAAATAAAAAAGCCTCCCCAAAATAAAAAAACCCTAGCCTACAATAAACTACCAATAGCCCTTAAAAGGGCATTTTTTGGGGGGCGGAGCCTCACAGCTAAGAGAGCAGACGTGTGGGCCTGGAGCTCTCCTAATCAAACTGACTAAAAATGGTCAAACATTCAATTTTGTAATTATTTAAACTGTTCAAACACATACGGCTAGATTTGGAGTTTGGCGGTAGATGGGCTGCTAACGCTACGCGTGGTTTATGTATAACGCACGGCATTGTTTGACTCCGGTATTTAGAGTTCAAAAAAGACCATCTAACGATGCTCCTAACGCGTGTATTTCACACGCGGAATCCTGCCCGCGTTAGACAGTCTCCCATAGAGATCAATGGAAAAGCAAAATAAATAGCTTTTTTCACCTAACACTTGATCTCGCGAGAAATACGCACAGCTCGGTCATATGACGCATACCACATCATGCACAACAATAACACGCCGCAAATGTCACAACAACAATCACTCAACAAAGCACACAAGCATTACACATTCACAAGCGGGGAGATTTTTATTAAAATTTAATACAGGGAATACGCATATACTTTAAGATGCGGAAATACGCTAAATAACAACAAGGAAAAAAAGAATATACATAGACTAGCAAAATAATCGCATTCAATATCACTATATATTAGGACAAACATACATATACAACACTTCACTAATAACACACCATCGCAAATTCACATTTAAACAGAATACCATTGGACAATGTTATAGAAAACGAGCACTATGACATCATCGCATTCTACACATTCCACAAATACTAACTCAAAATGAGCATGCGCAAATTCACACAACTAATACACATTGCACTAATATTAATTGCTAATAAAGCACACCTGAACACAATTTACAACGGAAATTGGTACATCATTAAACATTTACACAGGGTATATAAGCACCACACAAGCATGGCTTCTTTGACTGTGTTGCTGGTGGGTCTTTGGAGATTGGAGGTTTAAGATTAGAGAGTTTGTGCATTATTGTGAGTGAGTTAGTGTTAGTGTGAGAGAGTCAGTTGTTAGTGTTATCGTGAGTGAGTTAGTGGGAGTGGGAGTTAGTGGGAGTGTGAGAGAGTCAGTTAGTGGGAGCGTGAGTTAGTGCTAGTGCTAGTTATTGAGAGTTAGTGGGAGTGTGAGTTAGTGAGAATTAGTAGTAGTGTGAGTTAGTGAGAATTAGTAGTAGTGTGAGTTATTGAGAATTAGTAGTAGTGTGAGTTAGTGAGAATTAGTAGTAGTGTGAGTTAGTGAGAATTAGTACTAGTGTGAGTTAGCGAGCGAGTGATTTTTCTGTACACTTAACACATTTACACGCAAACACATTCAATACATACATACACTTATCAATAACACTACATACACTCCATACCCCATACCCCCTCATACTACACTCCATACCCCATTCCCTGTAGTCCCATTCCCTTTCATCCCATTTACTCTTATCCCATACCCCATCCCCATCCCATACCCATTCCCTAGTTACATTTAGTTTACATATCCTCCTTTTAGTCTTCTTCTTCTTTGTGTTTATTTAAATACTCCTTACCCTCTTTGTTTTTTTAGATCCCTCTCACACTTTCAGCACTTATTTTGTCTTTTTAGTTCTTTATTTTGACCCCCTTTCATTTCATCACACTCACTTTTTGTTTGATTATTTGGGGTTTAGTTTAGGGAACAGATGGAGGGCAGGCAGGGGAGAGGTAGAGGGGGGAGGAGAGGGAGGGGGAGAGGAACAGGGCAGGAAGGGGGGCAGGAAGGGGGGCAGGAAGCGGGGGTGGAAGCGGTGGGTGGACCCAGCCACTTGGTTTAAGATGAACAAGTGGCTGGGCCCAGTGGCGGACAGAGTAGGGCTTCACACTCCGGGAAACAGAGGGCATCGTCACAGGGGAAGGCCAAGGCGACTAGGGAGGCAAGGTTTTCGATGGAGGAGAAGGAGGCCCTCGTAGAGGCCTATATGGCCAGGTATAGGAGGCTGCAGCACCAGAAGACCACCCCGACTGAGAAGAGGAAGCTCTGGCATGAGATAAGGAATGCAGTCAATGCAGTGGGTGGCCGGAACAGAGATATGGACTCTATAAAACATCGCTACCAGGACTGTAAGATGGATCTCAAGAAAAAGTTAAGCCTGGAAGCCCGACATGGCGGCCCTGCCCTGGAAATCGAGTACTGCCGATGGGAGGAAATGTTGCGGCCCAGCATCTCCGAGGTGGATGTAGTCGGTATCGGAGGAATTGATACCGGGAACCTGCCATTCTCATCTGACGGTAAGCTCATTTAAGAAAAAATTCACATACGAATGTATTTCAAGGGACACTATACGCAAACCTTTACTTTCATGATTAAGGTAGCGAATACAATTTGACCAAACATTCAAATGTACTTATATTACCTAATTTGAATCATTCTTGAGATATATTTTATGAAGAAATAGCCATGCACACGGTGAACCAATCACAGGAGGCAGCTATATTCAGCTAACAATCAGCATCTTCTAAGCATATTTAGATATGCTTTTCAGCAAAGAATATCCAGAAAATGAAGCTAATTAGATAAGAAAAGTACATTAGAAAGTTGATTATAAATGTATGCTTCTAAATCATGAAAGATAAAACATTGGGTTTCATGTCCCTTTAAGGATCAGATTAATGCTATAACGTTATTTACACGCATTCACAATTACTTTGCGGTTACATCAGTATCTAGGCTATAGGTTAGGTGTGCATTTAAACAGACTGAAAACAAACGCTAAAACATTCAGATTGAACAGAGATATCACAAACACGGTTTAGAAAATGCGGAAATCGTATTGATTGTTAGATTTCAAAGTGGATTAATGATTCTGCATTTGTAATTGTATCGTAAGCTAAGTCATTTAAAGCTTGATTTGGAAATATGCTAATATATACATTTTTTATTTGTTCAAATATACAGAGTCTGGGGAGGAGGCAGCACAACAAATACAGCCTCCTCCATCTCCCCGGGATGAGAGTGGTGGGGAGGAATTTCCACTTTGGAGGGAAGAGGCCCCCCGTGATGAAGAGGGCACGGAAGCAGATGAAGAGGCCCCAGAAGCAGAGTAGGAGGCCGCGGAACCAGAGGCCCCTCAAGGACCCGCACCCCAACGTGCACGGGCACCCCGCCGTGCACGGGTACCCCGCCAAGCACAACAAGAGGAAATAGCGGAGGCGCGGGTTCTACTAGACTACATAGACCAGATGCGTAACTCCCGGATACAAAATATAGAAGGCCGAACTCGAATTCTTGAAGGACAAAACCAAATAATTGAAGGCCAAAACCAAATAATAAACATACTTAATAGAATAGAAGAAGGGCAAAACAGAATCATTAATCTACACCAAGAGATATTTAATTTTTTCCGGGAGGCGCATGCTGGTCTGCCTCCTGGTCCGCCTCCTGCTGCTGGGCCTCCTGCTGCTGGGCCTCCTGCTGCTGGGCCATCTTCTCCTGCCGGGCCATCTTCTCCTGCCGGGCCATCTTCTCCTGCCGGGACATCTCCTCCTCAGCCATCTCCTCCTCCTCAGCCATCTCCTCCTCCTCAGCCATCTTCTCCTCCTCAGCCATCTTCTCCTCCTCAGCCATCTTCTCCTCCTCACCTTGGTCATCCCAGAATTCTTCCTTCCACTCTTCCCACAACATCTCCAAGGAGAACTCGTCAGAGTCGGCAGTTGCCCCTCCCAGAGCCTCAGCCCCGTGGGAAGAGGGGAAGGAAGAGGAAGTAAGTATTTGTTTTCATGTTTAATGTTTTTTTTATTTAATGTGTAATGGATAGGTATGTTATGATGTGGTTTTCATACACTTGTGGACCACACTCTGTATATAATCTACTTCTATGGGACCGGGTCCATGGAGGCAGATTGTTTGCAGAGTGTGGGTTATAAGTGTGTGAAAACCACATCATCACATACCTATCCTTGTTCATGATATTGATTGGTTTCTGTGATGTGATGTCCAAACTGTTTCCCGAATCGCAAACAAAATTACCATTACAATTATCCATGATGGCATATTACTGTTTGAATGCCAATAACACAGCTTAAAGGGACAGTCAGAAAATTATTGATTACAAAGAAAACACTGTATTACGCATTATCAAGTTGGAAACAACAAAACATGGAGAAATACGTGTGACTTATGTGCTTACCCTTGTATCTATGACTATGAAAAATGACCACTTATTTGTTGTTCTGACATAACAACATTTTAGATATCAATGATCAATACATGGTAAATAATATGCTGTATGAGTACAAGGTTTAACATATACAAATGCTATCCAAATGCCCTCTAGTGGTCAAATTGTATAATGATTACATTCACTCTTCAAGCTCTAAGAAATGAGCACACGAACCTCATAGGTTTAGCTAGCAAATTAAAATAAACACAGACAAATAATTAATTGGTGAGAAACCTTTGATATCACTGATATTACAAAATTGACTTTTAGAATAATGCAAAACATTATTTGTTTTCTAAACTGTCCCTTTAACAAAATTACATATGCTAACATATATTTGAAGATTGTTGGTATATCTACATGTACTTGTTCAAACAATAAATATTGAAATCAGATTTATATTGACGTGTTAAATAAAGTCTATTTTCTTAAAGAGACATTATTGTGTTCATTTAATTTTAGAAAGACATTTGTTTTAACAATGATGAATATGGTTTAAAGTCCTTTTAGGAGTGGGGTGTGAAAATATGCTAACAATAATATATTTGGAGATTAACCAATGTGGAACTCATACATGATACAAAAATAAACATTTGCATTAAAGGGACAGTATACTATATTTTTAACAGAACTGTATGTAATAGACACTACTAGAAACAACAAGATTAACATATACTGATATCAATATTACAAAGCTTTAAACACTTTCAAAGAAAATAGGGTTATCTCTATTGAAAATATAGATGAACCCCCATTACAACCGTAAAACAAGACAATACCCCATCATTAACATATGAAAAGACCCTTTACACACACAGGAGAAAGCTGGAGATGGTACTCACATGAAACTCAGAGGCTTGGCGAGGAGTCTGAAAATTACTTACATTTTCTTTGAACAGAAGCAAAATGAAACGTGTATTTGTTAAACAATGGACTATTTAACTAGAGACAAAATAAAAAGTTTTGATTTATAATGTGAGTGTCTAATGAACCTTTAATAGAATATACGACGAAATTACATTTAGAAGAAGTCGGCATCATATATTTAGCATATGATAAAGATAAATGCATATTGATTACTTGATTCTAACACAATAGTGCATATTTATGAATTAGATATCTTTAACATTAAACACAACAGTCATTTTACATAAAAAGGAACATATTGTTGACAAACATATTAAACAACATGGACTATAGAGATTTGCACTTGCCTCGAAATATCTTATGCATGAAAACATTTTGCTTTCGTTCGTTTATTCAACCAGACATCCAGCAAAAGAGAATGTGGTGGTCTTTATCAGCTATGGTTCAACAATGTAACATGATGCAAACAATCCATATTCGCAATGTTTTTAAACTTGGCTTCATTCACAAACGTGTTTAACGTGCACAAACAAATATTGCGGGACTTCGTAATACAATCAGATGTTTTTTTACCTTTGCATGTGACGTCTTAATTAACATGGCGCTTCCTTGATCACGTAAGAACGCAATCCAATAAAAGGCACATTCCTGATCACGTAAGAACGCAAACAAAAAAAAAGGCGCATCCTTGATCGCGTAAAAACGACATCCAATAAAAGATGCATCCTTGATCGCGTAAAAACGTCAGTCAATACAAGGAATCATTGGACAGCCTGGCAGGTGACGTCTTAAGCAACATGGCGCATCCGCGATCGCAGAAAAACCGCAGTCAATACAAGGACTCAGTTGACAGCTTGGCATATCACTAAGAAACGCATTTATATTTTTGAAACTAGTATGTGTCTAGATTGATATCTAGGAATGTCACGAAATCATGATTCATCTTTTCGGACTTGACTGTCCCTTTAACTATAGCTATGGTGTATATCTTTAACATTTAAAAGATACACATGAGAAATACATATGCCATTGATGTTTTAAGATATGTTTAGATTGTTTGGGAATAACAATAATGACACATGTATTGATCAAAGGGGTCATTTATTCAAGTTGAAATATGGTCAGACTGCCTATAGCCATATATGGGAGGAGAAGTATTTTTAACAATATTTTTAAAAACATATTCCTCATATAAAATATGCGCATTACACACAGAGATTGATTTGGTTACACTTTTACAATAAGATAGAATAGAAAATGAAATACATGTGCTGTCAACATTACAATAAGATTGTTTATTATTAAGATTATATGTCCTTGTTCATGTAAAAAGGACAAAAACGCTTTATCAATGACATGAATAAGGAGGACAAAGAATCGTGCAATGATATGTCTTTTATTAGTATGTCAGAAAACAACAACGTTTATAAATAATATGGTAAAGATCTGGAAAATGGAGACATATGACAAGGTAACAGAGTGCATCACAGTCCATGAAGAGAGTTGCCAAGGGCCACCATAGCCCCATTGTAGATATATGACAAGGTAACAGAGTGCATCACAGTCCATGAAGAGAGTTGCCAAGGGCCACCATAGCCCCATTGTAGATATATGACAAGGTAACAGAGTGCATCACAGTCCATGAAGAGAGTTGCCAAGGGCCACCATAGCCCCATTGTAGATATATGACAAGGTAACAGAGTGCATCACAGTCCATGAAGAGAGTTGCCAAGGGCCACCATAGCCCCATTGTAGATATATGACAAGGTAACAGAGTGCATCACAGTCCATGAAGAGAGTTTCCAAGGGCCACCATAGCCCCATTGGAGCCATATGACAAGGTAACAGAGTGCATCACAGTCCATGAAGAGAGTTGCCAAGGGCCACCATAGCCCCATTGTAGATATATGACAAGGTAACAGAGTGCATCACAGTCCATGAAGAGAGTTTCCAAGGGCCACCATAGCCCTATTGGAGCCATATGACAAGGTAACAGAGTGCATTACAGTCCATGAAGAGAGTTGCCAAGGGCCACCATAGCCCCATTGGAGCCATATGACAAGGTAAAAGAGTGCAACAGGCACAACAATAAACTTAAAATAAGGCCAAATGGCAACAATAACAAAAACATCAACATGTGGACGGAGGAATCTTATCTGCGACCTTGGAGCATCTCCAGATCCTCCACTTACTGGTCATCCTCTTCATCGTCTTGTGCATGTCCAGCTCCAGATTCAGGCCTTGAATTTAATAGCATGATTTGACGCAGAGTCAAATCCTGAACCTGGAGCTGGGCCTGCATGGTGTCGTTCATCCCTCTCAGGACAGCTGCGTTCCTCAACACGGCCTGCTCTACTCGTGCTATACCTTCTAGCATGAGTCATGCTGAGTCACAGCCTAAAATAAAGAATAAATCAAATATTAAGGATAATTACACAACAGAAGAAAAAATAAGCAAAGATACATTGTCATCATAAAGACAAATCATTATTTACATCAATTTGTTAAAATTGATTCTTTACACATTAAATATGTTATTCAGACAGACCGAAATCATTAAAGGGACAGTTTACTCAAACATGTTGTCCCCTTTAATTGGTTTTCGATGATCCACTTATACAGCTTGAGTGTATAAAATCTTGTTAAAGGATTTACATTGTACTTACATTAGCAATTTATTTTAATTATACTGTGGTAGGCACACCTATCCTTAAACATTTTGGCGTTGAGGACAAGCTGTGTAAACATAGCAACCTGAAGAAATTACATTCCCACTGGGTTAGACAAGAGATAATGTATCAACATTTGTACATAAATTGTTGGATCCAAGTAGTGGTGATTGGTATATGTAGTGATATCAAATTAAAGGGACACTGAACCTAAATATTTAATTGACTGATTCAGATAGAGCATGACATTACAAATATGAAAAAAATTACACATATTCTTTAAATGTTTGAATTCTCTAGATATATTTTGAATGCAAGAATGTAGGTTTATAGGGCAGGCCATATTTGTTTATCAACTTTGGTTGTCCCTGCTGGTTGATGGATCCATTCATCCAACAATAAAGAAATGATGTCCACAATTATTTTCTATTTAAAATTAATTCTAGGCATTTCTTAGTTTAAATAAAGATAGCAAGAGAATGAAGAATAATTGATAAGAGTAGTAAATTATAAATTTGATTAACATTTTGTGCTCTATTTCAATCACAATAGAAACAATTTGCCTTCAGTGTACCTTTAAGTATCTTATAATGTGGATTTTGAATGATACTTACAGCTGTGCCTGGGAAGGACAATCCGACACCCAGGACAATGAAGGTTGAGACAGGGGGAGGGATGGGATTGGGTTGGGGAGGGATGGGATTGGGTTGGGGAGGGATGGGCTGCTGCTCTGGGGTAGCCCATACAGCTGGGGAGTGGTGAGTTGGGGGCTGGGCAGCTGGGGTAGCTGTACGGGCCAAAAGACAGGGAGAGCAGCGAAGGGGGACGAAGGGGCGTTTTTTGGGAGGGATACAACAGGACAAATGGGAAGGGCCAGGAGGGGAAGAAGACTGGGCAGGGGGCTGGGCAGGGGGCTGGGCAGGGGACTGGGCAGGGGGCTGGGCAGGGGAATGGGCAGGGGGCTGGGCAGGGGACTGGGCAGGGGACTGGGCATGGGGCTGGGCAGGGGACTGGGCAGGGGACTGGGCAGGGGAGGAACAATGATGACCAGAAGCAGAGGATCCATCTGAAATATATATAATAAATATATTAACATCTCATACATCATGAAATCAAATCAACGCATTTCAACTTGATTATGTTTGCAATATACTTAGAAGTGTGTTTGAATTTCTAAACAATGATGACATGAGGATATGGTATGCATATAGGCACTCAGATGAATATCAATGACTGTCTGTACAATTCTAAAATTATAATTGTGGTTTGGGCTAGAATATGCATGTGACATCATGATGGCATGAATTTCAAATCAAAATATTTAAACAAATCCAAGCATATCTTCATGCTGCCTGATATATAAAGGGGGCAGTAGTGTATTTGAACAGACAAATAATATTCCTTTTTAAAGTGCAAAAGCTGTAGACTTTGAATGTCTTCAATAAAATGATTTCCAATAAAGCAACATGTTTGTAAACATGATAGATATATTTCACATACCATCAGACTTCAAGGCAGCCTCTTCCTCCTCCGTCACACATGTTAAATCAATCTCTGTAAAACATAACATGTTGTGTACACGTTAAGATCAGATATTATAACATATGTTACTGTTGCTCAAAGACACACATCAATGTTGCATTAAAGATATACACACCCAAAGTTATGATTTACATAATTTTGATGGAGCATACAAATGACATTAGATTTGTTATTCTCAATGATTCAGATTTTCAATTTATTGTTTGTATTAATTTTAAAATCATAAAAGCATAGTACATAGAACATTTAAGATTTCTCATGTGTGTATCACTTGATGATTGTTGTCAAAAATGAACATGGAAACAAACATATGCTATACATCTTCTGAATAACAAAGGTGTAGACTAAGAAAGTTTTAATTATTAATCTTTCAATATTCCAAGAAAATTAATATATAATCAGAGGAGTAAATTATATGTTTGTTTCAAATGTTATGCTTCATGAGAATCATGCTCATAATATTGATTACCAATACACCTTCAATGACATATAAATGAGTCAATGGACTTACCAGAAGACTGCAAATGCGGCTCTGTGTCAGTGCTGGATTCCTCAGGGCTCCCCACACTAACTCTCTCTATGAATGATATAGATATATATTAGTGAACGCATTTGGGATAGCACTAAATCACATCTGTAGCGATTTTTAAGAATAATCAACTTGAAAATGTGAAGAATAGACCAGTCATTATCCAAAAAAATGCTTGATTGAATCAAGGGGATTCTGTTAAAAATGATGTATTGAACATATGTTTAATTTCTGACTATATTAGACATCAAAATCATCTCATATGATGCTATTGCATATCTAAATATACCCATTGATCAATGTTCTTAAAAGAATACACACAAACCACATTTTGAATAACAGCTGTTGACAAATATAAACAAAGACATGTGGCACATCGAGCCATTTGTGCAATGTACATTAATCTTGTTTAGGACACAACACATATTTATCACAATACAAAACCAAATTGATTAGTACAAATATGTAATCATGGTGCTGTTAGAGTATGCTGATATCTATAAAGTAACTCCAACAGTGAATATGTGAATTATATATCAATATTGTCTAATCCAAAGAATGTAAAGATGAATGAATCTATTGTTTATTAAAGAGACACTGACATGATTTATTTCAATCATTGATTTCACTGTTCAAACTGTTCCAAATAATTTTACATTGACTCATATTATAATTGGAATGTTGCTACATTTTAATCTTAAATGCAGATAAGCAATATTGGATTCAATAAATATTGTTTGTTGAAGGTATCCACCAATCATCAATCAAAACCCAGGTTGGTCAACCAAAATTGAGCTGCAGATAAACGTACATTCCTGATTTTAAAATACATTTAGCAATAGAATATTTCACATATGATTATAGTATTATATTTAAATGTTGATTAATATTGCATGCTCTATCTGAATGACAACATTAATAATTTTAGCTCAGTGTCCCTTTAATATAAAAATATATTGATTTGACAATGTTGGTGTTAATGAATTCTCTACTCCATATGTTGATGTAATGAATGGGATTGAGCATGCAATTCCAATCTAATATGTTATTTAAGGATATCCTAAGAATTATTTAATTTTCATCTATTAAAGGGACATGAAGCTCTAAATGTGTAATTGTATACTTTTTGAAACTATGTACTACTGTTATCTGAACACATGATTTTAACTTTTGTCAAAATGCCAATTTATGCATAAAAAAACAGCCGGATAATACCAGTAATGCATTGTTTAACCTAAACCAAAATCCATTTTATTTTAAAAGAACTAAAACAATAGACTGAACCAGTGTAGCTCATAAAATGTTTAAACAAAACAATAAAATCACGTTTAAAAATCATTCTATGTAAAATTTAGTTGGCATGTCCCTTAAATGACGTGATCAATTTCAAAAATGGAATCTATATTTTAAAAATCTAAACATATGCAAAAGTGTGTGTATTTTTAAAAAATGTATACAAATAAGATTAAGCAATACACAAGGGAAGAATATAAATTGGACATTCAAAGAATCTTACATTAAAATTAAGACATCCAGAATAGATGGGATATCTTAAATTCCAAACAAAATCAGAGTAGTCTTACAATGTAATCCTATTTTTTTTTTATTTATTCTTATTTGCAAAAAGTTTTAAAATCCATTTTGCAGATACATATAAATATTGAACAATGTGGATTTAGTATGTAATGTTCTGTCCATGTTTCTAAGACAAATGTCAATTAAAATGAGACATACCATACTGTGACAAGCCCTGCCTTGAGGATCCAGCACCAACATCCAGATCTGTAATATATTAAATGAGGATTGGATATCATTAATACAAATCATGCCATGTTTAAAATCTTTACATTATTAGCAAATCAATTAAAAACTATTAATCCTTTGGTAGTCCCATGAGTTAATTGTTTCCTCAATTAAATTCATGATAAATATATCCTGTACTCTTATTTTCAATCAGTTGTGTTGTTTACTGTAGCTTTAATTTTTTTTTTTTGTTATTTCATTCTCATCAATTGATGTGCATATGTTATAATTTTTTTGGATTCTGCTTTTTTTTTTTTTATTATGTCTAATATTGAAAATAAGAATACAGTATTCTTCACATATATAATAATTCACATTTCATTTTGACCAACATGTGTAAAGCAATGCCACTTACAGCAAACCCATGTTAACGTGTATGCGCAATTCCATTTTCGCGATCATTGCGCAATGATTCCAAGCGGAATTACGCATCCGTCATTTGACCAACATGTGTAAAGCAATGCCACTTACAGCAAACCCATGTTAACGTGTATGCGCAATTCCATTTTCGCGATCATTGCGCAATGATTCCAAGCGGAATTACGCATCCGTCACTTGACCAACATGTGTAAAGCAATGCCACTTACAGCAAACCCATGTTAACGTGTATGCGCAATTCCATTTTCGCGATCATTGCGCAATGATTCCAAGCGGAATTACGCATCCGTCACTTGACCAACATGTGTAAAGCAATGCCACTTACAGCAAACCCATGTTAACGTGTATGCGCAATTCCATTTTCGCGATCATTGCGCAATGATTCCAAGCGGAATTACACATCCGTCATTTGACCAACATGTGTAAAGCAATGCCACTTACAGCAAACCCATGTTAACGTGTATGCGCAATTCCATTTTTGCGATCATTGCGCAATGATTCCAAGCGGAATTACGCATCCGTCATTTGACCAACATGTGTAAAGCAATGCCACATACAGCAAACCCATGTTAACGTGTATGCGCCATTCCATTTTCGCGATCATTGCGCAATGATTCCAAGCGGAATTACGCATCCGTCATTTGACCAACATGTGTAAAGCAATGCCACTTACAGCAAACCCATGTTAACGTGTATGCGCAATTCCATTTTCGCGATCATTGCGCAATGATTCCAAGCGGAATTACGCATCCGTCATTTGACCAACATGTGTAAAGCAATGCCACTTACAGCAAACCCATGTTAACGTGTATGCGCAATTCCATTTTCGCTCTGTGACGCATATTCTGTAGAGCTCAAGAAACATCATTCCTATTTCATGTGTCACTAATCTAAAATCAGATATCTAAACATCATATGTAGTGTATGTTGTGAGATCTGTATAGGTTTAGTATCTGACTATATACACATTTTGTAAAAAAATTTAAATATTAAGATATTATATGAAGTTGGATAGTTACCTGGTTCAGATTCTCCATCATCTCCTCCCAGGCCACCGGACAGAGAAGCAGCTGCCCTGGCCCCCGCGTCAGGACTTTCAGATCCCGCAGCTGGGAGGGAAGAAGAGGAGGCCGAGGATGGCGAGGATCTGAATCTTTTGGGGACCCGGAGATTGAGGAGCTCGCATAAAGTCACCTCATAAGAGAGTAGGTATAGTTTCCGCGGGGCCTTTCTTTGGCCCCCTCTTTTACGGGCTTGTACCCAGTCCCTTATGAGGTTGACTTTTTTTGTTAAGCGCAACCTCATATCTCCGAATCTCCTCATGATTTGATCCTGGCTCCTCTGGACGTCACACACCAATCTAACCGCATTGGTGATAGACTCCCAGAGGGCCTTCTTAACAGGCGCATCTGTCAACCTCCTCTTGTTCCCAAACAGCTGGCGATAAAAGTCCTTGACGGCGTGGACCAGTGCAGCGCTCTCCTGCTTGGTGAACCTGGGAGCTGACATGCCTGCTGGGTTGTATAATAAATCCCGGTATATTATAATTAGAATATATACTGCCTGCAGGCATTAGAGAACTGACAAAGATGGCAACGTGTAATCGACTTTTATATGGTGAAGTAAACATGAGATGCACCATGGGACAAGTTATCTGTACATCTGATTGGATAAAAGTTTGAAATATTGTTATAATGTCTGTGAGACCATCCTGACTCAAGTTGTGTTTGTGTGATGAACTCTGATTGGCCGTTCCTTAATGTTTCATATCTTAGTAACTTCCTTACACATACCTCCTGGTGGTGCTGTTACTTCATTTTTCATGTAGACTTATTTGTAACTCATGGGCCTGTCATGCGGATATGTGTGACGCAGATTTAATATCAGTTATCCGTTAAATATTAATGATAAAATTCTATTTAATATCTAATATTGTCACATTATTAAATGTTGTATACATTTTTCGGTTTAATAACGGTCTGTTTCTTTAATACAAATACACATTTAATATTGTATGTCTTTATTGTTCATAAAATCCATTTCTTTACTTATTGTGAAGTATTGATATTGCTCTATTAAATGTATTTCATAATGCACATTGATTGTGTGCTATTGCGTGACATTAGACTCTAATGTTTAAAGATGCTAATCTGGTGTTTCAAGATGCGTTTCCCACGCAATATTTCTGAATGTTCAAATTCAGGTTATAATGTCATTAACTTGGATAATCTGTTTATAAATGTTAAACTACAGGTTTGTTTGTTATTAGTAAATAAACCTTGAGCTTGTATTTGTCTGAACTGCTCATATATGTTATTGTGCAATGGCGTCTTTATTTTTAAATAGACATTACAAACAAACAATTGTATCAAATGATCTGTAGAGATAGAAAATTGTTTAGACTTTAAAATGTAAATCAATTTATCTTAGTATTTAGATATCCTCAACAGAAGAAATTTAAATGCACATGGTTGAGCCAATCACATAAGGCATCTCTGTGCATCCACCATTCTTCATCTACTGAGCCTATCTCGATATGCTTTTCAAGCAAAGTATGTCAAGATAAGAAGAGAAGTAAATACAATCTTTAAATCTCTTAAAGGGACACTGTCCAAACAAATTTAGCGTTTGTGATTCAGATTGAGCATGAAATGTTAAGCAACTTTATAATTTAATCCGATTCTCAAATATTAAGAATTATCTTGTTATCTTTCTTTGCAAATCAATAATGATATTTTAGATTACGGACAATTGTTGCAAAAAACCTGGGTTGTCCTTGATGATTGTTGGATAAATTAATCCAACCAAAAAAACCAAGTTCTGTCCAGAGTACTGAAGCAAATAAATTATCTATTTAATGCATTATTTTTAAATTAATGATAGCAACATCACAAAGAACATTGATAATATGAGACAATTTTTAAAGTTGCTTAAAATAGAATACTCATTCAGAATGTATAAATCATTAATTTTTTTAACTGTCTCCCTTTAAGTATATTTTGAGTTCATGTCCATTTAAAGAGAAATTTCACAATAATGCTTGAAAAATCTGAAACCTAGACACCTTCCTTTTGCTAAATTAGAATAACATATGAGTAAAGCATATTTAGATTAACTTCTGGATTGTTTTAGACACTGACTGAAATATGTATTGTAAAGGATGTATTTTGGAGTCTTCAGCTTAGAGGGACATTAAGCTATATGTTATGTATGCATTTTGGATAAGATTATAATATTTGAACAACTTAATATGTTTTGGTATTCAATCATTAGATTGTAATTATATGTATTCTTGGATTAAATACATATCTACATAGGCTATTTTGATGCTGATTGTTGGTTGCACATAGATGCCTTATGAAATTGACTAAGATATTTGCATTGATGTATCTTTTTTGAAGTATATTTAAAGACTGAATGTAATTCTATAGTACTTTCTAAATATGTTTAAATTCTTTTATGAATTTTTAAAAAATCAATACACAATATACTTTGTGAATGTCCCTTTAAGGGCCAAAACATTTTGAATGTTGATTTAACATTGTCAAAATAAACTAAAGGGGAATGAAAATGATAAAAAATTAAAAAAGTTTTGAAAATAATGTTTTGAGATACCTAAGGAAGATACAAGATCTTATAAAATTAATTTTACATTCAACAACACTGTCACTTTAATGTAATTGAACCACTTCCCCTTCTTAAAAGTGAAACAAAATAATTCTTGAAAAATTTTGACTACATATCCTAAATTTTTTTAACATCTAAGAATTTCAAAAGAAAAGCATCGATGGATCTCACTCCCCAATTAATTTAAAAAAGATATTTTAATTTAATATTCTCTGAATCAGTGGATTTTCTAAAATTAATGCATTATTTGATCTTATGCATGTGCTTGTCAAATAGCCAACTACCAGTCATGGGAGTCAAATTGTTTTTTATTGACAGATTATATGGATATTTATTATAATCTGTTCAAAAGAGTGTATTTAATAATAAAATGTTTATTATTACCATTTAAAAAATTAAAAGTTTCTTGAAAAAAAATAAAAAAAAATATATTCCTGGAAGTCATCAGATGACAATCTGAAATTAAAAAAGAAAATTTTAACAAAGTTAATACACACGTTGTCAAATATTCATAAAATACATTTACAATCATCTTGTGTCTATGCTCTAACTTTGTTCAACATTTTATCCAGATATTTATTAATTAAATTTAAAAATAAAGAAAATAAACATACACCATTATATTGTGTAAGAAAAATTAAATTTAAATATCTGAATTTCTAATTATACATTATAATGTATATCACATTTCAATAATATATATGTATGCTGAACATAAATGTAATATTTCATGTCCATTCAAATACCTCTATATCAACTATAATATGTATTCCTTTTTCAGATTGTGATCCCTAAATATCTAATTATGAATTAAATATGACTAATGTATGTAAGCTACTAATATTCAACATTCTTCCTGTGATTCTTAACTAGCATGCATTGGTACACCAACCTGGATAATGCATGGTCTTTGAAAGTCAATTCAGGTGTAAACAGTTGATCTTCAATAGGTGTCTTATTCATCAGTTCATAAAATAGAGGACTGAAATACCATCTAAAAAAGTAAAATCATCTAAGTGTCTGATTGTGATCCCTAAATATCTAATTATGAATTAAATATGACTAATGTATGTAAGCTACTAATATTCAACATTCTTCCTGTGATTCTTAACTAGCATGCATTGGTACACCAACCTGGATAATGCATGGTCTTTGAAAGTCAATTCAGGGGTAAACAGTTGATCTTCAATAGGTGTCTTATTCATCAGTTCAAAAATAGAGGACTGTGAAATATCATCTAAAAATTAGAAAATAATCTAAGTGTCTCCAATAGGATGCCTCCACAGCCTTATTCTATCAAATAGTTGGCACTTACCATGTGCACATGTCTTTGTATGGTTTTCAAGGTCAGCAGATTTGAAAGATAATGCCAGATATGATCCCATTGGTATAATTCAATTTCAATCTTGGCTTTTTCCACTGTCAGTCTGGGCAATCTTCACTGTCAGGCTTCTTATTCTTCCCTTTCAGTCTTTAGATTAAGTCAGCTCCCTAATGGCAGAAAAAGTTTAATAAAAATTACTACAAGTGTGTGAATCAGTTCTGTACCCCTCTACCACCCCCCATTTCATAATAAATTTCTGTCACTAGCTTACTAAGCATGTGTAGCATCTTGTGTTATGTTCTATCAAGTGTGAAGATGAGTCATATTGAGCATAACGAACCTCTAATGTGTGACATTGAACCATAGTCATGCTAGAGGATAGTTATGCTAGAGGATCCCTTTCTGAGTATTTACATTTTAAGTAATGTGTAAACTAAATACTAGTTTACAAAATGTATGCCATATGATGTATTTGTGTACAATTCATGCCAGCAACAGTCCATACATTTATACTTACCAGCTGAAGTCCTCTTTTAAAACCATGTGGCAAAGACTCGCTACAGGACCCAATGCCCAGAGCATCACCTATATTAATAAATGAAACACATTTTTAGCATTTGATGAACAATCCTAACATGTTTGCACAATTCTCTACTTGTCATTTCCCTAGAGTTCACATCTATTGACAATACTCCAGTCTAACTTCTATTATTTACCGTCTAAAGTGGCGGTTGATGATGTCTGCTCTGACATTGAGCCCCTCGTCCCGGAATGGCCCCTCTAGAACAGGATCATCCTCCTCATCTCTGAGGAGGTTTCGGTGCGCCGGGACGCCCTGCAGCATCCCAACCCGCTGTGCAATATTATGCAGGACGCTACAGGCTACAACGATCTTAGCCACCTTCTTTGGGTTGTACTGGAGGGCTCCAGGCACCTGAACCTCATCTTCAGGAGCCCGAACATCCGTTCAACCACCGCCCTGGTTCTCTTATGAGCCCTATTGTAGCGCTCCTCAGACACATCAGTCGGGCTACGCAAGGGGGTAATGAGCCAAGGCCGGCTCATGTACCCAGAATCACCTATAAATTATGAACAGAACATAATTCAAACAGAATCCTCAAAATAGTATTTGGAGTCCAATAAAACTTTTTTTACACGATAATCCACTAACAAATGTTTAATTTGTAAAAGAATAATCTAGTTCAATATTATTCTCTATCTTCCCATTTCAGCTAAGACATGCTACATATGCGTATTTCTCCTAAACCAGACCTTATGTAAAATGGCAACTAAATGGTTACATTGCATTCTGTATCTGAGTATTTAAGGTAAGACATGCTACATATCTGCATTGAACTAAAAGTAGACATTAGCGGAAAGAGACAATGACATGGTTAAATTGCATTAGGTAATATCTTCCCATTTCAGCTAAGACATGCTACATATGCGTATTTCTCCTAAACCAAACCTTGTGTAAAATGGCAACTAAATGGTTACATTGCATTCTGTATCAGAGCATTTAAGGTAAGACATGCTACTTATCTGCATTGAACTAAAAGACATTAGCGGAAAGAGACAATGACATGGTTAAATTGCATTAGCTAATATCTTTCCATTTCAGCTAAGACATGCTACATATGCGTATTTCTCCTAAACCAAATCTTGTGTAAAATGCAAACTAAATGGTTACATTGCATTCTCTGAGCATTTAAGGTAAGACATGCTACATATCTGCATTGAACTAAAAGTAGACATTAGCGGGAAAATAAAATAAATGGTTAAATTGCATCCGATAGCTGAACATTACGCTAACATTTTAAAACTACAGTGGCAATTGTCAAACTAATTAACCATGTTGTGCACAAATACTCACCAACGAGATAACCAGGGGGCATTTGTCTTTCCTCAAACGGTCTCCACAGGGACGACAGAGAGAGGATGCGGGCATCATGTCTAGCCCCTCCAAAATTCGCACACACATGCATAATCCTCATCCGTGCGTCACAAACATACTGCACGTTGAGGCTATGAAAATGTTTGCGATTTCTGAAGGGCAAGTCATCAATTGGAGCATGCAGCGCAATGTGGGTACAATCAATGGCTCCCAAGACATTGGGCAATTCAGCAATATCAAAGAATTCCCGCTTCAGGCGCCTCCAATCACCATCATTCTGTGGGAATCCTATGTATTGCTTACTGATACGTACCATGGCATCCAGAAAGTTATCAAACACCACAGAGAATGTACCTTGAGCCAGGCCATGCATGTACATTTCTCCGGATTGAAAATTCCCGGAGGCCAGGACGTATAGACAACTTAGCATCTTACTCATGGCGGGAACAGCAGTCCTTATTCTTATACGTGGCTCCAAATTAGGTTTAAGAAGATCGTAAAGGCCAATGAGCTGTTCGCGATTGAGCCGATACTTATCATAAACCTCAAAGTCGCTCATGTTTTCCAAGGTGGGTCTCACCCTGTAGATACGAGGACCACGAACCAGATGACCCCTTCATCTCAGTCTGAGCTGCCGAGGCTGCCTGATTCGATCAACAGCTAGTTCGCCAATAGCAGCACCAGCAGTGTCTACCATGTCATCGTCATCCATCTTTCAAAACAGCGTAACAAGGTATGCACTTGATCTGATGTGGATCACAAGTGATGCTTTGGCCATGTTGTTTGGGGGATTTATAGTACAATTAGTCCAATGGTAGTGAGTTTGTAATGATTGCTAATTGTATTCACTTGTTTGTTTGTGAGCGGCGCGAATGCTTTCACAGTGGGCGTTTTTTTGTTGTTTGCTGAAATGTTGTTTTCCAACAATGAATCTCAATGTGAAAGTGTCAAATATCACACATACAGTGCATGTTTGTAATGTTTGATCATATGCGTAATCAATATTTCTTAAACGCGATCTTATAGTAACAAACACACGTCCAGACTAACATGAATGAAAGTGCATAGTTGTGTATAATGTGCATCGAATGTGATCGATCAATGTTGCTGCAATATTGTTTGTAAACGATAAAGTAACATCTGCCATCTGTAGTATTGTATATATAAGTGATTGCCGAGCAGTCAATATTGTACGCGTCCATTTAAAATCGCAATAATAATTCAGAACTTCCCGTCTGCCATCTGTAGTATTGTATATATAAGTGATTGCCGAGATGTCAATATTGTATGCGTCCCATTCAAATGGCACTAATACTGAATAACTTCCGGCTGTCATCTGTAGTATTGTATATATAAGTGATTGCCGAGCTGTCAATATTGTATGCGTCCCTTTCAAATCGCAATAATAATTCAGAACTTCCCGTCTGCCATCTGTAGTATTGTATATATAAGTGATTTCCGAGCTGTCAATATTGTATGCATCCCTTTCAAATCGCAATAATAATTCAGAACTTCCCGTCTGCCATCTGTAGTATTGTATATATAAGTGATTGCCGAGATGTCAATATTGTATGCGTCCCATTTAAATGGCACTAATACTGAATAACTTCCGGCTGTCATCTGTAGTATTGTATATATAAGTGATTGCCGAGCTGTCAATATTGTATGCGTCCCTTTCAAATCGCAATAATAATTCAGAACTTCCCGTCTGCCATCTGTAGTATTGTATATATAAGTGATTTCCGAGCTGTCAATATTGTATGCGTCCCTTTCAAATCGCAATAATAATTCAGAACTTCCCGTCTGCCATCTGTAGTATTGTATATATAAGTGATTGCCGAGATGTCAATATTGTATGCGTCCCATTCAAATGGCACTAATACTGAATAACTTCCGGCTGTCATCTGTAGTATTGTATATATAAGTGATTGCCGAGCTGTCAATATTGTATGCGTCCCTTTAAAATCGCAATAATAATTCAGAACTTCCCGTCTGCCATCTGTAGTATTGTGTATATAAGTGATTGCCGAGCTGTCAATATTGTATGCGTCCCATTCAAATGGCACTAATCCTGAATAACTTCCGGCTGTCATCTGTAGTATTATATATATAAGTGATTTGCGATCTGACAATATTTATTGATTGTCCCATTCAAATCTCCCTAATAATGCTGTTCCAAACTGTTATTTACGTATATGTTGTATTGTAGTATTGAGTGGTAAATTTCTGAAAGGGGCGGTACAGTCGTGAATCTGTGATGTGTATGGTTGAATCTTCTAATGACGTCATGATATTATTAACCTGCCTATGTAGTTCTGAAATCCTCATTGTGTTGTTGTATTGTGCTACATTGTTATTGTGTGCTGAATAAAATCTAAATGTGTGCTTTGTGGTTGCGTGATGGGTGATGCGTGTTATGTACATGTACGTATATATTGTGATTGTGTCCCACATATGCTGACTTTTATATAGCGGTCTGGCATTATTGTTCCTTCCCATAAACTGACATCTGTAATCTGGTGTACTGATGTTCTTGTTGTACGTAATTCCTAATGGTTTCTGGTGATGGAATCATGATGTTAAAAGTACAGAAAAATCCATATGTTGTGTTTTGTGATTCCTAGAGAGAATGTAATGTGTTTTTCCCCCATCATTTGAATGCACATGTATGAGTGAATGTTAAAAGTAATGTATGTGCATCCATGATTGATCATGTGTTAAACCTATGTAGATATGCTGTTGCTACAAGCATATGAGTTGAATAAATGAAATGCAATAATAAAGGTAAATGAGAATTGTTTCCCATTGTGTATCGTTTGTGAATCTTGAAAAGTTTAAATTATTTTTGTGTCCGTTTAAATGTAATATTTTGATAAAGAAAAGTTTGTTACTAGTGATGTTGATTTGTAGTTAATGTAATATAAAAGTCTGAAACAATTTAATGGTGTTGTGAATATTCAATAAGTACAATCCATAAATCCACCATAGGGAAATAGTCATCTCTTGATCTATTTATCATAGCTTGGTCTAACGCATAAAAGCATGTATTTTCTAGCGCTGGTATTTGGAGTTTTTCGGTCTACGCTATTTGCGTGCGTTAGGGAAATGTGGGTTTTGCGTGCACGAGCACGTCTTCCCAATAGAAGTCAATGGAGGCTCTAAAATTTGGTAAATTTTTTTTTCAAAGACTGGTTTTCCTCGTAAAGTGAGTGACGTCATGAGCTTGTGTGAAAAAGTAACTAAATCGTGTTCTTTTTGTAATAAATAAATATTTTTTGTATGTCATGTGGTGTATATTGTTTGTATGCATCGATGAGTGTATATTTGTGATAATCTTATTAGTTAGATGTAGGTATATGAGAGTCTTTTCCCGTGTGTCAATGTAAGTCAATGGGAAAATGGATTTGTGTAGGTTTTTTTCTAACACCCGAGATCTCGCAACTTTGATCCTTTGTATTTTGATGATAAATTATTAAATCATAAAAATAAATATAGTGTAGTGTTTGTATGAGTGTAAGTGTACTTTGTGTAATATTTGTTCTGTGATTCGTGAATGTTTATTTTGTCGGTATATGTTTACTACTGGGTCTGAGGTGTCGGTAGAAATTTGAGCATTGGGTGATTTTTGAGTGTCGGTAACTGAACTCTAAATACCAGAGTCCGTAAGAAACCAGCGTTAGGGGCCTCTAACGCTGGTTTTCACGGCTAACGCCAAACTCCAAATCTAGGCCATAGTGAGTGAATATAAATGCATCAGCCAGCTCCTTAATGAATTGACTATGGATTAATGGACTGTGGAACTATCTCAGTGAAACTGCGTTTTGGGGCCTTCAACAACGAACTGGATTACGTAGCCAAGATCTCTGCTATTATTTACGAAGCAGTATCTTTCTAATATTGTCTAAATGGATACGGAGGCTGCACTGCGCAAATTCGAAGACAGAGTTTGCGGGATCTTGGAAGAGCAGTTTTCTGAGCTTAGCCTGGCAGTTACACTGCTACTTGAACGAATTCACCCCTTACGTGACACGCAAAATGGAAGCAGTGATCTAGGAGTCACGAAGACAACAAGTCTGATTCCCCTACACACGCGGAATAATTTTACACCTTTAGCAGCAGCTGATGCTTGGGCAGGAGTGCGTGACCAAGACTCCAGGTCAAATCTTGACAGATCCCAGGATAGCACGAGAGCGTCGGATATCGGCCACAACTCACTGGATCTGGAAGAGACTGAGGCCGCAAAGTTAAGTCTGCCTGTGGTGGACCCAGGAGGAGTGAAATCACGCAACCTTCATAGTGTACCTCATTTGGGCACCAATCTATGGGAAGGTGCTCGTAGCTCCCCAGTGCCCCCGTGTAATTTTGTATTTGAGTCAGTGCAGTGTATCAGGAGCCTTCAGCGATGTGGGAGCGATGTTCTTTGTATTGAGTATTTCACTTCTTTCTACCACAAGCCTACTGAAATTGGTTGAATCAGTCGTGCAACCATCAGAGAGCTGGATATACAACTCCAGCACCTTGGGGTCTGACTTTTCCCAGATCCCAGGGCATAGACATTAGATGTCCTCACTTGGGCCCCATAGACCTTAAAGATAACTTTCAAGTTTAATACAATGGAACCAAGAGAAATTTGAACACAAATAAATAGATGTGATTCGCATCCACAGACCCACCTATTTACCTAGCCCAGAGTCCTGCTCTCCGGATGTAACCCTGTCATTTACACTCCCTAGCAGGGATCATACATAGCTAATCTGTGGATGGCACCGATGTCAGCATTTTTGCATAGGCATAGGGGACCTCTCACATTTGAACTTTGCAGTTTTTTATGCCGGTTATTCAAGTATCTTTTCTCTTTTGATAACTTGGTCTGTATAGAGATTGGATATCGATGTTCAACAGTTTAAAGTTTATAACTGACTGTTCCATTTTAGTTTAATACATATCTATGTTCTACAAGTTTACACTGCTGTTATCACTAATACAGACGCCTATGAAGATACATTACATAGGAACAGGAGTCGGTTAGCTCATCTGTCCCTATTATAACAGAACTACTAGAGGACAGATTTACCATTTATAAGCTTGTCGACACTGTTGTCATTTGTCCATCTAACATGTTATCAGATGAGTGGGATTTCCCCTTTCTTTTTATTATTATTTTGCTACAGTTTAGAAGTTATGAGGTTAACTCATTTACCCTTTACCCAATACTAGCTTATTTTCCATATAATAATATCTATAGTCTTTAGTTTTCTAAAGAACAGGATGTGTTTTGTTATGACAATATTTTTACTACTGTTGAATGCCACATTCTGACTCACAACATATAAAGCTACCATAATAGGTACTGGCCAGAGCCGTATTAATATTCTGAAATGCACCTGGTACTGCAGAGTTTGGCCTACACTGGGTATATAGCAATTTTCTAATATAGTAGGTTAATATAATCTATCTTAAAGGTACACTTATGTATAAGACCATAACACTAACTAGTTCCTGCACTGGTATGGAGGATCATATACTCTTGTACGTATATCTATAGTATAATATTTTCTATACCTGCATAATATGTTAATCTGGGTTTATAATTTAGACATAGTTATATATCCCATGGTAATATTCTCCATATACAAGCTGTTCTAATTGTATTGTTCATGTTGTTTTACGTGTCTATTCCAGTTTATATGTTCAAACTGTCTATTTAGGTCCCATAATAATGTATAGATAGGACATTTGTTACCAGATATAGGGATTAGGTAGAAATTAACACTCCAAGGTTGTTCCAAGTCTATCTAAAAAAGACCCTGTTATCCCTGGAACACTCCTGAATTTAGCGTTGTTGCTTTATGACTTATTCGGTGTTGCTATTTTCCACAGTTCACATGAACTCTTTCATTAACCCTCAAGACTCATAGTACTCCCTTCTCTAAATATGCCTATATATACCCTGGTAAACTTTACCTGTTTAAAGTGTTACTGCTACTGCTGATTTAATTAAAGGAGACACATACCATCTAAAGCACTATTGGTAGTGAAGGCAACACCTAGGGCTGATGCAACTTAAGTATCCCTCTGAACCCTCTGGGGATCACATCAGTAAGCTCAATGCAATTATTTATTGGCGAGGAGCTACTTGGATACTAATACCTTTATAGAGTTTTTACAGGAGGAATGTTGCCTGAATCTGTATACCCTACTAATGCATCTATGCTATATGCTTTTATGGCTAGGCTCTATATTTTCATCTCCTTTAATTATGACAACCCCAGTCCCCTGCAGAGGGTTGCTAATTCAACGTCTTAATCCATATATGACTGTGAGCTTAAGTTTATGTATAGCTTTCACATAGTTTGCAATAAATTCCTTAAGTAGTTATTCATAAGTAGTCATTCACCACCCCAGTTAGATCATAACCTAGCTAAATGTTTTTTCATAAATATAGGGATACGACTGAGTATAAATGCTACAGTAGCAAACCTATATAGATGCCTACATCTCAATATATGCCAAATGGATGTATGCCTTTGAATGTGTGCAATGGCAGATGGCCTGTTAGATACCTTTGGGTTTGTAGTTCCTGCTCATTTAATATTAGAGATAAAGGTCTCTAAGTTTCGCATGTTTCTATAGTTATGTCTGTTATAGTATTACTCAGCTAGATGCCCTGACTGTTATATTTGTATAGACACATTATAAGAATTAGAACATGCAAGCTAATACTCATTATCCTGGTTTTATATACAGTTATACTACTGTATTCAGTTGTATTAGTACCTGTTTCTCTTGTTTAAATGCTATGTTATTATTATTCTACATGATATCTATTATCACTATTTTCCCTACATACTTCTATACATGGTAGTAATATATCAGATATAGCCTATTGAAGGAGATCTGTATAATTGTTACCCTAATTAGCTAGATGATCTGACTGTCGTATCTACATAGACATATTATGAGAATTAGAACATGCAAGCTAACACTCGCTATCCTAAAGGTTAAAGGTTAATATGCTTTGGAAATTGCACCCTATAGCACCTCAATCCCCATATAGTTTTACTTTTTATTTACTATAATATCCCCAGGTTTCTGATTTATAGAGCCATCAGCTCCCATATCATTTTTCCACTGACTGTATCTCCCCTTGCCCTTTCCCGCTCTACATCTGAGAGCGGGTCATATCCACCATCCCTTACCCGTCTGTGTCCAGTGGTGACAATATCCCTGAGGGGAGATACTATATAAATACTGCATAAATACTCCATAGATCCCTTTACTATAGAGCTCCAATAGTGAAACTTAGATTTCATCCTACCTGGATTGGAGCTCTACTTGCTCTTTCTTGATACTCGCTATGAATTACACCTCACTCTCATATAGTTTAATGCTCCACGCCATACATTATGTTATGATAATTAATTGACCTAGTCAATTAACATTCCTATGGTCTACTGCCTCCCCCCCCCCATTGTAGTTGATCATTACTATTTACATAATAATATTGTTATATAGAAAAATGATCTATATAGCAGTGCTTACCCGCTGACATTTCCCCAACTTCCCCCCTTGCTGTATATTTTGCTCTTGGTATCAAGACCCTTTAATAATAATAAGCATTCAATTCTATGACAACTTAGTTATTTAGGTTCTCAAGAAGTTCATAATAAATTGGGTCTGCTTAGTAGCTACAGTGCTCCTTTGGAGCGTCCTTTAGCACAATGGCCTGGAATAATAGCTACCCCCATTATGATATAAAAACATAAAAGGAGGTTTTCAAATATATCCTGACATTTATTATATGTTTCCTCTTTCTGTCATATTGTTGTTGAGATAACCATTGTTATGCTCTGTAATATGTATATGTCATGTTTTTTATGTTGTCATTATAAAAAACCCTCAATAAAAAATTATTTTTTTAAAAAAAGGGCATTTTTGTAGGGTATTGCCCTAGAGAAATCAGCTCTTTTACCTGAAAAAAAAATACAAAGACCCCCCCAACAGTAAAACCCACCATCCAACCAACCACCCAAAATAAAAACCTAACTAACAAAAACCTAAGCTACCCATTGCCCTGAAAAGGGCATTTGTATGGGCATTGCCCTTAAAAGGGCATTTAGCTATTTTTCTTGTCCTGAAAAGGACATTTAGCTCTTTTAAGAAAAGCCCAAACCCTAATCTAAAATAAAAACCCACCCAAAAAAAGATTAAAAAAACCTAACACTAACCCCCGACGATCCACTTACAGTTTTTGAAGTCCAGACATCCAGGCGGCGAAAAATCTTCATCCAGGTGGCAAGGTCTTCATCCATCCAGGCGGGGTCTTCTATCTTCATCCAGACGGCATCATCTATCTTCATCCCGGCTGCGTCTTCTATCTTCATCCCGGGTGGCACAGAGCGGGTCCATCCTGAAGACATCCGGCGCGGAGCATCCTCTTCATACGGTCGCCGTATACGTATACTGAATCTTCAATGCAAAGGAGCCTTTTCAAAATGGGGTCCATTGCATTCCTATTGGCTGATTTGATTTTTGAAATTCAAATCAGCCAATAGGATGAGAGCTACTGAAATCATATTGGCTGTTCAAATCAGCCAATAGAATTGCAGTAGCTCTCATCCTATTGGCTGATTTGAATTTCAAAAATCAAATCACCCAATAGGAATGCAAGGGATGCCAAGGATATGGGTTTAGCTGAGTCCTTGTCAATCTCTTCAGTAGAGTAGTGGTGGGTTTTAAGCAGTTGGGAAATTGTGAGGTAGTTCTTGCTTTGTTTCCTAACACATTGCTGCCCATGGTACAGAAAGCCAGAGTTGGTTATTCTGTTCTTTCTTTTTCTACAGGTCTCTGTAAGGAGTATGTGTCCTTTCATGCCTTGTGAGCTGTCTTCCTGCCGGACTGCTAGACTGCAGGTAAAGGCTTGTGTCTTTTAGGTCTTGGAGACTTGCACTTCAGAAGAATATGTTATATGCAGTAGATGGGGACATTTTTAAAATCCTTTATACAGGATTTTCTTTGGCAGTGGGCAGGCACCAGGCACATTATGTATGTTGAGACTAGGGGTTAATCTTCCCTTTATTGGGACATTTTTCTTCTTTGGGCTAACTTTGTTGAAATACTTTTTTAGTATGTTTGTGGCTTATGTTTTATACAGGGATTTATGAATAAACTTAAAATATGGCAGTTGGTTTTCTTTGCTTGCTTAGCTAGAACAGGCTAACTGCCAGACTGCTTAAGTGTTTGTGTAAATTAAACTCTGGTGTTGTAGGCAGAGGGAAATGCGCGCCTTTTACATGCTGCAAAGTTTCCTCTCTCTGCCGGCCATGTGACTTCTCTCTGCTGTCGGATATTCATGGAACGGCATCATTGAATTTCAGTCTCTTCAGTGTCGATCTACTATATGATCATTTTAGAGATGTCTGGCAGCCAAATTGTGTATTCGTGTTATAGTAAGGCACCTCAGCCTGTCTGAGGTGCAGGGGACCTGATTGATTTATTATTTTAAAGAATTTTTCATAACGTTAAGTGGTTGTGGTATTAAAAATTCTTAAAGTGACAGTGTATTTAAAAATGTCTTAAATTAGGGGAATTTTTTATTTAGTATTATTGACATAGACCAAGACTGTGTCTTTTGACAAATGCTTGTTATGCTTTGAGGCACAAATTGTTTTGCCTATGCAATTCTGTACTGCATGCTTAGCAAGAACACTTCAATTTAAAGATAAATTGTTGCCCTCTGAGCCCAATGTCTCTCAGGAAGAGGCTGTTCAGGCAATGCCAAACCTTTCTCCTCAAACGTCCCAAGCTTCTATGGCATCACATACAGTGCCCTGCAGTTCCGTTCAGTCTCCTGGAGGAGTTTATTTGCCTACAGATTTTGCTGCACTGGTATCTTCTGCGGTATTTGTGGCATTATCTGCTTAACCTATGCTGAGAAAATGTAAGAGGAAAATTAGACATTCAGATAGTAAGGTTTTTGGTCCACCTAATGCTATGCAGGTTGCCCTCCCTCATAAGCCTGATGAGGAGGAGACGTCGGTAGCCTCTGAGAGTGACATCTCAGATTCGAACAGTATTATTCCTTGATCTGATACTGAAGAATTAAACTTCAGATTTAAGCTTTAACACCTTTGTGTACTGTTAAAGGAGGTATTGGCTACTTTGGACGAGTCTGATACTTCTTTCATTTTCAACCCTAAGAAGTCTAGTAAACTTAATATATACTATGATGTTCCTTTCTCTGTGGAAGTTCTTCCTGTCCCAGACCGTGTGACAAAGATTATTTCACAGGAATGGGAGAAGCCAGGGATTTCTTTCGCCCTGTCTCCTGTATTTAACCCCTTAATGACCAAGGACGTGTCAAGCATGTCCTACAAAAAAATACAATTAGTGACCAAGGACTTGCCTGACAGGTCCTCTGGGGTTTCAAGCGCTGGAAGCAATGGTGATCGCTTCCAGGCGCTTTCAGGGTATTGCAGTGATGCCTGTACCCAAGATGGCGGCAAATAGGTAGAGGGGGTGTTAGAGAGCTGTATGGGGGGAGTGTTAGAGAGCTGTATGGGGGGAATTCAACACTGCAGAATAAAAAAAAAATCCTTTCATTTTAGTACTGGCAGACTTTCTGCCAGTAATTAAGATGGCGGTGACAATTGTGAGGTGGGGGAGGGAAGAGAGCTGTTTGAGGGGGGTCAGGGAGGGATCAGGGGGTGGGATGTGTCAGTTGGGAGGCTGATCTCTACACTAAAGCTAAAATTAACCCTACAAGCTACCTAATTGACCCCTGTATTTAGCGGCTTTCTAATTACCAAACAGCAGCACCAAAGCCATATATATATCTGCTATTTCTAAACAAAGAGGATCCCAGAGAAGCATTTACAACAATTTGTGCTATAATTGCACAAGCTGTTTTTAAATAATTTAAGTAAGAAACCTAAAGTTAGTGAAAAAGGTAACGATTTTTTTTATTTAATCGCATTTGGCAGTGAAATGGTGGCATGAAATATACCAAAATGGGCCTAGATCAATACTTTGGGTTGTTTACTACACTACACTAAAGCTAAAATTAACCATACAAGCTACCTTATTAACCCCTTAAATACTGAGCATAATACAAGTGTGGTGCACAGCAGCATTTACAGTGGGGAAAAAAAGTATTTAGTCAGCCACCAATTGTGAAAGTTCTCCCACTTAAGAAGATGAGAGAAGCCTGTAATTTTCATCATAGGTATACCTCAACTATGAGAGACAAAATGTGGAAACAAATCCAGACAATCACATTGTCTGATTTGGAAAGAATTTATTTGCAAATTATGGTGGAAAATAAGTATTTAGTCAATATCAAAAGTTCATCTCAATACTTTGTTATATATCCTTTGTTGGCAATGACAGAGGTCAAACGTTTTCTGTAAGTCTTCACAAGGTTGTCACACACTGTTGCTGGTATGTTGGCCCATTCCTGCATGCAGATCTCCTCTAGAGCAGTGATGTTTTGGGGCTGTCGCTGGGCAACACGGACTTTCAATTCCCTCCAAAGGTTTTCTATGGGGTTGAGATCTGGAGACTGTCTAGGCCACTCCAGGACCTTGAAATGCTTCTTACGAAGCCACTCCTTCATTGCCCGGGTGGTATGTTTGGGATCATTGTCATGCTGAAAGACCCAGCCTCATTTCATCTTCAATGCCCTTGCTGATGGAAGGAGGTTTGCACTCAAAATCTCACGATACATGGCCCCATTCATTCTTTCATGTACACGGATCAGTCGTCCTGTTCCCTTTGCAGAGAAACAGCCCCAAAGCATGATGTTGCCACCCCCATGTTTCACAGTAGGTATGGTGTTCTCTCTCCTCCAAACACGACAAGTTGTGTTTCTACCAAACAGTTCTACTTTGGTTTCATCTGACCATATGACATTCTCCCAATCTGCTTCTGGATCATCCAAATGCTCTCTAGCATACTTCAGACGGGCCCGGACATGTACTGGCTTAAGCTGGGGGACACGTCTTGCACTGCAGGATCTGAGTCCCTGGCAGCGTAGTGTGTTACTGATGGTAGCCGTTGTTACGTTGGTACAGCTCTCTGCAGGTCATTCACTAGGTGCCCCCATGTGGTTCTGGGATGTTTGCTCACCGTTCTTGTGATCATTTTGACCCCACGGGGTGAGATCTTGCATGGAGCCCCAGATCGAGGGAGATTATCAGTCTTGTACATCTTCCATTTTCTAATTATTGCTCCCACAGTTGATTTCTTCACACCAAGCTGCTTGCCTATTGCAGATTCAGTCTTCCCAGCCTGGTGCAGGTCTGCAATTTTGTTTCTGGTCTCCTTCGACAGCTCTTTGGTCTTCACCATAGTGGAGTTTGGAGTTTGACTGTTTCAGGTTGTGGACAGGTGTCTTTTATACTGATAACAAGTTCAAACAGGTGCCATTAATACAGGTAATGAGTGGAGGACAGAGGAGCCTCTTAAAGAAGAAGATACAGGTATGTGAGAGCCTGAAATCTTGCTTGTTTGTAGGTGACCAAATACTTATTTTCCACCATAATATGCAAATAAATTCTTTCCAAATCAGACAATGTGATTGTCTGGATTTGTTTCTACATTTTGTCTCTCATAGTTGAGGTATACCTATGATGAAAATTACAGGCCTCTCTAATCTTCTTAAATGGGAGAACTTGCACAATTGGTGGCTGACTAAATACTTTTTTTCCCCACTGTAGCGGCCTTCTTATTACCAAAATGCCAAAGCCATATATGTCTACTATTTCTAAAAAAAGAGGATCCCAGAGAAGCATTTACAACCATTTGTGCCATCCATAATTGCACAAGCTGTTTGTAAATAATTTCAGTGAGAAATCTAAAGTTTGTGAAAAAGTAAACTATTTTTTTTATTTGATCGCATTTGGCGGTGAAATGGTGGCATGAAATATACCAAAATGGGCATAGATCAATACTTTGGGTTGGCTACTAAAACAAAACATATACATGTGAAGGGTTATTCAGGGATTCCTGATAGATATCAGTGTTACAATGTAACTATCGCTAATTTTGAAAGAAAAAAAAAAATGGTTTGGAAACAACAAAGTGCTACTTGTATGTATTGCCCTATAGCTTGCAAAAAAAGCAAAGGGCATGTAAACATTGGGTATTTCTAAACTGTTTTTTGGTGGTTGTAGATATATGAGGCAAAGGAGTAGTGGTTGCACTTATGACCATGTGTAAACAGAAATTGCCAAGCCAGGCACCGGGACTTAGGTCGATAGACACCCCCCCAAAAGACAGTACATATGTGAGCCAATATTAGAGGTGTACCTTGAGCACTGAAGGGAGAAATCCTGTATATACACGGAACGATATCCGATGGCAGCGTGTCTGCCGACTTCTCTTGCTTCCGCCTCTATGCAAAACCCGGTCTGCAGCTCAGTGAACGTCACCGCGTGACGTAAGGAGGGGGTGTGTATGTTAGCGGTCTGTATATTCACCCGGCCCAGCGGTTAGTGAGGAGTGTTAACCTGGACTCAATTGCTGGTCAGAGTATCACAGAAGAAAGGATGGAGTCCCAGGTTAGGATAAAATAAATTCTTTTATAAAAGAACCGAATAAAAGAATTTATTTTATCCTAACCTGGGACTCCATCCTTTCTTCTGTGGTTGTAGATATATAACAGATTTTGGGGGTCAAAGTTAAAAAAAAGTGTGTTTTTTCTATTTTTTCATCATATTTTATAATTTTTTATAGTAAATTATATGATATGATGAAAATAATAATATCTTTAAAAAGTCCATTTAATGGTGAGAAAAAAATGGTATATAATATGTGTGAGTACAGTAAACGAGTAAGAGCTAAACACAAACACCACAGAAATGTAAAAATAGCCCTGGTCCCAAATGGTCAGAAAATTGAAAAGTGCTCTGGTCACTATGGGGTTAAAAAGATGTTTCCTGTTGCTGACTCCATTAAAGATTTTTAGGGCATGGTGCCTAAAGTAGAAGGGGTTATTTTTACTCTGGCTAAGAGAACTACAATCCATATAGAGGATAGCTGCTCCTTTAAGGATCCCATGGAAAAAAAGCTGGAAGCTTATTTGAAAAAGATGTAGGTTCATCAAGGTTTTCAATGGCAACCTGCAGCTTGTATTACAACAGTAGCAAGTGCGGCATCTTATTGGTGCAATGCCTTGTCTGAATAAATTTTAGTAGAGACTCCATTGGAGGAGATACAAGATATTCCTTTATTTCTGATGCTAACATGTAAGTTATTAGACTGGGAGCCAAGATGTCTGGCTTCACTGTCCTAGCCTGCAGGGCATTGTGGCTAAAATCTTGGTCAGCTGATGTTACCTCTAAGTCCAAGCTTTTGGCACTTCCTTACAAGGGTAAGACCTTGTTCGGATCTGGTTTCTCAGAAATAATTTCTGATATTACAGGTGGAAAAGGGTCTTTTCTATCGTTCCTTTCATAACTTCAAAGGTCAAAAGTCTTCCTCTCCCATTTCCAAGCAGGAACAGTCCAAGTTTTCTTGGAAGTCCAATCAGTCTTGGAATAAGGGGGAAGCAATCAAAGAAACCCTCAGCTGAGTCTAAGTCAGCATGAAGGGTCAGCCCCCAGTCCGGGATCAGATCAAGTGGGGGGCAGACTTTCCCTGTTTTGTCAAGTGTGGAGACGAGATGTCCCATTTCCTTGGGCTGGGGACATAGTATCTCAGGGTTACAAAACAGAATTCAAAACTTTCCCTCTCACGGGCAGAATCCACCTCTCAAGATTATCTGCAGACCAGGTAAAAAGAGAGGCATTCTTGAACTGCGTTCAGGACGTTTCCTCTCTGGAAGGGAACAGGGTCTAGGATTCTATTCAAATCTGATCTGTTTGTAGTTCCCCAAAAAGAGTTAACTTTTTGACCCATTTTAGACCTAAAGGGCCTCAAAAAGTTTCTCAGCGTACCGTCCTTCAAAATGTAAACTATTCGTTCCATTGCTCCTTTGATCCAAGACGTTCAGTTAATAAAGACCATAGACCTGAAACACGTGTATCTTCATGTTCCCATCCACAGGGATCATCCCAAATTCCTGAGATTTTTCCTATCTAGACAAACACTTTCAGTTTGTGGCTCTTCTGTTTGGCCTTGCCACAGCTCCCAGAATTTTCTCAAAGGTTCTTGGGGCTCTCTTAGCAGTGATTAGGTGAATTGCAGTGGCGCCATACCTGGATGAAATATTGGTTCAGACGCCATCTTTTCAACAAGCAAACTCATGCAGAGATCTTTTTGTCTTTTCTATGTTCTCACGGTTGGAAAGTGAATCTGGAAGAGTTCCCTTGTTCCAGCTACAGGAGTAGTTTTCTTTGGGACCATAATAGATTCCCTATCTATGAAATTTTTTCTGACGGAGGTCAGAAAATCCTAAATTCTCTCCTCTTGCTTCTCCCTTCAGTCTAATGTTCGGCCATCAGTGGCTCAATGTATGGAGGTAATTGGTCTGATGGTCACTTCCATGGACATCATTCCCTTTGCTTGGTTCCATTTGAGAGCTCTGCAATTATGCATGCAAAGACAATGGAACAGAGACCATTCAGATCTGTCTCAGAGGATAGACCTAGACCAGTCGACAAGAGACTCTCTCCCGTGGTGACTTTCTCAGGACCATCTGTCTCAGGGCACATGCTTCCGGAGACCTTCCTGGGTGATTGTGACCACAGACATGAGCCTGATAGGCTGAGGAACAGTCTGGGACTCGTTAAAGGCGCAGGGACTATGGACTTGGAGGAGTGTGGTCTCCCCATAAACATCTTCCTAAAGTGGTTTCGGATAAAAATATTAATCAGGAAATTGTTGTTTCTTCTCTCTGTCCCAATCCTTCTTCTCATAAAGAATGTCTGTTGCATAACTTGGATGTTGTGCATGCTCTAAAATTCTACCTAGAGGCGACTAAGTATTTACGCCAGTCTAGTACCTCAGAAAGTGTGCAAATAAAAAGATTGTGCACATTTTGATAATGGGCGTATATTGAGAAAGTTTACATAAAAGTCAGTTAACATTTTTTATATATTTATTTATAATTTTAGTCATGTAACCTTGCCTGCCAGGCTTTGCAGACAACCAATAACTTGTTTAGCAGTGCTCCCTGCTCTTGCACAACCAATTGCACAAGTGCAGGGCTTGTTAATCCTCTGGATCAGATCTGATTGGGATGCTTTAACTCCACAACCCTTGAGGTAGTAGTGAAGCTAGCCTTAAGACCACAAAAAATTAACTAGTGCTTCAGCCAAACTCGCACAAATCTGAAAGGGCTCTGTGAGACTATGGGGTCAATTTATTAAAGTCTGGCGGACATGATACGCTGTAGCATATCATGTCCGACAGACATCACTGAATGCGGACAGCATACACTGTCTGTATTCATCATTGCACAAGCAGTTCTAGTGAACTGCTTGTGCAATACCAACACCTGCAGATTCACGGCCAATCGGCCGCTAGCAGGGGGTGTCAATCAGCCCTATTGTATAGGATCGGGCAGATTGCTGTATGTGGCCTCAGAGGTGGCGTAAAGGTTGAGCCTAAAGGCTTGCGCAGAAACAGGGTGAATTGACCCAATTCGGCCAATAATAAATTGACCCCTATTTGTCTAGAGGACAATTAAAAATTGGAAAATAAAATACTAATGGCTTGATTACAAGTGGTGTGCTATAGCGAGCGATATTGGCTTTTTAAAGCCTTTTGCGTTTTTTGAAAATAGCCCTGCATATTACAAGTTGAAATTAAACACATTCACTTGAGTGCAATAGTGATTTACAGTCGTAGGGTTAGCAGGACTTAAGCTTGAGTAAAGGGTAGGGGGAAAAAAAGTTGCATTAAAGAGTTTGTAAAGTTTAATGAATAAGTGCCGGGTAACTAAAAGTAATCTTAAAAACAGGGGCATATTGATTCATTAAACTTTACAATGATGCTTACATTTTCAAAAATAATTACCTTTGCGTTATGGTAAACAGAATGCTGATCCTCCATCGTAGCTCCTGCTTTCTTTAGCAGATCGATAACAAATCTGGCTTCCTCCAATCTTTGTGTGCCCCCTTTGGTATCCAGCTCGTGAGGCACGCAACGATTGGTGGAAGCCGGATCATCATCAATATGCTTATGAAAGAATGTGCTGCTGCTGAGGATCGACATTATGTTTACCATAACAGAAAGGTATGTATTTTAAAAATTAGGGGCATTGTAAAGTTTAATGAATGAAAGTGCCCCTGTTTTTAAGATTACTTTTAGTTACTGAGCACCTATTCATTAAACTTTACAATCACTTTAAACACAACATAAATACACATAAAAGTACAGTTACACTCATAAAAATAACATCTGATAAAAATAATAAAATAATAAATAAAATAAAATATTTATTGAAGAAGAAATAGAACATATTCTTATATGTGAAGAACATTGGAATGGAAAATGTTCGTAATCCATGTCGGATATAGCGACATGAAAATTGGGTTAGCGCTTGAGTATGGGTGTTAGTTTTTTTTTCTTTTTTCGATTTTTCAGTTTGTTGGCTCCATTGAAACCTATGGGAAGAATACATTATAGGTTGTGAGTGATATCCAAAATCCAACCATTTTTGCATGTCAGATTTCACTTGCACGTTAACTTTTTACAGTCAATTTGTAATATGGAAGCTACCCAACGCATGCAAAAAAGTCCCTCTTGCAAAGTAAATATGCGAGCAGGATTGCAAAAAAGATTTGCATTGCAGCTTATTCAAATTGTGTGGTTTAAAGATAAACAGTTACACACATATACATACATATACAGGGAAAAGCAAATAGCAATTAATGCTAGTTATCCTTTGCTTGATATTTTAATCCAAAATTGCATACATTTTGGGGTGATAATTCAGATTTTGAGTTTGCTAAAGTAAATAAAGAGTAATTATACTGTGTCAAATGAAAAAACATGTGTACTTTAATGATATATTGTTGTTATATGATAAGTATACACAAGACAAATTATATAACAATGTACATAAAATTATTTTAACTAATGCAAAAAAAATTAAAAAAAAAGCTGAAATTTGCCATATTTCACACATTCAAAAATGAGTTGTGTTCATAACAAATTTAAAATGAAAAGTAATTACTAGAATACCTAAAATTGACCATTTTCTTTTATTTCTTCCAAAATTATTCAAACACATGTAAATTGTTCCATGATAATTTGTTTTGCTGCAAGCTAGGAAGTGATTTAAATGACTCTGGACATTTTTGCTAAGCATTCAAAAAAGGCTTTTGGCTCAGCAAGTCTCCTGAGACGTGGATAAAATCAGTCTCCTATTGTTATAAAGATTTTTAAGATAAGAACAATAAGGGTAAATCTTTTAACTTCCATTGTGTTCAGACAGCTAGTAGTTCCAGCTGAGACAAAAGGCATCATAACATTTTTTGGTTTTCATACACATGCAGTTCAAATAAATTGATATATACCTGTATGATATGATAGATTATGACAACTTCCTTTATATAGAGCAGACACAGAAAGGCAAATAGGCATAGCATGTATTATACGTAAGTGATTTCTTATTCTTTGAAGTAAATTATCCTTTTTCATCCTCTTTAACATCCTTTTCTTAATAATATGTAATTAAGCTGAATGATCTTAATTACATCAAATCAGTTATAATAACATACATTTCTCTTGTAAGATGTATCGAGTCCACGGATTCATCCTTTACTTGTGGGATATTCTCCTTCCCTACAGGAAGTGGCAAAGAGAGCACCCACAGCAGAGCTGTCTATATAGCTCCTCCCTTAGCTCCGCCCCCCCCCAGTCATTCTCTTTGCCGGCTTAACTGCTAGGAAGGGTAAAGTGAGTGTGGTGACAAAAATGTTAGTTTTTTATTTCTCAAGCAAAAGTTTGTTATTTTAAATGGTACCGGTGTGTACTATTTACTCTCTGGCAGAAAAGAGATGAAGATTTCTGCAGGGAGGATGATGATTTTAGCACTTTGTAACTAACATCCACTGCTGTTCTCACAAGGACTGAAGAGTACAGGAAAACTTCAGTTGGGGGAACAGTTTGCAGGCTAAACTGCTTTGAGGTATGTTCAGTCTAATTTTTTTCTAGACAGACTGTGTTAATTCTAGAAAAGGCTGACAATATCCCCATGAGGGAAGGGTAAGCTGTATTTAGAGACTTAGTAAGAATCCCAGATTGCACAAAGGGCTCATTAGTTACTGGTGACACTGATAAGAAAAAACGTTTTTATTATTATTGCAATAACATTTTTTTGAGGGACTTTAAGCGGTCTTTGTGGCTTGTTTATGGGTTATTAACCCACATGGGTAGTTTAGAAAACACTCTGTTGTGTTTTTTTTAGGCCCAATTACATTGAGTGAGGTGGGAGGGGCCTATTTTTGCACCTCAGTTGCGCAGTTTTTTTTCCTCAGAGACACCCAACTGCTTCTCCAGAGGGTCCTGCTGTGTTTGAGGGCTGTAAAGAAGGATTTTCCCACTAAATCGTTCATAAAGGGCAGGTAGGCACCACAGCAGAGCTGTGGCAAGGTGCTGAACATTTTTTACCGGTTTTTGACGTTTTGTCAATCCGTTTTTTACATTAAGGGGTTAATTGTTTATTTGCATAGTTGAGCAAAGTTACTAAGGCTTTATGATGCTACTGTAAAAATTTTGTTGAGTTTACTGCTTTTTTACACTGTTTTGCAGAGTTTGTGCAGCTTTTTTTCTCTTAAAGGCACAGTACCGTTTTTTTCTAAGTATTATTTACTTTGAATAAAGTGTTTTCCAAGCTTGTTTGTTTCATTACTAGCCTGTTTAACATGTCTGACACTAAGGAAAATCCTTGTTTAATGTGTTTAGAAGCCATTGTGGAACCCCCTCTTATAATGTGTCCCACTTGCAGTGATATGTCTATAAATTATAAAGAGCATATTTTAGCAATGAAAAATATAGCAATAGATGATTCTCAGACAGAAGGAAATGAGATTTTGACATCTAGCTCTCCCCAAGTGTCACAACCAGTAACGCCCGCACAAGTGACGCCAAGTTCCTCTAATGTGTCAAATTCATTTACTTTACAAGACATGGCTACAGTTATGAATAAAACCCTCACAGAGGTTTTTTCTAAACTGCCTGGTTTACAAGGAAAGCGTGACAGCTCTGGGCAGTCTGACGCTTTAGTAGCCGTATCTGATATACCCTCACAATGTTGTGAAGTAGGGGTAAGGGATTTGTTATCTGAGGGAGACAGATTCTGACATGACGGCCTTTAAATTTAAGCTTGATCACCTCCGCCTATTGCTCAAGGAGGTATTAGCGACTCTAGATGATTATGATCCCATAGTGGTTCCAGAGAAATTGTGTAAAATGGACAAATTCTTAGAGGTTCCTGTTTACACTGATGTTTTTCCAGCCCCTAAGAGGATTGTGAATATTGTTACTAAGGAGTGGGATAAACCAGGTATTCCGTTTGCTCCCCCTCCTGTTTTTAAGAAAATGTTTTCCATATCTGACACCATGCGGGACTCGTGGCAGACGGTTCCTAAGGTGGAGGGAGCTATTTCTACTCTATCTAAGTGTACAACTATACCTATTGAATACAGTTGTGCTTTCAAAGATCCTATGGATAAAAAATTAGAGGGTCTCCTGAAGAAAATTTTCGTTCATCAAGGTTTTCTTCTCCAACCTATTGTGTGCATTGTTCCTGTAACTACTGCAGCTGCTTTCTGGTTCGAGGCTCTAGAAGAGGCTCTTCAGATGGAGACTCCATTAGAGGATATTATGGATAGAATTAAGGCTCTTAAGTTGGCTAATTCTTTCATTACAGATGCCGCTTTCCAACTAGCTAAGTTAGCGGCAAAGAATTCAGGTTTTGCCATTTTAGCACGCAGGGCGTTATGGCTTAAATCCTGGTCTGCTGATGTATCATCAAAATCTAAACTTTTGAACATCCCTTTCAAAGGAAAGACCCTATTCGGGCCTGAACTGAAAGAGATTATTTCAGACATCACTGGAGGGAAAGGCCATGCTCTCCCTCACGATAAAACAAATAAATTGAGGACCAAACAAAATAATTTTCGTTCCTTTCGGAATTTCAAGGGTGGTCCCACTTCAGCTTCCCCTGCTGCAAAGCAAGAGGGGAATTGTGCACAATCCAAGTCAATCTGGGGACCTAACCAGGCTTGGAACAAGGGCAAACAGGCCAAGAAGCCTGCAGCTGCCTCTAAGATAGCATGAAGGGGTAGCCCCCGATCCAGGACTGGATCTAGTAGGGGGCAGACTCTCTCTCTTCGCTTAGGCTTAGGCAAGAGATGTCCACAATTCCTGGGCTTTAGAAATTGTGTCCCAGGGATATCTTCTGGACTTCAAAAACTGTCCCCCAAGGGGGAGGTTTCACACTTCTCAATTGTCTGCAAACCAGACAAAGAGAGAGGCGTTCTTACGCTGTGTAGAAGACCTACATACCATGGGAGTGATCTGCCCAGTTCCAAAAGCGGAACAAGGGCTAGGGTTTTACTCAAACCTGTTTGTAGTTCCCAAAAAAGAGGGAACTTTCTGACCAATCTTGGATCTCAAAATTCTAAACAAGTTCCTCAGAGTACCATGATTCAAGATGGAGACTATTCAGACTATTCTACCTCTGATCCAGGAGGGTCAATATATGACTACCGTGGACCTAAAGGATGCATATCTACACATCCCTATTCACAGAGATCATCATCAATGCCTCAGATTCACCTTTCTGGACAGACATTACCAGTTTGTGGCCCTTCCCTTCGGGTTGGCCACGGCTCCCAGAATTTTCACAAAGGATCTAGGGTCCCTTTTGGCGGTTCTAAGACCTCGGGGCATAGCAGTGGCGTCTTATCTAGACGACATCTTAATTCAAGCGTCGACTTTCCAGCTAGCCAAGTCTCACACGGACATCGGGTTGGCTTTTCTGAGATCTCACAGGGGTCAAGGTGAACATAAAAAAGAGTTCTCTCTTCCCTATCACAAGAGTTTCCTTCCTAGGGACTCTGATAGACTCGGTAGAAATGAAAATATTTCTGACGGAGGTCAGAAAATCAAAACTCTTAACCACTTGCCAAGCTCTTCATTCCATTTCTCGACCATCAGTGGCTCATTGTAACGACAGATGCCAGCCTGCTAGGCTGGGGTGCAGTCTGGAACTCCCTGAAAGCACAGGGCTTATGGTCTCGGGAAGAAACTCTCCTCCCGATAAACACTCTAGAACTGAGAGCGATATTCAATGCGCTTCAGGCGTGGCCTCAGCTAGCTGTGGCCAAATTCAACAGATTTCAGTCGGACAACATCACGACTGTAGCTTATATCAATCATCAAGGAGGAACACGGAGTTCTCTAGCGATGATGGAGGTAGCCAAAATAATTTGATGGGCGGAGGATCACTCTTGCCATCTCTCAGCAATCCATATCCCAGGGGTAGAGAACTGGGAGGTGGATTTCCTAAGTCATCAGACTTTTCATCTGGGGGAGTGGGAACTCCATCCGGAGGTATTTGCTCAGCTGACTCAGCTATCGGGCACATTAGAATTGGATCTGATGGCATCCCGTCAGAATGCCAAACTTCCTCGTTACAGGTCCAGGTCCCGGCATCCCCAGACGGTACTGATAGATGCTCTAGCAGTGCCCTGGTCCTTCAATCTGGCCTATGTATTTCCACCGTTTCCTCTCCTCCCACGTCTGGTTGCCAGAATCAAGCAGGAGAAATCTTTGGTGATTCTGATAGCACCTGCGTGGCCACGCAGGACTTGGTATGCAGACCTAGTGGACATGTCATTGGTTCCACCGTGGACTCTGCCAATGAGGCAGGACCTTCTAATCCAAGGTCCATTCACGCATCCAAATCTAATTTCTCTGCATCTGACTGCTTGGAGATTGAACGCCTGATTCTATCAAAGCGTGGTTTCTCTGAGTCGGTCATTGATACCCTGATTCAAGCTAGAAAGCCTGTCCCCAGGAAGATCTATCATAAGATTTGGCGCAAATATTTTTATTGGTGTGAATCCAAGGGTTACTCATGGAGTAAGATTAGGATTCCTAGAATATTGTCCTTTCTCCAAGAAGGTTTGGAGAAGGGATTATCAGCTAGTTCCTTAAAAGGACAGATTTCTGCATTGTCTATTCTTTTACACAAGCGTCTGGCAGATGTTCCAGACATTCAAGCGTTTAGTCAGGCTTTAGTCAGAATCAAGCCTGTATTCAAACCTGTTGCTCCATCATGGAGCTTAAACTTAGTTCTTAAAGGTCTTCAAGGGGTTCCGTTTGAACCTATGCATTCCATAGATATTAAGCTTCTATCTTGGAAAGTTCTGTTTTTAGTAACTATCTCTTCGGCTCGAAGAGTTTCTGAGTTATCTGCTTTACAGTGTGACTCAGTGTGATATAGCCTGAGGAAACAGCCTGTGGTGGCTGAGAAACATGTTGCTGTTTTTAAAATAAAAGTTTTTAAATATACATTTGCTTTATCACAATTATTCTGCTCCTGTTTGGGGGCAGAGTGTGTGTGCTAGTTCTATCTTCCAAAGTGGTGATTTTCTGCATCCTGCAAATTGGATTCCACAGTCCACTGGGCGGCTGAGAGGTCCCAGTACTGCTGATATTGCACCTGGTGGTGCTTTGTTTCCTGTAAGTACAACCTTGAATCCTTTTATATCTGGTGTACAAACGTTACTGGGCTATGTGTGTGCCTTTTTTGCCCTTATAGGCATCATAGGATAGGCCCTCGCCAAGGATCATCTCTATCTGGCTGGAGACACCAGTGAGCTGGACCACTGTTTGATGTTCCAGGCTGCCACAATAGCACCATTTGGGTGCGCTACGCTTGTGAGTATATTTCCTATCCTGCTGATGTTTTGTATCTGACTGCCGTGACGTTACTAGGCCATGTTGGCGCCTCTGTGCTTCTTTCTCTTATAGATTACAGTGTGACTCACCTTATCTTGTTTTCCATGCAGATAAGGTGGTTTTACGTACCAAACCTGGATTCCTTCCTAAGATTGTTTCTAATAGGAATATCAATCAGGAAATTGTTGTTCCTTCACTGTGTCCTAATTCTTCTTCAAAGAAGGAACGTCTGTTGCACAATCTTGATGTGGTTCGTGCTTTAAAATTCTACTTGCAAGCAACCAAAGATTTCCGTCAAACATCTTCATTGTTTGTTGTTTATTCCGTTAAACAAAGAGGTCAAAAGGCTACGGCTACCTCTCTTTCCTTTTGGCTGAAAAGCATCATCCGTTTGGCTTATGAGACTGCTGGACAGCAGCCTCCTGAAAGAATTACTGCTCATTCCACTAGAGCAGTGGCTTCCACATGGGTTTTTAAAAATGAGGCTTCTGTTGAACAGATTTGTAAGGCGGCGACTTGGTCTTCGTTTCATACTTTCTCAAAATTTTACAAATTCAATACTTTTGCTTCTTTGGAGGCTATTTATGGGAGAAAGGTTCTACAAGCAGTGGTGATTTCGTTTAAGGTGCCTGTCTTGTTCCTCTCTTCATCCATGTCCTAAAGCTTTGGTATTGGTATCCCACAAGTAAAGGATGAATCCGTGGACTCGATACATCTTACAAGAGAAAACAGAATTTATGCTTACCTGATAAATTTCTTTCTCTTGTAAGGTGTATCCAGTCCATGGATTCATCCATTACTTGTGGGATATTCTCCTTCCCAACAGAAAGCTGCAAGAGGATTACCCACAGCAGAGCTGTCTATATAGCTCCTCCTCTAACTACCACCTCCCAGTCATTCTCTTGCAGCTCTCGACAAGGGAAGCAGCTAGAGAGATGTGGTGCATTAATGTAGTTTATCTTCAATCAAAAGTTTGTTATTTTCAAATGGTACCGGAGTTGTACTATTTTAGCCTCAGGCAGAAAGTTGAAGAAGAGTCTGCCTGTGGTCTTTGATGATCTTAGCAGGTTGTAACTAAGATCCATTGCTGTTCTCACACATAACTGAAGAGATGGGTAACTTCAGCTGGGGGAATAGCGTGCAGGGTCTCCTGCTCTGAGGTATGTGCAGTTTTTTCTAGAGAAATGATTAGCTAGAAAATGCTGACAATACCGGATTTATTTAAGGTAAGCCTGATTACAGTGATTTAATAACGACTGGTATCATGCTTGCTGTAAAGGGTAATATTTTTATTATTTACTCACATTACTGAATAGCTATAATGTTTGCTTGAGGTGTATAAACGTTTATTTCATATTGGTGATAAAACTTTATTCTGGGGCCCAGTTTTTCCACATGGCTGACTAGATTTTGCCTAGGGATAGTTTTTTAAGGCCCTCTCACTGTGAGTACAGGTTGGGAGGGGCTTATTTTCCATTAGTTTTTGCAGCTTGAGACATCCAGCTTCCCTGAAGGAGACCTCTGAACTTATAGGAACTCTCTAAGGGGTTTGTTGTGCCTTCCAAAGTCGTTGTATGGGCTGGTAGGGCCACAGTAGAGCTGTGGCAGTTTGTTGTGACTGTTTAAAAATGTTTATATTGTTTTTTTTATCCGGTTTTGAAACTAAAGGGTTAATCATGCATTTGCAAGTGGGTGCAATGCTCTTTCAGCCTATTATACACACTGTAAAAATTTAGTAAGATTTACTGCTTTTTTCACTGTTTTAGCAGTTTCTATGATTGTTTTTTTCTTTTAAAGGCACAGTACCGTTTTTATTTTTTGCTTGTTCACAGTTGTTAAAGTGTTTTCCAAGCTTGCTGGTCTCATTACTAGTCTGTTTAAACATGTCTAACATAGAGGAAACTCATTGTTCATTATGTTTAGAAGCCATTGTGGAACCCCCTCTTAGAATGTGTACCAAATGCACCGATTTTACTATAGATTACAAAGACCATATTCTGGCTTTAAAAAATTTATCACCAGAAGAAATTGACAAGGAGGAAGTTATGCCGTCTAACTCTCCCCACGTGTCAGATCCTATAAATCCCGCTCAGGGGACGCCAAGTACATCTAGCGCGCCCATTGCGTATACCTTGCAAGACATTGCGGCAGTTATGAATCATACCCTTACAGAGGTATTATCTAAACTGCCAGGATTGCAAGGAAAGCGAGACAGCTCTGGGACTAGAATAAATACAGAGCTCTCTGATGCTTTAGTAGCTATCTCTGATACACCCTCACAATATAATGAAGCTGAAGCAGGGGAGCTTCAATCTGTGGGTGATTTTTCTGATTCAGGGAATATACTTCAATCTGATTCTGATATGTCTACATTTAAATTTAAGCTTGAACACCTCCGCATATTTCTCAGGGAGGTTTTAGCAACTCTGGACGACTGTGACACTATTGTAGTCCCAGAGAAATTATGTAGAATGGATAAATACTATGCAGTACCTACTTACACTAATGTTTTTCCAATCCCTAAAAGGTTTTCTGAAATTATTACTAAGGAATGGGATAGACCAGGTGTACCATTCTCTCCCCCTCCTGTTTTTAAAAAAGATGTTTCCTATAGACGCCGCTACACGGGACTTATGGCAGACGGTCCCTAAGGTGGAGGGAGCAGTATCTACTCTAGCTAAGCATACCACTATCCCTGTCGAGGACAGTTGTGCTTTTCTAGATCCAATGGATAAAAAATTAGAGGGTTAGCTTAAGAAAATTTTTATTCAACAAGGTTTTATTCTCCAGCCTCTTGCATGCATTGCCCCTGTCACTGCTGCCGCGGCTTTCTGGTTTGAGTCCCTAGAGGAGGCTCTACAGGTTGAAACCCAGTTGGAAGATATTATTGACAAGCTTAGGGCCCTTAAGCTAGCCAATTCATTTGTTTCTGATGCCGTTGTTCATTTAACCAAGCTAACGGCTAAAAATTCAGGTTTTGCTATTCAGGCGCGTAGGGCGCTATGGCTTAAATCCTGGTCAGCTGACGTGACTTCAAAGTCTAAACTTCTCAACATTCCCTTCAAAGGACAGATCCTATTCAGGCCTGGACTGAAGGAGATCATTTCTGACCTCACTGGAGGAAAAGGTCACGCCCTTCCTCAAGACAGGTCCAACAAATTAAGGACCAAACAGTCTAGTTTTCGGCCCTTTCGAAACTTCAATAGTGGTGCAGCTTCAACTTCCTCTAACACAAAACAAGAGGGAACTTTTGCCCAGTCTAAGCCGGTCTGGAGACCTAACCAGGCTTGGAACAAGGGGAAACATGCCAAGAAGCCTGCTGCTGCCAAGACAGCATGAAGGAGCAGCCCCCGATCCGGAAACGGATCTAGTAGGGGGCAGACTCTCTATCTTTGCCCAGGCTTGGGCAAGAGATATCCAGGATCCCTGGGCATTGGAAATTGTGTCCAAGTGTTATCTTCTGGAATTCAAAACCTCTCCCCCAAAAGGGAGATTTAATCTCTCACTTTTATCTGCAAACCATATAAAGAGAGAAGCATTCTTACATTGTGCTCAAGACCTCCTAGTTATGGGAGTGATCCACCCAGTTCCGCAGGAGGAACAGGGACAGGGCTTTTATTCAAATCTGTTTTTTGTTCCCAAGAAAGAGGGAACATTCAGACCAATCTTAGATCTCAAGATCTTAAACAAATTTCTCAGAGTCCCATCCTTCAAGATGGAGACTATTCGAACCATCCTTCCTATGATCCAGGAGGGTCAATACAGGCACTACCAGTTTGTGGCTCTTCCCTTCAGGTTGGCCACGGCACCAAGAATCTTTACAAAGGTTCTAGGGTCCCTTCTAGCGGTCCTAAGGCCGCGGGCTATAGCAGTAGCCCCTTACTCAGACGACATTCTGATACAGGCATCGACTTTTCAAGTTGCCAGGTCTCACATGGACATTGTTCTGGCATTTCTGAGGTCGCATGGGTGGAAAGTGAACAAAGAAAAAAGTTCTCTATCCCCTCTCAAAAGAGTTTCCTTCCTAGGAACTCTGATAGATTCTGTAGAAATGAAGATTTACCTGACAGAGGCCAGGTTGTCAAAACTTCTAAATTCCTGCTGTGTTCTTTATTCTACTTCTCACCCTTCAGTGGCTCAGTGTATGGAAGTAATCGGCTTAATGGTAGCGGCAATGGACATAGTGCCGTTTGCCCGCCTACATCTCAGACCACTGCAACTCTGCATGCTCAGTCAGTGGAATGGATTACACAGATTTGTCCCCTCTACTAAATCTGGATCAAGAGACCAGGGGTTCTCTTCTCTGGTGGATATCTCGGGTCCATCTGTCCAAGGGTATGACCTTCCGCAGGCCAGATTGGACAATAGTAACAACAGATGCCAGCCTTCTGGGCTGGGGTGCAGTCTGGAACTCCCTGAAGGCTCAGGGCTTGTGGACTCAGGAGGAGACACTCCTTTCTATAAACATTCTGGAACTAAGAGCGATATTCAATGCTCTTCAGGCTTGGCCTAAGCTTGCTGCAGTCAGGTTCATCAGATTTCAGTCGGACAACATTACGACTGTAGCTTACATCAACCATCAAGGGGGAACAAGGAGTTCCCTAGCAATGTTGGAGATTTCAAAAATAATTCTATGGGCAGAGGTTCACTCTTGCCATCTATCAGCTATCCATATCCCAGGAGTAGAGAACTGGGAGGCGGATTTTCTAAGTCGACAGACTTTTCATCCGGGGGAGTGGGAACTCCATCCGGAGGTGTTTGCACAGTTGATTCAACTTTGGGGCAAACCAGAACTGGATCTCATGGCGTCTCGTCAGAACGCCAAGCTTCCTTGTTACGGGTTCAGGTCCAGGGATCCCAAGGCAGCGCTGATAGATGCTCTAGCAGTGCCTAGGTCTTTCAACCTGGCTTATGTGTTTCCACCGTTTCCTCTGCTCCCTTGTCTGATTGCCAAGATCAAGCAGGAGAGAGCTTCGGTGATTTTGATAGCGCCTGCGTGGCCACACAGGACTTGGTACGCAGATCTGGTGGACACGTCATTCTTTCCACCTTGGACTCTGCCGCTGAGGCAGGACCTTCTACTTCAAGGTCCCTTCAAACATCCAAATCTAATTTCTCTGCGTCTGACTGCTTGGAGATTGAACGCTTGATTTTGTAAAAAGTGGTTTTTCCGAATCGGTCATTGATACCTTAATTCAGGCTCGAAAGCCTGTCACCAGGAAAATCTATCATAAGATATGGTGTAAATATCTTCATTGGTGTGAATCCAAGGGTTTCTCATGGAAAGATTGGAGAAGGGATTGTCAGCTAGTTCCTTAAAGGGACAGAATTCTGCTCTGTCTATTCTTTTGCACAAGCGTCTGGCGGATGTTCCAGACGTTCAGGCGTCTTGTCAGGCTTTAGTTAGAATCAAGCATGTGTTTAAACCTTTTGCTCCGCCATGGAGTTTAAATTTAGTTCTTAAAGTTCTTCAAGTGGTTCCGTTTGAACCTCTGCATTCCATAGATATCAAGCTTTTATCTTGGAAAGTTCTGTTCTTGGTAGCTATCTCTTCAGCTCGAAGAGTTTCAGAGTTATCTGCCTTGCAGTGTGATTCCCCTTATCTGATCTTCCATGCAGATAAGGTAGTTTTGCATACCAAACCTGGGTTTCTTCCTAAGGTGGTATCCAATAAGAATATCAATCAAGAGATTGTTGTTCCGTCACTGTGTCCTAATCCTTCTTCAAAGAAGGAACGTCTATTACACAATCTTGACGTGGTTCGTGCTTTAAAGTTTTATTTACAAGCTACTAAAGATTTTCGTCAAACATCTGCATTGTTTGTTGTCTACTCTGGACAGAGGAAAGGCCAAAAGGCTTCAGCAACTTCTCTTTCTTTTTGGTTAAGAAGTATAATCCGCTTAGCTTATGAGACTGCTGGCCAGCAGCCTCCTGTAAGAATTACAGCTCATTCCACTAGAGCGGTGGCTTCCACATGGGCCTTTAAAAATGAGGCTTCTGTTGAACAGATTTGTAAGTCGGCGACTTGGTCTTCGCTTCATACTTTTTCTAAATTCTACAAATTTGATACTTTTGCTTCTTCGGAGGCTATTTTTGGGAGAAAGGTCTTACAGGCAGTGGTGCCTTCTGTTTAAGTGCCTGCCTTGTCCCTCCCTTCATCCGTGTCCTATAGCTTTGGTATTGGTATCCCACAAGTAATGGATGAATCCGTGGACTGGATACACCTTACAAGAGAAAACAAAATTTATGCTTACCTGATAAATTTATTTCTCTTGTGGTGTATCCAGTCCACGGCCCGCCCTGTCATTTTAAGGCAGGTGTTTATTCATTTTTAAACTACAGTCACCACTGCACCCTATAGTTTCTCCTTTCTCTTGCTTGTCTTTGGTCGAATGACTGGGAGGTGGCAGTTAGGGGAGGAGCTATATAGACAGCTCTGCTGTGGGTGATCCTCTTGCAGCTTCCTGTTGGGAAGGAGAATATCCCTCAATTAATGGATGAATCCATGGACTGGATACACCACAAGAGAAATAAATTTATCAGGTAAGCATAAATTTTGTTTTCTCTTGTGATGTATCGAGACCACGGCCCGCCCTGTCTGTTTAAGACAGGTAGTATATTTTTATTTGAAAAACTTCAGTCACCTCTGCACCCTATAGTTTCTCCTTTTTCTTCCTAGCCTTCAGTCGAATGACTGGGGGGCGGAGCTAAGGTAGGAGCTATATAGACAGCTCTGCTGTGGGTGCTCTCTTTGCCACTTCCTGTAAGGAAGGAGAATATCCCACAAGTAAAGGATGAATCCGTGGACTCAATACATCACAAGAGAAAGAAATTTATCAGGTAAGCATAAATTCTGTTTTTAAAAGGTAAAGCAAGGGTTATCATCAAGGAAAATATGTATTTATATAATATATATATATATATATATATATATATAATACATTTTGTAGAAATTAATACAAAACTGAAAATATAAAGACTTTAAAAACTAATAACACAAGAAAACATAACCCATGCTATAAGAGGCGGAGCTAAGGTAGGAGCTATATAGACAGCTCTGCTGTGAGTGCTCTCTTTGCCACTTCCTGTAAGGAAGGAGAATATCCCACAAGTAAAGGATGAATCTGTGGACTCAATACATCATAAGAGAAAGAAATTTATCAGGTAAGCATAAATTCTGTTTTTAAAAGGTAAAGCAAGGGTTATCATCAAGGAAAATATGTATTTATATAATATATACATATATATATATATATATATATATATATATATATATATAAAATACATTTTGTAGAAATTAATACAAAACTGAAAATATAAAGACTTTAAAAACTAATAACACAAGAAAACATAATCCATGCTATAAGAGCTGAAAACTAATGTTTTGGCAATGAAGGGACATGTTGTCTATCTCCTTTATATAGGACTTTGTATCCACATTTTTTCTGGAATAAAAACATTTCAGTATAACAAAAGTCTACCTCAACCATTTTAGCTAATTTCTTTATATTTCTTTTGATAAATTACTCTTTTTTCACTTGGTGGGAACCTATAAAGGAACAAAGGGATAAGAGGGAAGTGGCATATAGCCTGGGAAAGCTGTGTGAAAATAATACTTCCTATCTTTGATAAGCAAAATGTATCCCTACTGGGAATCTATATATTGTATTTATTGTATCATACTGAGTGTTCTGGGGTGTTTTTAAATTGCAGACAGATTATATTTCTAGCTGCCATAAGTCTTATTGATTTTAATGAATTAGTAAAAGATAGGTTTTAAAATATAAAGGGTGGTGTACACACACGCTAACCACACCCTTTAGGGGGCGCCTCCTAATATAAACGAATAGTAAAACAATACATGTATTAAAAAATGCAGCACAGAATCGAAATAGAAAAGTACAAATATATATAAAAAGTCTGTAACAACCAATAAAACAAAATTCCCAAAGAAGAGGCAGCACTCTGTCAAAGGACGGCCATCCTGGTAATCAGAATCTGTAGAGAGAGAAGCACAGAGGTGCCACCATGGCCTAGTACCACCAAAGCATATGTGTATAAATGCAGGTAAATGTATGTACTCACAAACATGAAGCACCCAGCGGTGCTAGTAGGGCAGACTGGCACTTCGCAGTGGTCCAGGTCACTGAAGACCCTCAGCAGGAATCCAATCAGAGTTCCTTGGAAAGGCCAGTGGTCAGGTGCCTAAGTGGACAAGAGAGGCAAACCAACATGGCCCAATAACGTTTGAACAGGGGGAGATTGTAACCATAAGATTATACTTACAGGATACAATGCACCTCCAGGTGCAATAACAGCGTGCTGGGACCTTACAGCCGCCCAGTAGACTGTTAACCTATAGGCAATCCACAGCAACCAGCAGAAAAAGATGCAGTGTTCCAAGCAAAATTGTTTATATAGTAATACACCACAACAGCAAGTGTATAGAGTTAAAACATTAAAAATACTTTATTACAAAGCAACACATTTCTCAGCCTCCTGTGGGCTGTTTCATCAGTCTATAATACACAATAAAATCTACACTTGCTATATAACAAAAAAACTAATTCCAAACGTTTTCTGGCAACCAATTAAGAATCACACCTATGTGTAATCACAGTTGATTAATTGTTATGGTAACAACAATAAACATAGAACAAAACAGGTGAAAACCAACATACAGATGATTATCAGGTGCTTCGTTGGCATGGCAGCCACACATAAACACAGGCTTTTACAATTTTTGTCTTATAAAAAACAACGTGTACAAATCACAATATAAACAAGCAACTTACATCAGATGTAATTACAATTGTAACCATAAAAATTGCACAATATATCAGAGCATATTACCCCTATGGTGTGTTATTATTGAAATGCCTCTATTTGCATCGATATGTATTACTAGAAATTATGCAAAATCAGTGACCTTCCCTAGTTGAGATGAACTATATGATACCTATATGATACCTAGTATTCTATCTGCTAACCGTAATGCATGCCATTGTGTTTAAATCCAAAGTATTTTCCTTTCAGGCTACGATTCCTTGTAACAATACCTTATTATTAGGCAATCTAATATCAAATATTTGGGGGGCTAGAACTGCATCTAGTGATTCCTAATAAAAATAATTGGAGATCATATTAGACTATCTAGATATTTACACATTATTTATCAGAGGTGCCAATTGAAGTGTAAAAATAACTCCACTGTGTTTGTAGACGTCATGACTAACACACAAGATTTCCTCCAATGCTACTTTGTGCATTGGGGGGAGTGTGTCAGCGCTCCAATCCATAGAGACCAGCCCTCCTCCAATGATACCTAGTACATTAAAGGGAGTGTATCTCAGAGCCAATGAATAACAGAGATTGTCCGTGCTCCAATCAGTAACATTAGTTGTCAAGGGAAGTTGGCGGGATCATAGTGTGTATTCACTCGACAATACTTGAGCGTAGGGCTAATCTAAAGCGGTAATAAAATCCCCTTTATAAGAATATCTATTGAGAAAGTGGATAATATAGGATATGTTGAGAAGCATCTATCAAACTATGTGCATATTATTTGTCACCCCCCTCATAGTGAAAGTAAAACCGTTCGTTAATGCATATTATATCTCATGCTAGAGCCACTGTATGAGATTATAAAGGAGGGGAAACTAGATATAAGGATCAGTTATAATAAAGCAAGTAAATGTGCAAGTGTTTAGTGATCATGCTGATGAGATATTAGAGGATGTGTGATATAAGAATCAGTTATGATAAAGCAAGTGAATGTGTAGGAGTTTAGTGATCAAACTAACTAAATGTAGCAGGATATGTGTATAGTTAATGGTCTTAAAAACCTATAAGTGATGTTGGCATATTTGCAAACTTGAACTAGTGAAAAAACATGTGTGTGGTTGTCTCTTATCTTGTTGGGGATTGAGGGGGATATGTGTAGTGGGAATTAAAAGTTTATAACTATTATGTGGTGGTGAATTGTGATTTGTGAAATTACAGTCATATTAGATATGTATAACAAAAAAGTGAAAAATTGAATAAAATAAAATAATAATGAGAAGAATGTATTTACCCTATGTGTATACCTCAGTGAACAGGGAGTAAATATATATACAAATATTTATATATATATATATATATATATATATGTATCATCCTGATATTCCTATTATTTGACCCTAGTGAACAGGGAGTAAATATATATACAAATATTTTTATATATATATATATATATATATATATATATATATATATATATATATATATATATATATATATATATATATATATATATATATATATATATATATATATATATATATACAGGGAGTGCAGAATTATTAGGCAAGTTGTATTTTTGAGGATTAATTTTATTATTGAGCAACAACCATGTTCTCAATGAACCCAAAAAACTCATCAATATCAAAGCTGAATAGTTTTGGAAGTAGTTTTTAGTTTGTTTTTAGTTATAGCTATTTTAGGGGGATATCTGTGTGTGCAGGTGACTATTACTGTGAATAATTATTAGGCAACTTAACAAAAAACAAATATATACCCATTTCAATTATTTATTTTTACCAGTGAAACCAATATAACATCTCAACATTCACAAATATACATTTCTGACATTCAAAAACAAAACAAAAACAAATCAGTGACCAATATAGCCACCTTTCTTTGCAAGGACACTCAAAAGCCTGCCATCCATGGATTCTGTCAGTGTTTTGATCTGTTCACCATCAACATTGTGTGCAGCAGCAACCACAGCCTCCCAGACACTGTTCAGAGAGGTGTACTGTTTTCCCTCCTTGTAAATCTCACATTTGATGATGGACCACAGGTTCTCAATGGGGTTCAGATCAGGTGAACAAGGAGGCCATGTCATTAGATTTTCTTCTTTTATACCCTTTCTTGCCAGCCACGCTGTGGAGTACTTGGACGCGTGTGATGGAGCATTGTCCTGCATGAAAATCATGTTTTTCTTGAAGGATGCAGACTTCTTCCTGTACCACTGCTTGAAGAAGGTGTCTTCCAGAAACTGGCAGTAGGACTGGGAGTTGAGCTTGACTCCATCCTCAACCCGAAAAGGCCCCACAAGCTCATCTTTGATGATACCAGCCCAAACCAGTACTCCACCTCCACCTTGCTGGCGTCTGAGTCGGACTGGAGCTCTCTGCCCTTTACCAATCCAGCCACGGGCCCATCCATCTGGCCCATCAAGACTCACTCTCATTTCATCAGTCCATAAAACCTTAGAAAAATCAGTCTTGAGATATTTCTTGGCCCAGTCTTGACGTTTCAGCTTGTGTGTCTTGTTCAGTGGTGGTCGTCTTTCAGCCTTTCTTACCTTGGCCGTGTCTCTGAGTATTGCACTCCAGTGATGTTGCAGCTCTGAAATATGGCCAAACTGGTGGCAAGTGGCATCTTGGCAGTTGCACGCTTGACTTTTCTCAGTTCATGGGCAGTTATTTTGCGCCTTGGTTTTTCCACACGCTTCTTGCGACCCTGTTGACTATTTTGAATGAAACGCTTGATTGTTCGATGATCACGCTTCAGAAGCTTTGCAATTTTAAGAGTGCTGCATCCCTCTGCAAGATATCTCACTATTTTTGACTTTTCTGAGCCTGTCAAGTCCTTCTTTTGACCCATTTTGCCAAAGGAAAGGAAGTTGCCTAATAATTATGCACACCTGATATAGGGTGTTGATGTCATTAGACCACACCCCTTCTCATTACAGAGATGCACATCACCTAATATGCTTAATTGGTAGTAGGCTTTCGAGCCTATACAGCTTGGAGTAAGACAACATGCATAAAGAGGATGATGTGGTCAAAATACTCATTTGCCTAATAATTCTGCACTCCCTGTATATATATATATATATATATATATATATATATATATATATATATATATATATATATATATATATATGTGTGTGTGTGTCTCATCCTGATATTCCTATTATTTGACCCTACGTGAGCCTATCTTTCAATTTTAGGGTAATGTGACACCCAAATGTGGAGAACATTAATCACCTCTCCTAAGACTATTTCAAAATTAATTGAATAGTTGCATTGTTCATAATGAGTTCTAGCTATGATATTATTAAGCTTCAAATATAAAGTGATTTTCTCTGATTGAGTCCTATATACAGATATCTCCTTTTGAAGTAAATGACCAGCTAGTGAGTGGTAATAAAATATTTCTTATTGTTCATATATCTATAAAGTAAGTCATTTGGACAAATATAGTTGGACAATATATTGCCCCAAAGTATCACCTATTTTTCGCAATCCATATAGAATGAATGGTGCAGTTGAAATTCATGTATCCATAGCATAGATCATTCTAAAAAATATATAAATAATAAAATATGACAATATATTGTCTTGAAATCAGAGCCTATCCTCGATATCTATAGATTAGGTCATTTGAACAGATATAGTTAGACAATGTATTGTCCCAAAGGATCACCTGTTATTAGGATTCCGTATAAAATGAAAGAGTTGGTATTCATGTATCAATAGCAAAAGTTATTTCAAGAGAATATATATATATATATATATATATATGCAAAAAGAACATCAAGGCTGTATATGTGTTCCCTGTCGTGACAAAAAGTCACAATGGAGACCTCTGTGAAGTATGCCTGAGCTCGGTGAATGAGTGGAAAACAATGTGGTTCAATGAAGGTGGGTACTCACTGGATCCTTTGCAGCATCTAGTTGGAGGGGTAAACAGGTAATTCTCCGGTGTCTTAAACCAAACGGCACTGCCACCGCTGCACCTCTGGAAGACCGGTAAACCTTTAGACATCCACTCCTGGCGTAGCTGCACTACCTGTCAAGCCACCACGTTGATACCAGCCAATCGGTGCTCGTCTATGACGTAGCTCCACCGCTCGGCCAATCCTTCAGAGGACACTCCGAAATCCAAGTCCAGGGGACAAATGGGTGATCCCAGGTATTTTAACCAAGGAAACAAAGTTCATTTGTAGACCAGGCTTTGTAAAAGGGATAATAGGTAAATAAAGAATGAAAAAGCCAAATGTGGTCTTAAAAGCAAAAGTCCAATTTATTGGTCAATTAAAAGTATTGACAGTACTCAAAGCGAAAAGTCTGACATGTTTCGGCCCACGGCCTTACTCCTAGACAATGTAAATAAGATCCTAACAACTAGATGCTTCCTGAATTATTCAGAAAGCCGCCATATCAAGATTTTCATTAAGTACTTCAGGCTAAAGTGTTTGCAATTTTTTGATCCAGTATGTCTCCCTTTTCCTGAGAGTCATTAGATTAGATTAGATTAGATTTGTTTTATTGTCATTGTACAAAGTAGGAAAACAGAGACAACGAAATTATATTTGAAAATCTAACCAATCCTATACACAGATAGCACTATAATGGTAAAACTAATAGATAGCAAAAAATTCAAGTGACTTGTGCAAAAAAAATTCTATACCGCAAAAATAAATACAATGCAAGTGTAATAAATGCAAGTGCAAAAAAAATCAGTTCCATACAAAAAAGTATATATATAGGTGTAAAAAAAATGTAATATATAAAAACTTAGTCATCTTGCACACATATGTGTATATTTGCATTATATATATGATGTGAATCGTGAGTGTTTTATATGAATCACATGTGTGTTTTATATTATATGTGTTATGTGAATGTAGAGTGAGGTGAGAAAGGACCATTAACAGGATAATCAATAATTTAAATTAAAACCATTAATTTAGCACTTTCTTCATTATTATAAAAAAATCTAATCATCAGAAGGATAAAAAATAAAAAAATTTAAAAAAGCTATGATTATAAGAGAGATTTTTAAAAGTTATTATTTAGCAGAGTAATGGCTCTTGGAAAGAAACTATTCCGAAAACCTAGCAGTTTTTCCTTTTAAGCTTCTATAACGTCTCCCAGATGGTAAAAGGGCAAATAGTCTGTTGCTAACATGGAAGGGATCATGAATAATTTGATAGGCCTTTAAAAGACTACATCTGCTTTGAAGATCTTCAATGGTAGGTAACTGAGCACCTATAATATACTGGGCGGATTTAACTACCCGTTGCAGAGCTTTGCGATCAGAGTTAGTACAGTTTCCATACCATACTGTGATACAGTTAGTGAGAATACTCTCAATAGTACAGCAATAAAAATTAATTAAAATCTGAGTAGATAAATTAACTTTTTTCTGTGTTCTTAAAAAATAGAGACGTTGTTGTGCTTTTTTCACTAAAGTTGAGGTGTTCAAAGACCAAGTCAAATCCTCAGAGATGTGTGTGCCCAGAAACTTGAAACTTGGTACACGTTCAACCTCAGTTCCATTTATATAAATGGGCAAACGTAAACATCGATTAGATTTCCTAAAATCAATAATAATTTCTTTAGTTTTTTTAGTGTTTAGGTCCAGGTTGTTCTCAGCCCATCAAGTAGCCAGATGCCTTATTTCTTCTCTATAAGCTGATTCATCGTTGTTACTGATCTGGCCTATCACAGTGGTGTCATCAGCAAACTTGATAATACTATTGGATACATACTTAGGCAAACAGTCATGAGTAAAAAGAGAATATAGCAGTGGACTCAATACACACCCTTGTGGAACACCAGTATTAAGGGTCAGAGTAGATGAGATGTGATTACCAATTTTTACCGATTGCGGTCTGTTTGTCAAGAAGTCCAGAATCCAGTTGCATAATAAAGTATTTATGCCAAGATCATGGAGTTTGGCAACCAGCTTAACAGGGACTTGATTAGGTCATAAATACATCAGAACAAGATCTAGAAATCACTTCTATGGGTGTAATTTTCATAGGGTTTTTCTGTTTTCTATGATGAATCAAACAGTGTCTAGACACACTGTGGGATTTGGAGTTCTTTTTAATATTGTATGAGTGTTCTCCACATCTTTTTTTGATCTTACGACAGGTACGTCCCACATATTGTACCCCACATTTGCAACTTAAAAGGTATATGATGAAAGATGTCTCACATGTCATAAATCCTTTGATGTTGAAAGTCTCACCTGTAGTGTGTGATGTAAAAGTAGAGGCCCTGTGAGATATGAAAATACACATCCCACAACGTTTTCTACAACACTTGGATATTCTGTTGTTGAGATTACCCATACCCATTGGGTTAGTCCAAGGGCTGTTATTGATGGAGTATTTGTCCCTTACAACCTTACTAGGAGCTAGAGCAGATTTTAAAGTAGGTGCTCTTCTGAACACCACTTTAGGTTTAATACATATTATTTTCTTAAGGGTGGGGTCATTGGTCAGTACAGGCCAATGTTTGTTGAGGATTTTGCAAATAGCATGATGGTTAGAATTATATTTTGTAATGAATAATGGTGTATTAGATTCTTTAAATGCTTCTTGATGTCTCTGTTTCTTATTGAAATAGCTAGACCTATCCTCATGTCTAACTCTATTGATTTCACGATCAATTAGATCTTGTGGGTAACCTTTCTCAAGGAATCTAGCCCCAATTACTTGAGCTTGTATATTATAGTCCTCTATTCTGGAACAGTTCCTTCTAATTCTTCTAAATTGTTTGTAAGGGACATTCATCTTCCAACATTTGTAATGGTTACTCTCAAAATGGAGAAAGCTATTACAGTCTACAGTTTTAAAGAAAGTTTTGGAGGAAACCTTCCCATCTGAGGTCCTCCCCAGAATAATATCTAAGAATGTGATTTCATCTCGTTTGATGTTATGGGTAAAGGATATCCCAAACGTATTGTTATTTAAGTGATCTATAAAACCATGAATGTCATCTTCAGACCCTTTGAAGATAAATAGAAGGTCATCAATGTAATGGCCGTAGAACACCAGGTTCGCTGCATACTGGGTATCATAAATATATGATTGTTCGAAACTTCCCATAAATAAATTTGCAAAACTAGGAGCGAACCTGGTGCCCATGGCCATTCCCTTGATTTGAAGGTAATATCTGCTTTGATAAAGAAAATAATTGTGTTTGAGAATAAAGCTTATCAATTGGATAATGAAATCTACTTGTTGAGCAGGCATATAAATGTCTTGTTCCAAATAGGAATAAGAGCTGTATGGTCCTATGTCATGTTGTATGTTGGAGTAAAGTGCTCCTACATCGCAGGTTACCCACCAGCAATGTTCGTCTAGGCTACAATCTTGTAGTTTTAATATTAAATCGGTTGAATCCTTTATATATGATGGAAGAGTGATCACAAATTTTTGCAGAAAGTGATCAATATAGACTGATAGGGAGTCTGTGAGGCTCCCGATGCCTGCAAAGTTAGGTTTTAGTCAAGCATTAAAAGCATCAATTAATAAGTGCTCCATACATTATTTTCTGTTTATGTGATTATTCATATTACTTAGATTTTATTTTGATAGTTCAATGTAATCTGAAATCCCCAGATTATGTCTAATAATTACAAAGGGCCATATTACAAGAGTGCCCGAGTGATAAGGGGTTTATCGCGGGGGGTTGAATGCATTGGGCTTGTCACTGGTATTACAAGTTGAAAATAAATAGGATTGCTTGTGTGCAATTGCGATTTATGCTAGATTCTGATTATTGTGACTTGAAAGCGCTGGTTGACTATTTTGCGAAACATAAAAGTTTCACAAAACACATTAAAAATACATTACAATGCACAGTTACACTCATAATAACACTATCTAATAAAAATTATTTTAAAAAATATTGTACGCAAAGGTTATAAGGTCTCAAAGATATGAGATCTCAGGTGTTAAAAAAAAGATACATACATATACATATCTAAAATGTATATGTATGTATATTTATATGTTTATATGTGTGTGAATATATATTTATGTATTTATATGTGTATATATCTACGTACAGACATATATACACAAATAAACACATAATTACAGATGTACAAATATATAGACATATATACAAGTGCATTGGAACAATTTGCATTTAAGTAGATGAAAACATGTTAAAGCATATTTATGCAATAATAATATTTAATAAAGGTTTTAAATATGTATTTTCTGTAAATATTTCACATTCCAATGTTCCGCAAATAGCAGAATATGTTCTAAGCTTTTCTATATATATATATACAGTCATGGCCAAAAATATTGGCACCCCTGTATTTCTGTCAAATAATGCACCACTTCACCCAGGAAATTGTTGCAATTACAAATGTTTAGGCATTCTCATGTATATTTCTTTTGTTTGTATTGGTATGAAACAAAAAAATGGAGAAAAAAGTCAAATCTGGCACACTCTACTCCAAAAATGAACCGGACAAAATTATTGGCACCCTCAATTTATTATTTGGTAGCACACCCCTTGAAAAAAATAACTGAAATCAATCACCATCAGCTGCTCCACTCTGCCAGTCTCTACACTGGCTCCCCATACACTCCAGAATACAATTTAAAGTATTAGCCCTAACCTACAAAGCACTCAACAGTCTAACTCCCAACTATATTTTTTCTCTCATCGTGAAATTCCCCATCCCGTCCTCTTCGATCAACCTCTGACCTACATCTCTAACCTCCTGTTATCTCTACATCCCACTCCCGCCTCCAAGACTTCACATGTGCTGCTCCTGTCCTCTGGAACTCTCTACCCCGCTCCATTAGACTGTCTACAACCTTGTATAGCTTCAGACGATCCTTGAAAACCCACCTATTCAGAGAGACTTACCAACTCTCCTCCATCCCGCATCCGAACCAAACTAATACATGTACATGAACTGCCTGACTCACTGCTGCAAATACAACCGATGTAACAAGCTACCCCAACCTTATGTCTCTGCACCCTAAACCTATAGACTGTGAGCTCTCCCGAGCACGGCCCTCTTCCTCCTGTGCTAGATTTGTTTAGTTTTCTTTTATGTTTGGTATTTTATCACAAATCTTTGTCATTGTATACCCCTATCATTGTACCCAGCGCTACGGAATTTGGTGGCGCTATATAAATAAATGATAATAATAATAATATTAATAATAATCACTTCCTCTAAGCATCAATGAGTTTCTTACACCTCTATACTAGAATTTTGAACAACTCTTCTTTCACCAACTGCTCCAGATCTTTTAGAATGGAAGGGTTCCTTTTCCCAGCTGCTGTTTTGAAATTTCTCCACAGGTGCTCTATGGGATGGAGATCTCAGGGCCTATTTAACATGATGCAAATGCAGTTGCTTCTGCGTGAGCCTTTAGGCTTGCCAGAAACATAAGTTAAGCAGCAGCGGTCATAAGACCTCTGCTCCTTAACTCATCCACCACCTATGAGGTTGCGGACAGCAATCATCCTGATCAGATACGATTGGGATGATTGACACCCCCTGCTAGTGGCCGATTGGCCACAAATGTGCAGGGGGCGGCATTGCACAAGCATTTCTAGTGAAATGCCAACAGCGTATGCCGTCAGCTATTAGTGATGTCTGGCCAACATGATTTGCTACAGTGACACATGCCCACCAGTTGTTAAATTGGCCCCCTGGACTCATTGCTGGCAAGTTCAGTACTTTCCAGTGCTTTGCCTTAAACCATTTCTGTGTGCTTTTTGAGGTGTGCTTTGGGCCATTGTCCTGCTTTAACTCGTGACCTCTGTTGGAGACCCAACTTTCTGACACTGGGCGCTACATTGCAAAACAGAATTTTTTGGTAGTCTTCATATTTGATAATGCCACACACACAGTAAAGACATGTTGTGCCTGAAGCAGCAAAGCAACCCCAGAACATCAGTGAACCTCCACCATGTTTGACTGTAGGGACTGTATTCTTTTCTTTAAAGCCTCATTTCATTTTCTGAAAACAGTAGAATGGTGGGCTTTACCAAAAAGCTGTAAATTTGTTTAATCTGTTCACAGCACATTCTCCCAAAACAATTTTGGCTTCCTCATGTAAGTTTTGACAAACTCAATTATGGCTTTTTTATGTTTTTGTGTCAGCAGGGGAGTCCTCCTGGGTCTCCTACCATAGCGTCCCTTTTAATTCAGATGGCGATGTATAGTGGGAGTTGACACATTTGTACCCTGTGCATGAAGGTCAGCTTGAATTTGTCTGGAAGTTGATCAAGGCTCTTTATCCACCATTTGAACAATCCTTCCTTGCAATCTTTGATAATTTTGTCTCTTTCGTCTACGTCCAGGGAGATTAGCTACAGTGCCATGGGCTTTATACTTCTTGGCAATGTTGCGCACAATGGACACAGGAACATTAAGATCTCTGGAGATGGACTTGAAATCTTGAGATTGTCCATGCTTTTCCACAATTTTTGTTTTCAAATCCTCAGACAATTTATTGCTGCTCTTTCTCTTCTCCATGCTTAGAGTGGCACACAGATACACACAACAGAAAGGTTGAGTACATTTTTCACCATTTTAACTGGTTGCCGGTATGATTTCTATATTGTCAGCACCTGTTAATTGATGCAGGTGAGTTTTATTACAAATTACAGGAGCATCACAAACTTGGAATGCAATTATTTCTTACAATTTTGAGAAGGTGCCAATAATTTTGTCCATTCTATTTTTGGACTTTTGCGTGGAATGTGTCAGATTTGGCTTTTTTTCTCCACTTTTTTTGTGTCATACCAATACAAACAAAAGAAATAAACATGAGAATGCCTAAACATTTGTAATTGCAACACTTTTCTGGGTGAAGTGGTGCATTATCTGACAGAAATGCAGGGGTGCCAATATGTTTGGCCATGACTGTATATATTTATATACTTTATATTTTACCAAAAACATCATATATATGAATAAATATATCTGTTCCTGTTGCATCATATTTATCAGTTCCACTTTTTTTACAGTGGTCAACAAGGAAGATCAGATTTGATGCAATTATTGATTTTTGGTGCTAGTGGATGTTTCAGTGATCCTATTCTTGCTTAAAACCCTTCTCCTATACAATTGTTTGTTGCAAATGGTATCCCTATGAAGTGTGGTCTTGTTATCCTAAAGACTTTGTCAATGTCTGTGTGCATGGGCTCTGGTTATATTAAGACTTTACAATTTCATGTAGTGGTTTCTCATTTGCTTCCACTTATTTTGGTGCTGGCTTGGCATAAATTGCAAAACCCTGTAATAAACAGACAGAGGTTGGTAGCATTTCCTTTGCCTGTGTCTTTTGCAAGAATTCCTGTTTATATCAGTCTGCTATGATTTGGGAAGTTTGTCAAGAAGAGAATAAATTAATTCCTTAAACTTTACAGACATGTTTCTGATGTTTTTGAAAAAGAGGGACACATCAGCTTCCTCTTAGATGCTTGTATGACTGTCCATTTGATTTAGTTTCAGATGCTTCTATACACTTTGGAAGGATCTTTCCTTTGTCTGGACCTAAAATACTTAATCTCAAAGCATATATTAATGACAACTTGGCTAAATCATTCATTAGGACTTCAAATTATCCAGCTGGTACCAGTAAATTAATTGTAGAGAAGAAAAAGGATTGCGATCTTGTGTGGACTATAGAGCCCTCAATATAATCCCTATTCAGAAAAGATATCCCCTGTCACTTATACCCAATAAGTTGGATAGAATTAATGGGGCTTGGGTATTCATGAAGTGAGAGGGGCTTAACATTTAGTTAATTTGCTGGGAATTAAAGGTGATAATTGGAAGTCTGCCTTTCACACACTATATGGACACTTTATTTAGTATTTAATAATTCCATTCAGTTTGTGTAAGACTCCTGCTACATCCCAATGCATCCTGATACATTTGTTGGATACATTTAGTGCGCGGTCGAAAATTTTTTTAGTTTCGTTTCGATTAGTTGTTTTTTTTTTCCGCTCGGTTCAGTCAAATTAATTCGGTATGCATACTTATTCGTTTCGGTAACATTCGTAATTTAGTTAATTTGTTCTTTCGGATTCATTCTAAACCCCATTCGAATTTCGGAACGATTCGTAATTTCGGACCGATTCGTAATTTCAGACCGATACGTAATTTCGGACCGATACGTAATTTCGGTCCGAATAGTAATTTATAACGTTTTTTTTAATTTCGTATACGATTCGGTTCGATTATTTTGGATACATTCGATTTGTTTTTCTAATCGATTAGATATTATTTAATCATATCAAATATTATTCATAAATTAAATGTATTGTATTCCACTTTTAAATGACTGTAATATATTAATAATAAATAAATGTAATATGTCATTTAAACACTATCTTTGTAATTATTTAGACTGTGCAGTGTGTGTGCACTGTGCAGCCAATCAGGCAGCCTGGTTGACAATTATGCTTGCATCACTCCTGCACACTATAGCCACACCCATGTAACTAATACCTGATTCTTATATTTTTTTGTGATTTGAAGAGAGCAGGTTGTTGGAGAGAATGTCTGGTACAGAAATTGGTAGTATTGTTCATGGAGGTGATAGGGACAGTAGAGATAGGGACAGTGTAGCTAGGGAGAGTAGTACTAGAGGTAGTGATAGTGGACGTAGGGATAGGGATCGGGACAGTGGGCGTGGAGCTAGGGAGAGTACCAGTAATAATAATAGGGATAGTGATAGAGGTAGGGATAGGCATAGGAGGATTCATCATAGGCTTAGGGACCAAGTTGGTAGTACTAGGGAGAGAGTAGGTAGGGACAAGTAGAGGCATGGTAAGCACACCAGTGCCAAAAAACATTGTAAGAGAAGGAGGTCACTTACAAGTTCCTCTGAGTCTGAATCTAGTGCTGTTGTAGAGCGTGCTACATCACCAAGGCACAGAGGGCCAATTTTTACAGCAGATGAAAATTTGTGTCTAGTGTCTGCTGTGCTGAAAGTCAGGCACATTTTATTTTCATCAAGTGTTTCCTCCTCGGCCAAGCAAGCGGCATGGAACACTGTTCGCGATGCCGTCTTCGCAGTTGGAGCAGTGGAGCGGACAGCCGCCTGTGTCAAGCACCGGTAAGTTTTCCAAAACAATTTTCTTTCATAATAAAAAACTAACTCTAGTGTGTGTTAGCCTGTGTGTACAAACTACACAGGCCAAAATGTGTAAACTAAAGAAATACATTCAATTAATATTATTTTTCATTGTCATGGCATCTTTATTTGAAAAAGCAGTAATGTAAGTCAAGCTTAAAGGGATAGTAAACTCTGAAAATGTATTTCATGATTCTGCTAGAGCATTTATTTTTTAATCAACTTTCTAAATTACTCCTATTTTATTATTAATTTGTCTTTTTTCTCTTGTTATCTTTATTTGAAATTGTAGTTTGATAAGTTAAGGACAGGACAGAGCCTGGCCATTTTTTGTTTTATTACCCTGGCGAGCTTTTGAGATTGGTGGCAACATTTAACAAACCAATAAGCAAGTGCAACCCAGGTTCTGCACCGAAAAAATGCTCATTCCTGCTTTCAAATAAAGATTCCCTGTGAATGAAGAAATAATGACTTACTATTAAATTATATAATTGTTTAAATTTTCAACTCTATCTTGAAATAAAATGTTTATGTTTACTGTTTATTATCCATTTAAGGCCTTTTTTATAATATTTACAGAATTTAAGATGGAAACTTTGCCCAACCAATACCAAATATATTCATTTTTTGGATTGTATATATTTGTCTTCTCGTGATTTTTTTTTTTTTTTAAATTCTTTTTATTGAGGAAAACACACAGGTACAATTAATTAAGTTCATATACTGACATGCCAGGTTACAGCAACAGGAGATTTCATATTATGGAATGAACATAGCAAGTGAGATAACGATACAACATCTAAAGTAACATATTGGCCTTTAGAAAATACATAGTAGTACCATAAACGTTCCTAAAGTATAACACATGTGAACTGCAAGCATGTATACAGAGTACTATTATAACCTGGACTAATCCATGCAATGGGGGGTATGTCAAGTTTAGTTAATTATTACTTCTTGTTGCACCTGCGCTTCCTTGTTTTTATTTTTAATACAATAACACACACCATAACCAACCACACAACACATAAGAAAACAATAAAATTCCGTAAACTAAACATATAAACAAAACCACACCATACAGATCAGTCAGTTGTGTAGATATATTGTCAGTCGTAATGTCAGTAATTTGTGTCACACATGTATGAAATTAAATGATTTGTCAGTGTTCAGGTTATACGACAGGATCTATGTGTTAATATATGGTGAAGCTCTGGGGTAAGCTCAAAGTAATTAATTAACGGGGAAATTACCAAAGATCCTATATAAAGATGACCATAAAGGGGGCCGTATTCCCCGGGAATTTTTAATAAGATTGACTCTCTCATATCAAATCATAGGTTTCAGTGTCTTGTAGGCATACCAACTATTTAAGCATGGGCTTTGTCAAGTTAAGAGTTATATTCCCTCATAGAGGATATACATTTAGAAATGTGATCATCTGTCCTAAGATTCCCTGGAGGAGTCAACGACAAAGCAGCAATTACCCGTCATTGTCAATAGGAGGGTTAATGTTCGATAAGTTAACAAGTCGGCTATGAGGCAGAGATCTTCTATGAGAGGTTGTGGATATGTTAGAGTCAGCTGGTCAGGCCCGATATGGTTCCACCACTGGATATGAACATTTATTGACACAGTAGTGCAGAATGTAATAGGGTATATGTATAGAACAACTTGCTGGCTGCCCCTATCCACAAGAACAGATAACATACACCACATCCAGCCACACAGAATAAAACAATAAAATAAATTTATATAATATAATATAAAATAAAACTCGCTACACTAAACCTATAAACCAACCCCAACAACCCAGATGAGACAAATGTGCAGATATATTGGCAGTCTTACTGTCACTAACCTATATTTCAGATGCAGGAATTAATTTGCCGGTGCTTAAATTCTCACATATCTAATCATGAGTTTAGTTGTCTTATAGACATATAAGCTAGTGAAGCATGGGCAGGCTAAATTGGTCGTTATTCACTTTGTCTAGCTAGTGTCCATACATCCTCAAGCAAGATATAAATTTGGGAGCGTTAACATCTGTTCGCAGACACATTAATGGAGTCAGCAAATGAGTGCAAAATATAGAAGAGTATATATAGAACAGGTGTCTGCCCCCATCCCCCAACCCCCAAGAACACAGTTTGTAAGTAAAGGACTCCACATGTCACAAGTAGGTGTCCATGTATATACAGTGAGATATGTATTGCAATGCTATAGAACAGAATAAGCAGGTTTGGCAAAATGCTCAGGTTCCACTAAGCCGCTACTAAATAGGACAAACTGCATAAATCAAAACAAAATAAAAATTTGGCCAATACCATAAAAGACTAAAAGCGTGTAATTTAGACCAAAGGGTGAACAGCAGTCCATAGTGCAAATGTGTGGATTAAAATGTAGCCTATAGATAAGCGAGCTCCATGATGCCTGAGTCTCCATGTGAAGTTTCACACACAGTTTAGTCAGTCACCATACGTTTATTGCGTTATGACTGGATTCAAGACGAAATGTCATTAAGTTATCAGTCCCTATCAAATATAGACTGCCAGGACAAGTGTTCACCCAATACCTGCTGGAAGTGATAATCCATGTAATATAACTACTATAGGGATGATTCGCCATATGTTACACCAGCTAGGCCATGGTTCATTCTCCTCGAGGGGCAGCAAGATATGAACACTACCGATCTTTATAGGAAATATGTGTGAGGTTTCAGTGTCACCAGATTCTGAATTTCTATTCACTGTCGACTCAGTCAGATCAGATGACTTGCATTCTTGGCTCACCCGCAGATAGCAGAATGACGTAGGTGATTCCAAAGCAGATGTCCGCCATGATTTCCAGGGAGAGTCCCCCACAGTAGTGCCGTACATTGCACACATGTCGTCCTCTGGAGCTCTGATTCCCATTGAGTAAGAGAAATAGGTGTCTGTACAATAGTAACGATAGGCTGATACAGATCCCCCTGGGTATTTAGCCTGTTGTGCTGAGATACAGCATGTCGGGTGATCAGTCAAGGTGCGTCCCTTACCAGTCTCACATGCGTCCGGTCTCTGCCGGGTCACAACTGCTGCCTTCTGTACTTCTTTGCAGAGCGCCAAGCAGGTGTCCAGCAGACCATCCAGCAGCGGGGTAAACACTGCCCTTAGCTCTTTAATAATGTCTGCGTTAGCAAGCGTATTTGCTTCAACAGGCAATGAGTATATAGCGGTGGCGGCAAATAGGTTCCCCTAGCGTGACTGGGAAAATCCTTCTTGGATAAATGCCTTCCGGGGTTGAGAAGATGCTATAGTCTCAATCCACTATGGTTCCTAGGCATGAGTTCTGCCAAGGGAGGTGTGGATGGCCAAGAATTGCGGCAGTAAGATGATAATTTAAACATAGTCTCTACAGAGCTTCAGCCTGTTGCTGCCATCTTGGAATGCCTCCCACCGGAAGTCTGTCTTCTCATGATTTATAAATAAAGGCAATGGATAAACTTTAATCAACTTTATGGGGCACAAAGTCAGATTCAAACGAAAAGGGACACTTAACCCAAATTATTTCTTTCATGATTCCGATAGAGCATCAATGGTTTTTTTTTTATCAACTTTCTAATTTACTCCTATTATCAAATTTTCTGTGTTCTCTTGGGGGTCAATGTATTAATGTGCGAGGGGAAATGATACGATGTAGCGTATCATGTCCACAGCACATAGATAAATGACAGCTGCTTCATAACTTTTCCGGCGAGCCTCAGGGGCATGAAGCCCCGTATCGAACTTGATAAATTAACCCCTTGGTAACTATCTTTATTGGAAAAAGAATGAATGTAAGCCTATGAGCCAGCCCATCCTTGGGTCAGTACCTGGGTAGTTCTTGATGATTGTTGGCTCAGCAATTGCTATCTAAGATGCTGAACCAAAAATTGTTCCATTTCTTAAAGGGACAGTCTAGTTAAAATTAAACTTTCATGATTCAGACAGGGCATGCAATTTTAATCAACTTTCCAATTTACTTCTATTATCTAATTTGCTCAATTCTTTAGATATCCTTTGTTGAAGAAATAGCAATGCACATGTGTGAGCCAATCACACAAGGCCTCTAGGTGCAGCAACCAATCAGCAGCTACTGAACATATCTAGATATGCTTTTCAGCAAGTGATATCAAGAGAATGAAGAAAATTAGATAATAGAAGTAAATTAGAAAGTTGTTTAAAATGACATGCTCTTTCTAAATCAAGAAAGAAAAAAATTGGCTTTCATGTCCCTTTAAGCTTTACAATTACATTCCTTCTTTTTCAAATCAAGCTCCAAGGAGACTGACTAAAGAAAAAAAAAAAAATAGTATTACATTTTATTAAATTTCCATGCTCTAAACAAGCACAGCCAGAGATAGCTACTGCGATCCACAAGACCTGCATGCAAAAATACTACCACTCCTACTTTAAAAAAACAGACGCCATGGCAGGCAGGCAAAAACAAGCAGACAAGAAGAAAAAACAGGTAGAGGCACAACAGGCCCTAGGGCCTGCAGAAGACATACTCCCTCTGAGCTCCCAAGATACACACCCGATAGTAACACAGATTTCAGCATTGTTCCTGCCAAAGATTGATCTGTTGCAAACGGGTATGGACTCCCTTACAGAGGAAGTTAAATCCTTCAATGGTAGATTGACAAGCGTTGAGCAGAAAGTGGCAGAAGGGGAAACACGCCATAGAGAAACCGAATCCCATGTACACTCGCTACAGCAGCAAAATGAAAGGTTGTGGGCCAAAATCGATGACCTCGAAAATAGGTCGCGAAGAAACAACCTCAGGATGGTGGGAGTTCCGGAGTCAGTGCCTGGATCGCAATTAGTTGAGTTTGCTGAGACAATCTTACCAAGCTTATTGAACATCCCAAAGGAATCCCTGCCATGCATGGTAGAAAGAGCCCACAGAGTGGGAGACCAAAGAAGACAAGGAGATAATAACAATCCACAACCACGCCAAGTTATGGTGAAATATCTCAACTTCAAGGATAAGATCTTAATCCTACAAGCATACAGGAAGACTGCCGCATTGGAATACGAAGGAAAGAGAATCTTGCTGTTTGAAGACTATTCGGCGACAGTGGCAGCTAAAAGGAGAGAGTTCTCACCATACTGCAAACAGCTCAGTGAACAGGGCAGAACAGCTGCCTTGCTGTTCCCAGCGAGGCTGAGACTGCACACAGAAAAAGGTCAGATGTTTTTTGAGTCTCCAACTCAGCTCAAGCTTTATCTCCAGAGAGAAAGAGGAAGGCAGCAGGCTGCAGCTGATGAGGACACTGTATCCTGACCTAAAATCAAGGCTGGGCCTGAGAATATAAGCCATACTTGGGACACTGAAAGTTTATGGACATAACCATGGACATATGTATCCTTATAAAGTGAGGGGGGGGGATTGCACAAATAAAAAGTTATATTTGCACTCCTTAGTTAAGCTCCCGAAAAAGGAGATAATCTATAATTTGAAGTTTACAGTTCATAAGTTATATAAGTTCTAAATCATAATTCGAAATTGTTGGTATTGATTTGTATGTATATGTATGCATTTTGTATTGTACGCTGATTAGCCGTTGTTACAAGATAAAAGGCAGAGGGAGCTCCAGACAAACAGCCAATAATCGCAAAGTTTCCCAGATAGAGTAGAGAGAGGGCTGTGCACCGATAGCTGTGATTTCACGCTATAGGGTACAGCTCCTAGTGAAGAGACTAGATTACAGGTAAAAACCGAGACCTAGGGAAGCTAGCCTACCTGCTTAAATCACTCCAATACTGCATAATATAAACTTGTGTCTTGTCTGTTCTGTGCATCAACTACTTTAGAGCCGTCTCTCCTTCTGGAAGCCGCCCCAGGGGACAAGGGCAGAAGATCAGCAAAAGCATAACGCCAAAGACTATAGGACAGCCGAACAAACACTGTAAGGTACCCCTTTCATGACACACACACGGCAGGCATTGGTTCACACTCACAGAATCCACACAAGTCACGTCCACAGGTTAAGATAACATGAAGCTCATTACATGGAACGTGGGGGGGATCACATCTCCGATAAAAAGGAAGGCTATTTTAAGGCACTTGAACATTAAAAGATCAGACATAGCGATTCTAGAGGAGACCCATCTCTCGCAAAAAGAGCATCAGAAACTAAAACAGGGATGGGTAGGGGAGGTTCTGTACACCCCGTATGAGGGGAAGAGAGTCAGGGGAGTGGCGATACTTATTTGTAAAGGCCTAGACTACTCCATTTTGCAAACAGTAGCGGATACAGAGGGGAGGTACCTCATAGTTAAAATCAAACTAGGCAGTGTACATATGGTATTGTGTGGAGTATATGGACCACACTCAGAGAAGAAATCATTCTTACATGGACTCCAGACTAAACTCATACAATTCTCAGACCTTCCCATGGTGATAGGAGGGGACTACAATATTGCTCCACACACTCCAGCAGAGAGGTTCGGTAACCCACAATACCCCACAAGACAAAAGGTACAGTGGCAGGGCTCTAAAAGGGAAACACGCATGCTCAACCACTTTAAGACCTCATTGGCTTTGGTGGACATCTGGAGGAGCAGGAACCCAGAAGCCAGGGACTACACGTGTTTGCACCCAGCTAAAACGACACTATCCCGTATAGACTATTTTTTGGTCACTAACTCCCTATGCTCACGCATCACGGATGTCAAGATAGACCCAATAACTATCTCAGACCATGCACCGGTCTCGCTCCTCATAGACACAGACATCCCTCACAGACAGACGTGTAGATGGAAATTCCCTTCACATCTTTACCATGACTTAAACCTACACAAACACCTACTGGGGGAATGGTTAGTGTATAAAGAACTAAATGAACAAAACATCAATGAAATATCCTTATTTTGGGAATCGGCGAAGGCGGTGCTAAGAGGGGTGGTCACGGCATATTCAGCTAAGGTGCAGAAACAGCGTAGATTGCGAGGGGGCCTACTGTTAAGTCAGATATTAAACGCTAGGAATCGGTACCTGAGGAACCCCACAGAACAAAACAGGCTCAGGTACAGGGAGGTTAAAGGACTAAGAGATTCATATCTCATACAGACCTCGAATTCAGCCCAGAACCGGTCCCAGGCAAAATATTATCGCTATGGGAACCGCACAGGGAAACTGCTAGCTCGAATCACTAAGCTAGATAGAAAGTCAAACACAATAACAGCGATCCAAGGTAAAGACAGCATACTCACAACAGACACAGATATACAAAAAACATTCCAAGATTTTTACTCGAAATTATATGAATCCCAAGAGATAAGCCTAGACAATAAAGCAAAGTTCTGGGAAACTCTGACACTCCCAAAGGTAGACGAAGACAAACTGCAAGGATTGAATGCTCGCATTCAACCCTCGGAGATAAGTAAGGTAATTGACTCACTCCCACTAGAGAAAGCTCCGGGACCTGATGGTCTACCCGGAGAATTTTACAAAATGATCAAAACAGAGGCGGTGGAAACACTAACACTGCTATTCAATGCCATTCTAGAAGGGAAAGCAGATTTGTCAAACAGATTCACTGAGGCCAACATCACAGTGCTCCGGAAACCAGATAGAGACCCTCTCTTGGCCCAGTCCTATAGGCCGATATCCCTCCTCAACTCGGACTACAAAATATTTACCAAACTACTTGCAAATAGATTAGCAGAACTACTTCCTCAGCTAGTACATGAAGACCAAACAGGGTTTGTAAAGGGTAGATCAGCAGTTAAAAATATGAGGAAATTACAGCTAATGCTTACACACTATTGGAAACAGGGAAGAGACAAAAAAATCTCTGTTAAGGAAGAGGCCTGCTTGATACTAGTAGACGCCGAGAAGGCATTTGATAAGATACTGTGGGATCACCTATTTACCACTATGGGGAGATTTGGGATACAGGGACCCTTCATGACAGCCATTAAAACCATTTATAGTAATCCCCAAGCGGCCATCCTTGTTAATGGGACACCTTCCAAGACATTCACTCTTAAGAGAGGCACGAGGCAGGGATGCCCTCTGTCCCCGCTTCTATTCGACCTAGCACTGGAGCCATTAGCCATTAAGTTGAGAGGGGAGGCGGCGGGACTGGAGATAGGAGGGGAAGCTAACCATCTATCATTATTTGCCGATGACATGGTGCTTTATGTCAGAGACCCTAGGCGAAACATCCCCACCATAACCAAAATTATTTCTTAATTCGGAGAGATCTCTGGCTATAAGATAAACAAAGAAAAATCGGAATTGCTCTGGCTATTAAACAGGCTTCCGGATACACCCCTAGAAGATAATTTTAAAGTAATCACTCACACTTTTAAATATTTGGGTATCACACTGTCCAGGGATCCAAGCCAATGGTATGGATTAAATCACAAACCGTTATTGAAGGCCCTGAAGCGAATGCTAGAGACCTGGCATCTGCTGCCAGTCTCCATGTCAGGAAGGGTAGGGCTGATCAAAATGATCCTATTCCCCAAGTTGCTATATACCCTGCAGATGCTCCCAGAACTATTGCACAAACAAGATCTCAGGACATTGAATAAAGGAATATTACATTTTATCTGGAGGGGGAAAAAACATAGAATAAATTATCAAAAGATGACATGCAGGCCGGAGGTTGGGGGCTTGGGGCTACCAAACATAGAACACTATAATTGGGCGGCAGTTACCAAATATGTTATGGATTGGCTGACAGATGGGGGGCGTTTCACTAATAGCAAGCTAGAGGAAGAATATATTAAACCATGGTCGCTCAAAATGCTACCGCACATGACTCGAACGCAAGTAGATGCCATACTGGGGAAGGAACCACTGTTCAGTGGCCCTATAGGGGCCTGGAGAAGGGTGTGCGGATCCCTTGGGATCTCACCGCACCACACAGTATTCTTACTGCTGGGGGGTAATCCAGACTTCCCAGCTGGGTTCACCACGAAACCATTCAAACTATGGGGAGACCGGGGGGTGACATCCCTTAAACACATCCTTTCTGCAGACGGAGTGACAATCAAACCGTTTGGAGAACTACAAAGAGAGTATGGCTTACCCAATACCCATCACTTTGCTTATCTCCAAGCGAGACACTATGTGCAGAATCTGTTGAGATCTGGAAAGATGCCAGACAAGGATTGCGACGTTTACAAACTATTGACACTAACACAGGGGGGGCTGACATCAATTTCTCACACATATGTAGTCCTGCAAAAAAAGCAAACAACGCAAATTTGACCCACCTACAGAACACTTGGACTACGCTAAGGGGAAAAGGAACTCACTGATACTTGTATTGGGCAGAGTTTCACAAAGGTGAGAGAGGCCACACTATCAAACGAAATAAGGGAATCTCATATTAAAGTGCTCCACAACGCATACATCACACCTAAACTATTCCATAAATGGAAGCATGACACATCAGGCCTATGCCCAAAGTGCTCAAATGCCAACCCAAACATTTTACACATGATGTGTCAATGTCCAAGATTGGCAAAATTTTGGGGGATGACACGGAGATGGCTGGAGAGGAGTACCGGGGAAAAGGTTAGCTTGACACCTGAAATGGTGATACTCTTACATACACAAGACAAGATCCAAAAACACAGCAACTACATACACAATGTAATCTTACACGCCAGGAAACTGATTCTCCAACAATGGCTGGCACAGACACCACCTCACATAACCCAACTCAAGGAAGGATTGAGAAAACAGATGATATGTGAACAAATAGACACTCAGGGAGACATCACAAGGAGAACAAAGAAGTTCATGACCAAATGGGAACCACTCATTAACACACTAGATATCCACCATCAGAAACAGGTCATTTATCCTTTTAAGGATACGGAATACATATTAAATGCACAATTGAGAGGACAATGGAACATTTTCACATAGTATCAAATCAGCTAAGAGAGGCTAAGGATAGCCCTTAGAGAAGGGAGATGGGAGAGCTCTGGGGGCGGTGCCTGGAGGAGAGACGGCTTGCAATATTCTGAGAGAACAATGAAAGAACACAGACTAAGGGACAGGAGAGAGGGGAAGGTAAAATGAAGAAAGTTTTAACATTATGGAACTTCCAGTACAAATATCTCCGCAGCAGAGAGAGAGGATTGGAGAGGAAGGAGCTTAGTGAGCCGCACAGTTTACCCCACAATTTAGGGTCTGGTTGGTAGTGAGGGAGAGGCAGGAGGTGAGGGAGAAAGGAGAGAATAAAAGAAAAAAAACCCAGTGTGACCGAAGTGATGAAAATTATGGATATACTGTTATGCTGAAAGTTTGTGTAACTATTGTTTTCTTGTGATCAATGTTTATGGTTGATTTGTCACTGAAAGTTGCACTGGAATGAATAAATAAAGTATTTAAAAAAAAAAATTCCATGCTCTACCTGAATCGTGAAAGAAAAAAATTGTCTTCAGTGTGCCTTTAAATATTCATTTATAAAAAAAATTATACTTATCAATTTATTATCAAATTCACTTTGAGCAGCGCCGCCCTCATGCTTTTCTCGTGCAATTTCCTCTACTCTCCACTGCAAATTCAGCGGTGGTTGTAATATTTTTTAAGTCCAGGTATGTTTTTCTCATGCTGCAGTCTCACTCTTTCTAGTATGTGCATGACAGCATCAGCCAAACATACCTGTCCTTATAATATAAATATCTTATTGTTAAAGGACCGCTCATGCTGTTTAATAAATAACATAATTAAGAAGTAGCTATAGCTAATAAAAATACAATGCAATTCTAACACTTCATTAAAATGTATAGAATTATTTTTATACCAATTATTTGTTTATGGTCACCTGTATATGTGACAGATATCATCCAATCACAGACTATGGGGCATATGTTGTATCAAGCTCCGAATGGAGCTTGATGCACCGTGTTTCTGGCAAGCCTGCAGGCTCACCAGAAACAGCAGTTATGAAACAGCGGTCACAAAGACCGCTGCTCCATAACCTGTCCGCCTGCTCTGAGCAGGCGGACAAAAATCGCAACAATACAACCCGATCGAGTACGATCGGGTTGATTGACACCCCCCTGCTGGCGTCCTATTGTCCGCGAGTATGCAGGGGGCGGCATTGCACCAGTGGCTCTTGTGAGCTGCTGGTGCAATGCTGAATAGGTCGAGCGTATTGCTCGCCGTATTCAGCGAGGTCTGTTGGACCTGATCCGCACTGTCGGATCAGGTCCGCCAGACCTTGATAAATATGCCCTATATGTATACCCTGTGAGCTTCTGCACATGCTCAGGAAGTTATTACATAAAAACACTGTACATTTATATAAATGAAGTAAACTATTAAATGTATTTACTTAAAAGGACATGAATCAATGTTTCTTCCACGATTCATGTAGATAATTCAATTTTAATTAAATAACTTTCAAAATAACGTATATTATTTGATTATCTTCCTTCTCTTGTTATCATTTGTTGAAATGTTTTTCTAGGCAAGCTTTGGAGCAGCAGAGAAGCTATTTTCTCGCTGTTGATTGGTGGCTGCATATACATATATTTCAATTTTGATTGGCTCACCCAGGTGTTTTGTTAGAAATTATTTGTGCATTGCTGCTCCTTCAATAAATGATACCAAGAGAATTAAATAAATTAGAAAATCGAAGTAAATGCACATTTTTTGAAAATGATATCCTCTATCTGAATCAGGCAAAATATTTGGTTTTCTTTTCATGTCCCCTTAATTTTCCAATTATCTGATCTAGCTGATTCATAAAACTTTATTTTGACTCTATAGTCCATTTCAATGTATACCAGATAAGCAAACACTGTACTAATTTAAAAAAAAAAAACATTTTTTATTTGTTACATAACTAAATTTTACATGCATATAAAACAACAATAACCTATGAATTTATATGTATATATACATATATATATATATATATATATATATATATATATATATATATATATATATATATATATATATATATATATATATATATATATATATTTCTATTAATCTATCCATCTCTATAATATAACTTTTTAAAACTATAAAAATCTGTGGTAAAGGTCAGGCACTGTCATTCATTTCCAATAGCTCCGCTGGTATTCTTTGGATGTATCAGATGCAAAATGTAAGAAATCCTTATTTTCAAATAAAGTCAGTTTTGTTTTTTTTAAAAAATTGTATTATTTTCTAACCAAAAATATGTTTTTATTTGATTTCTAGGTATTATGATTGCAGGGCAATTGTCAAAAAGAAGATGTCATTGATGCACTCCACAAAGAGAGTGCGTTTCAACAGTTGGGAGATGGATGTGCGGGACCAGCTTCTTGAAGAGTCTGTTGAACTTGTCACTGGGGAAGGAAGCTCAAGTAGGAGAGACGAATCTGTCAGGCAAAAGAGAGCTGGTGAGTAAAATTAAATATATGATTACTTTGATTACTTAGCATGGGTGTGGAAATAAAAAAAAAGGGAATAAAGTGGAAGACAAGACAATCAATTTATCCTTTAGGTATTACAATTTACTATTGTTTTTTATTTTTTTTTAAAACAAATAAAGAAAGACCCATATCTGTAAGGCAAAAATCATGTATGACGGGAGTTGCATTCTAGGCAGCATACATAGTTACATACACTTATGTCATAACTCAATTTCCATCATCCACATACATTTCTTGTGTATGTGAATTGTGTATGTGAAAGATGGAATATGAATGCATCTGGCATAGTTGTATATGACAGAATCAAAATCACACTTTATATAAGGCCGGTGAGGTAGCTCGATTGTCAAAATGCCCTGACTACAAAAGCCTGTTCAAAGATACAAAGGTTCAAATCCCAGCAGGGCCAACTCAGCCCTTAATCCTTCTGATGTCGCTCAAATGAGTACCATTACATTTCTTAATAATAACAACTATAACTATTCACCTGCCGTTTTTTTTTTTTATTTTGAGAGCGAGCACTGAAAATGCGCTTCAAAAGTTTGAGTCCCACTGTGAGAAAGGCGCTATATAAATACTAGTTATTTTATATATATATATATATATATATATATATATATATATATATATATATATATATATATATATTATCCTTCTCCCTCACCATGGCCCTTCTGTTGTGTTCCCCTCACTCCCCTATGCCCCTTCATTTGTTGTTCTCCTATATATTCTTTTTCCTCATGTCACCTTTCTTCTCTTTCCCTCCCAAGGCCCTTTTTTTGTCTTTCCCTACCTTACCAATACCTGAATTTTATACGCTGTGGCCTTTGCATCCTTTTTTCTGTAATGTGACTTCAAATATTTAAAATATAAAAAATCGACCATGTTTAAATGCCTATTATGGGCTGTTGACAAGATTTTCTATATATATTTCACTACCTGGCCTGTATAGGTTTTTTTTTTTAATTATGATTCATTCATCACTAATAACTTTTATATACATATGGGATATCACTGCTCTTATAGATGTTACTCTTATTCTCAAAAAGCTGCTAGCTATACTGTCGGGGCCTACCCTGATCTATCACAATATTTTTTATGTTGTGAAAGAAACTAAAACACATCATATAAATAAGAGTTATCCCTACTTATACTGTACTTGACATCTCAGAGGCCTGAAAGTGTTTATTAGCTTGACATTCTAGCTAGGTCCGCCCTCCAACCCTTCCTCTCATCTCATTTAGAGCGGCTCTGGCCCCCTGAATTCCTCCTCCCCCCAAAAAAAAACAAAAAACAAACAAACCATAATGCCAACCCCCCGTTGCACCAATACTTCCTGAACAGATAACCTAATTTATATTTTCCTCTGCAAAGTTGGGGCCATTCTTTCACTTCTTCCATGATATTATAAAAACAAAGTCTCATCTCTGTTCTTCCTAATATATAGCTAACACTGTAGATAAATGGGCTCAAAAAGCCCCTCTTACATATCCCCTTTACCTAGCTGACCTTATGTTTTTTTTTATTTATTTGCCCAGCCAAAAATTGCCTCGTCACTCTGCTAATAACCACCAATGTGTACTACTCTTTAAACTCACAAATCATTTGTACGTTGGGATAATTTGTATGGTTAGACTTGGCAATATCCAGGTAATAACATTGTATATCTTTTATCTGGCATTATTTTAGGAGATATCTACTGTGTTTTACTTGTTTATGACTTCAATAAAAAATTGTTTAAAAAAAAAAAAAATTGAAAGTCAAATATTTGTTTTATTATCCATTGTATCACGATTTTCATATAATGACTTTCATCAGCCTGATAATGATTCTGCCGGCCATCCACTTGTTGCGACTATCAGCTGACCATTCTCAGCCAAATGTATGGCACAGTATTCACCTTTTCATTAAATCATTTTTTTTTTTTGCTATGCTTTACCATTTAAAAAAAAAAAATGTAATATTCAAAATAAATATTGATGTCTTCACACAAACTTATTATCTATAATTTAGTATACCTTGGCTTGTGCTGATTTTATTCTATATTTAACAGTGTTAGTAACTCGGATTCGGATCCCACCAGTAGCAGCCTCTGGAAGTGGAGAGATGCCCACTACTCCTCCACGTAAGTTATAACAAACTGAAAATATAAACAAACAAGACAGGCAATAATTATCTGGACATTTTATGTAATTAAGCCTTTACTATAGCAAAAATAATCAGCTGCAAATGATTTATTACGCAATTTTTCTACAAATAAATTTGTTAAAGGGATACTAAACCCAATTTTTTTCTTTCATGATTCAGATAGAGCAGGATATTTTAAGCACCTTTCTAATTTACTCCTACTATCAATTTTTCTTTGTTCTTTCTATCTTGATTTGAAAAAGCAGTACTGTAAGCTTTAGAGCCGGACCATTTTTTGTTCAGCACCTGGGTAGCACTTGCTGACTTGTGGCTAAATGTAGCAAACCAATCAGCAAGCTCTACCAAGGTGCTGAACTAAAAATGGGCCGGCTTCTAACCTTTAATAACTGCTTTTTCAAATCAAGATAACATGAGAACAAAGAAAAATTGATAATAATAGGAGTAAATTAGAAAGTTGCTTAAAATTGCATGTTCTATCAGAATCACGAAAGAAAAGATGTGGGGTTAGTATCCCTTTAATTGAATATAACTTTTATTTAGATTTGACAGAGAGATAAAATCTGTCCATCCTGGATATTAAAATATATTTGAGTGAATAATGTATAATAAAAGTTTGTGGATAGTCTGTTGCTGTCTTTTTCTTAGATATTATGGAAGAAATATTTTAGCGAGAGTCTTCCTATGTCTGTACAACATGTCCACAAATACATTGGTTTTCATACAACAAAATAATAACATTTGATTACTGTTTCATCTATTTCAGAACTACGAGGCATTTCTGCAGGTGGAAGCCATAGCAGTCAACTGCATTCACCTGTTCTTAGTGTAGAGGAAAGTCCTGTAGTAAATATTCAACAAACATGCTTCTCACCATCGTCATCTGTCATCGTTGACCAACCATCAACAGAACATCATGCCCCAATTGTGGATGAGCAGACAGCCCAGAATCAACCACCTCAACTGGAACAAGACAAGCCAACAGAACCGGAAACACAACATCGGTATAGCCGGATGGAAGAATTACTTCTGGAAAATTTACTGGCAACAAAAAAATTGACAAAAGCGGTCAACAATATGAGAAAGGATTTACATAGACACATAGACAGGGCATTAGCCTGTGTCAACAAAGAACAGAGGCAAGCAATATATCACATGCACGAATCAATTTTTGGATGCAATTTATCTAAATCAACACAATGTTTCATCACCTGAAACATAGATAGAAGTTTATTATATTACTTAATTTTATGTCTCAAAATTACTAGCTGTGATATTTATATTATTTTACAGAGTTTTCAATTGAAAGTTAAATTAAAACCTTCTTTATGAGCAGCACTCCATGCCGGTTTAATAAAAATTATTTTGAAGTATACATGTATTGATAATTCTTACCCGTGAACTCCTTGTAGCATCCTCTTTTTTAAGGTCTGTCTCCTCCCTCAAAGTCAAGTCTACAGTTTTTCTTTAGTATTCTCTGAAAAACATTAGAAAGAAACAGAGAATATTTTATTAATAAATGGAAATAAATGATGGAATGTGGATTAAGTGGTACATTTAAAAGTCACTCACTTGTTTGTGCCTCTGTGCAAAGCATTAATATATTTTTTTTTTTGCGTATGGTAGCAGCTGGCTGATTGTTAAATCTATATTTTTTTGTAGCACTAATATTTTTTCTTAGTGCCCAAAAATATTATTCTTAGTTGTAATTCAATTTTTTTTTTCTTAAAAATTAAGACAATAATTTTGGATAACAGTCTCCAAAACTCCCACTAACTAATAAAAAAATTTGTGGCTTAACTCGAACTTTAACTAATGTGTGACAATGCTTACAACAGAAACTTTTCGTGTAACGTGTAAATATGAGTTAACAATTGTAAAATTATGATTAAGGTGCACTTATTAATTATAAACGATTTTAAAAAAAAATGGATACACTAATACAAATGCTTGAGCAAGCTTGTTTAGGCTAATTCAAGATATAAAAAAATAACAAAAAATATAAAGAAAGTCAATAGAAAGTTGAAATTGTAATAAAATCAACCATCACACCCTTGGGAAGTAAAATCGCTGTGACATAGAAAGTTACCATCACACCCTTGGGAAGTAAAATCGCTGTGACATAGAAAGTTATTTTTTGGTCGCCATTCAATGACAAATCATCACATAACATTTCAATGTTTATTATGAAATATTTAAGGTTGAAGGTCACATGACGTTACCTTCAAATTACTAATATAAATCAAAATAATTGTATTTTTTGGCCTTAGATTTTAAGTTTAAATTATTTGGAATTTGTTTTACATTTTTGGATGGATACCCTGCAGTAGTGGGAATAAAATATATTATGTCTCAAAGAGGGGTAGAAAATTTTGAATTTGGGAAGTTACTTGATTGATGACCTCTAGCTAACTACAAAATATCATCAAAATAAGAAATATTTTGCTTTAGGAGACATGATGATTTGTCATGTAATGACAACCAGCAAAGACGGGATACCAGTAAATGTATTGGTGGGCGGCAGCAGCTATGGCTAGAAAAGCTACAATTTAAAGTGCTGATTAATGGATGTAATTGGGCTTTACAGTGCATATAGCAAGAATATGGGGAAAAAATGTATTAAAAAATAATATACTATAATTCTGAAACTAAATATTGTGGGGAAGGAGTATCCCAGTAGTATCACCTTTGAGAAAAATTGAATGTGTGCATTATACTGAGTGAACGGAAAATAGGGCTGTTCGCCCAATATTCCAGGGATGATTTTAATTCCCAGTCCAGTACTGACTGGCAAACTGCACAAGTGGGTAAGCAGGAGATTATATCCACTTTTCTCCAACATTGGTGTGTCCGGTCCACGGCGTCATCAATAACTTGTGGGAATATTCTCTTCCCCAACAGGAAATGGCAAAGAGCACAGCAAAAGCTGTCCATATAGTCCCTCCTAGGCTCTGCCCACCCCAGTCATTCTCTTTGCCGCTGAACAAGCAGCATCTCCACGGAGATGGTGAAGAGTGTGTGGTGTTTAGTTGTAGTTTTTTATTCTACTATCAAGAGTTTGTTATTTTAAAATAGTGCTGGTATGTACTATTTACTCTGAAACAGAAAAAGATGAAGAGTTCTGTTTGTGAGAGGAGTATGATTTTAGCAGCAGTAACTAAAATCGTTTGCTGTTTCCACATAGGACTGTTGAGATGAGATAACTTCAGTTGGGGGAAACAGTTGGCAGGCTTTTCTGCTTAAGGTTTGACTAGCCATATTTCTAACAAGACTGTGTAATGCTGGAAGGCTGTCATTTCCCCTCATGGGGACTGGTAAGCCATTTTCTTAGTCTCAAACAGAATAAGGGCTTAATATGGGCTATAAAACTGGTAGACACTTTTATGGGCTAGATCGATTGCTTTATTTGGGCATTTTATACAGATTGATGTTGAAATTCACACTTTATAAACTTTGGGGAACGTTTTTTTACGTCAGGCACTGGTTTAGACACCTTCTCAGTCAGGAAGGGCCTTCTCTGTAGTAGGCAGAGCCTCATTTTCGCGCCATTACTGCGCAGTTACTTTTGAGAGCAGGACATGCAGCTGCATGTGTGTGGGTCTGAAAGTAGTTGAAAAGGTTCCTAGAAGGCTTCATTTGGTATCGTATATCCCCCTGGGTTTGGTAAAGTCGCAGCAAAGGCTGTAGCTGGGACTGTAGAGGGGTTAAAACTGTAAACGGCTCCAGTCATACCCTCACACCAATCTGAAGTGGCCATGAGGGAGGTTTTGTCAGATGGGGAAATTTCTGATTCAGGTAGAATTTCTCAACAGGCAGAACCTGATGTTGTGACATTTAAATTTAAATTAGAGCATCTCCGCGCACTGCTCAAGGAGGTGCTATCTACTCTGGATGATTGTGACAACCTGGTCATTCCAGAAAAATTGTGCAAGATGGACAAGTTCCTAGAGGTTCCGGTGCACCCCGACGCTTTACCTATACCCAAGCGGGTGGCGGACATAGTGAATAAGGAGTGGGAGAAGCCCGGCATACCTTTTGTCCCCCCTCCTATATTTAAGAAATTATTTCCTATGGTCGACCCCAGAAAGGACTTATGGCAGACAGTCCCTAAGGTCGAGGGGGCAGTTTCTACACTAGCCAAGTGCACTACTATTCCTATTGAGGATAATTGTGCTTTCAAAGATCCTATGGATAAAAAATTGGAGGGTTTGCTTAAAAAGATTTTTGTACAGCAAGGTTACCTCCTGCAACCTATTTCGTGCATTATTCCTGTCACTACAGCAGCGTGGTTCTGGTTCGAGGAACTAGAAAAGTCGCTTAGTAGAGAGACTCCGTATGAGGAGGTTATGGACAGAATTCACGCACTTAAGTTAGCTAATTCCTTTATTTTAGATGCCGCTTTGCAGTTAGCTAGATTAGCGGCGAAAAATTCAGGGTTTGCAATTGTGGCGCGCAAAGCGCTCTGGCTAAAGTCTTGGTCAGCGGATGTATCTTCCAAGACAAAATTGCTTAATATCCCTTTCAAGGGTAAAACCCTTTTTGGGCCAGAATTGAAAGAGATTATCTCAGACATCACTGGGGGTAAGGGCCACGCCCTCCCACAAGATAGGCCTTTCAAGGCCAAGAAAAAGTCTAATTTTCGTTCCTTTCGCAATTTCAGGAACGGACCGGCCTCCAACTCTGCAGCCTCTAGACAAGAGGGTAATGCTTCACAAACCAAACCAGCTTGGAAACCGATGCAAGGCTGGAACAAGGGTAAGCAGGCCAAGAAGCCTGCTGCTGCTACCAAAACAGCATGAAGGAGTAGCCCCTGATCCGGGACCGGATCTAGTAGGGGGCAGACTCTCTCTCTTCGCTCAGGCTTGGGCAAGAGATGTTCAGGATCCCTGGGCACTAGAAATAGTTTCTCAGGGTTATCTTCTAGAATTCAAGGAACTACCCCTAAGGGGAAGGTTCCACATGTCTCACTTATCTTCAAACCAAATAAAGAGACAGGCATTCTTACATTGTGTAGAAGACCTGTTAAAAATGGGAGTGATACACCCAGTTCCAACCGTGGAACAAGGAATGGTGTTTTACTCAAATCTGTTTGTAGTTCCCAAAAAAGAGGGAACTTTCAGACCAATTCTGGATTTAAAGATCTTAAACAAAAAAACTCAGAGTGCCATCGTTCAAAATGGAAACTATTTGAATGATTTTACCTACAATCCAGGAGGGTCAATTCATGACTACCGTGGATCTAAAGGATGCGTATCTACATATTCCTATCCACAAAGATCATCATCAGTTCCTAAGGTTTGCCTTTCTGGACAAACATTACCAGTTTGTGGCTCTCCCATTCGGGCTAGCCACTGCTCCAAGGATTTTCACAAAGGTACTCGGGTCCCTTCTAGCGGTTCTAAGACCAAGGGGCATTGCAGTGGCACCTTACTTGGACGACATTCTGATACAAGCGTCGTCTCTTTCAAAGGCAAAGGCTCACACAGACATCGTTCTGGCCTTTCTCAGATCTCACGGATGGAAAATGAACATAGAAAAAAGTTCCCTGTCTCCGTCGACAAGAGTTCCTTTCTTGGGGACAATAATAGATTCTTTAGAAATGAAGATTTTCTTGACAGATGTCAGAAAGTCAAAACTTCTAAACGCTTGTCAAGTTCTTCACTCTGTTCCACGACCTTCCATAGCTCAGTGCATGGAAGTAGTAGGGTTGATGGTTGCAGCAATGGACATAGTTCCTTTTGCGCGAATTCATCTAAGACCATTACAACTGTGCATGCTGAAACAGTGGAATGGGGACTATACAGACTTGTCTCCAGTGATTCAAGTAGATCAGAAGACCAGAGACTCACTCCGTTGGTGGCTAACCCAGGATCACCTGTCCCAGGGAATGAGCTTCCGCAGACCAGAGTGGGTCATCGTCACTACCGACGCCAGTCTAGTGGGCTGGGGCGCGGTCTGGGACTCCCTGAAAGCTCAGGGACTATGGTCTCGGGAAGAGTCTCTTCTCCCGATAAACATTTTGGAACTGAGAGCGATATTCAATACTCTCAGGGCTTGGCCTCAACTAGCAAAGGCCAGATTCATAAGATTCCAATCAGACAACATGACGACTGTTGCTTACATCAACCATCAGGGGGGAACAAGGAGTTCCCTGTCGATGAGAGAAGTGACCAAAATCATAAAATGGGCGGAGGATCACTCCTGCCACCTATCTGCGATCCACATCCCAGGAGTAGAAAACTGGGAGGCGGATTATCTGAGTCGTCAGACATTCCATCGGGGGGAGTGGGAACTCCACCAGGAGATATTTGCCCAGTTTACTCAATTATGGGGCATTCCAGACATGGATCTGATGGCGTCTCGTCAGAACTTCAAGGTTCCTTGCTACGGGTCCAGATCCAGGGATCCCAAGGCGACTCTAGTGGATGCATTAGTAGCACCTTGGACCTTCAACCTAGCTTATGTGTTTCCACCGTTTCCTCTCATTCCCAGGCTTGTAGCCAGGATCAAGCAGGAGAGGGCCTCGGTGATCTTGATAGCTCCTGCGTGGCCACGCAGGACTTGGTATGCAGACCTGGTGAATATGTCATCGGCTCCACCATGGAACTACCTTTGAGACAGGATCTTCTAGTACAGGGTCCATTCAAACATCCAAATCTAGTTTCCCTCCAGCTGACGGCTTGGAAATTGAATGCTTGATTTTATCTAAGCGTGGGTTTTCGGATTCTGTGATAGATACTCTGGTACAAGCCAGAAAACCTGTAACTAGAAAAATTTACCATAAAATATGGAAAAGATATATCTGTTGGTGTGAATCCAAGGGATTCTCATGGAGTAAGATCAAAATTCCTAGGATTCTTTCCTTTCTCCAAGAAGGTTTGGATAAGGGATTATCAGCAAGTTCTCTAAAGGGACAGATTTCTGCTTTATCTGTCTTGTTACATAAACGACTGGCAGCTGTGCCTGATGTTCAAGCTTTTGTTCAGGCTTTGGTCAGGATCAAGCCTGTTTACAGACCTTTGACTCCTCCCTGGAGTCTGAATTTAGTTCTTTCAGTTCTTCAAGGGGTTCCGTTTGAACCTCTACATTCCATAGATATCAAGATGTTATCTTGGAAAGTTCTGTTTTTGGTTGCTATTTCTTCTGATAGAAGAGTTTCTGAGTTATCTGCTTTGCAGTGTAATCCACCCTATCTGGTGTTCCATTCAGATAAGGTTGTTTTTCGTACTAAACCTGGTTTCCTTCCAAAGGTTGTTTCCAACAAGAATATTAACCAGGAAATAGTTGTGCCTTCTTTGTGTCCGAATTCAGTTTCAAAGAAGGAACGTTTGTTACACAATTTAGATGTAGTTCGTGCTTTAAAGTTCTATTTAGAAGCAACAAAGGATTTCAGACAAACGTCTTCTCTGTTTGTCGATTATTCTGGCAAGAGGAGAGGACAAAAAGCTACTGCTACCTCTCTTTCCTTTTGGCTGAAAAGCATCATCCGATTGGCTTACTAGACTGCCAGACGGCAACCTCCTGAACGCATCACAGCTCACTCTACTAGGGCTGTGGCTTCCACATGGGCCTTCAAGAACGAGGCTTCTGTTGATCAGATATGTAAGGCAGCGACTTGGTCTTCCCTGCACACTTTTGCCAAATTCTACAAATTTGATACTTTTGCTTCTTCGAAGGCTATTTTTGGGAGAAAGATTTTGCAAGCCGTGGTGCCTTCTGTTTAGGTAACCTGATTGGCTCCCTCCCTTCATCCGTGTCCTAAAGCTTTGGTATTGGTTCCCACAAGTTATGGATGACGCCGTGGACCGGACACACCAATGTTGGAGAAAACAGAATTTATGCTTACCTGATAAATTACTTTCTCCAACGGTGTGTCCGGTCCACGGCTCGCCCTGGTTTTTTAATCAGGTTTGATTAACTTTCTTTAACTACAGTCACCACGGCACCTTATGGTTTCTCCTGTTTTTTTCTCCTGTCCGTCGGTCGAATGACTGGGGTGGGCGAAGCCTAGGAGGGACTATATGGACAGCTTTTGCTGTGCTCTTTGCCATTTCCTGTTGGGGAAGAGAATATTCCCACAAGTTATGGATGACGCCGTGGACCGGACACACCATTGGAGAAATTAATTTATCAGGTAAGCATAAATTCTGTTTTTAATGTGAATCAAAGCTGAGAGCTGGGTAACCCAGCTTTGGAAGATTTATTTTTAAAAATGTCATCTGCTCCAGGAGCTGGCGGGACAACTGTGCACGATGAGGTGAAAGTGTATTTCCTGTGATTGAAAATACACGTTCATTGTGGACGCTGGTTGGGGGACAGGAAACTAGCTCTTGGGCTACCACAGACAGGACAGGCCACAAATACCTCTTTTCATCCCAAAATGTCAAGGGATCTGTACTGGGGGGCATGGGAGGTTGAGATAGGTAAAGCTTAACCATGTCGGCAGCATTGCTCTCTTTCATTGGGGGATCTCTAATGTCTCCAACCAATGTGCCCAGTGTATCAGCCCAAAAAGTAGCTGCTGTGGTGGGACGAGGACAAGCAGCAGTGCTAGAGCTTTTGGTTTTAGGTGACAGAGTATCACTATCAGACTCTGTCATCTCTTCATCTTCTTCTACAGGTGACATTTTTTTTGTCTATCACACACCCTCTGTATCAATTTGTCCCTCCATGAGGTCAAGCTATTGTACAGAGTGCTATCTTTCCCTTTACTCTAGGATCACAAAGTGTGGCTAGCATGTAGTGAGGGCTACTGTCGATGCACTCTTTTACGCGTCGAGTCAGTTGCTCCTTCAACCTCCTTACAAGGGCAGCAACATCATCATGAAGATTACCACCAGGCAATACTTCCCTATTAGTAAGGAAATTATCTAATAGGTTCGAGAGGTGAGTGAAGAGGGGAATGACTTGTGCCAGACTAGCGTTCTCTTGACTTAAATTTTCTGTCACCGCCCGAAAAGGTGTGAGGGCTGCCACTACCTGTTCAATCATGGCCCAGTCATCCCTGCCCAGTGGTCTGTCAATGCCAATGGAATGTTTGTATGCCATTGCATGGATTGCCTTTTGCTGTTCTAATTTACGCTCCAGCATATCTAATGTGGAGTTCCATCTAGTACTCACATCTTGTTTGAGCCGGTGCTCTGCAAGTCCAAAATTTTTCTGTTCCTGCCTAAGGAGATGGCTATCTTTGACACTATGATGGAAGTGGCCAGCTATTTTTCGGCAACACTCAAAAAGTGTTGCCAACCTTCCAGTGTCGTGATCGAGGGCAGCCTTAACAACAAGGTAGCGCCTTTAGCATATTAGCTGCCGCATCGGTGACAACAAAACCCATTTGTGCCTTTGTCCCTGCCTGCTCTCCTAGCCACTGAGCCACCATATTATTCAGTGCATGTCGGATGTTCTGTGAGGTGTGCTGAGGATCCATCACCTCAGCATGCAGGAGAAAGGAGCGGTACCCCTTGGCTACTGCACCAGTCATTGAGTCTGAGGTTTTTGAGCCTGAACTTTTGGCTGATATAACTGGTGGTGACACATTTGGCAGCCACCAATGTGCCGTCAAAGACAGGAAGGCATGTTGGCCACTAGGAGCACTCCATAGTTCAGTGGTGAAGTGCACTGACTGTCCAACAGCCTTTACCAGCTCCTCCTTCAAAACAACAACGCATGATCGGTAAAGTGAGGGAATTACAGATCTACTGAATGTGGTATGAGCAGGAACGTTATAATGGGGTGCAACTGCCTCCATAAGTTGTTTAAAGGGGTCCCCTTCCACCATATTAAAAGGAGCCCCTCCAACCGCTATCAGCTGGCCAATGAGGCATGTAATTTTTCGCACCTGCTGTCTTGACATCCGACTGGAATGAAATACACCAAATTGCTCCATTGTGGGCTGGGTGGATTTCATGGGATGTTGGCTGACACTGATAGCAGCTGCACCAGAAGAGGCATGATCACCATGCCCCTTGTGATTCCTACTGGTGGTGACTGTGACACTGCTAGTAGTAGTTCCCCTAGTAGTGCTGGCTGGAGCAGAGACACCACTTTCTTCCCTTAACACCACTGGCTTGTGATGGGTGCGAAGGTGTTGGTTCATTCCTGAATTGGTCAGATGCCCCAACACTCTACCCCTGCTGACTTCCCTACCACACAATTTGCATTTGGCTTGGTGACCATCACCAATAGCCTCAACATGCTCCCACACTTGTGCACAACGGGTACCTTTGCCACTGTGCAGTGAAGAATCTTTTGTGACAGTTTCTTTGGCCGCACATGCTGTAGCAACTTCTTTTGTTTTTGTTATTTCATGGCCTTCTCTCTGTGATGTAACAGGAGGATGCCTAAACATTGAAGGAATGGTGGGAATGGAGGAGGTTAGTGGCCTACCAGTAGTGGCGGGTGCACTAACTACAATATGGCTGGTAGACTCAACACGAGCTATTGGTGACGATGCTGGAGACGGAGAGGAATACAAATCTATAGAATACTGTGAATGCTGGGTAGGTGAATAGTGAATTTGATCATCTGGTTCAAAATTATAAGATGACACTGATTCGTCCATGTCAGTAAACATGGATTTATCACTAGCGACATATGTTGGGGAGCCCTCTTCTCCCTGGTGACTACTGGTGCCCTCTTCATGTATATCAATAGCAGATGGGCTATCAGTAATGTTGGCACTGGCAGTAGCAGTCGTGGTGGCGGCAGTATCAGCATGAGAAATTTTTTATTCCTCATACTCAAATACTTCACATTTGGGTTGCTTAAATGAATGTTCACTGGAAAAAGCCTGCGTTGGTACTGTTTGGCTTCTACTGTAAAACATTTTAGTTGGCAACACGGTACTAGAACTGGACATAGCAGAGGTGGTGACACAACTGGCACTAGTGATTGTACTAGTTGTTTTGGGGGAAGCTCCGGAAATTTAAGACGCCACTGAAATGCGGACTGCTTCCTGATCTCAGAGGAGGACCTATCAACCCTGCTAGAGGATTGTGAACTTGAATTTTTACTTACAGCCCTTTGAAATTTAGAGGGTGGACTCAGATGACTACTAGTACTACTGCTAGTGAGTCTACGAGTGCTTTGACTACTGCTGCTGCTAGCTCTGCTTGAACCAATAAACTTTACCTGAGGCTGCTTCATTTGCCTCTCCTTTGTAGTATCAGGTCTATTGTGAGACCTAAATGATGTTTCACGTGTGGAGGGTGGATGACAAATGTCTGTGCCTGGCAATGAGGATGTGGATTCTGTGGAAGGATTTGACATAGACAGTGGTGTCACTGGTGGTTACTGGTGGTTACTGTGTCACCACTACTGGTTGTTTGAGGAACATGAGGTGGGGGAGGACTATCCATTACAAATAGTTAGGTAGTTGTTTACTAATTATATATATTTAAAAAATAAAAATTGAAAAATTAAATAATACTAATTATTACTATAGATTTAGCTAATAATAGAGATTGGATAATGTGTCTTCTGATGATGCTGATGTGTTAAAAAAAAAAAAAAAAACTATGCTAAAGGACATGTGTGCCTGCTGTAATGTAATATAGGAAGACAGCAAACCAAATAAAGAACTCTGATAAACAAACAAAAAAAATGTAATTAAATTGTGTGTGGATATCTATAAAACATGATGAATAGTATACATACACACACACCAAAAAAAAATCCTATGCAAAAATAAGAAATGTGCCTGTTATGTTATATAGGTTTACAGGGCAGAAAATAAATTAAACTACAGTTAAACAAACAAAAAAAATGTAATTAAATTCTGTGTGGGGATATCTATTTACAATGATGAATAGTATACATACACACACACAACAAATAATAATTAGAGTAAATAAGGGTGATGTCTGTGTCTTTTGCTGATGTGTTCAAAAATCTAAAAAATCCTATCATCATTCACCAACCTGTGTGCCTGTTATCTAAGTTTAAGACAGCACACACAGCAATAACTATATCTCTGTCTTAAACAAAAACAAAATAATTGCAGTGAGCTCAGCTCAGCTCATACAGAAAGAACTTCAAAAAAGTCACACAAGACAATCAATACAATAGTACACAATTATAATATTTATTTTTAACTAACTACTAACTAACTAGTACTCTAGTGAGAAGTTCAAAATAATAACAATTATTAATGCAAGAAATATAAGATAAAGAAATATATATTTGACTGTTGTAAAACTTTCTCCTCTCCCTTGAGTCACAATTTCAGCCAAAAATAATAATATAATAAGCAAAAATACGCAGACCAGTAAATCTCTAGGACACTGTGCCTTCTTCTCTTCTTAACTGTTCAACTTCACAAGTTCAGAGATTGTCTTCTGCTGCAATGCTGACAGAATGGAAGTCTGATAATGTCTGCCTTCTGATTAACACAACAGCACATATAAGCACAGCCCTTGAGGAAAGCCTATAGCACATTGCATTGCGTGTGACAGTAATCCAACCCACAACATTTAAATAATATAATTATTGGACCAGAAAACTATCACTGTGACAGTAATCCAACCCCCAAAACAAAAGGAATGATCTGATTGGACGAGAAGATATATGACACTACACTCATTTTAATAAACTAATCAATTCGAATTGATTCGTTGTCACTCGTTATTAGTAGTATACCATGCTAGTCCAAAAACCTAAATAAATATTTTATATTTTCATTTGTTCAATAAATAATTACATAATCATTCAGATCTCACTTTCTTCTAACTATTTTGTGGTTCTTTGGATTTAATAATAAGATTTATTTGAAGAAATCATTTTAAAACTGCGCCATGCGCACGTCCGAATGAAAACGAATATATCGGAATGCTTCAAATTTTTCGGAACAAATGCATTCGGATTAGTAGTTACGTCACGTGTAACTAAAATCGAACTGCGCCACACACATCCGAATGAAAAAGAATACGTCCGAACGATTCAAAGATTTCGGAACAAATGCATTCCGATTAGTAGTCACGTCACATGTAAATAAAAAAATCAAAAAGCGCCACACACATCCAAATGACAACGAATGCGTCCGAACGATTCACACAGGTGGAAGAATACTCACAAGTGAGGCGGCATAAACGTATGCCAAACTAGACAGGACGGAACCTTAGTTGCCCGCCAGACGGTCCAATGGGAGAAAAACTCTCACGTTCCAGTGATCCAATCCGCTACTTTTCTACAATTTAGCAAACAGATCATTCTTCCTCAATTTTAAAAGTACTGATCACACAGGAGTAATATGAACATCTTGAGAGGGGGAAAAAGCAAAATATCATCCATTTATATAAAACTAGATATGTGCGATTCGTTTTGTTCCAAATTCGAATTCAGCCTGATGAAACGACCGGAAGGTCGAGAAACGCGTTGCTGTTATATGTATTTTAAAACAGTTTTAATATTATTTTTATGATTAATAAAAAAATATCTTTTACGATAACCCCGCTCTCATCATTTTCCATCTGATCCTATGTGTGGAGCAATATTCCATTACTTGCACTAAGGACTCTGAGCCATTGATCCTCCCACAGACGCTGTGGGCACCTGACGTCTGCCTTTGTCCGCCGTAGCGGATTGGATCACTGGAACGTGAGAGTTTTTCTCCCATTGGACCGTCTGGCGGGCGACTAAGGTTCCGTCCTGTCTAGTTTGGCATACGTTTATGCCGCCTCACTTGTGAGTATTCTTCCACCTGTGTGTGCTGTCTGCCTCTATCTGCATATTAGCGATACCACGATACTGTCCCATAAGGCGCCTCTCTCTGTTCTCTGCTCCTACAGATATCTGCCATTATCCTACTTTTGGGAGTGCTGCCGCCAGTTCGGGTGGCCTGCGGTGTGGTATTACCTTGCCTCCTCCGAGACTGGTTTTGGTCTATGTGTTTTGCATCTCATATTTGCGCACCTCAACAAGGACTCAATCCTCGTTTTATCTGTCCGAACGATTCGAAGATTTCGGAACAAATTCATTCAGATTAATTTCTTTCGGAAACCATTTCATTCGGATATTCGAATCGGTTTGAAGCTCCGAATTCTACCAAATTCGGACGAATTCGAATTTGGAACAAAACGAATCGCACATATCTAGTTTTATATAAATGGATGATATTTTGCTTTTTCCCCCTCTCAAGATGTTCATATTACTCCTGTGTGATCAGTACTTTTAAAATTGAGGAAGAATGATCTGTTTGCTAAATTGTAGAAAAGTCAATTTTTCATTTCTACAGTCCAATTTCTGGGATATATTATTTTACTGATCATATTGAAATCGATCCCTAGAAGGCTTCTACAATCTTGAAATGGCCAGTTCCCACTAATTAGAAGGCTTTGCAAAGATGTTGGATTCACAAATTTTGTCGGCGAAACATGTCAGGGGAGGTTGGAGAGAAAATGGGCTCTCACCCTGTTTTTTAATGTTGCGTGGGAATTTAGCTTTATATTTCTAACTTAAAACATTACTTAGCGTACCTAGTTATGCTCTGATTGAGCTGTTATTATAATGATATATAGGAGCGCTACGTATATTATTTAAGTTGAGTTACTAGTGTTGTAATGGAGGAATAAGTACAAACCTCCTTATCATTGTGCTAATGTAAAGGTAAAACAGGCAGTTATTGATACCGTTAAAAATTGAGCTGAGTCAGGAGTTCAAGTGAATCCTCTGAGATATATTTTACCACTAAGGTTCATGATAAAAACTCAAAACTGGATTGTTTAACTGACCAGTTTATGTGGATGTGTTTAATGCAAGTGGGTGATACAATCCCACACAATAATTAGTTAAAACTTGAGGCAATTTTATTGGTAAAAACTAACCCAAGAGATATAAATCGTATCTGATACTGAGATCGTGTCTGACTACAGCAGCTTACCCAGTTATATAATATAACATAGAATATGTGGATGTTTGTAGTATAATATATCGTCATAGTGACCTTAGCTACTTTGAATCTCACTGAGATACTGAGATATAAAATCCTATGTGGTGTTTTTAATTTTAATTATACTTATACATATATACTATGTGGAAGCTGTGGTGTTATGAATACAGTCACCTAAAAATTAATAGATATTGAGGGGTCAATTTACTAAAGTGCGAGCGGACATGATACGATGTAGTGTATCATGTCCGCTACACATCAATAAATGCCAACAGCATATGCCGACAGCATAAGCAATACCGCCCCAGCAGATTAGCAGCCAATCGACCGCTAGCAGGGGGTGTCAATCAACCCAATCATATTTGATTGGGTTAATTTCTGTCCACCACCTCAGAGCAGAAGGACAGGTTATGGAGCAGCGGTCTTTAAACCACTGCTTCATAACTTCTGTTTCCGGTGAGCCTGAAGGCTCGCTGAAAATACAGGGTTTCTAGCTCCGTAAGGAGCCTGATAAATTAACCTCTTAGACTACCCCTTTCAAGGTTCACCTTATACAAAAAATATTTATATATTTTGGGAGATTGTTTTATTAAAACACATTTGCAGCAGTGAATTTAATTACTCTGCAATAAAAACACACAAACTTGGTATTCAGATGCTAATTTGATCCTTATGGGCTTTTATGGCAAATACAAAGTGCTAATCATTTTATTGTAGCTGACAAAGACTCTCAAAAACATATATAAAGTCATATATAAAGTCTTTGACTGAAACTGACCGTGGACTGCAAACCTACGGCTAGATTTAGAGTTCTGCGGCCAAAGGGGTGTGTTAGCTGCGCGTGCTTTTTTTCCCCCCGCACCTTTTAAATACCGCTGGTATTTAGAGTTCACAGAATGGCTGCGTTTTCAGTGCGTTAGGCTCCAAAAAGGGAGCGTAGAGCATAATTTAACGCCACTGCAACTCTAAATTCCAGCGGTGCTTACGGACACGGCCAGCTTAAAAAACGTGCTCGTGCACGATTCCCCCATAGAAAACAATGGGGCCATTTGAGCTGAAAAAAAACCTAACGCAGCCCCATTGTTTACTATGGGGAAACACTTCCTACGTCTGCACCTAACACCCTAACATGTACCCGAGTCTAAACACCCCTAACCTTACACTTATTAACCCCTATTCTGCCGCCCCCGCTATCGCTGACACCTGCATATTATTTTTAACCCCTAATCTGTCGCTCCGTAAACCGCCGCTACCTACATTATCCCTATGTACCCCTAATCTGCTGCCCCTAACACCGCCGACCCCTATATTATATTTATTAACCCCTAATCTGCCCCCACAACGTCGCCTCGACCTGCCTACACTTATTAACCCCTAATCTGCCGAGCGGACCGCACCGTTACTATAATAAAGTTATTAACCCCTAATCCGCCCCACTCCCGCCTCAATAACCCTATAATAAATAGTATTAACCCCTAATCTGCCCTCCCTAACATCGCCGACACCTAACTTCAATTATTAACCCCTAATCTGCCGACCGAATCTCGCCGCTACTGTAATAAATGGATTAACCTCTAAAGCTAAGTCTAACCCTAACACTAACACCCCCCTAAATTAAATATAATTTAAATCTAACTAAATAAATTAACTATTATTAAATAACTTATTCCTATTTAAAGCTAAATACTTACCTGTAAAATAAACCCTAATATAGCTACAATATAAATTATAATTATATTGTAGCTATTTTAGGATTAATATTTATTTTACAGGCAACTGTAATTATATTAACCAGGTACAATAGCTATTAAATAGTTAATAACTATTTAATAGTTACCTAGTTAAAATAATTACAAAATTACCTGTAAAATAAATCCTAACCTAAGTTACAATTAAACCTAACACTACACTATCAATAAATTAATTAAATACAATACCTACAAATAACTACAATTAAATAAACTAACTAAAGTACAAAAAATAAAAAAGAACTAAGTTACAAAAAATAAAAAAAATATTTACAAACATTAGAAAAATATTACAACAATTTTAAACTAATTACGCCTACTCTAAGGCCCCTAATAAAATAACAAAGACCCCCAAAATAAAAAAATGCCCTACCCTATTCTATATTAAAAAAGTTCAAAGCTTTTTTACCTTACCAGCCCTTAAAAGGACCTTTTGTGGGGCATGCCCCAAATAATTCAGCTCTTTTGCCTGTAAAAAAAGCATACAATACACCCCCCCAACATTACAACCCACCACCCACATACCCCTAATCTAACCCAAACCCCCCTTAAATAAACCTAACACTAAGCCCCTGAAGATCTCCCTACCTTGTCTTCACCTCACCGGGTTCAGCGATCGGTCCAGAAGAGGTTCCGAAGTCTTGATCCAAGCGGCGGCTGAAGAACTCCATCATCGGGCTGAAGTCGGAAGTCCATCATCGGGATGAAGTCTTCTATCAAGCCGCATCTTCAATCTTCTTTCTTCCGGAGCCCAGCCGACGCGGATCCAACCTCTTCAAGCGACGCCTACTCGCCGAATGACGGTTCCTTTAAATGACGTCATCCAAGATGGCATCCCTCGAATTCCGATTGGCTGATAGGATTCTATCAGCCAATCGGAATTAATGTAGGAATATTCAGCCAATCAGAATCAAGTTCAATCCGATTGGCTGATCCAATCAGCCAATCAGATTGAGCTCGCATTCTATTGGCTGTTCCAATCAGCCAATAGAATGCAAGCTCAATCTGATTGGCTGATCGGATCAGCCAATCGGATTGAACTTGATTCTGATTGGCTGATTCCATCAGCCAATCAGAATTTTCCTACCTTAATTCTGATTGGCTGATAGAATCCTATCAGCCAATCGGAATTCGAATGACGCCATATTGGATGACGTCCCTTAAAGGAACCTTCATTCTTCAGTTGGACGTCGGAAGAAGAAGATTGATCCGCGCTGGAGGTCTTCACGATGGAGCCGTTCCTCATCGGTTGAAGATAGAAGATGCCGCTTGGATCAAGATGGTTGCCGGTCCAGATCGCCTCTTCTTCCCGGATAGGATGAAGACTTTGAAGCCTCTTCTGGACCTCTTCAGCCGCCGGATTATGGATCGCCAGCCCCCGCTTGGGCTTGGATGAAGATTTCGGAGCCAGGACGGATCGGTGTGATACCCGGCGAGGTGAAGTTAAGGTAGGAAGATCTTCAGGGGCTTAGTGTTAGGTTTATTTAAGGGGGGTTTGGGTTAGGTTAATGGGTATGTGTGTGTGCTGGGTTTTAATGTTGGGGGGGTATTGTATGCGGGTTTTTTTTACAGGCAAAAGAGCTGAATTCTTTGGGGCATGCCCCACAAAAGGTCCTTTTTAGTGCTGGTAAGGTGAAAGAGCTTTGAACTTTTTTAATTTAGAATAGGGTAGGGCATTTTTTTTATTTTGGGGGGCTTTGTTATTTTATTAGGGGGCTTAGAGTAGGTGTAATTAGTTTAAAATTGTTGTAATATTTTTCTTATGTTTGTAAATATTTTTTTATTTTTTGTAACTTAGTTCTTTTTTATTTTTTGTACTTTAGTTAGTTTATTTAAATTTATTTATTTGTAGATATTGTATTTAATTAATTTATTGATAGTGTAGTGTTAGGTTTAATTGTAGGTAATTGTAGGTATTTTATTTAATTAATTTATTGATAGTGTAGTGTTAGTTTTAATTGTAACTTAGGTTAGGATTTATTTTACAGGTAATTTTGGAATTATTTTAACTAGTTAACTATTAAATAGTTATTTACTATTTAATAGCTATTGTACCTGGTTAAAATAATTACAAAGTTACCTGTAAAATAAATATAAATCCTAAAATAGCTACAATATAATTATAATTTATATTGTAGCTATATTAGGGTTTATTTTACAGGTAAATATTTAGCTTTAAATAGGAATAATTTATTTAATAATAGTTAATTTATTTAGTTAGATTTAAATTATATTTAAGTTAAGGGGGTGTTAGGGTTAGGGTTAGAATTAGCTTTAGGGGTTAAAAAATTTATTAGAATAGCGGTGAGCTCCGGTCGGTAGATTAGGGGTTAATGCTTGAAGTTAGGTGTCTGCGATGTTAGGGAGGGCAGATTAGGGGTTAATACTATTTATTATAGGGTTATTGAGGCGGGAGTGAGGCGGATTAGGGGTTAATAACTTTATTATAATAGCGGCGTGGTCCGGTCGGCAGATTAGGGGTTAATAAGTGTAGGCAGGTGGAGGCGACGTTGAGGGGGCAGATTAGGGGTTAATAAATATAATATAGGGGTCGGCGGTGTTAGGGGCAGCAGATTAGGGGTACATAAGAAAACGTACCTTGCGGCAGCGTGCGGACGGCAGATTAGGGGTTAAAAAAATTTAATAGAGTGGCGGCGATGTGGGGGGGACCTCGGTTTAGGGGTACATAGGTAGTTTATGGGTGTTAGTTTACATTAGAGCACAGTAGTTAAGAGCTTTATAAACCAGCGTTAGCCCAGAAAGCTCTTAACTCCTGGTTTTTTTCTGCGGCTGGAGTTTTGTCGTTAGATTTCTAACGCTCACTTCAGCCACGACTCTAAATACCGGCGTTAGAAAGATCCCATTGAAAAGATAGGATATGCAATTGACGTAAGGGGATCTGCGGTATGGAAAAGTCGCGGCTGGAAAGTGAGCGTTAGACTCTTTCCTGACTGACTCCAAATACCAGAGGGCGGTAAAAACCAGCGTTAGGACCCTCTAACGCTGGTTTTGACGGCTACCGCCCAACTCTAAATCTAGCCGCTAGTATTTATCTATCCGAGTAGTTAAAATGCCTTTAATATCTCAGGTTATATTACTTATGGGAATTATTTAGCTACCACATCTACCTATTAGCCTTTATTTATAGGAGGTAGAGCTACAACCAGGTGTATATATATTTCAATTCCTTGTAAGAGTCTTATGACTTATTTACTAACACTAATATAGAATGTGCTAGAGATCAGATCCAGGCCTTTATCAGCCACTCTCAAATTGCCTCCTATCATTAGGATATATCCACATAAAATAAAGTATTTTCTTCCGACTATATTAATTTTCAAGTTACTTCTGTGGTATTCAAGAATTATAACTATGGATTAATATCCACATCCTAGGTTATATAACTATAGGGATCTCTGGCATCCCCTATATTCTGCCTAGGTAATTTTTGTATGAGAAGCTATGCATGCACCTCTCTTAGCTATTCTTCTACAACAGTTAAGCAAGGTTCAGCTAATTATCTCTTGTGTTTTTAATTTATTACCATTTATTTTAAAGTTGACAAATTAAAAAATTAAAAGTTATTTTTTACTTTTTTGTCCTATATCATATCCACAACATTGTTGCTCTCACTAGTTTGAGTACTTAAAGTTGTACACTTGCTGCAGCCCTGTACTGCTTGGGTAAAATTTATATTGGTATTTCATTAGGATTTTTTTCCCGGAATTTGTGCTACTATTTCTTATTCAGCCAAATTTACAGAAGCCTTTCTTTTTGTAAGTGGATGCCTCTAATGTAGCTATTGGTGTTCTTTCTCAGTGAAAGGAGAATAAGGGTCAGTTGCATCCACTTACTTTCTTCTGCCATTGTTTAACTTTACCTGAGAAGCATTATAATGTTGCTGATGATTAAATGCTTTTTGGAAGAGTGAATACATTTTTAAAGGGCACTTCCCAGCCTATTGCCATTTCTGCTGACCATTGTAATCTCAAATATCTAAGAGCAGCAAAACAATTTCATTCTGGCAAGATTTTTGTCCCTACTTCAGTCCATTTGAAAGTTCTTCAAACCTATCACAATTTACCTGCTGCTGGTCCTGAATGTATTTCAAAGACTCTAGAGATGATTAATATAACTTTTTGGTGCCCTGGTGGACTATCCGAGGGTATTAAATGTGTTCTCATTCTTGTGGCACCTGCGCCTGGATGAAGCATTCCATTTTGGCTCCTGTGGGACCTCTACATCATTCGTTTTCTAGTTCCTGATAGTCATTGGACCTCAATGGTCTTTACTGTCAAACTTCCTTTGTTGGATGGATTTGAAACTATCTTTGTTGCGGTATATGATCTTACCAAGATGGCTCATTACATTCCTGCTGCGTGCCCTACCTTTTATCAGTATGAAAACTGGTTTATTTGTAGAGAAGGTTTCATAGCAAACGTTTGTCAAATACATTAATCTCTGTTCCTGCTGCAGTAAGGCATGATGTACCTTTAAGGAGGCCTAGATAGTCAATTAAGCCTTAATTATAGTAGTCCTTATAAACTCTCTATTTATAGCATGACGCTGCTTTTGTACTGAGTGCGTTAGCAACCACTTATTAATTAGATTTTCTGGTTTGTCTTGGTTTCTCCTGACTTTGCTTTTGTTTCATCCCTTAGCCTGGACTGACTTTGTTATTTGAGTTCAACTAGCTTTTTGGACTTGCATCTGTATTCTGATTTTGTACTGTTTCCCTTTGTGGCTTAATCTGGATTGTCTGATTTTGTATTCTTTAATTACTTACCTAAGTATAGTGACTTTGTAGTTTTGCTTTCTGAATTTGGTTATTTCCTTACACTGTTGCTGCTGTTCCCTGCATCTCCTGCATTGTAGAGCCTTATTACCAGAGATGCCTCTGCTCTCATGAGATCTGCATTAATTTTTTTTTTACAATTTCATTTTTCCGCTTACTAAAAGTAACATGGTTTTATAAGATCTTTTGTTATTTCTAGTTACCTACACAAGTTATTTTTTTTTGTGGATAGCAAGACCATACTTTCAAAAGGTATAGTTCCCCTTGGTATTTAGAATTATTAATTTACAGTTACTTTCTAGCAATTATATGTTCTTTTGCATTGTAGATATTGGTTAAAGCTCTAAAGATAGTTTAGCTACTGAGTTTTGTCTCCTTTGCTCTGTTACCCTTAACTCCTCCTTGGTTACTGTGTTTAACATTCAGCGTGTAAGTAAGGGTTTATGGTAAGTTGGGCCTCTCAGCCATTGACTCCAGTTTGTTTTATTCTGAAACAACAGTATTCCACCTGACACTGGTGGAGATGTGGGCCTGGCCAGAAAAAAATGGTTTGCTGTTTTTTACAGGAGGTTTTTTAGACTGCATTGTTTACCACAGAATCTCTTAGTTTTCCTGCAGTTTTTGGAAACATTTGTTTTCGTCTGCAAATTTCAAGATCTCTGTCTTCTGGGTATCACCAAAAGTAGAGCTGCACTATCCATCATACTAATAATGTGACACACATAGTAATATGCAACATTTAGGGACACAGCCCTTATTCACAGCACTTTTTCATGTGGGTCTTTATGTGAATAACGAAACACTGTTAATATAATGGATAGTGTGGATCTACTTTGAACTTTTGCTACTATTATTCCTGAATTATGCAGTTATCAGGTGATTTTGTACATCCTACAAGACATTTTGAGTGCTGAATTGCTGTGCTTCTGGGGATCACACAGAGCAAACAAATCAGACTCTGGAACAATATTTAAAACCATAAGGCTGGGGGCAAGTGTTAACGATCAGAATAAAGTTCTGATGTAAACATTAAGATGAAACAGGAAGGCACATGATTGGATCCTGGGGGACTGCCTACAATGCTAGGCACATCCTTAAGTTAGATGTTTCCATTTGTTAAAGCAGAAGGTTGCAATACACACAAAAGTTAGGATGTTCAATGCTGTCCTAAGGGAATTAAAGCCCAGCACTGTTAGGATGTCATGGAACTTCCTAAGGGCATGAAGAGAATAAAATGCTTCTTCAGACCTTAAAGATAATTTTGCTTGTTTGCTAACTACAGCAGACTTTTCATACAAAAATATTGTTCAACAGTCCATAAAGATGTAATCATTCTTTGATAATTATATTTTCCATCTTGAAATTCTTCTATTTTCTACACCTGTTCTGGATTTTAATCAGTGACTGTCTTTTCTGGCAAAGAATTCTAAACTACTTCAAGGCACTGTGCTTTGGGCTCAAAAAGAGAAGAATTGTGGATAGGTCACATAATCCTGTCCCAGCCGATGCCTTGGAGATTGTGTGTAGTTATCTACACTTAATTTCAAGTTGTCTTCTCCTTCTAGAAAGTTGAGTCCTCATTGTGTGAGTCCTGTTTGGATTATTATATTTAATAATCCATTGGATGTGAAACTTGAGCTACCTGTTAACTACAAAATGTATCCAGTCTTCCATGTGTTCCAGATTAACAGATGTTGTTATAACCATTTCTCTAAGAATTATTCTCCTCCTCCCACTTCTGTAGCTAGTGTGGATGAATTTGAAGTGGAAACAATTTTGTATTCTCGTATTCCCATATCCATTGTGGTCCTCTTCAATATCTGATTAAGGGGAAGTGTTACGGTTCATAAGTAAATTTTTCCATCTTGAAATTCTTCCATTTTCTACACCTGTTCTGGATTTTAATCAGTGACTGTCTTTTCTGGCAAAGAATTATAAACTACTTCAAGGAACTGTGCTTTGGGCTCAAAAGCAGAAGAATTGTGGATAGGTCACATAATCCTGTCCCAGCCGATGCCTTGGAGATTGTGTGTAGTTATCTACACTTAATTTCAAGTTGTCTTCTCCTTCTAGAAAGTTGAGTCCTCATTGTGTGAGTCCTGTTTGGATTATTATATTTAATAATCCATTGGATGTGAAACTTGAGCTACCTGTTAACTACAGAATTTATCCAGTCTTCCATGTGTTCCAGATTAACAGATGTTGTGATAATCATTTCTCTAAGAATTATTCTTCTCCTCCCACTTCTGTAGCTAGTGTGGATGAATTTGAAGTGGAAACAATTTTGGATTCTCGTATTCCCATATCCATCGTGGTCCTCTTCAATATCTGATTAAGGGGAAGTGTTACGGTTCATAAGTGAATTTATAGGAACCAACAGTTAATATGCATGTTCCCGATTTTTATGTCATCCACATGTAATAATATTCCCAGTATATAACCTCATAGTGTGAAAAAGGATCAATATTGAATTACTTTTGGTTAGAGTAATTAAATATTGATCCTTTTTCACACTATGAGGTTATATACTGGAAATATATAAAATATTGCTTATTGTAAGCATCAAATCAGCTGGTATTATTATATATTCCAAATATATATGTACAATAATCTGCTGGAGCAAAGTTCAATAATAAGATGGGCTATCAGTAGGGTAGCAAGTTAGCGAACTATGTAATATTTGATATGTTTTGTATTGAATAATGTTTTGATATGTTTTGTATTGAATTGTGTCTGTTGATTTGGCTACTGGTTTATTGTATGTCTTCACGCTGATCAGCTGTTTGACTAATCTGTAACTTTTTTCGTAGGAGAGATGCGTGGATCCACACACCCACTCTCCCTATTGGTGCATAAGCCTTTTAAAGTTGGAGAGGTAGTTTGTAATACTACAGCCTGATGAAACGGTGTTGACCGCCGAGAAATGCAGTGCTGTGTTATATCAATAAATATTATTAACACTACCACTGTTTTATTGCGCTCTGTTCATGGAGGAGCTTGCACCTTAGTGGAGACCTGCGGCATCTTGGAAGTCAGCATATATCCAGGCTTGCTATTTTGGCCTGGTGTTTGTGATTTTGTAACTGCTGGAAGGGGAGTCAGCTGAGTGGCTCAGAAGTCTCAGTCTGCCTTGTAAGCACTATTGCGTGCTTTACCCCAAGTGAGTGGTATTTTATCGTGATCCATTTCTCCTTCCTGTGGTGATATTGCGCTAGGAGGCGCCTCTGTTTGTTTGTTTCCTCTCCTAGGAACGTCTAAGGACTGCACTATGCTTACCTGAGTCCTGGAACGCACTATGAGCCATGCTGTGATGAAACATCTGGCGGTAATGGATGATGTGCTATTCATGGAAGTACTGTGGGAATGAAGACTTAGTACCATAATAAATGACCTTTGGCTTAGAGTGTCTGATAGTGCTGTGTGAGCTTTATTTTGTCATATAGCTCCCTACATGTGTGCTAGGATTGCACTATTTATGTATATTTTCCATCTGAAATAAATCATGAAGTGTCTTTGGTGCCAAATCTGAATGGGAGGTTTTATAAGATAAAGTATAAAAGAGGCTATCCCAGATGTTGCATCACCTTCAATATGGATAAAATGACACTCTGAGCCAAGGAATCAGTGGTGGGTAACAAGGACCATGTGGAGTTAGGCTATAATGGTGGCGCAAACACACCCCTCAATATAAAGCAACACAAAGTTATTGACCCCAATTCTCCTAAGGTATCCACTGAAGCGGGATAGGGGAAATCCAAAAACTCACCCTTCTGCCGTTAGGTATCACTAATGTCCCGGTATACAGCCAGAGGTACTCTTCAGAGGTATGCGCCTGACATAGGGACAAACTTTGGCAGGAATGCCGGTTCCCTTACAGGGCTTAGCTCCTCTCCGTTCGCCTACACTGTGAAACTTCCGGGTCTCCGTAGCGTGGCATGTGATGTCATCAGGGGCGTGCAGAGTCAGGGGTTTGCCGCGATCAGCCAATCCAAATCCAGAAAACACGGTACTCACTCCCAGCCTGTCCACTGTATTATAGCCAGAGTGTGAGGATCCTCGAGAAAAAGACTGCCAAGAGAGGGACTCCTTATAATCCCAACCTGTAGAGAAATTCAGAAGATGAGGCAGCAGTCGTATCTTGTGTGAATAAAAAGTCAAATCTTTATTTTCCAATTTAAAACATCACAGCAAAGGGTAAAAGAATGCAGGCTGGTTGACTAGTTTCGGCAAATGCCGTAATCATAAACCTGCTGACACTTAAAAGTGGGCATATTTAAAAGGATTATCTAACACAGTGATTGGTCAATGTTAATGGGAGGATACAATCACTCCCCCACATATTAACCTCTTACTTACAAATGTGAAACTACAATTAGCTCCAGAAGTTAACTATGAATAAACAGTTTTGAGGCTATAGAATATTTCAATCATAGAGCACCAATACATATAGACTCAAACTAATAGTAGGCATATATTAATAAATTGAGGAAATACACAAAAAGTGAACATGAATAGTGAAGATATATATACATATAAAAACATATAAAAATATAAATATATATATATATAGATCTGGGAATATCTTTGTTTATACTCATATGGGAATATTTATATATGGCAGCAGTGAAACTGCGATTAAGAAATGCCATAAAATAAACGAATACTTATATTGCCAATATCTTTAGCCTTGGCTTGTGCCGAATCTTCATTTAAGTGACTGAGATTTTCCTTCAATATTAAATATTATATATCCCTAAGTTACCTAAGCATAGATTCAAAATGTGTATAAATCAAGGCTTTTAGAATATTGAACTCTATATTCCTATTAGCACATGTAATAAGCCTATAATGTAATTCCCAAATGCATAATGCTATAAACACATTGCCCAAAATCAATAAGCACATATATATCTAGCCAATCAGGCCAACATGTTTCAAAGGAAAATATATGTATATATTTGCTAGTATATATAAATATACAAAATAGTCCCAATAATTTGTTCATTATACAGAGATCAACACAAACTAGCAATATGATGAGAGACTGGAGGAAGAGATATTGCTAGGGTACCGGCCCAGTACGCAAAAAATGTGTAAAGGGTAACAGTGTAGTGTAATTGGATCAGAAGTGAACCCTCAATACTAACTCCAAGACTTGGAAGAGGATCTATATGTGCAATTGCAAGTACCATAAATGTATCAATAAGTTGTATATATATTCCTATAGTATACACCACGCATATACAAAATAACATGCTCATACAAAATATGGGCAAATTTGGAGAGGAAATCTATATAAGCATAAATATGCACGTACATACATTATATTATATACACATTAACACCTATGTACACATAAAGGTTAGGTCAGGAACATAAATTAACGAAACATTCTGGTACCTGTGTCTGAAGTTTGAAAATCCAAAAGGCTTCCTGTCTAGCTAGAATTTCCTCATTATTTCCACCCCTTGATGGTTGTTTAATCTGTTCAATTGCCCTCCAATTAAATGTTCTAATATCTCCCCCGTGTACCTCAATGAAATTCTTCGACAAGGCAGAACATGGTTTCTCGTATTTAATATAACCAAGGTGTTCTCGTACTCTCGTACTCTCGTACGGACATCTCTAGTACTCAATTTGTCGTGTACCTCATTGAATGTACTCAACATCGCCGGCAATATGTGGGTATGACCACGAGAGATGTCCGTACGAGAGTACGAGAACACCTTGGTTATATTAAATACGAGAAACCATGTTCTGCCTTGCCGAAGCATTTCATTGAGGTACACAGGGGAGATGTTAGAGCATTTAATTGGAGGGCAATTGAACAGATTAAACAACCATCAAGGGGTGGAAATAAAGAGGAAATTCTAGCTAGACATGAAGCCTTTTGGATTTTCAAACTTCAGACACAGGTACCAGAAGGTTTCAATTCTAAGTTTGACTTAATAAACCATTGGCGTTAATTTATGTTCCTGACCTAACCTTTATGTGTACATAGGTGTACATGTGTATATAATATAATGTATGTATGTGCATATTTATGCTTATATAGATTTCTTCTCCAAATTTGCCCATATTTTGTATGAGCATGTTATTTTGTATATGCGTGGTGTATACTATAGGGATATATATACAACTTATTGATACATTTATGGTACTTGCCATTGCACATATAGATCCTCTTCCTGATTGGTTAGATATATATGTGCTTATTGATTTTGGGCAATGTGTTTATAGCATTATGCATTTGGGAATTATATTATAGGCTCATTACATGTGCTAATATGAATATAGAGTTCAATATTTTAAAAGCCTTGATTTATACACATTTTGAATCTATGCTTAGGTAACTTAGGGATATATAATACTTAATATTGAAGGAAAATCTCAGTCACTTAAATGAAGATTCGGCACAAGCCAAGGCTAAAAATATTGGCAATATATGTATTCATTTATTTTATGGCGTTTCTTAATCGCAGTTTCGCTGTTGCCATATATAAATATTCCCATATGAGTATAAACAAAGAGATACCCAGATCTATATATATATATATTTACATTTTTATATGTTTTTATATGTATATATATATTCACTATTCATGTTCACTTTTTGTGTATTTCCTCAATTTATTAATATATGCCTACTATTAGTTTGAGTCTATATGTATTGGTGCTCTGTGATTGAAATATTCTATAGCCTCAAAACTGTTTATTCATAGTTAACTTCTGGAGGTAATTTTAGTTTCACATTTGTAAGTAAGAGTTTAATATGTGGGGGAGTAATTGTATCCTCCCATTAACATTGACCAATCACTGTCTTAGATAATCCTTTTAAATATGCCCACTTTTAAGTGTCAGCAGGTTTATGATTACAGCATTTGCCGAAACTAGTCAACCAGCCTGCATTCTTTTACCCTTTGCTGTGATGTTTTAAATTGGAAAATAAAGATTGGACTTTTTATTCGCACAAGATACGACTGCTGCCTCATCTTTTGAATTTCTCTACGTTTTATAAGATAATCTCTGTTTCCTATTCAATGCTTGGCTATTTTGTATGGACACCCTAGCATTTTTGTTCAAGGCCTTCCTCTTTGATTTTGACCCTGGCAAGTTATTTGGTTTCTGTTACCTGTCTAACCCCTATCTGCACTGTTACCTGAGGACTGATTTGTTAGTTAAATATCTTTGGAACTGGTTTATGAGTTTGTCTTCTCCTTCTGTTATGGTGCACGGCTACTGACAGATTACCTGGTACTGACCTCTGGCTTCCTTATCGACTACTCTTCTAAAAATACCTGTGTATACTACAACCTGCTCAGAGTAAATTTCAGCTTAACTCTGATGCCGGCAACGCATTTACTGCTCCAGTGGCTCCAGTCATCAAATCAGGTAATTGCTTCATTACCTTATAGCATATTGTTTTAATTCTTCAAGCAGAAAAACTACTTAATAGATTTGCTTTAAATTTGCATTTTGTTTTTAAAATGGTGACAACCTAATCTATAATTTCATTTTTCTAATAAATTATTTTAGTTATTATTAATATTATTATTATTATTATTATTATTATTATTATTATTAATAATATCCTTATTCATGAGTAATAGCTGATTAAATACAAACTAAGGGCTAGATTACAAGTAGAGTGCTAATTTAACATGCGTCCGTAAACGGGCTGATTTATGTTCCCCAATTGCCCCCAAAATAAAGTGTAAGGTTCCTTTATTAAAATAAGAATTGTAGCATCTTTATTTTTTATAGACATAACTGCACTAAGCAGTTATGAGGTTTTAAAGTGAGGGGATGTGGGGTGTATGAAAAGTGCCTTTAAATTGCAATTTATGTGGACTGTGTTAAAACTGTAAATATATATGTACATGTTTATATACATTAATTTGTATGTGTTAATTTGTATGTATAAACATTTAAACACATAAATATATGTATATATTCATACATACATATTTAAATTTTGCTGCCCAACGCTACATGCGTGAGTACCTCCTTCACTGCGCTAGGTTCTGCGCCATGTTTATTGCCATCAGAACAAGGCTTCCATTGGAGCCTATGGAAGTGCGCTCTCATGAGCGCAAAGCTTCCATGTAATATGAATGCGAGGTCGCATTCACAATGCGTTCAACTTGTATTACCAGCACACATTTTCGTGCGCTGTTTTTACTGAGTGGAGCGCAAATATCACGCTCACGAAAGCGCAGTTTTTCACTCCACTCATAATCTATCCCTAAATCTGCCTATTATATCATAACTTCTATCTGTTACATTTTTGTGCTTTAAAATAATAATAAAAAAATAAAAAAATCAGGTATTCATTAAATTCTTTTAAGTACATTTGGGATAACAAATAATGCAATCTAATTAATTAGATTAACAACAACTGATATGACATGTTTCCTATGGATGGCTGGTTTAACATTCAAAGCTCTCTTGTTGATTACAACCTGCATGTTTTAAATATAAAACGGATGTTAGACATCCCATCTGTTATGTAGCAAAGCTTTTGGAAAAAAAAAATACATTGACGCCTTGATAACTTATCACCGGTACAAAACAAATGTTGAGTTTTATCTGATTTGTATTTCAGAACTCTGGGCTAATTGTTTCCTCTATTTCATTGTTTTGTTTAGGTTTCATGCAGAAGAGATGAATGCAAATGTGATGCTATCTGTGCTTTCTTGGTTTATCTACACAGTGAAAAAATTGTTAACTGACTAAGTCACTTGACAAATTGTATTTTCTTCCAAATGTTGATTCTATAGAACAATTTATTTTCTAAAATGAAAGTATCCACTTTTTAATGTGCTTGCCTATAATAGAATAACTGATTTCTTGTAGATGAAAGATTATTTTTTCTTAAAATAGTTTTAATGTGTTAGCATTTAATAAAAGTAATAGTGCAGTACACAGAAGAAAACCTATAACATTCCAGGGGTACATTTATCTAGCAGCGGCTGCTGCTTATTCCGTGAGAGCCTTCCTGCTCACCGGAAACAGGATTTAAGAATCAGTGGTCTTAAGACCACTGCTCCTTAACTCGTCCGCCACCTTTGAGGTTGCGGATTGCAATCATCCAGCTCAGATAAGATCGGGATGATTGACACCCCCTGCTAGCGGCCAATTGGCCGCGAATGTGCAGGGGGCGGCGTTGCACAAGCATTTGTTGTGAAATGCTTGTGCAATGATAAATGCCAACAGCGTATGCTGTCGATTTAGCAATGTTGGGCGAACATGATTTTCTACAGCGAATCATGTCTGCCCGCCATTTTATAAATTGGCCCCCAGTTCTCTTCTTACAATATATATGCAGATAAACTTTATGGGCTTGCGCCTATAATAAATTCAAGCAATGGATGATCAGCATGTGCTGCCCACTCACTGCAATGACTGCATCCACCTTCCAAATGCTTAAAGGGACACTCAAGTCAAAATAAACTTTATGATTCAGAAAGAGCATGCAGTTTTAAGACACTTTCCAATTTACTTCCATTATAAAATTGTACACATTTTTATATTCACACTTTCTGGGAACAAGATCCTACAGAGCTTGTGCACAAGCTCACATGGTGTATGTGTACTAATCTGTGATTGGCTGATGTCTGTCACATGGTACAGAGGCCTGGAAAATAGGAGAAAAATGTGTCTGAAAAAAAAATCTACTGCTTATTTGAAATTCATAGTATGGGGCCTATCTATCAAGCTCCAAAAGGAGCTTAACAGCCCGTGTTTCTGGCGAGTCTTCAGACTCACCAGAAACAGCAGTTATGAAGCAGCGGTCACAAAGACCGCTGCTCCATAACCCTGTCCTCCTACACTGAGCAGTCAGACAGGAATCGCAACAATTCAACCCAATCGAGTATGATCGGGTTGATTGACACCCCCTGCTGGCGGCCCATTGGCCATGAGTGTGCAGGGGGCGGCATTACACCAGCTGCTCTTGTGAGCTGCTGGTGCAATGTTAAATGCGGAGAGCGTATTGCTCTCCGCATTCAGCGATGTCTTGCGGACCTGATCCGCACTGTCGGATCAGGTCCGCAAGACATTTCTTAAATATGCCTCAAAGTGTTAAATCATTGTCTTTTTATTATGCATTTGTTAATTATGCAATTCTACTGCATTGAGTGGTCCTTTAATCAGGCCCTATGTACTATTTGAGCAACACTATACAGAAAATGTAAAGGAAGATCATATGATCATATGAGAAGCAGGTACACAAGCGTACACTCCAGTCACTGGTTGTGGTCTAACCAGGAGAAAATTATTGAATTTCAGGAGTGCACTTTGACTGCATGTTCAATCCTTTTGAATGTGTTATACATATAAGCCCACATTACAAGTGGCGCTCTAAATTTATTTCTTGAACATTAGCTGTGTTCAAGGTAAAAAGTTAGAGCTCTTTAGTTAGTGCTGGTATTATAAGTTGAAAGTAAAGAGTTTGTCGCGATCGCTCAGCTGCTGATCGCTTCCTTCTGTACAGCGTGGTAGCGCTTTCTTGGTTGCTTAGCAACCTTGTTCTCCTTGGCCCCTTCTGCTGACATCAGAGGGCCTTCTTATTCCGACGTCTCCTCACCTAGGGCCTGTTTGTTCTGTTCCTGGCTTGTAAGTAACTTTTGGATTACTTGTTTGAATCGGAATTGCTGGCTTGTTTGATTCCTTACCCGCTTAACCCTTCCTGCCTGATTCCTGTTATCTGGATTATTGCTTGTTTGACCATTCTACTGTTTAACCCCAAACTGCCTGATTACACGTTGCTGGAACTTTGCTTGCTAGACCATTCTACTGTTTAACCCCAAACTGCCTGATTACACGCTGCTGGAACTTTGCTTGCTAGACCATTCTACTGTTTAACCCTAAACTGCTTGATTACACGTTGCTGGACTTTGCTTGTTTGACCATTCTACTGTTTAACCCCAAACTGCCTGATTACACGCTGCTGGAACTTTGCTTGTTTGACAAACCCTTCTGGTTAACCCCTGCCTGCCTGATTCCATGTTGCCGGTTATTGCTTGATGGATTACTCTTTTGGTTAACCCTTATCTACCCGAAGTCCTTCTCCTGACCCTGCTGTATCATCTTCCAGTTTATTTCTGTGAGTATACTAATGCAGCTGTCGCAGGGTCAGGTCCGGGAATATACTCACAGTGCTAGAGTGTTATTCTAACTTCATTTTAGCATTTGGGTCTAACTCTGGACTTAACCTATCCTGACATTACAAACAGGCCATAAAATGGACCCTGGTGAGTTATCCAGAGCTGTGGCTCTACAGGGACAACTTCTTGGAACCCACTCTGCACACCTGCAATCCCTGGATTCTAAATTGGATCAAATTACTGCTCTTTTACATAATCTCTCTCCTTCTCAAGTTTCTGCAACACCTGTTGTTCCTGCGGACAGTTCTAACCCTGCATTTAATCCGCCACAACCTGCAGAACAGTTTATTCCCAGAATTCCACTACCGGATAAATATGACGGCAATCCTGAAGACTGTCGAGGATTTCTAAATCAGTGCCGCCTTCACTTCAGAAATAATCCTCAAATGTTTGTTTCCTCTTCCTCCAAGATCACCTTTTTAATTTCTCTTATGAAGGGTAAAGCCTTGGCTTGGGTTTCTCCACTGTTGGAAAAGGATGATCCTTTGCTCCATGATATTGACACTTTTGTGTCCATATTTTCTTCTGTGTTTGATAAACCTGGTAGATCAGCGGCTGCTGAAGCAGGACTTTTAGATCTAAAACAGGGACCGATTTCTGTAGCACAATACGCTATAGAATTCCGGACTTTAGCTGCTGAAACTATGTGGAATCATGGGGCCCTGCGTGCAGCGTTTCGTAAAGGTCTTTGTGATCGTTTGAAAGATGAATTGGTTTATAGGGATCTTCCTGATTCTCTAGAAGAACTTATCAACTTATGTATCAAGCTAGATGCTCGTTACTCTGAGCGTCTCCATGAACGTGACCGTAACAGAAGATCCTTTATCAGATCTTCTTTCCGTCCTATGCCTCGTTCACCAAACCTTCCTACTCCAAATACTTCTATCTCTGAGTCAAGTGAACCCATGGAGGTTGGTGCAATTAAATTATCCGAAGCTGAACGTCTCAGAAGGCGTAATCTGGGACTATGTCTTTCCTGTGGTATTAAGGGGCATATGTTAAAAGATTGTCCAACTCGTCCAGTAAAAGCCAGGGCTTAACTCCAGAAAGAGGGACTGTGTTAAGCCAAAGATCTTTTTCTACCCTCAATCCCAAGCTATTTGTTCCAGTCACTGTCCGTTTTGGCAACACCAAATTTCAGGCTCAAGCACTCATTGATTCTGGAGCTGCAGGAATGTTTATGGATTCAGACTTTGTTAATGCTTTTCATATTCCTTTGCTTTCCAAGAGCCAAGTAATCAAGGTCACTACTGTCAGTGGTCAACCCTTAGGTTCTGGTTTCATTCAATATTCTACGATACCACTTCTCATGTCTGTAGGAGTACTTCATTCCGAAACCATTTGTTTTGACATAATCTCTTCCCCACAGTTTCCTCTCATTTTGGGACTCCCTTGGCTTCAATTACATGATCCAGTTTTTTCATGGTCTAAAGGAGAGCTTGTTGCTTGGGGATCTTCTTGTTTCAAACAGTGTCTTCAAAGTACTCCCAAAACTTCTAGTACAGTTGTGGCAGCTTTGGACATTCCTGATTCCTTGCCTGGACAGTATCATTCTTTCTGTGATGTCTTTTCTAAAAAGGATGCTGAAGTATTACCTCCACACCGGACCTTTGATTGTCCCATTGACCTATTACCAGGAGCTCCTCTACCTAAGGGTAAAACATACCCACTTTCTCATCAAGAAAATGTTTCACTTGAGGAGTATATCAAGGATAATTTGGCCCGAGGTTTTATCCGCCCTTCTTCTTCTCCAGTAGGAGCAGGATTTTTCTTTGTGGAAAAGAAAGATGGAGGCCTTCGTCCTTGCATTGACTATCGAGCTCTAAATCAAATTACAATCAAGAATTGTTATCCACTTCCTCTTATTCCCAAATTATTTGACCGTCTCCAGGGTGCTTCCATCTTTACCAAATTGGATCTTCGTGGGGCATATAATTTGGTCAGAATTCGTAAAGGGGACGAGTGGAAAACTGCCTTCAACACTAGGTTTGGGCATTATGAATATTTAGTTATGCCTTTTGGGTTATGCAATGCCCCTGCAGTTTTTCAACGTTTTGTTAATGAAATATTCAGAGACTATCTTAATCAATTTGTTATTATCTATCTTGATGATATTTTGATTTATTCCGGGAATTTACAGGACCACGTTCATCATGTTACACTAGTACTCCAGAGATTACGTGAAAATTCTCTCTTTGCCAAGCTTGAAAAGTGCTCTTTTCATCAAGAATCTATTCATTTCCTGGGTTACATTATTTCCCCGTCTGGATTCAAGATGGATTCTGACAAACTGTCGGCAATTATAGACTGGCCTAGACCTACTTCCTTAAAATCTCTTCAAAGGTTCCTGGGGTTTGCCAATTACTATCGTAAGTTCATAAAAAACTTTGCTAACATCTCGGCACCCCTTACTGCTCTTACTAAGAAGGGTCAGGATTGCAAGCATTGGTCTGATAAAGCCTTACAGGCATTTGAATCTCTGAAGTCCGCATTTTCTTCTGCTCCCATTCTTTGCCATCCTGTTCTGAGTCTCCAATTCATCCTTGAAGTGGATGCTTCTCTGATCGCTGCTGGGGCAGTACTATCTCAGCGAAATCCTGTTTCTAGCAAGATCCTTCCTGTGGGATTTTTCTCCAAGAAGTTCAATACTTCTGAACTGAATTATGACGTCGGTAACAAGGAATTGTTAGCTATTAAAATGGCTTTGGAAGAATGGAGACATCTGCTTGAAGACACGGCTCAACCATTTCTTATTCTCACGGATCATAAAAATCTTCTGTATCTTCATACTGCCAAACGCCTCAACTCACGTCAAGCCCGATGGGCTTTGTTCTTCTCCAGATTTAATTTTGTCCTCTCTTATATTCCTGGTTCTAAGAATATGAAAGCAGATGCTTTATCTAGACAATTTCTAGCCTCTGATTCTACATTTTTGAATTCTGAACCCATTCTCCACCCTGCTAAAGTTCTAGCTCAGTTGTCTACATTTCCTTTCCAAGCATTACAGTCTGTTCAAGCTTCTGTTCCTTCATCCTTTAACATACCTCCTGGGATCTTATTTGTACCTACTGAATTCCGCCTAAAACTTCTTCGTTGGGCTCATGATAATGTTCTATCTGGACATCCAGGAGTGCGTAATACTTTGTGGAGACTCAAACAACATGTCTGGTGGCCTTCCATGGGCAAAGATGTCAAGGATTATGTTGCAGCTTGTCATTCCTGTACCTCTAATAAACAGTCTTCATCTTTACCTCTTGGACTCTTACAACCTCTACCTGTTCCGTATTATCCCTGGTCTCGTGTTTCCATGGACTTTATTACAGATCTTCCTAATTCTGCCGGAAACAAGACCATATGGGTTGTGGTAGACAGGTTTTCCAAAGCAGCTCATTTTGTTCCATTACCTGGATTACCATTGGCCCAGAAACTTGCTGAATTGTTTATTCTCCATATCACCAGATTACATGGTTTTCCTTTGGACATTGTTTCTGATTGTGGAGTTCAATTTGTCTCAAGATTTTGGAAATCTCTGTGCAAACAGTTTGGAGTTACCATATCTCTTTCTACTGCTCATCATCCTCAGTCCAACGGTCAAACTGAGCGGGTAAATCAATCTCTTGAATCCTATCTCAGGCACTATGTTAATCATCAGCACTCCAATTGGTCTCAACTTCTTCCTTTAGCTGAACTTGCTTACAATTCCCGTTTCAATTCTTCTTTACAGACTTCTCCTTTCAAGGCAGCCTATGGATTCGAACCTAGAACGTTTCCTATGTCTTCGGGAGGTTCTGGAGTTCCTGGAGCAGATCGTACAGTGAGAAATCTTTGTAAACACTGGAAGAAGGTTTGGGAAATTCTTCTTCTCTCTTCTCAAAAGTATAAACGATTTGCTGATCGCAGACGCCGGAAGGCACCCTCTTTTCGGACTGGAGACAAGGTTTGGATTTCCACCAGATTCATTCGACTCAAACAACCTTATGCTAAATTGGGTCTCAAATACATTGGACCATTCAGGATTGTTTTACAAGGTTTGTTCTACTGCCTACAGGGTGGCTTTGCCAGACAACTTGAAGATTCACCCTGTCTTTCATGTATCTCTTCTTAAACCGGCAGTCTCTAACCGGTTTTCCACCAAATGTAAAGTTCCCTCTCCGTTCCTTGTGGATGGTACTTCAGAATTTGAGATCAGTCATATTCTTGATTCCAGATTACGGGGTAACCGTCTATATTATTTGGTCCACTGGAAGGGATATCCCATCACTGAACGTTCTTGGGAACCTGCTTCTCATGTCCGTGCTTCTGCTTTGATCAAACAGTTCCACGCTCAGAATCCCTCTAAACCTGTTCGTGTTCCCCGGAGGGGTCCTTGAAGAGGGGGCACTGTCGCGATCGCTCAGCTGCTGATCGCTTCCTTCTGTACAGCGCGGTAGCGTTTTCTTGGTTGCTTAGCAACCTTGTTCTCCTCGGCCCCTTCTGCTGACGTCAGAGGGCCTTCTTATTCCAGCGTCCCCTCACCTCGGGGCCTGTTTGTTCTGTTCCTGGCTTGTAAGTAACTTTTGGATTACTTGTTTGAATCGGAATTGCTGGCTTGTTTGATTCCTTACCCGCTTAACCCTTCCTGCCTGATTCCTGTTATCTGGATTATTGCTTGTTTAACCCCAAACTGCCTGATTACACGCTGCTGGAACTTTGCTTGCTAGACCATTCTACTGTTTAACCCCAAACTGCCTGATTACACGCTGCTGGAACTTTGCTTGCTAGACCATTCTACTGTTTAACACTAAACTGCTTGATTACACGTTGCTGGACTTTGCTTGTTTGACCATTCTACTGTTTAACCCCAAACTGCCTGATTACACGCTGCTGGAACTTTGCTTGTTTGACAAACCCTTCTGGTTAACCCCTGCCTGCCTGATTCCATGTTGACGGTTATTGCTTGATGGATTACTCTTTTGGTTAACCCTTATCTACCGAAGTCCTCCTGACCCTGCTGAATCATCTTCCAGTTTATTTCTGTGAGTATACTATTGCAGCTGTCGCAGGGTCAGGTCCGGGAATATACTCACAGTGCTAGAGTGTTATTCTAACTTCATTTTAGCATTTGGGTCTAACTCTGGACTTAACCTATCCTGACAGAGTTATTGTGAGAGCAAAAGGGGTGTTGGGAATACTTGAAATGTCTATGTTCTTCACTAAGAGGAAATTATTAGGTGGTAAAGCAATGTAGTCTATGAATACGGCGTGAAACTCAGCCGAAACATGTCCGACCGCTTCTCTTGCTCTGTTATCTGTTGGTGAAAAATAAACTTTTCTTTTTGTTTTATTTACCTGGAGAAGATCCCATTTTTGTTTCTAAGTCTTTATTGCGAGTGGAGGAACTCGCTCTTCTTCTCTGAGTATTCAGCAGTGGCTGTTTGGATACTTACCTTGCCTGGGAAAGAAGATCCGGCTAATACACTTGCTGCAGATTGTAGCTAGGACACATGTCCGGTAATAGCTGCAAAGACGCTATGCTACGTAGGATTCCTGTGTGGCTGATTGGATTCCTTTTGTGTGGGACAGGAGCCACCTGAGCTCCAGTGCTGAAGGCAGGGCCTCATAGTGACACCCGGTCTGAAGATGCTTCGAAGAATCATTTCAGGACACGTGAGTAAACGGCTAGGTCTGTTAGCTAAGTCCCTTGCTTTACTGTTAATTGTTGGATTTCCCAGGTTTCTGGCTTATATAGCCGTCAAATAAATGAAAATATTGGATACAAGTGTTTGTTGTAGAGAATCAGGGGTGCACTTCTGTTGTATTTTAACCTATTGTTATTGTCATGATTATTATTTTTATTATTATGCCGCCGCTTTTTCTATGTATTGCCCATAACTTTTGAACTGCTAAAGCAAATCTCTTGAAATGAGTTATGCTGGTATAGCCTATTGCTCTGCTACATCTCATGCAATATTGAACTCACAGGTCATAAGGTTAGGTAGCCATATTGTTTTTTGCGACAAATTTTGAGAAACGCTTAATAATCTTTAGCTCTGGAACTGCTTATGTTACAATTTTGAAACTTGCTGTGCTCAGTGCTGCTATGACCTAGATGTGCCATTGCTCAACAGAAGTGCCTTGGTCACATGATGTAGCAACCATCTTGCATTTTGCGAAAATCTTTAAACATCTTCTTCTCTTAAACCGCTTAGTGCAATAAAGCACAATTTTGCACATATACTATGCATTTGTTTTACAATATGTAACAATATTACAGTGTAACAAACACATGATTACACATAGTCATAACCCTCAAAGACAATAATGTAGTTAAAATTCATCTGGCAGCCATTTTGTTGTATGCAAAAATTTTGAAAATCTATTTTCTCTCAAACTTGCTGTATAACCTTATATTGTGACCTAGAGTCACAGTTGTTCATGTTGAATGAATTGGTCACCAGCTGTGGCAGCCATATTAGTTTACATGAACATTTGAAAAATGTGTTTTCTTTGCAACCGCTTATGTTAAAGCTGTGAAATTAGCTGCATAACCATATATTTTTATCTAGAGTTACATCTGCTCATCAATACAACCCACATTCATCGTAGCGCTTACCAGCCTCCAGGAGAGCTGTCTTCGGGGTAGCGTTTCTTCAGCGGAACACAGGTCCGTCCTCTCTGCGTGATCCTTCTGCTCACTTCCCAGGAGCCTCAGGCCTTCAGACGTCAACGTCACGAAGTCACACGTGACAAGTAGAGGAATGCAAAACAAGCCGGGCATCACATAGAAAGAGGTAAAGTAGCAAATAATAGATACGGGTGTTGTTCCATAAAAATATTTTTCTTTTTTATTTAGTGAGACAGTTAAAAACAGATTAGGGCTCACAAAAGGGTTCTAGTGAAGATACAAACGAGCAGACATGTTTCGTGTGGGGCTACCACACTTGCTCACTGCTTACCAGTATCTCCACTATGAGCTCTATTTAAAGAGACAGCAAATTGATTCTATGAGCTCTATTTAAAGAGACAGCAAATTGATTAATTGATTAATTGTGCATAAACCACATACACTTAAATGAATTAATTAACCCCTATTTTTACCTACCAAATGAGTGTCGCTAAAATTAATGTGAACTAAGGTGACTGGCAACTAAATACATGATACCATTATACTGCAATTAGCTACATTTCCTATTCAAATTTAAAACAAATTCATGTATGTATATGAATACCATAATTGCACATATAAACATTGATGAAACCTACATTCAATGTATGCTTTGATAAATAGTAAAAAGATTCATGATATAGAGTTACAATAAAAATTTTACTACCTTGCCTGCTCTGAATGCAAGAAATTCATTATATACATATAAGTCCCATGATTTCACCCAAAGGCATAGATTTTATAATTACCTCTATATAAATAAATAGATGCAGAACAATTATAATGTCACAGAAAGATGATGGGGACAATTCTTCTGAAATAAATACATATCACATCAGATAAATAAATTAACGTCACTTTCCATATTTATTCCCCATGGGTGCCTGGTATTCAGGTAGAATATCCATTTAGCTTCACTGTAGTTTAAACGGTATTCCCTGTCCCCTCCTCTCTTATTAACTGGAACATGGTCAATTGCCTGCACGGAGAGTAATGAAGCATCTCCTGCATGCATACTTTTGAAATGCCTAGCAACAGGGGTGAATATTTCTGGATCCTCTATATCCCTGACATGTTCAAGGACTCTATCTTTCAAAAAACGTTTGGTTTTGCCCACGTACTGGATTTGGCACCCTCTGCAGGTCAATAGATATACTACATGTGTTGATTTACATTTCAAATTATACCTGATTTCATAGGATTTGTTTGTTATGGTAGAAAGAAAATGCGTCCCCTCATTCACAAAACTGCACGCCTTACAGCGTGTGGCCCTACATTTATAAAAACCTAATCTTTTAGGTAGCCATGTTGTAATCGTTTTTCTCCTTAGATCTGAGGGAGCTACTAAATTCCCCAAAGTCTTTCCTTTTTTAGCTACACATTTTAGACCTCCTGAAGCCAGACCTTCCAAGCATGGGTCACCTGCCAAAATAGGGAGATTTCTTTTAATAATGTTGCAAATTTTATTAAATTCCAGGCTATATGGGGTACTAAAAATAATTTTTTTCCCCATATTTGTTTGTGTCCTTTTTGTATTCTTATACTGTAAAAGTTCCTCTCTCTGTAGTTTATCTACCTCTTTTTTGACATTACAAAGTAGTTTCTCCGGATAGCCTCTACTCTGTAATCTCTGATCAAGTATGTCACATTGGTCTTTATAAGTTCTGTCATCCGAGCAGATTCGCTTAGTTCGAATATATTGTCCCTTCGGGATTGCCTTTTTCACATGCCCCGGATGGCAGGACTTATAATTAAGGATTGTGTTCCCCCCGATGGTTTCCTGAATACACTGGAACAAATATGACCAGTATCGTCCTCAACTTTTAATTCTACATCCAGAAATTTAATTGTAGTGTCATGTTGTTCTGCAGTAAATTTTAGCCCCACTAAATTAGTATTAAGGCTATCTATAAAACTCTGAGCAGATTCTGCACTTCCATCCCACACCACCAGGAGGTCATCAATGTACCGACCAAAATACACTATATTGGATTTAAAGGGGTTGCTATCTCCATAGACGTGGGACATCTCCCACCAACCCATAAAGAGGTTGGCATAGGAGGGGGCAAATTTAGCCCCCATAGCTGTCCCACGCCTCTGGAGGTAGCAAGCACTCTCAAAAAGAAAAAATTGTGTGTCAGCAAGAATTCTATAGCTGTTATCAAAAAATGTTTTAAATCAATACCATAATTAGAATAATTCTCCAAAAAGTAAGAGATAGCGCTTAACCCCTGATGGTGTGGGATGGAGGTATACAGAGAGACAACATCAATTGTCATAAATCTATATCCCCTTTTCCAAGTCAAATTTTTAACAGTATTTAGAACCTGGGTCGAATCTCTAATATAACTCATGAGTTCCACTACCAAAGGTTGCAGGTAGGAATCCACTAGTTCAGAGAGAGGTTCCAAAAGGGAACCCACCCCTGAAATGATGGGCCTACCTGGAGGGTGAGTACCGTCCTTATGAAGCTTAGGTAAGAAATAAAAAATGGGGGTATATGGCTTAGGAGGAAGGAGAGTATCAAACAATATTTCTTTAAAAGCTCCCACTTGTTTGCCCAATTCGAGTATGTCTTTCAGTTTTACCTGGAATTTTTGTGTTGGATTGAAACTAAGTTTTAAATATACTGTTTAATCCCTTAATTGTCGGTTTGCCTCTGCTACATAGTATTCCCTGTCCCTGATTACAACATTTCCACCTTTGTCCCAATTTTTTATAACAATATCTGGATTAGATTTTAAACTGTTTACTGCCCTGCTCTGCTCAATGGTGAGATTGTGTGTGAAATGTCCCTTAGATTTCTCCCCCTCCTGTATTTGTTCTGATAATGATTTTAATTGGCGTTCCACCGTGCGCTGGAATATGTCAATAGACTTACTCCTACTCTGCACTGGATAGTAATTGCTTTGTTTCATGCTAGGCTTAAAATATGGGGTTATAACAGTGGACTCACCCTTTTCACTCTCATTTAATAGAGTTGTAAGTTCAAGCACCAAACATTGTTCCTCAAAACTAAGTGTCCCAGTCTCCATTTTTTTCACAGTTGTAACTGATGCAACTTCTTCCTGTGCAACACCATCCACCGAGCCTTCAAAGTGTTTTTTCAGGGTGATTTTTCTTACGAATTTATTGACATCGTGGATGGTGCTGAACAGGTTGAAGTGTGCAGTAGGGACAAACCCCAAACCCAGACCCAAAACTTCTATCTCTGTTCTGGATAGATCATACTGTGAGAGATTGACTACATTCCTTATACATATTTCCTCGTGTAGGTGCGTGTCTGATAGTGTATCTTGTTTTTGTTTGTTTTTTCTCCTCCCTCTGCACCCCCTTCTTGTTTTTTTCTTTTTGACTTGCTCCCTATGCGCCAATCATTTTTTGACTGTGTGCTACCCTCCACCTGTGGTGTATCCAAAACAGACAGATTATTCACTATTTCTATATCTTCGTTAGACTCATGTTCTGAGGTATCAACATCATACTCCGTCTCTTCGAAGTGTACCTATTTATTTTGTTTAGGAAAACCTCCAGATTTGGTATCTAATTTACCACTTCTTTGAGACAATTTAGCATGATGTTGTCCTTTTCCCCCTTGTATCTGCCACCTATACACTTTATTAAAATCATAATCTCTCTTGTCACGTGACAATTTTTGTTTTTTAAAGTCCCATAATTCCTTGAAAAACGTGTCATGTTGTCTTCAAATTTTTTATCATAGGATTTAAAGTCTTTATCTGGTTGAAATGTTTTAAGGTCATTTTGTACAGTCTTTATATGACTAATACAATCAAGTCTCTGCTGCTTCTTAAACTCTACCAATAGATCCATTAAGGCAAAAGAGCAGGCATCCAAGATCTTATTCCATTTACTGATAAAGTCAGCGTCATTTACCAAGAAAGAGGGAAATTTTCTAATTCTTAGGCCTCTTGGTATCCTCTTCTGTCTCTTATATAGTAAGAAAGTTCTTATATCTAAGTCTAACTTTATTTAAATAGTTTTTATTGATGGTTTTGTATGACAACAACATGTAAATACGGTACAACAACACCACATTACAGTATAATATACATCTAAGCATTGATATTGAGAAAAAAAAACATCCTGCCATGTAATGCTTGCCCTTTTATAACTGAGAACCATCTTTTTGTAGATTTTTAATATATCTTAATAACTGTAGCTATTAGTCCAGGCTCTCGTGTCGAGACACATTCTAAGCAAATAATGTAGCTACTAAGGGGACCCAGGTTGTAAGGAGCTAAATACATGTTGATATGTCTAATTTATTTGATTCTCTTCATTTTGACCTCCTGCTACTTTATAATTCTAACTTTATATCCCTCCTTCTTAGCTCGTCCATTTGAAAAAACAAGCTGTCTAGTGTGTTGTCACAGTCCTGCAAACTCTCATCTTCATCTAATTCATATACTTGTAGCGTAGCTTCAAGGTCCTTAAATACAAAGCCTTGTGGTGATTCTGCCATGACACCAAAGTTAACTCTCACACCAAAAAGTAGCGTAGAAAAATTATACTGTACTCACTTTAATTTAAATAATCAGGAACAAACACCCTCTTGTATAGTCCGTCAAAAAGCTTTATAATGCACTAGAGGAATTTCTTCAGTTCTGCTCAAATGTAAGCGCTTAATATAACCCCACAGCATACAACCAAATGCTCCCTCAGCGAGCCGATATGTTGAAAAACGTTTTTAGAGCACAGCAATACAACCCACATTCATCGTGGCGCTTACCAGCCTCCAGGAGAGCTGTCTTCGGGGTAGCGTTTCTTCAGCGGAACACAGGTCCGTCCTCTCTGTGTGATCCTTCTGCTCACTTCCCAGGAGCCTCAGGCCTTCAGACGTCAATGTCACGACGTCACACGTGACAAGTAGAGGAATGCAAAACAAGCCGGGCATCTGCTCATGTTGAAAGTACTGGTCATATGGTATGGCAGCCATCTTGAAAAATGCAAAAAAATTAGAAAATGTGTTTTCTTTGCAACCGCTTATGTTAAAGCTGTGAAATTTGCTGTATAAGTATATATTGTGACCTAGATTTAGATATGTTAGTGTTGAAAGTATTACTAATATTGTGTGATAGCCATCTTGAAAAACTTTGGAAAATGTGTTTTCTTACCAAGTGCTTAAGTTAGAACTGTAAAAACTTGATTTATAGCTTTATATTGTGACTTAGCTGCTTGTATACCATTGCAAAGGGAATGCGCTTGGCTGCCTCTATTGCTGCTTGCAGCTATATTTATTTTTATTTTTAAATACAGGCATACCTGGGAGATATTGCGGGTTTGGTTCCAGACCACCGCAATAAAGCGAAGATAGCAATAAAGTGAGTCACACTCATTTTTTCTTGTTTCCAAGTGCATATAAAAGTTATATTTACACTATACTGTAGTCTATTAAGTGTGCAATAGCATTATGTCTAAAAAACAAAGTACATACCTTAATTAAAAAATAGTTTATTGCTAAAAAATGTTAATCATCATCTGAGTCTTCATTTAGTCATAATGTTTTTTCCTAGTGTTGTGTATTTATAGTTGTGTATATATGTGTATTTATGTGTGTATATATATATATTGGAAAAATGGCGCTGATAGACTTGCTTAACACAGGGTTGCCATAAACCTTCAATTTGTAAAAAGAGCAATATCTGTGAAGCGCAATAAAGCAAAGCACAATAAAATGAGGTATGCCTGTATATTGCCTAGATTACGAGTTTTGCGTTAGAGTCTGTGCGGTGCTAACGAGCAGTTTATACTCGCTGCTCACTTACAGACAGCACTGGTATTACAGGTTTTTACAAACCCGGCGTTAACCGCAAAAAAGTAAGGGAAGAGCAAAATTTTGCTCCACATCTCACCTCAATACCAGTGCTGCTTACGTTAGCGGTGAGCTGGTAAAACGTGCTTGTGCATGATTTCCCCATAGGAATCAATGGGGGAGAGCCGGCTGAAAAAAAGTCTAACACCTGCAAAAAAGCAGCGTTAAGCTCCTAACGCAGCCCCATTGATTCCTATGGGGAAATACATTTATGTCTACACCTAACATGAACCCCGAGTCTAAACACCCCTAATATTACACTTATTAACCCCTAATCTGCTGCCCCAGACATCACTGACACCTACATTATATTTATTAACCCCTAATCTGCCGCCCCCAATGTCGCTGCAACCTAACTACACTTATTAACCCCTAATCTGCTGCCCCCAACATCGCCACCACTATAATAAACATATTAACCCCTAAACCTAAGTCTAACCCTAACCCCCCTAACTTAAATATAATTTAAATAAATCTAAATAAAATTACTATCATTAACTAAATAATTCCTATTTAAAGCTAAATACTTACCTATAAAATAAACCCTAAGCTAACTACAATATAACTAATAGTTACATTGTAGCTAGCTTATAGTTTATTTTTATTTTACAGGCAACTTTGTATTTATTTTAACTAGGTAGAATAGTTATTAAAAAGTTATTAACTATTTAATAACTACCTAGTTAAATTAAAGACAAATTTACCTGTAAAATAAAACCTAACCAAAGTTACAATTACACCTAACACTACACTACAATTAAATTAATTACCTACATTAAATACAATTAATTACAATTAAATAAAATTATCTAAAGTACAAAAACAAACACTAAATTACAGAAAATAATAAAGAAATTACAAGATGTTTAAACTAATTACACCTAATCTAATCCCCCTAACAAAATAAAAAACACCCACCCAAAATAAAAAAGCCCTACCCTACACTAAATTACAAATAGCCCTTAAAAGGGCCTTTTGCAGGGCATTGCCCCAAAGTAATCAGCTCTTGTACCTGGAAAAAAAAAATTACGACCACTCCCCAGCAAAACCCACCACCCACACAACCAACCCTACTCTAAAACCCACCCAATACCCCCTTAAAACAACCTAACCCCTTGAAGATCACCATTTGGTTTTTTATACTTTAGATAATTGTATTTAATTATAATTAATTGTATTTAATTTAGGTAATTAATTTAATTGTAGTGTAGTGTTAGGTGAAATTGTAACTTAGGTTAGGTACGGGTAAATGTGTCTTTATTTAAACTAGGTAGTTATTAACTAGCTAATAACTATTTAATAACTATTGTACCTAATTAAAATAAATACAAAGTTGCCTGTAAAATAAAATTAAACCCTAACGCCTAGATTTAGAGTTCTGCGGCCAAAGGGGTGCGTTAGCTACGCTGGCTTTTTTCTGGCCGCACCTTTTAAATACCGCTGGTATATAGAGTTCACAGAATGGCTGCGTTAGGCTCCAAAAAAGGAGCGCATAGCATATTTACCGCAACTTCAACTCTCGATACCAGCGGTGCTTACGGACGCGCCCAGCTTCAAAAACGTGCTTGTGCACGATTCCCCCATAGAAAACAATGGGGCTGTTTGAGCTGAAAAAAAACCTAACACCTGCAAAAAAGCCGCATTCAGCTCCTAACGCAGCCCCATTGTATGAATGGGGAAACACTTCCTACGTCTGCACCTAACACTCTAACATGTACCCCGAGTCTAAACACCCCTAACCTTACACTTATTAACCCCTAATCTGCCGCCCCCGCTATCGCTGACACCTGCATATTATTATTAACCCCTAATCTGCCGCTTCGTAAACCGGCGCTACTTACATTATCCCTATGTACCCCTAATCTCCTGCCCCTAACACCGCCGACCCCTATATTATATTTATTAACCCCTAATCTGCCCCCCACAACGTCGCCTCCACCTGCCTACACTTATTAACTCCTAATCTGCCGAGCGGACCGCACCGCTATTATAATAAAGTTATTAACCCCAATCCGCCTCACTCCCGCCTCAATAACCCTATAATAAATAGCATTAACCCCTAATCTGCCCTCCCTAACATCGCCGACACCTAACTTCAAACATTAACCCCTAATCTGCCGACTGGAGCTCACTGCTATTCTAATAAATGTATTAACCCCTAAAGCTAAGTCTAACCCTAACACTAACACCCCCCTAAGTTAAATATAATTTAAAGCTAACAAAATAAATTAACTATTATTAAATAAATTATTCCTATTTAAAGCTAAATACTTACCTGTAAAATAAATCCTAATATAGCTACAATATAAATTATAATTATATTATAGCTATTTTAGGATTTATATTTATTTTACAGGTAACTTTGTATTTATTTTAACCAGGTACAATAGCTATTAAATAGTTAAGAACTATTTAATAGCTAAATAGTTAAAATAATTACAAATTTACCTGTAAAATAAATCCTAACCTAAGTTACAATTAAATCTAACACTACACTATCAATAAATAAATAAAATAAAATACCTACAATTACCTACAATTAAACCTAACACTACACTATCAATAAATGAATTAAATACAATACCTACAAATAACTACAATTAAATAAACTAACTAAAGTACAAAAAATAAAAAAGAACTAAGTTACAAAAAATAAAAAAATATTTACAAACATTAGAAAAATATTACAACAATTTTAGACTAATTACACCTACTCTAAGCCCCCTAATAAAATAACAAAGCCCCACAAAATAAAAAAATGCCCTACCCTATTCTAAATTACAAAAGTTCAAAGCTCTTTTACCTTACCAGCCCTGAACAGGGCCCTTTGCGGGGCATGCCCCAAAGAATTCAGCTCTTTTGCCTGTAAAAAAAACACATACAATACCCCCCCGCAACATTACAACCCACCACCCACATACCCCTAATCTAACCCAAACCCCCCTTAAATAAACCTAACACTAAGCCCCTGAAGATCTTCCTACCTTATCTTCACCTCGCCGGGTATCACACCGATCCGTCCTGGCTCCAAAATCTTCATCCAACCCAAGCGGGGGCTGGTGATCCATAATCTTGCGGCTGAAGAGGTCCAGAAGAGGCTCCAAAGTCTTCATCCTATCCGGGAAGAAGAGGCAATCCAGACCGGCAACCATCTTGATCCAAGCAGCATTTTCTATCTTCATCCGATGAGGAACGGCTCCATCGTGAAGACCTCCAGCGATGACCAATCTTCTTCCGATGACATCCAACTGAAGAATGATGGTTCCTTTAAGGGATGTCATCCAAGATGGCGTCCCTCGAATTCAGATTGACTGATAGGATTCTATCAGCCAATCGGAATTAAGGTAGGAACATTCTGATTGGCTGATGGAATCAGCCAATCAGAATCAAGTTCAATCCGATTGGCCGATCCGATCAGCCAATCAGATTGAGCTTGCATTCTATTGGCTGATCGGAACAGCCAATAGAATGCGAGCTCAATCTGATTGGCTGATTGGATCAGCCAATCGGATTGAACTTGATTCTGATTGGCTGATTCCATCAGCCAATCAGAATTTTCCTACCTTAATTCCTATTGGCTGATAGAATGCTATCAGCCAATCGCAATTCGAGGGACGCCATCTTGGATGATGTCCCTTAAAGGAACCGTCATTCTTCAGTTGGACGACGTCAGAAGAAGATTGGTCCGCGCTGGAGGTCTTCACGATGGAGCCGTTCCTCATCGGATGAAGATAGAAGATGCCGCTTGGATCAAGATGGTTGCCGTCTGGATCGCCTCTTCTTCCCGGATAGGATGAAGACTTTGGAGCCTCTTCTGGACCTCTTCAGCCGCAGGATTATGGATCGCTAGCCCCTGCTTGGGTTGGATGAAGATTTTGGAGCCAGGACAGATCGGTGTGATACCCGGCGAGGTGAAGATAAGGTAGGAAGATCTTCAGGGGCTTAGTGTTAGGTTTATTTAAGGGGGGTTTGGGTTAGATTAGGGGTATGTGGGTGGTGGGTTGTAATGTTGGGGGGGTATTGTATGTGTTTTTTTTACAGGCAAAAGAGCTGAGTTCTTTGGGTCATGCCCCGCAAAGGGCCCTGTTCAGGGCTGGTAAGGTAAAAGAGCTTTGAACTTTTGTAATTTAGAATAGGGTAGGGCATTTTTTTTATTTTTGGGGGCTTTGTTATTTTATTAGGGGGCTTAGAGTAGGTGTAATTAGTTTAAAATTGTTGTAATATTTTTCTAATGTTTGTAAATATTTTTTTATTTTTTGTAACTTAGTTCTTTTTTATTTTTTGTACTTTAGTTAGTTTATTTAATTGTAGTTATTTGTAGGTATTGTATTTAATTCATTTATTGATAGTGTAGTGTTAGGTTTAATTGTAGGTAATTGTAGGTATTTTATTTAATTTATTTATTGATAGTGTAGTGTTAGGTTTAATTGTAACTTAGGTTAAGATTTATTTTACAGGTAAATTTGTAATTATTTTAACTATTTTAGCTATTAAATAGTTCTTAACTATTTAATAGCTATTGTACCTGGTTAAAATAAATACAAAGTTACCTGTAAAATAAATATAAATCCTAAAATAGCTATAATATAATTATAATTTATATTGTAGCTATATAAGGATTTATTTTACAGGTAAGTATTTAGCTTTAAATAGGAATAATTTATTTAATAATAGTTAATTTATTTCGTTAGCTTTAAATTATATTTAAATTAGGGGGGTGTTAGTGTTAGGGTTAGACTTAGCTTTAGGGGTTAATACATTTATTAGAATAGCGGTGAGCTCCAGTCGGCAGATTAGGGATTAATGTTTGAAGTTAAGTGTCGGCGATGTTAGGGAGGGCAGATTAGGGGTTAATACTATTTATTATAGGGTTATTGAGGCGGGAGTGAGGCGGATTAGGGGTTAATAACTTTATTATAATAGCGGTGCGGTCCGCTCGGCAGATTAGGGGTTAATAAGTGTAGGCAGGTGGAGGCGACGTTGAGGGGGGCAGATTAGGGGTTAATAAATGTAATATAGGGGTCAGCGGCATTAGGGGAAGCAGATTAGGGGTACATAGCTATAATGTAGGTGGCGGTGGTGTACGGAGCGGCAGATTAGGGGTTAATAATAATATGCAGGGGTCAGCGATAGCGGGGGCGGCAGATTAGGGGTTAATAAATATAATATAGGGGTCGGCGGTGTTAGGGGCAGCAGATTAGGGGTACATAGGGATAACGTAGTTGGCGGCAGTGTACGGAGCGGAAGATTAGGGGTTAAAAAATTTAAATATAGTGGCGGCGATGTGGGGGGACCTCGGTTTAGGGGTGCATAGGTAGTTTATAGGTGTTAGTGTACTTTAGAGCACAGTAGTTAAGAGCTTTATAAACCGGTGTTAGCCCAGAAAGCTCTTAACTACTGACTTTTTTCTGCGGCTGGAGTTTTGTCGTTAGATTTCTAACGCTCACTTCAGCCACGACTCTAAATACCGGCGTTAGAAAGATCCCATTGAAAAGATAGGATACGCAAATGACGTAAGGGGATCTGCGGTATGGAAAAGTCGCGGCTGGAAAGTGAGCGTTAGACCCTTTCCTGACTTACTCCAAATACCGGCGGTAGCCTAAAACCAGTGTTAGGAGCCTCTAACGCTGGTTTTTACGGCTACCGCCCAACTCTAAATCTAGGCCTAAGATAGCTACAATGTAACTATTAGTTATATTGTAGCTAGCTTAGGGTTTATTTTACAGGCAAGTATTTAGTTTTAAATAGGAATTATTTAGTTAATTGTAGTAATTTTATTTAGATTTATTTAAATTATATTTAAGTTAGGGGGTGTTAGGGTTAGATTTAGGTTTAGGGGTTAATAACTTTATTATAGTGGGGGCATCAGATTAGGGGTTAATAAATGTAAGTAGGTGTTGGCGATGTTAGGGCTGGCAGATTAGGGGTTAATAATATTTAAATAGTGTTTGCGATGCGGGAGTGCGGCGGTTTAGGGATTAATATATTTATTATAGTGACGGCAATGTCCGGTTCGGCAGATTAGGGGTTAAAATATTTATTTTAGTGTTTGCGATGTGGGGAGGCCTCGGTTTAGGGGTTAATAGGTAGTTTATGGGTGTTACTGTACTTTTTAGCACTTTAGTTAAGAGTTTTATGCTATGGCGTTGTAGTGTAAAACTCTTAACTACTGATTTAAATACGGTACCAGGCTTGACAGGAGAGGGTTTACCGCTCACTTTTGGTCAGTCTCGTAATACCGGCGCTATGCAAGTCCCTTTGAAAATATAGGATACGCAATTGACGTAAGTGGATTTGCGGTATTTCCGAGTCTGGCCAAAAAAGTGAGCGGTACACCTGTTCCTGCAAAACTCGTAATACCAGCGGGCGTTAAAAAGCAGCGTTAGGACCTCTTAATGCTGTTTTTTAAGGCTAACGCACAACTTGTAATCTAGGCCTATATTTATCTATATATCTGTATATTTTTTGTAAAATATATATCCATATTATATATCTATATGAATATATATATATATATATATACAGTATATATATATGCAGATATCTATAGAAATAATATAGGTTTAAAAATATAAAGAACATTTTTTCTAAGTGAAGATCATAGCAATTTCAAGTAATTCTATAAAATAAACACATTAATACATATTAAAATTGATTAAAATTATATTTTATATTTCAATGTATTTGACTGGGAAGGACTCAAAGGTGTATATAGATATATGCGTGTAATAACCGGTGGTAGCTCAGTTGGTAAATTCCCTGACTGCAAAAAAAAATGCCTGTTTAAAAGATCCAAGGTCACAGGTTCAAATCCCGGCAGGGCCCACTCAGCCCTTTATCCTTCCGAGGTCGATAAAATAAGTACCATTAAATTGGGTAATAATAACAACTATTACTATTCAGCTGCCTATTCGGTTAATTCCGAGAGAAAGTGCTTTGAGTCCCACTGGGAGAAAGGCACTATATAAATACTAGTTATTATTATATGTGTGCACATACATGTTTACACATATAAACCCATAATTACACATTTATAGGCATGCATACATACACACAGACACATATTTAGACTTCTCTGGTAAATGTGATTTACCATGCACTTGTAATATCAAGCTTATCGTGTCACCCGTACTATCATTAACCCTTTAAAGGTCTATCTATGAGAATTGCGGCAAGACTGCACTATTTCTGGTGACAAGAAGGGAGGGCCCCTGCGCTATTATAAACAAGAAAACCCTTAACATGGTAGATCATGGTCGTTAGGAGGTTAACATTCCACTTGTAATCTAGCCCACAGTTAAAGAAAATTTGTTCAAAATAAAAATGTTGTAACTACATAGAGTATTTTAGTTTTACATATGAATATTCATTGTGAAGTTTGGGTTGGGAGTAATAAATGATCTGTAGGAGTACTATTCTGTTGAGAAGAAGGAGAGTGGGATGGGTGGGTTCCAAAAATGTCTGAACTCTTACCCAGCTGGGACAGTAACTGCAGCATCTTGGTCTATAGGATAACAGCACATATGGCTTCCAGTGTTGATGTCAGAAGTGTGTAGTAATATATATGATAAATTTGATTGAAAAAGGTTGCTGGCCTTAGTCCTACTTCACATTCATTATTCTGGTATGTCTGGTCCTTCTCATGTTGCACAGGAAGAAAGCACAAGGAAAAACAAGAAGCGCATAAGCTTGCAATTACCTGCTGTTTTATGCCACTCAGATCACAGTCAACCAGGAAAAACATTTTCCCAGCCATTAAATTCACATCACACAGCAAGCCCATTAAGCTGTCCAAGGAAAAATGAGATCTTACTGGTTACTGTTTTTTATGTAAGGGGAAACCATATTAATGAAATTAACTAATTTAAAATGCTAAACAAGAATCCATTGACAGGCGGCGATCAATAGGCAGGTGCCTAATGGGAAATAAACCCTACTCTAAAATTTATTATGACCATTAAAAAATAATGCTGAATATAAAAGACATAATTCTAATGTGTAAATTAGGGATGGCCCACATGCAACCCTCTGTACTTGCCATTGTGGCTCACAGGAAAGATCAGAACTAATATAAAAGCTTTGTTTTCCTTATGGTAAAATGAGTTTCCTCTTCCTTACTAGTAGGCTGAACAGGGGAGTTCTATTGGCAAAGCTGAAGGTTCCCTCTCAGATCATGGTGCATTCTCTAAACACTTTTCCTCTACAGTTGTATCATGTAAACTACAAAAGGTGGTGAGATTGTGTCAAAATATGCAAGACACTTACTGCCCTAAAAGAAAAACACATGCATATTATTGATTGAAATTAATATTGATTATTGATATTAAAGGGGCATTTGTATGGGCATTGCCCTTAAAAGGTTATTCAGCTCTTTTACTGCCCTTAAAAGGGCATTCAGCTCTTTTACAGCCAATTAAATCCCTAATATTAAAAATAAAAAATAAAATTAAAAAAAATCCTAAAACTAAGCCCCAAATAGGTATTCGTCGTTCCTAAAGTCTTGGGGCGGAGAATGTCTTCTTCTAGGTGGCTTCATCATCTTCTATCTTCATCCAGAGCGAGGGCAGTGTGGAGCGGAGGTGCGGAGCTGGCTTCCCCGATGCACGGATCCTCAGCGGCTGTCCTCAGCAGCGGTTCTCAGTGGCGGTTCTCAGTGGTGGTCCTCTGCGGCAGTCTTCAGCGGCGGCGGTCCTCGGTGGTGTGGAAACTTCATGCGATCATCCATTGCACACTAAAGATTGAATGCAAGGTACCCCATATTTATTTATTTTGGGGGGTTGGTTGGGTGGGGGGTTTACTGTTACGGGGAAATAGGTATTTTTTTTAAGTAAAAGAGCTGTTTAACTTAGGGCAATGCCCTACAAAAGGCTCTTTTAAGGGATAATGGTAGTTTAGTTTAGATTAGGGGGTGTTTTTATTTTGGGGAGCTTTTTTTATTTTCATAGGGATTAGTTTTAATTTTGTTTATTTTTTGATAATTTTGTTTATTTTTTTTCTATAATGTTAGACTTTTTTATTTTTTGTAATGGTAGATTAATATTTTGTAATTTAATGTGGATTTTTTATTTTAAGTGTAATTTAGTAGTAATTGGAGTTAATATAGGGGGTGTTAGGTTAAGGGACTTAGTTATTTGCTTTGTGGAGGGTTGGCAGTTTAGGAGTTAATAGGTTAATTAGGTTCCTGAAATTTTGAAGACCTGAGCGACCAAATAGTAGACATAGCTATTGGAAATATAAACCAATTTGGTATACACCTTTCAACCTCTGACATGGACAGTTTTCCAGCTACATTGCATGGCCTCTTTGCGGACTTTGAAAACTCGCTGCAGCAAAAAATTGAAAGTGTGGAGGGCCCTCCCTCCTTCTTGTCCATTTACTTGCTGGAGGATGTGGCCGAGCTCCAGGAGGGAGTCTATGGTTATTCCTGTGATCCTCAGAGGGGCCCAGTGATAGTTGATAGGGACTCAACGGATAATATGGTGGATAACTGCTGGGGAGTCTATAGGGTTCGAGATGTGCAACTTATAGGCCCGAAGCTGAAGACAAAGGTCTCTCTCAACTTACCTAGGCCTAGATTTGGAGTTTGGCGGTAGCCGTGAAAACCAGCATTAGAGGCTCCTAATGCTGGTTTTAGGCTACCGCCGGTATTTGGAGTAATTCAAAAAAGGGTCTAACGCTCACTTTTCAGCCACGACTTTTCCATACCGCAGATCCCCTTACGTCAATTGCGTATCCAATCTTCAATGGGATCTTTCAAACTCCGGTATTTAGAGTCGTAGCTGAAGTGAGCGTTAGAAATCTAACGACAAAACTCCAGCCGCAGAAAAAAGTCAGTAGTTAAGAGCTTTCTGGGCTAACGCCGGTTTATAAAGCTCTTAACTACTGTGCTCTAAAGTACACTAACACCCATAAACTACCTATGTACCCCTAAACCGAGGCCCCCCCACATCGCAGACACTCGATTAATTTTTTTTAACCCCTAATCTGCCGACCGCCACCTACGTTATACTTATGTACCCCTAATCTGCTGCCCCTAACACCGCCGACCCCTATATTATATTTATTAACCCCTAACCTGCCCCCCACAACATCGCAGACAGCTACCTACAATAATTAACCAATCAGATTGAGCTTGCATTCTATTGGCTGTTCCGATCAAATAGAATGCAAGCTCAATCTGATTGGCTGATTTGATCAGCCAATCGGATTGAACTTGATTCTGATAGGCTGACTCCATCAGCCAATCAGAATATTCCTACCTTAATTCCGATTGGCTGATAGAATCCTATCAGCCAATCGGAATTCGAGGGACACCATCTTGGATGACTTCATTTAAAGGAACCGTCATTCGTCGTTCAGTCGTCGGCCAGGATGGATGTTCCGCGTCGGAGGTCTTCAGGATGCTGCCGCTCCGCTCCGGATGGATGACGATAGAAGATTCCGCTTGGATGAAGACTTCGATCGGATGGAAGACCAATTCTGCCCCGCTTGGATGAAGACTTCTACCGGATGGAGGACCTCTTCTTGCTCCGCTTGGATGAAGAATTTGGCTCGGCTGGGTGAAGACGACTCAAGGTAGGGAGATCTTCAGGGGCTTAGTGTTAGGTTTATTTAAGGGGGGTTTGGGTTAGATTAGGGGTATGTGGGTGGTGGGTTGTAATGTTGGGGGGGGGTATTGTATGTTTTTTTTTACAGGCAAAAGAGCTGAACTTCTTGGGGCATGCCCCGCAAAGGGCCCTGTTCAGGGCTGGTAAGGTAAAAGAGCTTTGAACTTTAGTAATTTAGAATAGGGTAGGGCATTTTTTTATTTTGGGGGGCTTTGTTATTTTATTAGGGGGCTTAGAGTAGGTGTAATTAGTTTAAAATTGTTGTAATATATTTCTAATGTTTGAAAATATTTTTTTATTTTTTGTAACTTAGTTCTTTTTTATTTTTTGTACTTTAGTTAGCTTATTTCATTGTATTTATTTGTAGGAATTGTATTTAATTTATTTATTGATAGTGTAGTGTTAGGTTTAATTGTAGATAATTATAGGTATTTTATTTAATTTATTTATTGATAGTGTAGTGTTAGGTTTAATTGTAACTTAGGTTAGGATTTATTTTACAGGTAAATTTGTAATTATTTTAACTATTTTAGCTATTAAATAGTTCTTAACTATTTAATAGCTATTGTACCTGGTTAAAATAAATACAAAGTTACCTGTAAAATAAATATTAATCCTAAAATAGCTATAATATAATTATAATTTATATTGTAGCTATATTAGGATTTATTTTACAGGTAAGTATTTAGCTTTAAATAGGAATAATTTATTTAATAAGAGTTAATTAATTTCGATAGATTAAAATTATATTAAATTAGGGGGGTGTTAGTGTTTGGGTTAGACTTAGCTTTAGGGGTTAATAAATTTATTAGAGTAGCGGTGAGCTCCAGTCGGCAGATTAGGGGTTAATAATTGAAGTTAGGTGTCGGCGATGTTAGGGAGGGCAGATTAGGGGTTAATACTATTTATTATAGGGTTAGTGAGGCGGATTAGTGGTTAATAACTTTATAATAATAGCGGTGCGGTCCGCTCGGCAGATTAGGGGTTAATAAGTGTAGGCAGGTGGAGGCGACGTTGTGGGGGGCAGATATGGGGTTAATAAATATAATATAGGGGTCGGCGGTGTTAGGGGCAGCAGATTAGGGGTACATAGGGATAATGTAAGTAGCGGCGGTTTACGGAGCGGCAGATTAGGGGTTAATAATAATATGCAGGTGTCAGCGATAGCGGGGGCAGCAGAATAGGGGTTAATAAGTGTAAGGTTAGGGGTGTTTAGACTCGGGGTACATGTTAGAGTGTTAGGTGCAGACGAAGGAAGTGTTTCCCCATAGGAAACAATGGGGCTGCGTTAGGAGCTGAACGCGGCTTTTTTGCAGTTGTTAGGTTTTTTTTCAGCTCAAACAGCCCCATTGTTTCCTATGGGGGAATCGTGCACAAGCACGTTTTTGAGGCTGGTCGTGTCCCTAAGCAACTCTCGTATAGAGAGCTGCAGTGGCGTTAAATATGCTCTACTCTCCTTTTTTGGAGCCTAACGCAGCCATTCTGTGGACTCTCAATACCAGAGTTATTTTAAAGGTGCGGCCAGACAAAAGCCAGCATTAGCTACGCGGGTCGTTACCGACAAAACTCTAAATCTAGCCGCTAGAGAGCGAAGCAGCGCGCTATGTGTCAAATATATAGCACACAGAAGGATCGGGTCATCTGGAGGCAGAGTATGGAGACACTACTCTGCAGAGTATCGACAAACTACTATCAGACGCAGTTATGAGGAATTCATCCTCCATGGAGGGCGATCACAGGCTAACTCCATAAAACAGAGCAGACTTGGCATAGGATAAAGGTTCATATGCTCTCATACATTATTAAAAGCCTCTAATTGTAACAGTTTATGGTTTACGCTCTACATGAAGGTTTATTAACCTGATCAAAGAGAATATATAAACATACAATCTGTAATAACTCTTATAATAGGCATCTAGTATGTGAGAAAAAAAAAGTGCATAATGTGCCAGAGGTATTTCAGCTTTGTTTGACCTTTTATTACTTGTTAGAGGCACTGGTGTCTTGTTTGATGGCAATATTAAAAAAAAAAAAAAACCTAACACCTGCAAAAAAGCCGCGTTCAGCTCTTAACGCAGCCCCATTGTTTTCTATGGGGAAACACTTCCTACGTCTGCACCTAACACCCTAACATGTACCCCGAGTCTAAACACCCCTAACCTTACACTTATTAACCCCTAATCTGCCGCCCCTGCTATCGCTGACACCTGCATATTTTTTTAACCCCTAATCTGCTGCTCCGTAAACTGCCGCTACCTACATTATCCCTATGTACCCCTAATCTGCTGCCCCTAACACCGCCGACCCCTATATTATATTTATTAACCCCTAATCTGCCCCCCTCAACGTCGCCTCCACCTGCCTACACTTATTAACCCCTAATCTGCCGAGCGGACCGCACCGCTACTATAATAAAGTTATTAACCCCTAATCCGCCTCACTCCCGCCTCAATAACCCTATAATAAATAGTATTAACCCCTAATCTGCCCTCCCTAACATCGCCGACACCTAACTTCAATTATTAACCCCTAATCTGCCGACTGAATCTCGCTGCTACTGTAATAAATGGATTAACCCCTAAAGCTAAGTCTAACCCTAATCCTAACACCCCCCTAAGTTAAATATAATTTAAATCTAACGAAATAAATTAACTCTTATTAAATAAATTATTCCTATTTAAAGCTAAATACTTACCTGTAAAATAAACCCTAATATAGCTACAATATAAATTATAATTATAACTTAGCTATTTTAGGATTTATATTTATTTTACAGGTAACTTTGTATTTAATTTAACCAGGTACAATAGCTATTAAATAGTTAAGAACTATTTAATAGCTAAAATAGTTAAAATAATTACAAAATTGTTAACCTCCACTCCGAAGCATCTGATATCTATCATGTATAGATTATTGACGTTTCACAAAGACTTCTGCACACCTACCTTTCTTAGGCAATGGAATCATGAACTAGGTCAGGCTCTCACAGACACTGAATGGCAAAACATATTCCACAACCATACCAGAGCCTCAGTTTCGGCCAGAACTCTAGAATCCAACTATAAATTTCTGTCCCGCTGGTACCTCACACCAGTTAGACTTAAAAAAATATACAAAAAATCGGATGGCAGATGTTGGAGGGGCTGCGGGGAGGCGGGCTCCGTTCTCCATATCTGGTGGTCCTGTGAGTTGATCCAACCGTTTTGGAGAGACGTGCTGGACAAGATAGAGTCTAAATTGGGCGTTACATTGCGGAGGTGTCCAGATCTCCTGTTATTTCATGGGCTACCTAAACTGACAGAGAAACCTAAAAAACATCTTTTGTACATACTACTAAACAGTGCAAAAGTTCTTGTCCCTAGGCATTGGAAAACAGATAGAATCCCCCAGATTTCAGACTGGGAATCCCAAGTAGATAGGAATCTATCCCTAGAGAGGTACCGTTATATGAGAGATGATAGAATTGAAATCCACGAGTACATGAAAGAACTCTGGAAACCTTTAATTAGATGAAATCTATACAGCAGGGCCCTCCGGTCTCCTTCCCTAAGAGTGTGTGGTTTTGTGCGGTGTTGTATGTTCCCCTCGCACGGGGTTGTATGCTCCCTTTTTTTTTTTTTTTTTTTCTCCCCCTCTCTTCGTCCCCTCCACCTTTTCACCCTCCCCCTTCCCGACGGTGAACTCCTCTTCCCTTCCCATCCCTTTTAATGTGATCATCAATATTTACTTTCTCCCAATATTACTCCTCATCTGATCTCCTTTCTTTCTTCTTCTACCTTTTCTTTCTCTCAGGATATACATTTGAATTTCAGTTGTATATCACACTTTATGTTAATAAGGGTGTTTGTTACTACACCCGAGTTAGTTTCGTCATAACCGTATACTTATGATTGCCTGAGTGTCTTACATAGCGGATAGCTACATATTGACCTTTGGAGTCTAACATGTACATTCTGGAGTCTTGTTCCATGGACTTGAAGTAAATGACTTTGAATGAGTATTACTCACCAATTTGCTTGCTCCTCGCTTTAACCCAGATTTCTTATGTTAGCTAAAGTTTCAGTATGTTGAAATATGGAAAAAAAGTCATATTTTGTAGCAAAGATTGTTATAATTTACCGTTTCACTCATTGGTGTATTGTACTTTGACGATTTTCAATAAAGCTTGTTTGAAAAGAAAAAAAAAAAAAATTACAAAATTAACTGTAAAATAAATCCTAACCTAAGTTACAATTAAACCTAACACTACACTAGCAATAAATTAATTAAATAAAATACCTACAATTATCTACAATTAAACCTAACACTACACTATCAATAAATTAATTAAATACAATATCTACAAATAAATACAATTAAATAAACTAACTAAAGTACAAAAAATAAAAAAGAACTAAGTTACAAAAAATAAAAAAATATTTTCAAACATTAGAAAAATATTACAATTTTAAACTAATTACACCTATTCTAAGCCCCCTAATAATATAACAAAGACCCCCAAAATAAAAAAAAATGCCCTACCCTATTCTAAATTACAAAAGTTCAAAGCTCTTTTACCTTACCAGCCCTGAAAAGGGCCATTTGTGGGGCATGCCCCAAAGAATTCAGCTCTTTTGCCTGTAAAAAAAACCATACAATACCCCCCCCCCAACATTACAACCCACCACCCACATACCCCTAATCTAACCCAAACCCCCCTTAAATAAACCTAACACTAAGCCCCTGAAGATCTTCCTACCTTATCTTCACCTCGCCGGGTATCACCACCGATCGGTCCTGGCTCCTAAATCTTCATCCAACCCAACAGCTGAAGAGGTCCAGAAGAGGCTCCAAAGTCTTCATCCTATCCGGGAAGAAGAGGCGATCCAGACCGGCAACCATCTTGATCCAAGCGGCATCTTCTATCTTCATCCGATGAGGAATGGCTCCATCGTGAAGACCTCCAGCACGGATCAATCTTCTTCCTCCGACGTCCAACTGAAGAATGACGGTTCCTTTAAGGGACGTTATCCAAGATGGCGTCCCTCGAATTCCGATTGGCTGATAGGATTCTATCAGCCAATCGGAATTAAGGTAGGAAAATTCTGATTGGCTGATGGAATCAGCCAATCAGAATCAAGTTCAATCCGATTGGCTGATCCGATCAGCCAATCAGATTGAGCTCGCATTCTATTGGCTGGTCTGAACAGCCAATAGAATGCGAGCTAAATCTGATTGGCTGATCGGATCAGCCAATCGGATTGAACTTGATTCTGATTGGCTGATGCCATCAGCCAATCAGAATTTTCCTTCCTTAATTCCGATTGGCTGATAGAATCCTATCAGCCTATCAGAATTCGAGGGACTCCATCTTGGATGACGTCCCTTAAAGGAACCGTCATTCTTCAGTTGGACGTCGGAGGAAGAAGATTGATCCGCGCTGGAGGTCTTTACGATGGAGCCGTTCCTCATCGGATGAAGATAGAAGATGCCGCTTGGATCAAGATGGTTGCCGGTCTGGATCGCCTCTTCTTCCCGGATAGGATGAAGACTTTGGAGCCTCTTCTAGACCTCTTCAGCCGCCGGATGATGGATGTCTAGCCCCTGCTTGGGCTTGGATGAAGATTTTGGAGCCAGGATGGATCGGTGTGATACCCGGCGAGGTGAAGACAAGGTAGGAAGATCTTCAGGGGCTTAGTGTTAGGTTTATTTAAGGGGGGTTTGGGTTAGATTAGGGGTATGTGGGTGGTGGGTTGTAATGTTGGTGGGGGGGGTATTGTATGTTTTTTTTCCAGGCAAAAGAGCTGAATTCTTTGGGGCATGCCCCGCAAATGGCCCTTTTCAGGGCTGGTAAGGTAAAAGTGCTTTGAACTTTTGTAATTTAGAATAGGGTAGGGCATTTTTTTATTTTGGGGGTCTTTGTTATTTTATTAGGGGGCTTAGAGTAGGTGTAATTAGTTTAAAATTGTTGTAATATTTTTCTAATGTTTGTAAATATTTTTTTATTTTTTGTAACTTAGTTATTTTTTATTTTTTGTACTTTAGTTAGTTTATTTAATTGTATTTATTTGTAGATATTGTATTTAATGGATTTATTAATAGTGTAGTGTTAGGTTTAATTGCAGATAATTGTAGGTATTTTATTTAATTAATTTATTGCTAGTGTAGTGTTAGGTTTAATTGTAACTTAGGTTAGGATTTATTTTACAGGTAATTTTGTAATTATTTTAACTAGGTAGCTATTAAATAGTTATTAACTATTTAATAGCTATTGTACCTGGTTAAAATAATTACAAAGTTGCCTGTGAAATAAATATTAATCCTAAAATAGCTAAGATATAATTATAATTTATATTGTAGCTATATTAGGATTTATTTTACAGGTAAGTATTTAGATTTAAATAGGAATAATTTATTTAATAAGACTTAATTTATTTCGTTAGATAAAAATTATATTTAACTTAGGGGGGTGTTAGTGTTAGGGTTAGAATTAGCTTAAGGGGTTAAACAATTTATTAGCGTAGCGGTGAGCTCCGATCGGCAGATTAGGGGTTAATACTTGAAGTTAGCTGTCGGCGATGTTAGGGAGGGCAGATTAAGGGTTAATACTATTTATTATAGTGTTATTGAGGCGGGAGTGAGGCGGATTAGGGGTTAATACATTTATTATACTAGCGGTGAGCTCCGGTCGGCAGATTAGGGGTTAATAATTGTAGGTAGGTGGCGGCGACGTTGTGGGGGGCAGGTTAGGGGTTAATAAATATAATATAGGGGTTGGCGGTGTTAAGGGCAGCAGATTAGGGGTACATAAGTATACCGTAGGTGTCGGTCGGCAGATTAGGGGTTAAAAAATTTTAATCGAGTGACGGCGATGTGGGGGACCTCGGTTTAGGGGTACATAGGTAGTTTATGGGTGTTAGTGTACTTTAGAGCACAGTAGTTAAGAGCTTTATAAACCGGCGTTAGCCCGGAAAGCTCTTAACTACTGACTTTTTTCTGCTGCTGGAGTTTTGTCGTTAGATTTCTAACGCTCACTTCAGCCACGACTCTAAATACCAGCGTTAGAAAGATCCCATTGAAAAGATAGGATACGCAAATGACGTAAGGGGATCTGCGGTATGGAAAAGTCGCGGCTGGAAAGTGAGCTTTAGACCCTTTAATGACTGGCTCCAAATACCAGAGGGCGGTAAAAACCAGCGTTAGGAGCCTCTAACGCTGGTTTTCACGGCTACTGCCCAACACTAAATCTAGGCCCTTGTGTCTTAATTAGCCATGCTGTTTAGAATTGTGTTTAAAATATAACTAATTATGTCAGACGACTACTATGACTTAAACCCAAGCGGTTTGGCAGATAGACCCGCAAACATAAAGAAAAATATGCTACGGAAGCGGCTTGGTAGCACTCTATATGGAACTGATTCCCTCTGTCTATGCACCAACAATACTAAAATTGGGAAAGGAGAATGTGAAATATACTGAGATATCCTTACTTTTATCTGAGGAATGGTTCTTAGAATTTGTGTAGTCTTAAGGCTGTGGTTTGGTTAATTTTATAAGCCACATATCTAGCAACAAAATTTTCCTAGTAGTGGGGTATAGGTCCCATACTCACATGACAGGGTTGCTTTGAATAATATTTATTGAAAATATACCGTTGTTCTAGATTCGCTTATCTCTGTTCTTACTACTGATCATCTAGGTAAACATCTCCAGAAGTTTTAGATTACATTGCAGCTTTCTATATTCTATATGCCTAAGACATCATTACTAGATTTGAGTCCAGAAAACTATTTTTGCCAATCTAAAAATCTATACTGATCTCCCTATATTAGTCCTATGCAGGCTCTATCCATTTCCTGACCGTAATAGGTACCCCTGCATTTTGAGGGAAACAGATTATTATCTAGTTTAGATTTCCACTTTATTTTTATGAATGATCTTTGTTACTCTTCATTATAACTCTTCCATCCCTATATACCAATGCTCCAGAGGATAGAAGGGTGACTTCCTATAATTGCGAATTGTAAGTCTATAATTGAGGCACTCACAGATTACAGGTGTATATATTTCATGATTAGGTGATAATTCAGTCCAAAATGTTAGCTTTGTGGTACTCAGTAGTCATGCTAGTTAGTAGTATACCTTTTTATTCTCACTATTCAGAGCATATCAATTTCCCAACGTTATTTGTGCTCCCCCCCTACTCCAATCGGCTTATTGGATAAGCATCAGAAAATGCATCTTATGGAAATTCTATTTTATTGTTTCTCTATCAACCGTAAATTCCTCCCTTGACAAAGGCACAACTTTGAGGGCCCATAGGTGACCCTAGCTTATTACAGGAGGGTAAAGGTCTGTGAGTGGCTTCCTTATGAGTTAAAGGGGATATATGATCATATATGAAAAATGGATAAATAAGAGGTTTACTTTTTATATTGTATGTTAATTATGTACAAGTGCTATTAGCTGTTGCTTTGTCTCGCTGAAACTCTATACCAACTTTCCAATTAAGGCCAAACTTTTAATATATGTTGAACTTTTAATGTATCAGTGAAACCTTTACAATATTGCCAACATTGGATTTGTAGGTGATATAACCTTGTTGTTCTTGTTTATTGCATAACCTCAATAAAAACAATTAAAAAAATAAAATAAAAAAATAGGTTAATTAGGTTTATTGCGATGTGGGGGGGGTTGGCGGTTTAGGGTTTTAATATGTTAATTAGGTTTATTGCGATGTGGGGGTTTGTCGGTTTAGGGGTTAAAATTATACTTACGGCTAGATTACGAGTTTTGCTTTATGAGGGGTGCAGTACTAACTTGCACTTTATTGTCACCACTCACTTACCTACAGCGCTGGTATTACAGGTTTTTACAAATAGATAGAATGCAAGCTCAATCCTATTGGCTGATCCAGTTGAATTTTTCAACCTTAATTCCGATTGGCTGATAGAATTCAATCAGCCAATCGGAATCTAAGGGATGCCATCTTGGATGAAGTCATTTAAAGGGACAGTCTACACCAGAATTTTTATTGTTTTAAAAAATAGATAATCCCTTTATTACCCATTCCCCAGTTTTGCATAACTAACACATTTATAATAATTTATTTTTAACCTCTGTGATTATCTTGTATCTAAGCCTCTGCAAACTGCCCCCTTTTTCAGTTCTTTTGACAGACTTGCAGTCTAGCCAATCAGTCCCTGCTCACAGATAACTTCACTTGCACGAGCACTGTGTTATCTATATGAAATACGTGAACTAACACCCTCTAGTGGTGAAAAACTGTTAAAATGCAATCTGAAAGAGGTGGGCTACAAGGTCTAAGAAATTAGCATATGAGCCTCCTAGGTTAAGCTTTCAACTAAGAATACCAAGGGAACAAAGCAAAATTGTTGATAACAGTAAATTGGAAAATTGTTTAAAATTACATGCTCTATCTAAATCATGAAAGTTTATTTTGGCCTAGACTGTCCCTTTAAAGGAACCTTCATTCAGCAAGAAGCCGTCGATTGAAGAGGATGCTTGGCACCAGATGTCTTGAAGATGGAGCCGCTCCACGTCGGAAGGATGAAGATAGAAGTTGACGTCTGGGTGAAGACTTCTGCCCATCTGGAGGACCACTTCTGACCATCTGGAGGACCAATTCTGCCGGCTTTGTTGAGGACATCTTGCCGCTTGGATGAAGACTTCTCCCAGTAAGTGGATCTTCGGGGGTTAGTGTTAGGATTTTTTTAAGGGTGTATTGGGTGGGTTTTATTTTTAGGTTAGGGCTTTGGGCCACAATAGAGCTAAATGCCCTTTTAAGGGCAATGCCCATCCAAATGCCCTTTTCAGGGTAATAGGGAGCTTAGGTTTTTTTAGTTAGGGTTTTATTTGGGGGGTTGGTTGTGTGGGTGGTGGGTTTTACTGTTGGGGGGTTGTGTGTATTTTTTTTTACAGGTAAAAGAGCTGCAAAATGCCCTTATAAGGGCTATTGGTAGTTTAGTTTAGGCTAGAGTTTTTTTTTTATTTGGGGGGGGGCTTTTTTATTTTGATAGGGCTATTAGATTAGGTGTAATTAGTTTAAAGATCTTGTAATTTGTTTTTTATTTTCTGTAATTTTAGTGTTGTTTATTTTTGTAATTTAGCTAATTGTTTTGAATTTAGTTAATTGTATTTAATTTAGGGAATTTATTTAATTGTAGGGCTAGGTTAGGTGTTAGTGTAAAACAGGTTAGGTTTTATTTTACATGTCAATTTGTATTTATTTTAGCTAGGTAGTTAGTAAATAGTTTAGTAACTATTTAGTAACTATTCTACCTAGTTAAAATAAATACAAATGTGCCTGTAAAATAAAAATAAAACCTAAGCTAGCTAGTAACTATTAGTTATATTGTAGCTAGCTTAGGGTTTATTTTATAGGTATTTAGTTTTAAATAGGAATTATTTAGTAAATGATAGTAGGTTTTATTTAGATTTATTTTAATTATATTTAAGTTAGGGGGTGTTAGGGTAAGACGTAGATTTAGGGGTTAATAAATTTAATATAGTGGTGGTGACGTTGGGGGCAGCAGATTAGGGGTTAATAAATGTAGGTAGGTGGTGGTGATATTAAGGACATCAGATTAGGGGTTAATAATATTTATATAGTGTTTGCGCGGCGGGAGTGCAGTGGTTTAGGCATTAATATGTTTATTATAGTGGCGGCAATGTCCGGAGCTGCAGATTAGGGGTTAATAATTTTATTTTAGTGTTTGCGATGCCGGAGAGCCTTGGTTTAGGGGTTAATAGGTAGTTTATGGGTGTTAGTGTTCTTTTTAGCACTTTAGTTATGAGTTTTATGCTACAGCTTTGTAGTGTAAAACTTATAACTACTGACTTTAAAATGTGGTATAAATCTTGACGGGATAGGGTGTACCGCTCACTTTTTGGCCTCCCAGGACAAGCTCGTAATACCGGTGCTATGGAAGTCCTATAGCAAAAAGACTATATGCAATTTGCGTAAGTTGATTTGCGGTAAGGCCAAAAAAGTGTGTGGTGCCCCTAAATCTGCAAGACTCATAATAGCAGTGGTAGTGAAAAAGCAGCGTTATAACTTGATAACGCTGCTTTTTTCACTATAACGCAAAACTCGTAATCTAGTCGTAAGTTAGTTGGTGTTGTAGGGTTTGGAGGTTTAGGAGTTAATATTGTAATTTATTTTGTTGGTGTTGTGGGAGTTTGGTGGTGTAAGGGTTAGGTAGTTTCTGTTGTGGAAATTTAGCAATTTAAGGGTTATTTTTTTTTTTTGTCAATACAGTATGGGCAGTTATGTTTATTTTTTTTCTTAATACTTTGTGTGGGACGTTAATTTTTTTTAATACTTTGTGCGGGCGGTTAGTTTTATTTTTTTTATACTTCATGCATGTGGTTAGTTTTTATTACTTAATACTTTGTGCGGGCGTTTTTTTGTTTTTGTTTTAATTTCTTGCGGGCGGTTACGTGTTTTTTAGTTATTTCATGTGGGTGGTTTGCATGTTTTTTTTTTAAGGCTTTTTTTGCCTACACTGCATCCAGGGATTCTTTCACCACCCTGCCATTTTCAAAATCCATGCATACATTCTTTTGGCTGCCTCGCACAGTCATCATTCCTTTGAGGATATGTGTGTGACAGCGGACGCGTTACAAATGCGATTATAGTATAGATGTCTATATATGTTTATATACGTATTTATTTGTGTATATATGTATTTACAGACATATATACATATATAAACACATAAATACATGTGTACACAGATAAGACACAATTATAAGTGCAATGGAGCCTTTTGCAGTTAAGTAGATGAAAACATGACAAAACACATTTATACAATATTCATTTTAAATAATGGCTTTAACTATGTATTTACTTTAAATATTTCATATTTTAATGTTATGTACATATCAGAATATGTGCTAAGTTTTTTTAAAATATACTTATATTATATATATATATATATATATATATATGTATGTATCTATCTACACCTATATATAATCATGTATATATATATATATATATATATATATATATATATATATATATATATATATATATATATATATATATATATATATACAGTATATATATTGTACCAAAAAAACATCAGATATATGTAGAAATATTTATTTAAGTATAAATTGAACATATTCTGCTATGGGCAGAACATTGGATTGTGAAACATTTATATTTTCATGTTGGGTTAGCGCTCATGAGTATATGTGATCGGGTTTGCGCGAGAGTGGGGTTTTTTTCCACTTTGTTTTCTCCATTGACTTCTATGGGGGAATACGTGAATAAGCAAAAGATATTGTCACCTCAGCTTTCTGCGCTTGTGAGGTTAGCGTGCAAGGGAAACCATTTTACTTTCAACTCATAATACGAATGCAACGCGATGCACACTAAAAGCTTACTTCTAGCGCAACCAATGCTTGAGCAGAAGCACTAATTAGTGCTCCACTTGTAATCTGGCCCTGAATGTTTTACTAAAAACAATATATATTTTATAATATATGTTTGGAATTTTTAAAAGTAATGTTTGCTATTAAATGAAGTTATTCCAATAATACTTCTCAGATAAAAAAATATAAAGAAAGTAAGGATAATTGACATTACATAAAAAGCCTTTCTTACTTGAATGTATTCCTATTATATAAGTATTATATGCTATCTATTGCAAATAGCTGCAAGTTCAAAGAGATGTTAGGTTGGGTTTAAAATGTGTTTCCAGAGAGTATAATTTGAATTCTAATAAATATCACAATTTACATGAACTTCATGTTCCATTCATTGGGCTTGTTCCTGTTGAACTCTTTGACATTTCACTTTATTAAATAAAATACTTTGCAAAAATATAATATCATAGGGATAAAGTTCAGACCATGGCAGTAACCTTTAAGCTTACTTGCCATAAATGATTTACGGTGTTAAGCATACACAAATGCAGTTTGTTATGGCATTCATAAATGGCTTGCTTTTTTTATACACAACAAAATATATACAAAAGAGGATAATAAGCTGTTCCCCCTCATTACAGTCAACAATGGATATATTTCTGTCTAGCGTCCTAGTCACAATATAAAGTAATATTAATATTTCATCTCTAGCTGCTGATTTCAATTTATGGGAGATACATAAAAAGATCTTTAAGTATTTGCGCTATAAAGGATGCGAAACGAACGCAACAAAAGTTGTGTTATTTCACCCTCCATAACGCTGCCATTACAAGTTTCTAAAAAGCCGCCTTGTGCGTGCGATGTGGTGGCGATGAGCACCAAACCGCACAAAATCCAAGGGCTGATTTGACGTGCTCATTCATGCTTTCCCCATAGACTTCAATGGGGAGAGATTGTTAGAAATAAAACTATCACCTGAAGCGCAGAATGGCAATTGCCATAACGCAACCCCATTGATGTCTATGGGGGAAAAAAAAGTTACGTTTAAACCTAACACCCTAACATAAACTCCAAGTCTAAACACCCCTAATCTGCTGCCCCCGACATAAACAAACACCGAAATAAAGTTTGCATAAATAAAAAGAGAGAAACATTAAACCTGGGAATGAACAATAGCATAATAGCTTGTTCTATGGCTAGTTACCACCCAAGAAGCAGCCTCTTTTTGCTCAACATGTGCCTTTCACAGAGAAGAACTTTCCTAAAGCATATCAGTCTGATCCTGACTAAACAGTACAGTTCAGCCCAGAAATACCAGGAAATCCCTCTCTGAACGAGGAAAACAGCAAAACCCCAGGCATATGTTTCAGCCTATTGTGGGCCTCATCAGTGAGGTGCAGCCATATCCCTCTAGGCACACTGAGCAACGGGTCCAAGTCTGGATTCTCGCATCACACTTAGGGAGACTTCCCTAAGTGTCATAATTTGCATAAATAAAAAAGAGAGAAGCACTCAACCTGGGAACGAACAACAGCATAATAGCTTGTTCTATGGCTAGTTACCACCCAAGAAGAAGCCTCTTTTTGCTCAACATATGCCTTTCACAGAGAAGAACTTTCCTAAAGCATATCAGTCTGATCTTGACTTCACAGTACAGTCCAGCCCCGAAATACCAGGCAATCCCTCTGTGAACGAGGAAAACCCTGACGTACGTGTCAGCCTATTGTGGGCCTCATCAGTAAGGTGCAGCCATATCCCTCTAGGCACACTGAGCAACAGGTCCACATCTGGATTCTCGCATCACACTTAGGGAGACTTCCCTAGGTATCATAATTTGCATAAATAAAAAGAGAGAATCACTCAACCTGGGAATGAACAATAGCATAATAGCTTGTTCTTTGGCTAGTTACCACCCAAGAAGCAGCCTCTTTTTGCTCAACATGTGCCTTTCACAGAGAACTTTCCTAAAGCATATAAGTCTGATCCTGACTAAACAGTACAGTCCTGCCTCGAAATACCAAGAAATCCCTCTCTGAATGAGGAAAGCAGCAAAACCCCAGACGTACGTTTCGGCCTATTGTGGACATCATCGTGAGGTGCAGCCATTTCCCTCTAGGCACATTGAGCAATGGGTCCACGTCTGGATTCCAGCATCACACTTAGGGAGACTTCCCTAAGTGTCATAATTTGCTTAAATAAAAAGAGAGAAGCACTCAGCCTGGGAACGAACAATAGCATAATAGCTTGTTCTATGACTAGTTACCACCCAAGAAGCAGCCTCTTTTTGCTCAGCATGTGCCTTTCACAGAGAAGAACTTTCCTAAATCATATCAGTCTGATCCTGACTAAACAGTACAGTCGAGCCCCGAAATACCAGGCAATCCCTCTCTGAACAAGGAAAACAGCAAAACCCAAGAGGTATGTTTCAGCCTATTGTGGGCCTCTTCAGTGAGGTGCAGCCATATCCCTCTAGGCACACTGAGCAATGGGTCCACATCTGGATTCCCGCATCACACTTAGGGAGACTTCCCTAAGTGTCCTAATTTGCATGAATAAAAAGAGAGAAGCACACAACCTGGGAACAAACAATAGCATAATAGCTTGTTCTAGGGCGAGTTACCACTCAAGAAGCAGCCTCTTTTTGCTCAACATGTGCCTTTCACAGAGAAAAACTTTCCTACAGCATATAAATCTGATCCTGACTGAACAGTACAGTCCAGCCCCAAAATACCAGGCAATCCCTCTCTGAATGAGGAAAACAGCAAAACCCCAGACTTACATTTCATAATTCTTTTATTAGAAAAATAATCATATATTTATATATACAAAATAAAATCATAATAACAAATGCAAACAAAATATCTCTTGTTACAAAACAACTGAAATATTGACCCAAGCTTTTGTCATCAGAAAAAAAAATCAAAATGTAAACATAAAACTTAAATAATCACACAGAATAAAATTAAAAATATTTCAAATACAGGCAAAAAAAAACAACTAAATAATCCAATCCTTCCACTTCTTTGTCTTCCAGATGCCTTCAGAATCTAATTCTCCATATCGCCTCCTATCAAAAGAAAAATACAAAAACAACTACCTACATTAACTACCTCTTTCTTAAAAATTAAAATATTATGCACATCCCACAACACCTCCTTCACACAACATGCCAACAACCATATTAATCTTGCTTTCTCATTTTCCACACCACTTCCACACAAACCATACATCATCATATTAAAAGTAAAAAACTGAACTCCAGTCAGACCCTTAATCATCATTTTCAAACTTCTCCAAACATTCCTATCATACTCACAATTCCAAAACAAATGAAAAACACTCTCACTTTGACAACAACCATCCCTAGGACACACTTCTGAAGCCACTAAACAATGCACTCTCTGAAAATCCCTTGTTGGCAAACACTTATGCACACTCATCCAACTAATATCTTTCTGCCTATTCATCAAAAACTTATTACACACATTTTTCCATACCAACACACATTCATTCTCATTCAAACCCCCAATCAACTCAAGACCTTCCTTCTTCTCCAACATTTTCAACACCATTCTGTTTGCACACCACATCTCCCTACTAACATTCTCCAAACCATATTTTTTAATCCAACATTCCACCCTTACATAAAACCACAGAGCAGCAAAACATACTGGTTTCTTTCTATCAATTTCAAACAAACCATATCGTCTTAAAACATTTCCACATGCATACTTTACCATACAACCAGCCAAGCTATCCTTACCACTCAGAACCACACATCTACTAACATATTTCACAGCCAAAAATCTCTCCACATTTGGAAAACCCTTACCACCAACATTCTGACTCTTAATAACAACATCTCTTTTCAAACGCTCCATACCAGAACTCCAGAAAAAAGAAAACAACTCTCTCAAAATTCTCCGAAAAATCCTCTCAGGAGGCGGAAAAACTAAAGCCAAATATAACATAATAGGGATCACAACCGATTTAATAACTAACATTTTTCCTTCCAAAGATATAGTCCTTAAAGACCAAAACTGAAGTTTTCTACTCACTTTAGCCAAAACATTCTCACAACTTTCCAAGCCTTTCAAATCCACATCAAATTTCACACCCAACACCTCAATTGCACCGTCAGTCACAGGTCATCCACAGGAATCAATCTCCCTATCATTACCAAAAACTTTAACTTTACACTTATTACAATTAACTCTGAAACCACTTGCCATACAAAAATATTCAACCAAAGTTTTCACCCTCCTCAAACCAGCCTGAGTCTCACATACCACACTCACATCATCCATATACCAAATCACTTTTAAACACCTTTCATTACTGCCAGGAACACTCACACCTCTAACTAATTTATCCTTCCTCAAACTAGTTAACAATGGCTCAATGACATATACAAATAACACAGGAGACAAAGGACATCCTTGACGCACTCCAGATTTAACACAAAATTCCTCAGTCAAAAAACCATTAACCTGAACTTTACTCACAATATCACAATACAAACATTTAAACCATCCAATAATCTTACCAGAAAAACCTAAACATTCTAAAACATGAAACATAAAATCATGCACTACCCTATCATACGCTTTTTCAAAATCCACAATAGCAACAGCAACAGACCTCATCCTCTTGCTCTTCACCCACAACCTTACCAATCACTCCACGTATTCTATTTGCCAGCACCTTTGCAATAACCTTATAGTCAACATTCAACGTAATCGGCCTCCAATTCCTCAAATCTCTCTTATCACCCTTTTTAAATAACAAAACAATCAAACCTTTCCTCATTGAAACAGGCAAAACATTCATTCTAAAAACAAACTTACAAACATCCAACATATCCACCCCAATCAAATTCCAAAAACAAGTAAAAAATTCAACAGGCAAACCATCACAACCAGGTACCTTCCCATTCTTAAAACTCCTAACAACCTCTGCAATCTCATCCAAACTTAGATCCCTTTCTAACAAATCATTATCATATTTTTCCAACTTAACTTCAATGTCTTCCAACAACTCCTTTTCCAATAAAACATCTCTTGTCTTTTCTTTATACAGCTCACTATAAAACTCATGAACTTCACACAAAACACCATCCGTACCATTAATTTCACACTCAACCTTATCAAAAACACTAACAAAACCAGTCTTTCCTTCAAAAGCTTTCTTAAAAAAATATTTACTACAAGACTCATCCTTTTCCATTTTCTCCAATCTTGCCATAAAAACAATTTTATTTCCTTTTTCATGCATACACTTTTTAATTATCTTTCTTGCTTCAGCAATTTCCTCATGCACATCAATACCACAATTTCTCAATTCATGCAAATACAACAACCTCAGATACCATTTATCATGCAACTCCCTTTCCATTCTAGCTTTCTCACAGCCTTTCTTAATAAAAAACCTCTTTATTTCCACCTTCAACCATTCCCACCACATAAGCACATTACTAAAATCACATTTCTTTCACGCCACTTTTCATACATCCAAACAAACTGACGCTTAATCTTCTCATCTTCTAACAAATCCACATTCTGTTTCCAAACACCCTTACCATACTTGATCTTCAAATCACAATTCACCTTACACATCAAAAGGGCATGATCCGTAAAGGGCATCTGCTTTAAAGAAAAATCATCAACACATAAAAATTTAGATAAAAAACAAAAATCAATTTGAGATTTTATCCCACCACTATCACTAAAGAAAGTAAAACCCTCCCCTGAAAAAGAAACAGACCCGAAGGCATCCTTCAAACCGAAAGATTTAAGCAAATCAAATAAAAACTTCCCTGAGCTATCCACCCTACAATCACTCCCACCCTCTCTGTCCCCATTCTTTATAATAAAATTAAAATCCGCAACCAAAAAAGTTGGCTCTCGCCCTGGCAGAAAAAACTTTAAAGTTTCAAAATTAAGTTAACGTTCTACCCTATTTGGAGAAGCATATACATTAAACAAACGAAAAACAGTCCCACAAAATCTAAAACTAACCAAAAGTACCCGACCTGGGACAATATGAACTACATTAAGGATAGAAAAACAAAACCCCTTAAACAAACCTCCCCCCCCCCCCATTCAGAAGAACAAGACCATACTTTAGGACCCTATTCCCAGTCAGCACATTTAGGATGTTCATAGAGACCACATTCCTGCAAACAAAAAATATTAGCAGAACATACAGATAATAACTTAAAAATTGCTATAGTTTTCATACACCTGACATTAAGGGAAGAAATGGTCAGAAACATCACAAAAATAAATTAAAGAAAAAAAAATAACATCAGGACTTCTTCTTTCCTTTCTTTTTCTTAGTACTCAAAGGAGATCCTTTAAATCTGCCTCTGTGATGTTCCGACCTCCTAGGCTCCCCCTTGCCAGCCTCATAACCAGTAACTTCAGCAAGTTGGTTCACATCTCTTTTATCTAGATAACCAACAGAAGAGGCATGAGAAAAGTCACCTATACACTGGCTTGAGTCAGAAGGAAAGGCTTTAGACGAGACAGAAGGAAACTCTGAAATGAAAGAGTCAGCATCACTTGTAGTATCTGGATCTGCACCCTTAACTACTGGAAGATCCAAAACAGGACTCTCCCATCCATCAGAATCTGCATCTTTTTTTTTCGCTTGGAGGCAGATTTTTTCCCTGCAGTATCCATATCCTCCTCAGAACTAGAGGACACAACAGCAGACCAATCAATGTTCTCCCCTTCACCAAGAACAGCATCAGGAGCAGGATCACAAGATGACTCAGTGAAGGAAAAATTCTCTGTCCCAGGAACAGCAACAGTATCATTCACAGAATTGGGCAACAGGGCTTCAAGAACATCTGAAGCAGCTATCACATTAGATGTAGCAAGATCCACCTCCTGAAGATGAGATTGGGCTTCCTCCACCTTCTCAGCAACAGGAACCACCACAGGAGCATCAGACACCTCTCCGACAGGAACCCCAACTGCTGATTTCTTACACAAAAGAGGTAATATAGAGTTCAATGCCTCATCAGAGACCTCCTCCTCATTCACAGATGGCTCAACTGCAACTGAAGATGTTTTTTTTTTGCAACATCAGCATAGGAAGGCTTCACTCTATCAAGTCTCTGCACCATCATCAAAGGACACATCCTGCACAGATGACTTGAAGAACCACACAGGTCACAGGTCCAGCGTTTACTACAGTGGGCAACAAGATGATCCTCCTCACCGCAATTTCGACATCTGGCACCTGGGCAATTTTCAGCAATGTGACCAAACAGGTTGCAACTACGGCAAAAAAGAGGCATGTCATCATAGTATAGGAAACCTCTATTTCCACCAATGGCGAAAGTCTGTGGAGGGTGTTTCTTTCCACCAATACCTAATTCATCTGGCACAAACTGCACCCAGAACCTGCGCTTTCCATTGAAAGTCCCAAACTGATTCTTCAGCTTGCTACCTCCTTGAACATCATCAAAGTAGCGACAAAGAAACAAACGAATTTCCACATCAGTAATCCAAGAGTTGTACATATGTACTGTCACCGGGATTCTTCTCTCCCTCTGCACACAGGCAACAAATTTCATGCCAACCAACTCTGGAGCAGCAGCCATATCAATAGTCCGTTGATAGCAGGTCTGTAAATAATGTTCATCGGTGAAAGCCACATCAAAAATCCCTCTTGAAGGGAATGACTGAACACAATGCAAAATTGCTCTTGGCATCTTCAAAACACCCTCCAAAACCACCTGCTGGACATGAGCCAAACCAATCTTCTCTTGAAAGTCCTCAGAAATCAACACCCAAAGTGTATGGGGAACATTTGGCACATTGGTAGCCATATTTGCCCTATTGCCTCTTTAGGCTGGATTTCAGAGCATCCCCCCAAAAGCAGCATGTGGCTGAAGTCCAGGGACAATGCCACAAGGCCAAGGGGATGGCCCTACTACCCAGTTGCTCTACACCTAAGGAGTAGCCACCCGCCCCAATAGCAGCAGGAGCCCAAACCCCAAAGGGAAAGGACCCCAGGCCAAAGGAGCAGGTCTCCAGGCAGCAAATCTTTCAACCAAGACCAAGCACAGAAAACTGCACTTGATCCAAGCCAAAGGCCCGAGAAGCGACCTCAGCTGATCATTTCGTAATTCTTTTATTAGAAAAATAATCATATATGCATATATACAAAATAAAATCATAATAACAAATGCAAACAAAATATCTCTTGTTACAAAACTGAAATATTTACCCAAATTTTTGTCATCAGAAAAAATCAAAATGCAAACATTAAACTTAAATAATCACACAAAATAAAATTAAACATATTTCAAATACAGACAAAAACAAACTGGAGGAAAAAAAAAACAAAACTAAATAATCCAATCCTTCCACTTCTTTGTCTTCCAGATGCCTTCAGAATCTAATTCCCATATCGCCTCCTATCAAAAGAAAAATACAAAAACAACTTCCCATGGATCATACCCACACAATTACCTACAGTAACTACCTCTTTCTTAAAAATCTAAATATTACGCACATCCCACAACACCTCCTTCACACAACATGCCAACAACCATATCAATCTTGCTTTCTCCTTTTCCACACCACTTCCACACAAACCATACATCATCATATTAAAAGTAAAAAACTGCACTCCAGTCAAACCCTTAATCATCCTTTTCAAACTTCTCCAAACATCCCTAGCATACTCACAATTCCAAAACAAATGAATAACACTCTCGCTTTAAAAACAACCATCTCTAGGACACATTTCTGAAGCCACTAAACGACGCATTCTCTGAAAATCCCTTGTTGGCAAACACTTATGCACACTCATCCAACTAATATCTTTCTGCCTATTCATCAAATACTTATTACACACATTTTTCCATATCAACACACATTCATTTTCATTCAAACCCCCAATCAACTCAAGACCTTCCTTCTTCTCCAACATTTTCAACACCATTCTGTTTGCACACCACATCTCCCTACTAACATTCTCCAAACCATATTTTTTAATCCAACATTCCACCCTTACATAAAACCACTGAACAGCAAAACATACCGGTTTCTTTCTATCAATCTCAAATAAACCATATTGTCTTAAAACATTTCCACAAGCATACTTTATCATACAACCAGCCATGCTATCCTTACCACTCAGAACCACACACCTACTAACATATTTCACAGCCAAAAATCTCTCCACATTTGGAAAACGCTTACCACCAACATTCTTACTCTTAACAACAACATCTCTTTTCAAACACTCCATACCAGAACTCCAGAAAAAAGAAAACAACACTCAAAATTCTCTGAAAAATCCTCTCAAGTGGCGGAAAAACTAACGCCAAATATAACATAATAGGGATCAAAACCGATTTAATAACTAACATTTTTCCTTCCAAAGATAAAGTCCTTAAAGACCAAAACTGAAGTTTTCTACTCACTTTAGCAAAAACATTCTCCCAACTTTCCAAGCCTTTAAAATCCACATCAAATTTCACACCCAACACCTCAATTGCACCTTCAGTCACAGGCCATCCACAGGAATCAATCTCCCTATCATTACCAAAAACTTTAACTTTACACTTATTCCAATTAACTCTGAAACCACTTGCCATACAAAAACCTTCAACTAAAGTTTTCACCCTCCTCAAACCAGCCTGAGTCTCACATACCACACTCACATCATCCATATACCCAATCACTTTTAAACACCTTCCATTACTACCAGGAACACTCACACCTCTAACTAATTTATCCTTCCTCAAACTAGTTAATAATGGCTCAATGACACATACAAATAACACAGGAGACAAAGGACATCCTTGACGCACTCCAGATTTAACACAAAATTCCTCAGTCAAAAAACCATTAACCTGGACTTGACTCACAATATCACTATACAAACATTTAAACCATCCAATAATCTTACCAGAAAAACCTAAACGTTCTAAAACATGAAACATAAAATCATGCACTACCCTATCATACGCTTTTTCAAAATCCACAATAGCAACAGCAACAGACCTCATCCTCTCCCTCACATACCACAGTACATCACGTAGTAACAACAAACTTTCAGAAATCTGACGCCCAGGAACAGCACACACTTGCTCTTCACCCACAACCTTACCAATCACTCCACGCATTCTATTTGCCAACACCTTTGCAATAACCTTATAGTCAACATTCAACAACGTAATCGGCCTCCAATTCCTCAAATCTCTCTTATCACCCTTTTTAAATAACAAAACAATCAAACCTTTCCTCATTGAAACAGGCAAAACATTCATTGTAAAAACAAACTTACAAACATCCAACATATCCACCCCAATAAAATTCCAAAAACAAGTATACAATTCAACAGGCAAACCATCACAACCAGGTACCTTCCCATTCTTAAACTCCTAACAACCTCTGCAATTTCATCCAAACTTAGATCCCTTTCTAACAAATCATTATCATATTTTTCCAATTTAACCTCAATGTTTTCCAACAACTCATTTTCCAATAAAACATCTCTTGTTTTTTCTTTATACAACTCACTGTAAAACTCATGAACTTCATGCAAAACACCATCCGTACCATTAATTTCACACTCAACCTTATCAAAAATACTAACAAAACCAGTCTTTCCTTCAAAAGCTTTCTTAAAAAAATATTTACTACAAGACTCATCCTTTTCCATTTTCTCCAATCTTGCCATAAAAACAATTTTATTTCCTTTTTCATGCATACACTTTTTAATTATCTTTCTTGCTTCAGCAATTTCCTCATGCACATCAATACCTCAATTTCTCAATTCATACAAATACAACAACCTCAGATACCATTTATCATACAACTCCCTTTCCATTCTAGCTTTCTCACAGCCTTTCTTAATAAAAAACCTCTTTATTTCCACCTTCAACCATTCCCACCACATAAGCACATTACTAAAATCACACTTTCTTTCATGCCACCTTTCATACATCAGTTTCCAAACACCCTTACCATACTTGATCTTCAAATCACAATTCACCTTACACATCAAAAGGGCATGATCCGTAAAGGGCATCTGCTTTAAAGAAAAATCATCAACACATAAAAATTTAGATAAAAAACAAAAATCAATTTGAGATTTTATCCCACCACTATCACTAAAGAAAGTAAAACCCTCCCCTGAAAAAGAAACAGACCCAAAGGCATCCTTCAAACTGAAAGATTTAAGCAAATCAAGTAAAAACTTCCCTGAGCTATCCACCCAACAATCACTCCCACCCTCTATGTCCCATTCTTAATAATACAATTAAAATCCCCAACCAAAAAAGTTGGCTCTCGACCTGGCAGAAAAAACTTTAAAGTTTCAAAATCAAGCAAACGTTCTACCCTATTTGGAGAAGCATATACATTAAACAAACGAAAACAGTCCCACAAAAACTAAAACTAACCAAAAGTACCCGACCTGGGACAATATGAACTACATTAAGGATAGAAAAACTAAACCCCTTAAACAAAACTCCCACCCCCCCATTCCTATCAGAAGAACAAGACCATACTTTAGGATCATATTCCCAGTCAGCACATTTTTAGGCCTAGATTTGGAGTTTGGCGGTAGATGGGCTGTTAACGTTACGCGGGCTTTTTTCTGGCCGCACCATAAAATTAACTCTGATATCGAGAGTCCCAAAAAAAGCTGCGTTAGGCTCCAAAAAAGGAGCGTAGAGCATTTTTACCGCAAATGCAACTCTCGATACCAGAGTTGCTTACGGACGCGGCCAGCCTAAAAAACGTGCTCGTGCACGATTCTCCCATAGGAAATAATGGGGCTGTTTGAGCTGAAAAAAAACCTAACACCTGCAAAAAAGCAGCGTTCAGCTCCTAACGCAGCCCCATTGTTTCCTATGGGCAAACACTTCCTACGTCTGCACCTAACACTCTAACATGTACCCCGAGTCTAAACACCCCTAACCTTACACTTATTAACCCCTAATCTGCCGCCCCCGCTATCATTGACCCCTGCATATTATTATTAACCCCTAATCTGCCGCTCCGTAAACCGCCGCAACTTACATTATCCCTATGTACCCCTAATCTACTGCCCCTAACACCGCCGACCCCTGTATTATATTTATTAACCCCTAATCTGCCCCCTCAACGTCGCCGACACCTGCCTACACTTATTAACCCCTAATCTGCCGAGCGGACCTGAGCGCTACTATAATAAAGTTATTAACCCCTAATCCGCCTCACTAACCCTATCATAAATAGTATTAACCCCTAATCTGCCCTCCCTAACATCGCCGACACCTAACTTCAATTATTAACCCCTAATCTGACGACCGGAGCTCACCGCTACTATAATAAATGGATTAACCCCTAAAGCTAAGTCTAACCCTAACACTAACACCCCCCTAAGTTAAATATAATTTTAATCTAACGAAATTAATTATCTCTTATTAAATAAATTATTCCTATTTAAAGCTAAATACTTACCTGTAAAAAAAATCCTAATATAGCTACAATATAAATTATAATTACATTGTAGCTATTTTAGGATTAATATTTATTTTACAGGCAACTTTGTAATTATTTTAACCAGGTACAATAGCTATTAAATAGTTAAGAACTATTTAATAGTTACCTAGTTAAAATAATAACAAAATTACCTGTAAAATAAGTCCTAACCTAAGTTATAATTAAACCTAACACTACCCTATCAATAAATTAATTAAATAAAATACCTACAATTACCTACAATAAAACCTAACACTACACTATCAATAAATAAATTAAATACAATTTCTACAAATAACTACAATTACATAAACTAACTAAAGTACAAAAAATAAAAAAGAACTAAGTTACAAAAAATAAAAAAATATTTATAAACATAAGAAAAATATTACAACAATTTTAAACTAATTACACCTACTCTAAGCCCCCTAATAAAATAACAAAGACCCCCAAAATAAAAAAATTCCCTACCCTATTCTAAATTAATAAATTTAAAAGCTCTTTTACCTTACCAGCCCTGAACAGGGCCCTTTGCGGGGCATGCCCCAAGAAAATCAGCTCTTTTGCCTGTAAAAAAAAACATACAATACCCCCCCCCAACATTACAACCCACCACCCACATACCCCTAATCTAACCCAAACCCCCCTTAAATAAACCTAACACTAAGCCCCTGAAGATCTTCCTACCTTGTCTTCACCATACCAGGTTCACCGATCCGTCCTGGTGTCCGGTGCTGAAGAGGTCCAGAAGAGGCTCCAAAGTCTTCCTCCTATCCGGCAAGAAGAGGACATCCGGACCGGCAAACATCTTCATCCAAGCTGCATCTTCGATCTTCTTCCATCCGGTGCGGAGCGGGTCCATGTTGAAGCATCCGACGCAGATCCATCCTCTTCTTCCGGCGTCTCCCGACGAATGACGGTTCCTTTAAGGGACGTCATCCAAGATGGCGTCCCTCGAATTCCGATTGGCTGATAGGATTCTATCAGCCAATCGGAATTAAGGTAGGAATATTCTGATTGGCTGATGGAATCAGCCAATCAGAATCAAGTTCAATCCGATTGGCTGATCCAATCAGCCAATCAGATTGAGCTCGCATTCTATTGGCTGATCGGAACAGCCAATAGAATGCGAGCTCAATCTGATTGGCTGATTGGATCAGCCAATCGGATTGAACTTGATTCTGATTGGCTGATTCCATCAGCCAATCAGAATATTCCTACCTTAATTCCGATTGGCTGATAGAATACTATCAGCCAATCGGAATTCGAGGGACGCCATCTTGGATGACGTCCCTTAAAGGAACCGTCATTCGTCGGGAGACACCGGAAGAAGAGGATGGATCCGCGTCGGCTGCTTCAACATGGACCCGCTCCGCACCAGATGGAAGAAGATCGAAGATGCCGCTTGGATGAAGATGTTTGCCGGTCCGGATGTCCTCTTCTTGCCGGATAGGAGGAAGACTTTGGACCCTCTTCTGGACTTCTTCAGTGGATGTCTAGCCCCCGCTTGGGTTGGATGAAGATATCGGAGCCAGGACCGATCGGTGATACCCGGTGAGGTGAAGACAAGGTAGGAAGATCTTCAGGGGCTTAGTGTTAGGTTTATTTAAGGGGGGTTTGGGTTAGATTAGGGGTATGTGGGTGGTGGGTTGTAATGTTGTGGGGGGGGTATTGTATGTTTTTTTTTACAGGCAAAAGAGCTGATTTTCTTGGGGCATGCCCCGCAAAGGGCCCTGTTCAGGGCTGGTAAGGTAAAAGAGCTTTTAAATTTATTAATTTAGAATAGGGTAGGGAATTTTTTTATTTTGGGGGTCTTTGTTATTTTATTAGGGGGCTTAGAGTAGGTGTAATTAGTTTAAAATTGTTGTAATATTTTTCTTATGTTTGTAAATATTTTTTTATTTTTTGTAACTTAGTTCTTTTTTATTTTTTGTACTTTAGTTAGTTTATGTAATTGTAGTTATTTGTAGAAATTGTATTTAATTTATTTATTGATAGTGTAGTGTTAGGTTTTATTGTAGGTAATTGTAGGTATTTTATTTAATTAATTTATTGATAGGGTAGTGTTAGGTTTAATTATAACTTAGGTTAGGACTTATTTTACAGGTAATTTTGTTATTATTTTAACTAGGTAACTATTAAATAGTTCTTAACTATTTAATAGCTATTGTACCTAGTTAAAATAATTACCAAGTTGCCTGTAAAATAAATATTAATCCTAAAATAGCTACAATGTAATTATAATTTATATTGTAGCTATATTAGGATTTTTTTTTACAGGTAAGTATTTAGCTTTAAATAGGAATAATTTATTTAATAAGAGTTAATTAATTTCGTTAGATTAAAATTATATTTAACTTAGGGGGGTGTTAGTGTTAGGGTTAGACTTAGCTTTAGGGGTTAATACATTTATTAGAGTAGCGGTGAGCTCCGGTCGTCAGATTAGGGGTTAATAATTGAAGTTAGGTGTCGGCGATGTTAGGGAGGGCAGATTAGGGGTTAATACTATTTATGATAGGGTTAGTGAGGTGGATTAGGGGTTAATAACTTTATTATAGTAGCGCTCAGGTCCTCTCGGCAGATTAGGGGTTAATAAGTGTAGGCAGGTGTCGGCGACGTTGTGGTGGGCAGGTTAGGGGTTAATAAATATAATATAGGGGTCGGCGGTGTTAGGGGCAGCAGATTAGGGGTACATAAGGATAACGTAGGTGGCGGCGCTTTGCGGTCGGCAGATTAGGGGTTAATTATTGTAAGTAGCTGGTGGCGACGTTGAGGGGGGCAGGTTAGGGGTTAATAAATATAATACAGGGGTCGGCGGTGTTAGGGGCAGCAGATTAGGGGTACATAAGTATAACGTAGGTGGCGGTCGGCAGATTAGGGGTTAAAAAAATGTAATCGAGTTGCGGCGATGTGGGGGGACCTCGGTTTAGGGGTGCATAGGTAGTTTATGGGTGTTAGTGTACTTTAGGGTACAGTAGTTAAGAGCTTTATGAACCGGCGTTAGCCCAGAAAACTCTTAACTCCTGCTATTTTTCTGCGGCTGGAGTTTTGTCGTTAGAGCTCTAACGCTCACTTCAGAAACGACTCTAAATACCGGCGTTAGGAAGATCCCATTGAAAAGATAGGATATGCAATTGACGTAAGGGGATCTGCGGTATGGAAAAGTCGCGGCTGAAAAGTGAGCGTTAGACCCTTTAATCACTGACTCCAAATACCGGCGGTAGCCTAAAACCAGCGTTAGGAGCCACTAACGCTGGTTTTCACGGCTAACGCTGAACTCTAAATCTAGGCCTTAGGATGTTCAGAGAAACCACATTCCTGCAAACAAAAAATATTAGCAGAACATACAGATAATAATTTAAAAATTGCAGCTCTCCTTGCTATAGTTGTCATACACCTGACATTAAGGGAAGAAATGGTCAGAAACATCACAAAAATAAATTAAAGAAAAACAAAAAAAGAAATAACATCAGGACTTCTTCTTTCCTTTCATTTTCTTAGGACTCAAAGGAGATCCTTTAAATCTGCCTCTGTGACGTTCCGACCTCCTAGGCTCCCCCTTGCCAGCCTCATAACCAGTAACTTCAGCAAGTTGGTTCACATCTCTTTTATCTAGATAACCAACAGAAGAGGCATGAGAAAAGTCACCTATACACTGGCTTGAGTCAGAAGGAACGTCTTTAGTAGAGACTCTGAAATTAAAGAGTCAGCATCACTTGTAGTATCTGGATCTGCACCCTTAACTACTGGAAGATTCAAATCAGGACTCTCCCATCCATCAGAATCTGCATCTATTTTTCGCTTGGAGGCAGATTTTTTCCCTTCAGTGTCCATATCCTCCTCAGAACTAGAGGACACAACAGCAGACCAATCAATGTTCTCCCCTTCACCAAGAACAGCATCAGGAACAGCATCACAAGATGACTCAGTGAAGGAAAAATTCTCTGTCCCAGGAACAGCAACAGTATCATCCACAGAATTGGGCAACAGGGCTTCAAGAACATCTGAAGCAGCTATCAAATTAGATTTAGCAAGATCCACTTCCTGAAGATGAGATTGGGCTTCCTCCACCTTCTCAGCCACAGGAACCACCACAGGAGCATCAGACACCTCTCCGACAGGGACCCCAAATGCAGATTTCTTGCACAAAAGAGGTAATATAGAGTGCAATGCCTCATCAGAGACCCCCTCCTCATTCACAGATGGCTCAACTGCAACTGATAGATGTTTTTTTTGCAACATCAGCATAGGAAGGCTTCACTCTATCAAGCCCCTGCAAAATCATCAAAGGACACATCCTGCACAGATGACTTGAAGAACCACACAGGTCACAGGTCCGGCGTTTACTACAGTGGGCAACAAGATGATCCTCCTCACTGCAATTTCGACATCTGGCACCTGGGCAATTTTCAGCAATGTGACCAAACAGGTTGCAACTACGGCAAAAAAGAGGCATGTCATCATAGTATAGGAAACCTCTATTTCCACCAATGGCGAAAGTCTGTGGAGGGTGTTTCTTTCCACCAATACCTAATTCATCAGGCACAAACCGCACCCAGAACCTGCGCTTTCCATGGAAAGTGCCAAACTGATTCTTCAGCTTGCTACCTCCTTGAACATCATCAAAGTAGCGACAAAGAAACAGACGAATTTCCACATCAGTAACCCAAGGGTTGTACATATGTACTGTCACCGGGATTCTTCTCTCCCTCTGCACACAGGCAACAAATTTCATGCCAACCAACTCTGGAGCAGCAGCCATATCAATAGTCCGTTGATAGCAGGTCTGTAAATAATGCTCATCGGTGAAAGCCACATCAAAAATACCTCTTGAAGGGAATGACTAAACACAATGCAAACTTGCTCTTGGCATCTTCAAAACACCCTCCAAAACCACCTGCTGGATATGAGCCAAACCAATCTTCTCTCGAAAGTCCTCAGAAATCAACACCCGAAGTGTATGGGGAACATTTGGCACATTGGTAGCCATATTTGCCCTATTGCCTCTTTAGGCTGGATTTCAGAGCGCCCCCCCAAAAGCAGCATGTGGCTGAAGTCCAGGACGATGCCACAAGGCCAAGGGGACAGCCCTACCACCCAGTTGCTCTACGCCTAAGGAGTAGCCACTCCCCCAATAGCAGCAGGAGCCCAAACCCCAAAGGGAAAGGACCCCAGGCTGAAGGAGCAGGTCTCCAGGCAGCAAACCAAGACCAAGACCAAGCACAGAAAACTGCACTTGATCCAAGCCAAAGGCCCGAGAAGCAACCTCAGCTGATCATTTTGGCCTATTGTGGGCCTCGTCAGTGAGGTGCAGCCATATCCCTCTAGGCACACTGAGCAACGGGTCCACATCTGGATTCCCGCATCACACTTAGGGAGACTTCCCTAAGTGTCATAATTTGCATAAATAAAAAGAGAGAATCACTCAACCTGGGAACGAACTATACCATAATAGCTTGTTCTATGGCTAGTTACCACCCAAGAATCAGCCGAAACTTACGTCTGGGGTTTTGCTGTTTCTCTCGTTCAGAGAGGGATTGCTTGGTATTTCGGGGCTGGACTGTACTGTGAAGTCAGGATCAGACTGATATGCTTCAGTAAAGTTCTTCTCTGTGAAAGGCACATGTTGAGCAAAAGAGGCTGCTTCTTGAATGGTAACTAGCCATAGAACAAGTTATTAAGCTATTGTTCGTTCCAAGATTGAGCGCTTCTCTTTTTTTATTTATGCAAATTATGACAGTTAGGGAAGTCTCCCTAAGTGTGATGCAGGAATCCAGACGTGGACCCGTTGCTCAGTGTGCCGAGAGGGATATGGCTGCACCTCACTGACCAGGCCCACAATAGGCCAAATTTTACGCCTGGGGTTTTGCTGTTTCTCTCGTTAACGAAGGGATTGCCTGGTATTTCGGGGCTGGATTGTACTGTGAAGTCAGGATCAGACTGATATGCTTCAGGAAAGTTTTTCTCTGTGAAAGGCACATGTTGAGCAAAAAGAGGCTGCTTTTTGGGTAGTAACTAGCCATAGAACAAGCTATTATGCTATTGTTCTTTCCCAGGTTGAGCGCTTCTCTCAAAGTCTCCCTAAGTGTGATGCGGGAATCCAGATGTGGACCCGTTGCTCAGTGTGCCTAGAGGGGTATGGCTGCACCTCACTGACGAGGCCCACAATAGACCGAAACATACGTCTGGGGTTTTGCTGTTTTCCTCGTTCAGAGAGGGATTGCCTGATATTTTGGGACTGGACTGTACTGTTTAGTCAGGATCAGACTGATATGCTTTTGGGAAGTTCTTCTCTGTGAAAGGCACATGTTGAGCAAAAAGAGGCTGCTTCTTGAGTGGTAACTAGCCATAGAACAAGCTATTTTGCTAATTTTTCCATAACTGTTGGCGGCACCACTATCTCCCCATCACCCCAAGTCCGCTGCCTCTGAGTCACACTTCACTCAAATCTGTCCTTCATTCCACACATCCAACTGCTCTCTTCATCTTGCCGCAACCACCTACGCAATATCTCCAAAATGTGTCCATTTCTGAGTGACAAAACTACTAAAGTGTTTATCCACTCCCTGGTAATTTCCCGACTTGACTACTGCAATAACTTGCTAACTGGCCTCCCTCTCTCCTGCCTCTCTCCCCTTCAATTCATCCTAAATGCATCTGCAAGGCTAATCCACCTCTCTTGACGCTCTGTTTCTGTTGCTCCTCATTCACACCAGAATTAAATAAAAATTTCTCACCCTGACCTACAAAGCCCTCACCAATGCTGCCCCACCCTACCTGTCCTCACTCATTAGCAAATATGCTCCAGCCCACCCTCTAAGATCCAACAATGACCTGCTCCTTGCGTCCTCTACCATCACCTCCTCTTATGCTAGACTACAGGACTTCTCTCATGTGGTTCCAACCCTCTGGAAAACACTTCCTTGAGCTGTCAGACTCTCCCCTAACCTCTCCTCCTTTAAACATTCCCTGAAGACCTTTTTGTTCAGGGAAGCCTATCACCCGACTCATTAACAAATTAACTTCACTAACCCAACAGTTGCCCTCATCTCCCCACTAATATCATTCCCACCTTTGCAGTCCCCACCTCCTGTTTCCCACCTTCCTACCCATCTAGATTGTAAGTTCCGACGGGAATAGGGCCCTTGATTCCCCCTGTATCTGTCTGTAAAATCTTGTCTTATTGTATTGTTTCTCCATTGTACTTCTTGTCTACGGAATCTGTTGGTGCTTTATAAATAAAGAATAATAATAATAATATTGTTCGTTCCCAGGTTGAGTGCTTCTCTCTTTTTATTTATGCAAATTATGACACTTAGGGAAGTCTCCCTAAGTGTGATGTGGGAATCCAGTAGTGGACCCATTGCTCAGTGTGCCTAGAGGGATATGGCTGCACCTCAGTGACAAGGTCCACAATAGGCCAAAACGTATGTCTGGGGTTTTTCTGTTTTCCTCATTCAGAGAGGGATTGCCTGGTATTTCGGAGCTAGACTGTACTGTTTAGTCAGGATCAGACTGATATGCTTTAAGAAAGTTCTTCTCTGTGAAAGGTACATGTTAAGCAAAAAGAGGTTGCTTCTTGGGTGGTAACTAGCCATAGAACAAGCTATTATGCTATTGTTCGTTCCCAGGTTGAGCACTTCTCTCTTTTTATTTACCAAAATAAAGTTAATAAATAACCCCTAATCTGCCGCTCTCGACATCGCCTCCACTAACTAATTTATTAACCCCTATTCCGTCACTCCCAGACGTCGCTGCCACTATAATAAAGTTATTAACCCTATTCCCCCGCATCCCAACATTGCAGACACTATAATAAAGCGTTTAACCCCTATTCCGCCACTCCCCAACATTACCTCCACTAAATAAAGTTATTAACCTCTGGCATCCCACTTAGCAAAAAACTAAATTAAACTATTAACCCCTAAACCTAACAACCCCCTAACTTTAAATTAAAATTACAATATCCCTATCTTAAAATAAATAAAAACTTACTGGTGAAATTAAAATACCTAACATAACTATTATACTAAAATTTAAATAACTACCAATTAAATAAACTAAATTACACATTAAAAAAAACTTAACACAACTAAAACAATTTAAATCTAAAATTAAAAAAATAAATAAATACTAAATTACAAAAAATAACAAACACTAAATTATGAAAAATAACAAACAAAATTATCCAAAATAAAAACAATTACATCTAATCTAATAGCCCTATAAAAATAACCCCCCCCAAAATAAAAAAAAACCCTAGCCTACAATAAAAGGGCCTTTTGTATTTTGATTTGATATGAATAGCCAACAGAATTTCAGTAGCTCCCATCCTATTGGCTGATTTTAACAGCCAATAGGATTTCAGTAGCTCTCATCCTATTGGCTGATTTTAATTTCAAAGATCAAATCAGCCAATAGGAATGCAAGGGATGCCATTTTGAAAAGTCTCCCTTGCATTGAAGATTCAGTATACAGGGGCGATCGTATGAAGAAAACACGCCCTGTGCTGGTTGTCTTGAAGGATGGACCTGCTCCGTGCTGCCGGGATGAAGATAGAAGACGCCACCGGGATGAAGATAGAAGATGCCGCCTGGATGAAGATAGAAGACGCCACCTGGATGGATGAACACCTTGCCGCCTGGATGAAGACTTCTCGCCGCCTGGATGTCCGGACTTCAGAAATTGTAGGTGGATCGTTTGGGGTTAGTGTTACTTTTTTTGGGATTTTTTTTCTTAAGATTAGGGTTTGGGCTTTTAAAAAGAGCTTTATGCCCTTTTAGGGGCAATTCAAAAGAGCTAAATGCCTTTTTAAGTGCAATGCCCATGCAAATGCCCTTTTCTTTCCTAAGATATGGTGAGTCCACTGGATCATCAATTACTGTTGGGAATATCACTTTTGGCCAGCAGGAGGAGGCAAAGAGCACCCCAGCAAAGCTGTTAAGTATCACTTCCCTTCACACAATCCACAGGCATTATCTTTGCCTTCTGGGCAAGGAGGAGGTAAAGTTTAGTAGGCCTTTGTAGAACAGCTTTGCAAGGCGGCAACTTGGTCTTCTTTGCACACTTTTTCAAAATGTTATAAATTTGATACTTTTGCCTCTGAAGTAGTTTTTAGTTTGTTTTTAGTTATAGCTATTTTAGGGGGATATCTGTGTGTGCAGGTGAATATTACTGTGCATAATTATTAGGCAACTTAACAAAAAGCAAATATATACCCATTTCAATTATTTATTTTTACCAGTGAAACCAATATAACATCTCAACATTCACAAATATACATTTCCGACATTCAAAAACAAAACAAAAACAAATCAGTGACCAATATAGCCACCTTTCTTTGCAAGGACACTCAAAAGCCTGCCATCCATGGATTCTGACAGTGTTTTGATCTGTTTACCATCAACATTGCGTGCAGCAGCAACCACAGCCTCCCAGACACTGTTCAGAGAGGTGTACTGTTTTCCCTCCTTGTAAATCTCACATTTGATGATGGACCACAGGTTCTCAATGGGGTTCAGATCAGGTGAACAAGGAGGCCATGTCATTAGATTTTCTTCTTTTATACCCTTTCTTGCCAGCCACGCTGTGGAGTACTTGGACGCTTGTGATGGAGCATTGTCCTGCATGAAAATCATGTTTTTCTTGAAGGATGCAGACTTCTTCCTGGACCACTGCTTGAAGAAGGTGTCTTCCAGAAACTGGCAGTAGGACTGGGAGTTGAGCTTGACTCCATCCTCAACCCGAAAAGGCCCCACAAGCTCATCTTTGATGATACCAGCCCAAACCAGTACTCCACCTCCACCTTGCTGGCGTCTGAGTCGGACTGGAGCTCTCTGCCCTTTACCAATCCAGCCACGGGCCCATCCATCTGACCCATCAAAACTCACTCTCATTTCATCAGTCCATAAAACCTTAGAAAAATCAGTCTTGAGATATTTCTTGGCCCAGTCTTGACGTTTCAGCTTGTGTGTCTTGTTCAGTGGTGGTCGTCTTTCAGCCTTTCTTACCTTGGCAATGTCTCTGAGTATTGCACACCTTGTGCTTTTGGGCACTCCAGTGATGTTGCAGCTCTGAAATATGGCCAAACTGGTGGCAAGTGGCATCTTGGCAGCTGCACGCTTGACTTTTCTCAGTTCATGGGCAGTTATTTTGTGCCTTGGTTTTTCCACACGCTTCTTGCGACCCTGTTGACTATTTTGAATGAAACACTTGATTGTTCGATGATCACGCTTTAGAAGCTTTGCAATTTTAAGAGTGCTGCATCCCTCTGCAAGATATCTCACTATTTTTGACTTTTCTGAGCCTGTCAAGTCCTTCTTTTGACCCATTTTGCCAAAGGAAAGGAAGTTGCCTAATAATTATGCACACCTGATATAGGGTGTTGATGTCATTAGACCACACCCCTTCTCATTACAGAGATGCACATCACCTAATATGCTTAATTGGTAGTAGGCTTTCGAGCCTATACAGCTTGGAGTAAGACAACATGCATAAAGAGGATGATGTGGTCAAAATACTCATTTGCCTAATAATTCTGCACTCCCTGTATCTTTATGCTTACCTGATAAATGTCTTTCTTTCCAGAAATGGTGAGTCCATGACCCCGCCTGTTATTTAAGACAGTTTTTTATCTAAACCTCAGGCACCTCTACACCTTGTGTTATTTCCATTCTCTCCTTTTTCCTTCGGTCGAATGACTGGGAAATGTGGAAAGGGAAGTGATACTTAACAGCCTTGCTGTGGTTCTCTTTGTCTCCTCCTGCTTGACAGGAGTGATAATCCCAACAGTGATTGATGATCCTGTGGACTCACCATATCCGGAAAGAAAGAAAGAAATGTATTAGGTAAGCATAAATTTTGTTTTCAGGGCAATGGGTAGATTAGGTTTTTGTTAGAGTTAAGTTTTTTTTATTTTGGGGGGTTGGTTGCGTGGTGGGTTTTACTGTTGGGGGGTCTTTGTATTTTTTTACAGGTAAAAGTGCATATTTCTTTAGGGCAATGCCCTACAAAAGGCCCATTTAAGGGCTATTGGTAGTTTATTGTAGGCTAGGGTTTTTTTTTATTTTGAGTTTATTTTTTATTTTTATAGAGCTATTAGATTAGATGTAATTGTTTTATTTTGGATAATTTCGTTTATTATTTTCTGTAATTTAGTGTTTGTTATTTTTTGTAATTTAGTATTTTTTATTTTTTGTAATTTTAGATTTAATTTTTTTTAGTAGTGTTAGTTTATTTTTAATGTGTAATTTAGTTTATTTAGTTAGTTATTTTAATTTTAGTATAATAGTTATGTTAGGTTAATTGTTAGTTTAAACTTAGGTTTTTTTAAAATTCACAGGTCTTTATTTTTTTTAAGATAGGGATATTGTAATTTTTATTTAAAGTTAGGGGGTTGTTAGGTTTAGGGGTTAATAGTTTAATTTAGTTTTTTGCAATGGGGGGGGGGGCTGGAGGTTTAGGGGTTAATAGGCTTATTTAGTGGCGGTGATGTGGGAGGCCAGAGGTTTAATAACTTTTTTAGTGGCGGCGATGTTGGGGAGCAGTGGAATAGGGGTTAATAGCTTTATATAGCTTTATTATTTAAACCCAGAGGACAGAGCCAACGTACGTTCTACAAGCAGAGCCATAGAAAAGCAGGCCCACATTGCGCTTGGAAATCATATAAAGAGGCAGCAGTTCAGGGCTTATTTATGGGGAACTGTCAAAATACTTCCAGACATCTGGGATTCATATGCGGACACAGCCTTAAAGCTAATGCCTGAGAAATTATCAAGGACACGTTCCCCGGCTGACAAATGGATACTACAGATTGTTTTCTTAAGCCTGCAATTGCCACTACAAACATTAAAAGTTGGTATTGGCTAAGATTTACTTTAGACTTTGGCAGTATTTGAGACAGTACGTGAGGAGTCATACGGCTAGTTTACGAGTTGTGCGTTAGGGTTAAAAAGCCACGCTGGCCGGTCCCAACGCTGCTTTTTTACGCCTGCTGGTATTACTATTATTGCAGATACAGGTGTAACGCTCACTTTTTTGGCGATATTGGGGGCGGCAGATTAGGGGTTCAGAAATATAATCTAGGTTGCGGCGGTGTCCAGAGCGGCAGATTAGGGGTTAATAATATAATGCAGGTGCCAATGATGTCGGGGGCGGCAGATTAGGGTTTAATAAGTGTAAGATTAGGGGTGTTTAGACTCGGGGTTCATGTTAGGGTGTTAGGTGTAGACATAACTTTTATTTCCCCATAGGAATCAATGGGGCTGCGTTAGGAGCTTTACGCTGCTTTTTTGCAGGTGTTAGGGGTTTTTTTTCAGCCGGCTCTCCCCCATTGATTCTTATGGGGAAATTGTGCACAAGCACGTTTTAGCAGCTCACCGGTACCGTAAGCAGCGCTGGTATTGAGGTGAGATGTGGAGCTAAATTTTGCTCTTCGCTCACTTTTTTGCGGTTAACGCAAGGTTTCTAAAAACCCGTAATGCCAGCGCTGTCTGTAAGTGAGCGGTGAGCTTAAACTGCTCATTAGCACCGCACCCCTGTTAACGCAAAACTCGTAATCTAGGTGATAGTTTGTGACCCATACAATGTATAAACAGCGTTATAAATGAAGAACTACTCCAGACTTTTTTTATTTTCTTCCATTTGGCTTATTTTCATGTGGTTCCGCAAATGTAGTACTACTATTTTTTTGGTAGCCCGACATTACAGTTGGAAGTAAATTATTGTATATCTTTTCACTATCAATATATATATATATATATATATATATATATATATATATATATATATATATATATACACACTATACTGTGGTGTGGTTTGTATCAAGCTGATATGCCTATTACTCATCTTGAGTTTTCATAATTATTTAGCTTATGGATGTAGTGGGTATCAGTTATTTCATCTTTCTTCCTTTTCAAAACATGTTATCTTTGATATTTTTTTGTCTATGTTTATCTGTATGTTCAGAAATGTTGGAGTGGCTCCATGGGGTTTAGACACTCTCCATATGTTATAGTATGTTCTAACTTCTTAGTGATTGCTTTTTATGTATACCTTTATGTGTTGCAGGCATGCTACATTTACATAGCATTTGAGCGCAATGGTACAACATACTTTTTCAAGTAAAAGTTTAAAATTGACAGATAGCGTAGAGAATCATATATATTATACATTTTCCTACCACCAATACATTTGTACTAGTAAATATAAGATGTTGTTCTCTCAAGTTCACCACTAATTTTGAGCCCCAATTACTCTACAACCTGTTTATATTATTGATGTCTGCTGGACATGGTCTCTCCCCTCTTAATATATGATATCTCTGTTATTTTTATTTTATACATACATATTCACTCTAACACATAAATATTTTTTTAGCTCTCCTATAAGCTACAAAAGACTACGGTTGGAGTTGAAAAACATAACAGCCCACTCACTTTATGCTTAATATGTAGATTTAGGTAATTATGGACTATGCTTTGGGTTAAAGGGACACTCAATCAAAATTAAACTTTCATTATTCAGATAGAGCATGCCATTTTAAACAACTTTCCAATTTACTTCCATTAACTAAATGTGCACAGTCTTTTTATATTTAAACTTTTTGAGTCACCAGCTCCTACTGAGCATGTGCAAGAATAAGTGTGTATGCATTTGTAAATGGCTGATGGCTTTCACATGGTACGTGTATGCATTTGTGATTGGCTGATGACTGTCACATGGTACAGGGGGAGTGGAAAAAGACATAACTTTTAAAATTATTAGAAAAAAAAATCTACTACTCATTTGAAGTTCAGACTAAGTGCTATTGCATTGTCTTTTTATCTTGCATTTGTTGATTATGCAAATCTACTGTGTTGACTGGTCCTTTAAGGTTATGGCTACAGTACTTTTCTTACTTTGCGCTGCAAGGTATCCTCTATTTATCGGCACATATAGCCACTCGGGCTGGCATTGGATAAAGTACAGGATGACTTAATCCCCACTGCAGGTCCATGATCTGTTCAGTATATGGGAGACTGCTAATGCTGATATAATATTAAGAAGCCACCTATGCTGTCACTCTTCAAGACCTGCATCTTGGACCTAACAGTCACTACATGGAAGTCAATAGACTTGAGCTCATTATGCAGATGTTATGAACAGTGTTAATAAGTGGGCTACATTTTTACTTATCTTATCCTTCACAGGTTTCCATAATTGTTGAGATATCCCTGTATTTATGTTTAATAAAGCTTACTTTCTATACATGGACTAATTAGCTTTATTCATCACCAGGAATTATTTATATAGCTGTTCCATGTTGGTAGTTTGTCTACTCTTTATATTGGTAAGCCTGTATAAAATGGGTTTCTACTCAGAATCTCATATAACTATTTCAATGCTTCCTTGGTATCAATCGAGTCAACAATCATTACTTTATATATTTGAAAGATATTATATTACTCCCCGACATGCATACCTAAATGTTATGTATATCATACTTTATGTCACTGACAGACTATTAACATAAGCACACTCTGTTGCAAAGAAGAATAGCCTTTCCCAATGTTTTAGTCCCTATTTAGTATTTTAGTATTTAGCGTATTCTGTTTACCTTCCTCATGCCTCATGATACAGACTGGACAATATTTTGTTTTCTTACATAGAGATCATTTTAGCTAATAGTGGTTTTGGAGTAATCTTTGTACATTCTTAATTTAACTCTCATTAACACCATATAATGAGGTTAGGCTCAATATGTATTTACAGACCCTCTTAAGCAGCAATTCTGGTTTAATGTGGTGGTGTTATGGTATGTTTATACAGCTAGTTTTAAGAGACCACTGAACTCTTGATATTTTTATACCATTGTTATTTAATAACTGGGCGGCTGGATCCATATATATTTTTATTTTATTTACATTTACTTTATTTTATTTTTTTTTTATTTTGTTTTCCTCTCACCCCCCCCCCCCACACACTTTTATATAGTACTCTTGGGGGCATATTTATCAAGCTATGTATGGAGCTTGATGCCCCGTGCTTCTGGTGAGCCTGCAGGCTCGCCAGAAACAGCAGTTATGAAGCAGCGATCACAAAGACCGCTGCTCCATAACCTGTCCTCTTGCTCTGAGCAAGCGGACAGACATCGCCGGAAATCAACCCGATCGAGTATGATTGGGTTGATTGACACCCCCTGCTGGCGGACGATATCATATCTATGAGTTTCATGTTATACAATTTCAAAGCAAAGGAAAAATGTGAAAACAGGAGGTTCCTCTCTCGAATACTTAAACCTTTTTGTATGGCAACAGATTAGATTGTAAATATGTATCGAGGCATTTGATATGTCCTTGCACTATGTGTATGAGTTACTATAGGAAGAGGTGCAGTCCTTGTATGTTTATTTTAGATGTACACTGCTAAATGTTGTATTGTATTGTTTTATAACTTGCTGGTGATAAGTGTCTGTATGCTTACATGTGAACCTCAATAAAAATTATTAAAAAAAAAAAAAAAAAGCAACATAACTGGTCTATAATTACAGGCCACACTCAAAATACATCAGAAACATGGAGATGTCTTTCCAGTGATTAACTGTGAATTGTTTTCCCCTTTGTAATCACCATCAAAACAGCCAATATGGAGAAGGCTTTCTGTGAGGGTGACTTTATTGGCATGCATTGTTTGGTTCACATTCTTCACCTGGTGTTAAAGGCTGCTATCTCTGAAGGCAACTTTAGGAGCTAGATTGCGAGTGGAGCACAAATTAGCACAACTGCTTACACGTTAATGTTGCTATATGTCAGCGTTTTGTGCGCATTGGATAGTTCACATGTTACAGGTTGAAATTAAAACATTTGCACACGAGTTCTAACCTGACTTGTGAAAAAAAAACTACTGCAAAAACATTAACTTATTCCCCCATAGAATTCAGCGGAGAATTGCGATATATATATATATATATATATATATATAATGTTTTTTTGTTTTGTTTTTTAAATAAAAATGTGTATATATATATATATATATATATATATATATATATATATATATATATATATATATAGATATATATATATATATATATATATAGATATATATATATATACATATACATATACATATTTCAAAATAAAAAGAACATTTTCTTCTATGGGAAGAACACTGAAATGTAAAGTATTAATAACTACCTTTGGGTTTAGCCCTGTTGGTTTAGTTTAGATTTGGGTTAACGCACAAGCAAACACTGTTTTAGGATTTTTTATTTTAGATTCGCTCCCCATAAAAGTCTATGGGGAGAAGTATTAAGCGTGGGCGCAATATCTGAAGTCCTGAAGTTAACGTGCCTGATCTTTTGTTCTTGCGCTACCTTTTTACTTTCAACATACCCAGCTGTGTTAAAATTTAACTTTGAGAGCAATTAGCTAAGGAGGGATAAAATATTTAGTGCGCTACTTGTAATCTGGCGCTAAATAAAATTTTTTGGCTGAGGTCAGGTTTCTGGAAAGGAACCTTCCATAGAGGGCTCACGGAATGTAGCCACCCTTTTATGGCAGTCCATAAACCAGCTTCTAAGCCCTGGTTAAAATGATAGGACACGTAATAATTTTATTTAGGCATATAAAGTGGCCATACCCTTGCGATCAAACAAATCATGGTACCATGAGCATTATTCTGTTGCTCAGAAAATTCACTAACCATGTTTTCACTAAACATTGATTCCATCATACCATTGCAATGTTTCTTTATGCAGGTTTTAAGCTTAAGATGGATAAGAAAAGTACAGCAAGAGAAATCCCATGTTGGCAGCTGTTTCATCACATGACATATTTCTGGTTACTGTATAGAGAAATATTCAAGCCAGTCACACAATGGGCTCCATTTATAAATTGCAGTGTGGACAAGGTAGCTGAACCCCCTTCTCTTGCGCAACCAAGAGTGCAAGAGCAGGGCTTGTTAATCATCCTTACCAGATCTAATCAGGATGATTTAACTCTGCTACCCTTAAGGTGGTGTAGAGGCTAAGTAGCTGCAGACTTAAGACTTCAGCTACTTAACTAGCATTTCAGTCCAGTATGTGCAAGCCCGAAACACTAAGGACCCAAGGCTGCATCCTATAAGTTATTTTGAGCAAAAAGATTAGAAAAAACCCTCTGATCTGAGTATAGTGATACTCAATAAATCATTGTATACTACATTTGCATGAACATTGCACAGCCCAGCTAATAGTGTTTACAAATAAATGGAACAAAACATTTTGGATAAGGATATGCAAATAAACTTCTAATTATTGATTTTGAAAGGCTATTTCAGTGGAAAATCAAATACATACATCATTTTCCTAACTTTTCTCATTTGTTTGTTATGGTCACTAATGGACATACATTTGGCATCTGAAAAATAAGTAGACTTTTACTTTTATATTCAGAACTGCATGTTTGAACAATAAAATATATAAATCTACAATAATACTAAAAACATATATGTGAAAATGATGTATATTACATCAAGTGCAATGTTTATATTTTTTAAGATTTTTTAATTGCAAAACATTTTTTTGAAACAGTTCATAAAAATTAAATTAAAACATGCAGATAATTTTATATGATTTAGGAGCCAAGTTGGCAATGGTCAGTAATGGAATCCCTTTTCGGGAGTCTGTTATGCTTATATTTTTTAGTGACAGCTATAGAATCGATTGAATAGAAAGAAAAGTTCTAATAAGTTTATTCTAGATAAAACAGAAACCACTTCAATTTTTTTTTTACAAGGGTATCATATAATAAAGCAGAAATACCTATGGAAGAAGAAAAAAACTATCACAGAATTTTATATTAAAGCTAAACATTTGTGCAATTTAAACATGAAATTATATATATATATATATATATATATATATATATATATGTATTTATATATGTATATATATATATATATATATATATATATATATATATATATATATATATATATATATATATATATATGCACAGTATCTCAGAAAAGTGAGTACACCCCACAATTTTTGTAAATATTTTATTATATCTTTTCATGTGACAACACTGAAGAAATGACACTTTGCTACAATGTAAAGTAGTGAGTGTACAGCCTGTATAACAGTGTAAATTTGCTGTCCCCTCAAAATGACTCAACACACAGCCATTAATGTCTAAACCGTTGGCAACAAAAGTGAGTACACCCCTAAGTGGAAATGTCCAAATTTGGCCCAATTAGCCATTTTCCCTCCCTGGTGTCATGTGACTAGTTAGTGTTACAAGGTCTCAGGTGTGAATGGGGAGTAAGTGTATTAAATTTGGTGTTATCGCTCTCACACTCTCTCATACTGGTCACTGGAAGTTGAACATGGCACCTCATGGAAAATAACTCTCTAAGGATCTGGAAAAAAAAAAAATTGTTGCTCTACATAAAGATGGCCTAGGCTATAAGAAGATTGCCATGACCCTGAAACTGAGCTGCAGCACGGTGGGTAAGACCATACAGCGGTTTCACAGGACAGGTTTCACTCAGAACAGGCCTCGCCATGGTTGACATAAGAAGTTGAGTGCACATGCTTAGCGTCATATCCAGAGGTTGTCTTTGGGGAAAAGACGCATGAGTGCTGCCAGCATTGCTGCAGAAGTTGAAGGGGTGGGGGGTCAGCCTGTCAGTGCTCAGACCATACGCCACACACTGCATCAAATTGGTCTGCATGGCTTTTGTTCCAGAAGGAAGCCTATTCTAAAGATGATGTACAAGAAAACCCGCAAACAGTTTGCTGAAGACAAGCAGACTAAGGACATGGATTACTGGAACCATGTCCTGTGGTCCGATGAGACCAAGATACATTTATTTGGTTCAGATGGTGTCAAGCATGTGTGATGGCAACCAGGTGAGGAGTACAAAGACAAGTGTGTCTTGCCTACAGTCAAGTATGGTGGTGGGAGAGTCATGGTCTGGGCCTGCATGGGTGCTGCCGGCACTGGAGAGATACAGTTCATTGAGGGAACTATGAATGCCAACATGTACTGTGACATACTGAAGCAGAGCATGATCCCCTCCCTTTGGAGACTGGGCTGTAGGGCAGTATTCCAACATGATAACAACCCCAAACACACCTCCAAGATGACCACTGCCTTGCTAAAGAAGCTGAGGGTAAAGGTGATGGACTGGCCAAGCATGACTCCAGACCTAAACCCTATTGAGCATCTGTGGGGCATCCTCAAATGGAAGGTGGGTGAGCGCAAGGTCTCTAACATCCACCAGCTCCGTGATGTCATCATGGAGGCGTGGAAGAGGACTCCAGTGGCAACCTGTGAAGCTCTGGTGAACTCCATGCCCAAGAAGGTTAAGGCAGTTCTGGAAAAACAAAATTTATGCTTACCTGATAAATTTATTTCTCTTGTGGTGTATCCAGTCCACGGATCATCCATTACTTGTGGGATATTCTCCTTCCCAACAGGAAGCTGCAAGAGGATCACCCACAGCAGAGCTGTCTATATAGCTCCTCCCATAACTGCCACCTACCAGTCATTCGACCGAAGACAAGCAAGAGAAAGGAGAAACTATAGGGTGCAGTGGTGACTGTAGTTTGAAAATAAAAAACACCTGCCTTAAAATGACAGGGCGGGCCGTGGACTGGATACACCACAAGATAAATAAATTTATCAGGTAAGCATAAATTTTGTTTTCTCTTGTAAGGTGTATCCAGTCCACGGATCATCCATTACTTGTGGGATATCAATACCAAAGCTATAGGACACGGATGAAGGGAGGGACAAGGCAGGCGCTTAAACGGAAGGCACCACTGCCTGTAAGACCTTTCTCCCAAAAATAGCCTCCGAAGAAGCAAAAGTATCATATTTATAGAATTTAGAAAAAGTATGAAGCGAAGACCAAGTCGCCGCCTTACAAATCTGTTCAACAGAAGCCTCATTCTTAAAAGCCCATGTGGAAGCTACCGCTCTAGTAGAATGAGCTGTAATTCTTTCAGGAGGCTGCTGGCCAGCAGTCTCATAAGATAAGTGGATTATACTTCTTAGCCAAAAAGATAGAGAAGTTGCCGAAGCCTTTTGGCCTCTCCTCTGTCCAGAGTAGACAACAAACAATGCAGATGTTTGACGAAAATCTTTAGTAGCTTGTAAATAAAACTTTAAAGTGCGAACCACGTCAAGATTGTGTAATAGACGTTCCTTCTTTGAAGAAGGATTAGGACACAGTGACGGAACAACAATCTCCTAATTGATATTTTTATTAGATACCACCTTAGGCAGAAAACCAGGTTTGGTACGTAACACTACCTTATCTGCATGGAAAATGAGATAAGGGGAATCACATTGTAAAGCAGATAACTCCGAAACTCTTCGAGCCGAGGAGATAGCTACTAAAAACAGAACTTTCCAAGATAAGAGTTTAATATCTATGGAATGCAAAGGTTCAAATGGAACCCCTTGAAGAACTTTAAGAACTGAATTTAAACTCCATGGCGGAGCAACAGGTTTAAAAACAGGCTTGATTCTAACCAGAGCCTGACAAAAAGCCTGAACATCTGGAACCTCAACCAGTCGTTTGTGCAAAAGAATAGACAGAGCAGAAATCTGTCCCTTTAAGGAGCTAGCTGATAAACCCTTCTCCAATCCTTCTTGGAGAAAAGATAATATCCTAGGAATCCTGACTTTACTCCATGAGCAACCCTTGGATTCACACCAATGAAGATATTTACACCATATCTTATGATAGATTTTCCTGGTGACAGGCTTTCGCGCCTGTATTAAGGTATCAATGACCGACTCGGAGAAACCACGCTTTGATAAAATCAAGCGTTCAATCTCCAAGCAGTCAGACGCAGAAAAATTAGATTTGGATGGTTGAAAGGACCCTGAAGTAGAAGGTCCTGTCTCAGAGGCAGAGTCCATGGTGGAGAGGATGACATGTCCACCAGATCTGCATACCAAGTCCTGCGAGGCCACGCAGGTGCTATCAAAATCACCAAAGCTTTCTCCTGTTTGATCTTGGCAATCAGACGAGGGAGCAGAGGAAACAGTGGAAACACATAAACCAGGTTGAAGGACCAAGGCACTGCTAGAGCATCTATCAGTGGTGCCTTGGGATCCCTGGACCTGGAACCGTAACAAGGAAGCTTGGCGTTCTGACGAGATGCCATGAGATCCAGTTCTGGATTGCCCCAAAGTTGAATCAACTGTGCAAATACCTCCGGATGGAGCTCCAACTCCCCCGGATGAAAAGTCTGTCGACTTAGAAAATCCACCTCCCAGTTCTCTACTCCTGGGATATGGAAAGCTGATAGATGGCAAAAGTGAATCTCTGCCCATCGAATTATCTTTGAAACCTCCAACATTGCTAGGGAACTCCTTGTTCCCCCTTGATGGTTGATGTAAGCTACAGTCGTGATGTTGTCCGACTGAAATCTGATTAACCTGACCGCAGCTAGCTGAGGCCAAGCCTGAAGAGCATTGAATATCGCTCTTAGTTCCAGAATGAGTGCTTCCTCCTGAGTCCACGATCCCTGAGCCTTCAGGGAGTTCCAGACTGCACCCCAGCTTAGAAGGCTGGCATCTGTTGTTACTATTGTCCAATCTGGCCTGCGGAAGGTCATACCTTTGGACAGATGGACATGAGATAGCCACCAGAGAAGAGAATCCCTGTTCTCTTGATCCAGATTTAGTAGAGGGGACAAATCTGTGTAATCCCCATTCCACTGACTGAGCATGCAGAGTTGCAGCGGTCTGAGATGTAGGCGGGCAAACGGCACTATGTCCATTGCCGCTACCATTAAGCCGATTACTTCCATACACTGAGCCACTGAAGGGCGAGAAGTAGAATAAAGAACACAGCAGGAATTTAGAAGTTTTGACAACCTGGCCTCTGTCAGGTAAATCTTCATTTCTACAGAATCTATCAGAGTTCCAAGGAAGGAAACTCTTGTGAGAGGGGATAGAGAACTCTTCTTTTCGTTCACTTTCCACCCATGAGACCTCAGGAATGCCAGAACAATGTCCGTATGGGACTTGGCAATTTGGAAATTCGACGCCTGTATCAGAATGTCGTCTAAGTAAGGGGCTACTGCTATGCCCCGCGGCCTTAGGAGCGCCAGAAGTGACCCTAGAACCTTCGTAAAGATTCTTGGTGACGTAGCTAACCCAAAGGGAAGAGCCACAAACTGGTAATGCCTGTCTAGGAAGGCGAACCTGAGAAACCGATGATGATCTTTGTGTATCGGAATGTGAAGATAAGCATCCTTTAAGTCCACGGTAGTCATGTATTGACCCTCATAGGGGTTATTAGGTAGGATGGTTCGAATAGTCTCCATCTTGAAAGATGGGACCCTGAGAAATTTTTTTAGGATCTTGAGATCTAAGATTGGTCTGAAGGTTCCCTCTTTCTTGGGAACCACAAAGAGATTTGAATAGAAGCCTTGCCCCTGTTCCTCCTTTGGAACTGGGTGGATCACTCCCATAACTAGGAGGTCTTGAACACAATGTAAGAATGCCTCTCTCTTTATCTGGTCTGCAGATAATTGTGAGAGGTGAAATCTTCCTTTTGGGGAAGAAGCTTTGAAGTCCAGTAGATATCCCTGGGACACAATTTCCAACGCCCAGGGATCCTGGACATCTCTTGCCCAAGCCTGGGCGAAGAGAGAAAGTCTGCCCCCTACTAGATCCGTTACCGGATCGGGGGCTGATCTTTCATGCTGTCTTAGATGCAGCAGCAGGTTTCTTGGCCTGCTTACCTTTGTTCCAAGCCTGGTTAGGTCTCCAGACCGGCTTGGACTGGGCAAAATTTCCCTCTTGTTTTGCATTAGAGGGAGTTGATGCCGCTCTCGTCTTAAAGTTTTGAAAGGCTCGAAAATTAGTTTGTTTGGTCCTTAATTTATTAGACCTATCCTGAGGAAGGGCATGACCTTTTCCTCCAGTAATATCAGAAATGATCTCCTTCAGTCCAGGCCCGAATAGGGTCTGCCCCTTGAAGGGAATGTTGAGAAGCTTAGACTTTGAAGTAACGTCAGCTTACCAGGATTTAAGCCATAGCGCCCTACGCGCCTGTATAGCAAAACCTGAGTTCTTAGCCGTTAGTTTGGTTAAATGAACAACAGCATCAGAAACAAATGAATTGGCTAGCTTAATCGCTTTAAGCTTGTCAAGTATATCATCCAATGGAGTTTCTACCTGTAAGGCCTCTTCCAGAGACTCAAACCAGAAGGCCGCAGCAGCAGTGACTGGGGCAATGCATGCAAGAGGCTGGAGAATAAAACCTTGTTGAATAAACATTTTCTTAAGGTAACCCTCTAACTTTTTATCCATTGGATCTAGGAAATCACAACTGTCCTCGACGGGAATAGTTGTACGCTTAGCTAGGGTAGAAACTGCTCCCTCCACCTTAGGGACCGTTTGCCATAAGTCTCGTGTAGCGGCATCTATTGGAAACATTTTCTTAAAAATAGGAGGGGGAGAGAACGGTACACCTGATCTAATCCATTCCTTAGTAATAATTTCTGAAAACCTTTTAGGTATTGGAAAAACATCAGTGTAAACAGGCACTGCATAGTATTTATCCAATCTACACAATTTCTCTGGCACTATAATGGTGTCACAGTCATCCAGAGTAGCTAAAACCTCCCTGAGCAACACGCGGAGGTGTTCAAGCTTAAATTTAAATGTAGACATATCAGAATCAGGTTGAAGCATCTTCCCTGAGTCAGAAAAATCACCCACAGAAAGAAGCTCTCCTGCCTCAGCTTCTGCATATTGTGAGGGGATATCAGACATAGCTACTAAAGCGTCAGAGAGCTCTGTATTTTTTCTAGTCCCAGAGCTGTCTCGCTTTCCTTGTAACCCTGGTAGTTTGGACAATACCGCTGTAAGGGTATGATCCATAACTGCCGCCATGTCTTGTAAAGTAAAAGCCATGGGCGCGCTAGATGTACTTGGTGCCACTTGAGCGGGAGTCTCTTGAGCGGGAGTCAAAGGTTCTGACACGTGGGGTGAGATAGTCGGCATAACTTCCCCCTTGTCAATTTCCTCTGGTGATAAATCTTTTAAAGACAGAATATGATCTTTATAACTTAAAGTAAAATCAGTACATTTAGTACACATTCTAAGAGGGGGTTCCACAATGGCTTCTAAACATAATGAACAAGGAGTTTCCTCTATGTCAAACAGACTAGCAATGAGACCAGCAAGCTTGGAAAACACTTTGATAAATGTAAACAAGCAAAAAATAAAAACGGTACTGTGCCTTTAAGAGAAACAAATTTTGTCAGAAATTGAAAACAGTGATAAAAAGCAGTAAATCTTACGAAATGTTTACAGTGTGTATAATAGACTAACAGAGCATTGCACCCACTTGCAAATGGATGATTAACCCCTTAGTTTCAAAACCGGATCAAAAAAACAATATAAACGTTTTTTAACAGTCACAACAAACTGCCACAGCTTTGCTGTGGCCCTACCTGCCCATACAACGACTTTTGAAGGCACAAAAACCCTTTGTAGAGGTCCTAAGTGTTCAGGGGACTCCTTCAGGGAAGCTGGAAGTCTCAAGCTGCAAAAACTACTGCACGATTTAGGCCTGAAATTAGGCCCCTCCGAACCTGTACTCACAGTGAGAGGGCCATTGAAAACTATCCCTAGGCAAAATCTAGCCAGCCATGTGGAAAAAACTGGGCCCCAATAAAGTTTTATCACCAATATGTAGAAAAAAACGTTTAAACACTTCCAGCAAACGTTATCTTATTTTCAGTAATGTGAAAAAGTAATAAGAATATTACATTTTACAGCAAGCATGTTACTAGTCGTTATTAAATCACTGTAATCAGGCTTACCTTAAATAAATCCGGTATTAACAGCATTTTCTAGCATATTCATTTCTCTTGAAAAATTTAAACTGCACATACCTCATAGCAGGAGACCCTGCATGCCATTCCCCCAGCTGAAGTTACCTCATCTCTTCAGTTATGTGTGAGAACAGCAATGGATCTTAGTTACAACCTGCTAAGATCATCAAAAACCACAGGCAGACTCTTCTTCAACTTTCTGCCTGAGGCTAAAACAGTACAACTCCGGTAACATTTGAAAATAATAAACTTTTGATTGAAGATAAACTACATAAATTCACCACATCTCTCTAGCTACTTCCTATCTTGTCGAGAGCTGCAAGAGAATGACTGGGAGGTGGCATTTAGGGGAGGAGCTATATAGACAGCTCTGCTGTGGGTGATCCTCTTGCAGCTTCCTCTTGGGAAGGAGAATATCCCACAAGTAATGGATGATCCGTGGACTGGATACACCTTACAAGAGAAATAATGGTGGCCACACAAAATATTGACAATTTGGGCCCAATTTGGACATTTCCACTTAGGGGTGTTCTCACTTTTGTTGCCAACGGTTTAGACATTAATGGCTGTGTGTTGAGTTATTTTGAGGGGACAGCAAATTTACACTGTTATACAGGCTGTACACTCACTACTTAACATTGTAGCAAAGTGTCATTTCTTCAGTGTTTTCGCATGAAAAGATATAATAAAATATTTACAAAAATGTGAGCGTTGTACTCACTTTTGTGAGATACTGTATATACTATATATATATATATATATATATATATATATATATATACAGTATATATACACACACACACAAACACAACACACAGAAAACCTGGCAAGTACGAGCAGGCACATATTAATGTTTAAAGACAATTCTATCGAATTCGAGGGACGCCATCTTGGATGACGTCATTTAAAGGAACCGTCATTCGTCGTTCAGTCGTCGGCCAGGATGGATGTTCCGCGTCGGAGGTCTTCAGGATGCTGCCGCTCCGCTCCAGATGGATGTCGATAGAAGATGCCGTCTGGATGAAGACTTCAATCGGATGGAAGACCTCTTCTGCCCCGCTTGGATGAAGACTTCAATTGGATGGAAGACCTCTTCTGCCCCGCTTGGATGAAGACTTCTACCGGATCATGGACATCTTCAGCCCCCCGCTTGGGCTTGGATCAGGACATCGGAGGAGCTCTTCTGGACCGATCGGTGAACCTGGTATGGTGAAGACAAGGTAGGAAGATCTTCAGGGGCTTAGTGTTAGGTTTATTTAAGGGGGGTTTGGGTTAGATTAGGGGTATGTGGGTGGTGCCGAAAAGTTGCACACTATGTAGTGAGCTAAAGGAATCTTACCGCTCTCAGTGGCACCCCATCCTCTCCGATCTGTATCCGGATCGTTCGATCTCCCTCTCTCGTATTCGGAAGGACAAAAGCAGCTAGACGGCTCCCAGCGGCTCTTCACGGCTTATCCACTCCAATACTTCGGTTTGAAGGTGCCGACTACTGCCGCTCAGCCTCAGCCTCCTCTCCCCTCACCAGTGTTACGGCGTCTGACGTCACCCGGCCTGTTCGGTCATGTGACTTCCTTTCTGCCTCTGGTGTCGGGGTGTTGCAGAATCCTCCGTTCCGTATGATCTAGGGAATTTTTTCTTCGGTTGGGGTGTCACTGGTCCTGGCGGCCCACTTTGGAAGTCCTGTGGGATAACCCAGATGCCACTGGGATTTGTTTTACAAAAAAGTTTTGCTTGAACCTGGCCGGACGGCACTCTCCTATGCCGTATTGCAGCAATCACCAAAAGATAACGGCACAGGTGTAAAACTTAAAAAATTACTTTATTACTTCTTCTTAAAACATAGCATATTCTTAAAAACACAGCACAAATCTGATAGACATGTCTAACATGTTTCGGCTTCAGTTAGCCTTAATCATAGACTCTACTTGTCATAACCAATTGGTGTCTTTTATTTCACTCCCTTTGTGTTGATTGGTTGTCTGTGTTAAGTATTCCTAATTTCTTTTCCCTATTTGTCTGAGGAAACTGGTTACTTACTGGTGCTCACCTAAAGGATATTTTATTATATAAACCGATTGATATACTATTTAGTAATGTTAGATAAGATAACATATATGCACAATTCATTTGCAATGATTGCCAATGCTTCTAACTGATTAGCAATGTTGTTAAAATACATTGTTTGCTTTTATTTTATTTTTACAACTCCCATTGCTATCTTTAGCATTCTATCTTCCTACTCTCATTACATATATTTCCATAATTTGACATAACTCAATCTTATATATGTTCCTATGTATTTGTACACACATATTCCCCATTGTTATTATTATTATTGTGGGTTTATCAAACAGAATTACTGTTCAGGTATCAAAGGTGGGGGCATCTTCTAATCCCTCCTAGTTGTTATCAGTGATGTCTATTATGATGTTACCCTTAGAGTAGTGTTTTTTATCTATTCGTTGGCATAACTTGGGGGCTGATTGGAAAATACAAATGGAACACAGTACCTTTGTTATATATTAGATTCTCAATTTATTTATTGCCAGTGATTAATGAGATCAGTCTCAATATTTAGGCCATTCGGCATTCGTGTGTTCAATTTGAAGATCCAGAAAGCCTCCTTTTTATATAGCTCCTTTGCTCTACTGCCTCCTCTAGGTTTGTTTTTGATAATATCTATAATCATCCAGGTAAATGTTTTGACACTACCTCCATGTTCATAGATAAAGTGCTTAGATGCCCCTGTTGCTGTTCTCCCTTTCTCAATGTCATTCAAATGTTCACGTATCCGTTCACGTGTCTCTCGTGTCGTGCACCCTATATACTGCTTCTGACAAAATGTGCAGGTGATTGCATAAATTGCAAATTCAGAACGACAATTAGTACAGTAGTTACAGTCAAAAACTCGTTGCGTGTAGCATGACTGAAACACCTTACCACATGTAGTATATCCACATGCAGTGCAGCCATGTGATCCACATTTATAATGTCCCTTACAGCTAAGCCAACTGCTTTCCTTCTGTGATTTCTTAAGGGCACTGGGTGACACAATGTTGCCTATTGTTAAGTTTCTTTTTGAAACAAATTGGCAACCTTTATCTATCACTCCTTTCAATGCTTCATCTGCCCTTAGGATTGGCAAATTTTTCTTGATAATCTCACAAACCTCCCTGTACTGATTTGAGTAGTTGGTCACAAATGTAATCTCACTTTGCCTTTTTGTTGCACCTGATGCTTTTGGCTTGAGTAGATCTGCCCTAGAGATTTTTTGTACATCATAGCAGGCCTTTCGTAAAGGCCCATCTGGGTAACCCCTGGCCTTAAGTTTTTTCCATAACAACTTACTTTCTACTTGATAATCTACTTCTCTAGAGCAGTTGCGTTTCAGCCTTATGAACTGTCCCTTTGCCACTCCATAGTTCATATGGCGTGGATGACAGCTCCTCGCATGGAGGAATGCATTAGCCGTAATTGGTTTTACATACAGGGTAGATATTACTACACCCTCTGCTCTATCCCCTTCCAATTCAACATCTAAATATGGTACTTTCTTGGTATCAAAGGCATAAGTAAACTGCAAACCAGCTCTATTGCAGTTTAGGTATTCCATAAAGGATACACTCTCTGCTTCCGTACCTGACCAAACCATTATCAAATCGTCAATGTAGCGCTTGTATGCTACAATTGAGTCTCTGAAGGGATTGTCATCTGCATAGACGTGGGACAGCTCCCACCAGCCCATATAGATGTTTGCAAAGGCCGGGGCAAACAAACAAAATAACAGACAACAGGGAAAAGAAATTAGGAATACTTAACACAGACAACCAATCAACACAAAGGGAGTGAAATAAAAGACACCAATTGGTTATGACAAGTAGAGTCTATGATTAAGGCTAACTGAAGCCGAAACATGTTAGACATGTCTATCAGATTTGTGCTGTGTTTTTAAGAATATGCTATGTTTTAAGAAGAAGTAATAAAGTAATTTTTTAAGTTTTACACCTGTGCCGTTATCTTTTGGTGATTGCTGCAATACGGCATAGGAGAGTGCCGTCCGGCCAGGTTCAAGCAAAACTTTTTTGTAAAACAAATCCCAGTGGCATCTGGGTTATCCCACAGGACTTCCAAAGTGGGCCGCCAGGACCAGTGACACCCCAACCGAAGAAAAAATTCCCTAGATCATACGGAACGGAGGATTCTGCAACACCCCGACACCAGAGGCAGAAAGGAAGTCACATGACCGAACAGGCCGGGTGACGTCAGACGCCGTAACACTGGTGAGGGGAGAGGAGGCTGAGGCTGAGCGGCAGTAGTCGGCACCTTCAAACCGAAGTATTGGAGTGGATAAGCCGTGAAGAGCCGCTGGGAGCCGTCTAGCTGCTTTTGTCCTTCCGAATACGAGAGAGGGAGATCGAACGATCCGGATACAGATCGGAGAAGATGGGGTGCCACTGAGAGCGGTAAGATTCCTTTAGCTCACTACATAGTGTGCAACTTTTCGGTATTTACTCTATCTCTGATATGGACTGAGCACTTAAAGGGACACTAGAACACATTTGGATTACAGTTTATATACGAATGTCACTTTAAAGGTTGTAATAACATAGTGACAACTGTGGGACGAGTATTAATGTGAATAAGTGACAATAACAGTCACTTTCAAGTATCTTTTTCATTATTACTTCGCACCTGAACACTACAAGTTTTGATAACAGAGCAATAGTGTTTAAAGGTAATTTATTTATAACATGGCTACCAGCAATTATTATTCACTCTTACCCTTAGAGGAATTGGAAAAAAGCAGACCCACATTAAAGGACATATTCAATCCTGATAATGAAGTTAAGGAAATTTCAGAGGTATTTCTAAAAATGGAAAAAACTCTAATAAGAGAGTATCAAATATGGTGGGACAAAAAATCACTAGAAAAATATATAGATCTAAATATGGTACCTCGGGGCCTAAGGCTAAAGAAAAGGCCAACTTTCCTACAGGTGGATGATGCTTTTCTTAATGAGTGGAATGACATACTCACAGAGTGCTCAATAAGGCTTATGCATCTAATAATCAAACATAAAGAACAAAAACTGATTGAGGCAAGACATTCCATACAAGACATACAAAAAGATCTAAACAGCTTTGTGGGACATAACAGCTATGAGAAACTAGATAATCTACTTAAACAAACTGTAGATAATATGAAAAGAGACATTGATAAATTAAAGTTTCGTAAATTTACAAGGGATTCTGAGGACTATACCCATAACAGGGTTTACTTAAAGAACACGCAACAGAACAAAAGAAATAGACGACAACGTAGGCAGTACAAAGGGGGTGACATAGAGCCCAAAGAGACACAAACGCAACAACAGTCTTCAAATACTAAGAAACAAGTGACTTTCTCAGACACGGACCCTGAGTCTAATGATGAATATGAAGTACAAGAGTTTGTGGACTTTATGACCAGTGGGCCTTCATCAGATGAGGCCGAATTAACTAATGATATTGATGTGATAAATACATTAGAAATACACCATACCCCACAGCCCCAATTTCCACAGGCGAAAGCAAATGAAGGCATACTTAAACATAAGCAGGCTGGTAGAAATAGATATGGTAGAGCTTTAGAGAAAGATGGACACCCTAAACAAGGGGTAAACATAGAGCAGCCGCAGGTTTTTCACGAGGCCGCAGCCGGACAGGGAGGGGGCGGAAGGGGGAGAGGTGGGATACACAGACCCCAAACAATGCAGGGAGGAGAGCAGCCCCAGGCTCAGAGGGAGAGATACACATTAAGGAAAGGGAGGAAGAACAAATACAGAGTTTGAAAATAATAAACTTATCATCTGTCACACTAGAAGAATCAGAGTTAGAAGTACTCAGGTTGGGTCTCAACTTTGTACCCTCAGTAGATTTTGATGTTTTCGAGACTTTACTTGATTTGAACAAGTTGGTTCGCAAACTAACATTAAAAAAGTTTTTCAATACAGAATTGGTTGAGTCAGATGCTGCACAGATTAAAGTCAGTGTTGATAGACGGGTGGAAAATGATTATTTTCAGGTCAAGGATGCAGTGGATTTTCTATCTTTGTACCAGTTGGAAAAGGATAGTAATATACACGAAAACACCAAAAACTCACACATAGGCTATAGACCTAAGTCTACATTTTACCCCACCAGAAACAGAGGGAATATATTAGAACAATTTCACAAGAGAGTGGAGGAAGACTTAGTGGCACTGAAGTCACAGGGAAAAAGCCATAGAGAGAACCTTACAGCTAGACAGAAAGCTGGTCTAAAACTTCTGAAGCAAAGGGTTGATGTGGTAATAAAGAATTCGGACAAGGGAGGCTCCATTGTAATCATGGATAGAAGCTCCTATGTCCAAGAGGCATTGAGACAACTCAATGATGAGGAGGTGTACCTTGTGTTACGGGGGAACCCGGTTTTGTCTTTCCAAAAAGAGATGAGGAGTTTGCTGGACGACGGGCTGGAGCTTGGGATAATAGATCCGGATACCTTTGATTACTTAATGGTGGAGGAGCCGGTCACTCCGATCTTCCACCATTTGCCAAAGGTGCATAAGACCTTGGAGGATGTCAAGGGACGCCCAATAGTGTCTGGTATAGGTTCTCTTTTTGAGAACCTGTCTAACTGGATAGAATCCCTGCTCCAGCCCGTCGTCTGGAAACTGCCATCATTTCTAAGAGATACCAAGCACTTGTTAAATTTAACAGAAGAATTGGCTTGGGAGTCAAATTATAACTGGCTCACCATAGACGTGGTGGGACTGTATTCAGCTATCCCCCACAAGGAAGGCCTTGAAGCTGTTAAATATATGTTAGACAGCTTCAGTGATTACGACACCAACCTTAAAAGTTATATTTTGCGAACACTCCTATTTCTATTAACTCATAACTATTTTGAGTTTGATGGCTTGTTTTATCTGCAGAGACGTGGGACAGCCATGGGGGCAAAATTTGCCCCGGCCTTTGCAAACATCTATATGGGCTGGTGGGAGCTGTCCCACGTCTATGCAGATGACAATCCCTTCAGAGACTCAATTGTAGCATACAAGCGCTACATTGACGATTTGATAATGGTTTGGTCAGGTACGGAAGCAGAGAGTGTATCCTTTATGGAATACCTAAACTGCAATAGAGCTGGTTTGCAGTTTACTTATGCCTTTGATACCAAGAAAGTACCATATTTAGATGTTGAATTGGAAGGGGATAGAGCAGAGGGTGTAGTAATATCTACCCTGTATGTAAAACCAATTACGGCTAATGCATTCCTCCATGCGAGGAGCTGTCATCCACGCCATATGAACTATGGAGTGGCAAAGGGACAGTTCATAAGGCTGAAACGCAACTGCTCTAGAGAAGTAGATTATCAAGTAGAAAGTAAGTTGTTATGGAAAAAACTTAAGGCCAGGGGTTACCCAGATGGGCCTTTACGAAAGGCCTGCTATGATGTACAAAAAATCTCTAGGGCAGATCTACTCAAGCCAAAAGCATCAGGTGCAACAAAAAGGCAAAGTGAGATTACATTTGTGACCAACTACTCAAATCAGTACAGGGAGGTTTGTGAGATTATCAAGAAAAATTTGCCAATCCTAAGGGCAGATGAAGCATTGAAAGGAGTGATAGATAAAGGTTGCCAATTTGTTTCAAAAAGAAACTTAACAATAGGCAACATTGTGTCACCCAGTGCCCTTAAGAAATCACAGAAGGAAAGCAGTTGGCTTAGCTGTAAGGGACATTATAAATGTGGATCACATGGCTGCACTGCATGTGGATATACTACATGTGGTAAGGTGTTTCAGTCATGCTACACGCAACGAGTTTTTGACTGTAACTACTGTACTAATTGTCGTTCTGAATTTGCAATTTATGCAATCACCTGCACATTTAGTCAGAAGCAGTATATAGGGTGCACGACACGAGAGACACGTGAACGGATACGTGAACATTTGAATGACATTGAGAAAGGGAGAACAGCAACAGGGGCATCTAAGCACTTTATCTATGAACATGGAGGTAGTGTCAAAACATTTACCTGGATGATTATAGATATTATCAAAAACAAACCTAGAGGAGGCAGTAGAGCAAAGGAGCTATATAAAAAGGAGGCTTTCTGGATCTTCAAATTGAACACACGAATGCCGAATGGCCTAAATATTGAGACTGATCTCATTAATCACTGGCAATAAATAAATTGAGAATCTAATATATAACAAAGGTACTGTGTTCCATTTGTATTTTCCAATCAGCCCCCAAGTTATGCCAACGAATAGATAAAAAACACTACTCTAAGGGTAACATCATAATAGACATCACTGATAACAACTAGGAGGGATTAGAAGATGCCCCCACCTTTGATACCTGAACAGTAATTCTGTTTGATAAACCCACAATAATAATAATAACAATGGGGAATATGTGTGTACAAATACATAGGAACATATATAAGATTGAGTTATGTCAAATTATGGAAATATATGTAATGAGAGTAGGAAGATAGAATGCTAAAGATAGCAATGGGAGTTGTAAAAATAAAATAAAAGCAAACAATGTATTTTAACAACATTGCTAATCAGTTAGAAGCATTGGCAATCATTGCAAATGAATTGTGCATATATGTTATCTTATCTAACATTACTAAATAGTATATCAATCGGTTTATATAATAAAATATCCTTTAGGTGAGCACCAGTAAGTAACCAGTTTCCTCAGACAAATAGGGAAAAGAAATTAGGAATACTTAACACAGACAACCAATCAACACAAAGGGAGTGAAATAAAAGACACCAATTGGTTATGACAAGTAGAGTCTATGATTAAGGCTAACTGAAGCCGAAACATGTTAGACATGTCTATCAGATTTGTGCTGTGTTTTTAAGAATATGCTATGTTTTAAGAAGAAGTAATAAAGTAATTTTTTAAGTTTTACACCTGTGCCGTTATCTTTTGGTATGTGGGTGGTGGGTTGTAATGTTGGGTGGGGGGTATTGTATGTTTTTTTTTACAGGCAAAAGAGCTGAACTTCTTGGGGCATGCCCCGCAAAGGGCCCTGTTCAGGGCTGGTAATGTAAAAGAGCTTTTAACTTTAGTAATTTAGAATAGGGTAGGGCATTTTTTATTTTGGGGGGCTTTGTTATTTTATTAGGGGGCTTAGCCTAGGTGTAATTAGTTTAAAATTGTTGTAATATTTTTCTTATGTTTGTAAATATTTTTTTATTTTTTGTAACTTAGTTCTTTTTTATTTTTTGTACTTTAGTTAGTTTATTTCATTGTAGTTATTTGTAGATATTGTATTTAATTAATGTATTGATAGTGTAGTGTTAGGTTTAATTGTAGGTAATTGTAGGTATTTTATTTAATTAATTTAATGATAGTATAGTGTTAGGTTTAATTGTAACTTAGGTTAGGATTTATTTTACAGGTAATTTTGTAATTATTTTAACTAGGTAACTATTAAATAGTTCTTAACTATTTAATAGATATTGTACCTGGTTAAAATAATTACAAAGTTGCCTGTAAAATAAATATTAATCCTAAAATAGCTACAATGTAATTATAATTTATATTGTAGCTATATTAGGGTTTATTTTACAGGTAAGTATTTAGCTTTAAATAGGAATAATTTATTTAATAAGAGTTAATTTATTTCGTTAGATTAAAATTATATTTAACTTAGGGGGGTGTTAGTGTTAGGGTTAGACTTAGCTTTAGGGGTTAATACATTTATTAGAAAAGCGGTGAGCTCTGGTCGGCAGATTAGGGGTTAATGTTTGAAGTTAGGTGTCAGCGATGTTAGGGAGGGTAGATTAGGGGTTAATACTATTTATTATAGGGTTAGTGAGGCGGATTAGGGGTTAATAACTTTATTATAGTAGCGGTGCGGTCCGCTCGGCAGATTAGGGGTTAATAAGTGTATTTAGGTGGAGGCGACGTTGTGGGAGGCAGATTAGGGGTTAATAAATATAATATAGGGGTTGGCGGTGTTAGGGGCAGCAGATTAGGGGTACATAAGGATAACGTAGGTGGCGGCGGTTTACGGAGCGGTAGATTAGGGGTTAAAAATAATATGCAGGGGTCAGCGATAGCGGGGGCGGCAGATTAGGGGTAAATAAGTGTAAGGTTAGGGGAGTTTAGACTCGGGGTACATGTTAGAGTGTTAGGTGCAGACGTAGGAAGTGTTTACGCATAGCAAACAATGGAGCTGCGTTAGGAGCTGAACGCGGCTTTTTTGCAGGTGTTAGGTTTTTTTCAGCTCAAACAGCCCCATTGTTTCCTATGGGGGAATCGTGCACGAGCACGTTTTTGAGGCTGGCCGCGTCAGTAAGCAACTCTGGTATTGAGAGTTGAAGCTGCGTTAAATATGCTCTACGCTCCTTTTTTGGAGCCTAACGCAGCCTTTATGTGGACTCTCAATACCAGAGTTATTTTTATGGTGCGGCCAGAAAAAAGCCGGCGTTAGCTACGCGGGTCCTTACCGACAAAACTCTAAATCTAGCCGTTAATTTCTTCCTCTTTTATCATTTTTTTCCAATCTAAAAGATCATCTTGTGAAAGCACAGTCACTGTAGATTGTATCTTGTGGACTACTTTCGGATCATAACTTCATGATATCAACTTGTGTGACAACTCTTTGTGATACTCTGTGTGCCAAGAGATTACAAGATAGATGCTGCTCCATTCATTATAAGGCAAAGACTTGAAACTCATAGATGTGATAAGGAACAAGTACAAACTATTTTAAATTCTGCAATTTTCAAGTTGGGATGCTGCAATAAGTTTTTTTTGTCTGCAAGAAATTAGTTTCATGAATTGGTTTGATTATAGGCCTCTATTACAATATGCATTTGTAATAATATTTGGTCTATTTGATACATGATACATATAAAAATTGATTATAATCTAGAATAAAAAAAACAAAAACAATTTAAATAGTGATACCATACACAACATTCTGTATTCTATTTGTCTTTCTTATCTTTCAAAAATAAATCATACCTGGGTGTGAAATGTAATTTTTGACAGTCTTATATAGATTTAGCACGCTCTATCAACATATAGGGGTAGATTTATCATACCCCTGGTGGACATGATTCGCTATATCAAATAACGCTGTAGCATTTAACAAGGTCCAAGCATTTCTGGTGAAATACTTGTGCAATGCCACCCCCTTCAATTTCGGCCGCTAGCAGGGGTGTCAATCATCCCCATCCTATCTGATCGGAATGACTGCAGTCCGACACCTAAAAGGTGGCGGACGAGTTAAGGAGCAGTGGTCTTAATCCTATTTCTGGCAAGCAAAAAAAGTAGCATCGGCTGCTTAATAAATATAACCCTCTAGTCTGTGACTATATTGTCATCACAATATCTGGTAGATGTGAGTGTATGTATAATCTAGCCGTTAGATGGTAGAGTGAATAATTAGATGCTAAACATTTGATACAATGTATTTGCCAATACTGTTATTGCCTCTTTAAGAAGCTCCTTTTTGCAAGACCTTATGGTGGATGCTTGTGCCTTTAAGAGTCAGCTTTGTTCTTGTTCCATTAGATTTGTCCATCTGTCAGTCACATATCTGTGGGAGTTCCGTCCACTGCTGTGATGTCTGTCTGACTAATTGGTTTCATATGAGATGAGGAAAGGAAAACACTGGGTCTCACGGTAAATCAAATGGTTTATTATGGAGCAAGCTTCAATAAACACACACCTGTATCCTTATAAGGCTTGTTCAGTGGCCTAATCTTTGCATTATCTTATGTTAACATTGTCTGTGCAATTATAATCTGTTATTTGGTTTTCTACAGCCTTTGTCTGCATTTTTTTTTATTGAGGGCAAACATATACAATAAAGCATACAAAGTTGAAGAGTGTTTTTTACATAAAAAATTACAAAGTATGCCAATGCAACAGAAGATAATTCTAGACAAGTAAAACAATAGTCCTTTTTTTTATCCCCTTTTGAAAAGCAATATAGGTCACTCATGGGCCTTGAAAAAAAACATATTCTTGATAAGTATTGGGGTTATATTGAGGGAGGTTACCTATGGACCCTCAATTTGTGAGATCTTAAAATTAGCATATAATATAATAAAGTAAAGAAAAGGCTACTTTTGGACCTCCTGATAATAACAACTAAAAACAAAGTATATAGTAATATCAATGGTCACTCTAGGACCTGTTATAATGAAAGAAAAATGTATATACTGACATCAGAACCTCAGAAATAAAGAAATTAGTATACTAACTTAAAACCATAGAGTAAAAAATGATGGGTATATTGAAATACTTGAAATGGTGTATGCAAATATATGGGACTCTGCGGTACATGTATTTGCTTTGATTCCATAAGTACTTTAGATAAATAGTTGTATTAAATTTGAACAGAAGTTTACTTCTAAGCATTAAACCATTGTTAAATATTTTTATAAAAGAAGGAGATGAGAGCAGTATTAGAGCCAGGGAATAATAGTAAAAAATAAAGGGATATCTTTATAGGAAGCCTGTAGTTTTTATATGGGCTTATTTGACATGTTAGTTTTCTTAAGATGGGTTTCCAAAATATCTAGATAACATAAAATCTTTCTGTAGCCTACAATCCTGGCCACTGATGGCAGGCCACAAAATCATCCATATATAAAGACCATAAAGATATATGGGTTGCATATATTAATGTGACTAAACCCTAACATAGGTACCCTCAAAGTCTATTCCCAGCCTTAAATAAAAAAAAGAAAAATGTATGCATTACAAACATAAGTATGGTCATATACAAAAACTGAAATATTAATAACGTTAGAAGACTTAACAAGAGTCCCATCTGCAGAAAATAGAAGGCTATAAAACTACATGCTTGCAGGGTAACAGTGTATAAATGCTTATATAGGATTATTCTAATGTTCAACACAGATCTTTGTCTATCAGGCTAAACATGTAACAGTAAAAAACCATGAATAAAAAAAAAGACAAAAATCTAATGTTAACTTATTAACGCATTGAACCAGTATAAGTAGTATTTCTGAGCAGTCTGCCATATAATGTGAGAATGCAGTAAACATATTAGTCATGACAGAAATTAACCCACTCCTGCTTTAAAAGTCTTTTGCAAGGCATACTCAAGCAGAGTCCCATTTAGATAGTAAAAAGTCCAGGAGAGGACCTCTTACTAGGTGGTTTATGTAAAGTGTGTGTGGAGAACAGCTAGGTGATTTGCCTCGCTGTAGAAAAAACTTCTTCTTTTGATCGAGTCGGCCATTGTTGTTGCGACTCACGTCTCTGTGCATGCACTTCAGAAAACAATATGTAAGTTAATCTAATACCGCGAATATCCCTTGATCAATGCAATGTACAATGCAGATTGATAGTTGACAGAGGGGTCTCAATAGTGCAATTAAGAGGTTTTTGCTGCCCCTGGATGTCATTGGTTTCTGTATATGCCGTCTCACAGTCAGCAGTTTAACTTAAGATTTATCATTTATCTTGACTTGTGCTGCACTGAGCTGTTTGTTATCTCTCCTCTGTGACACTGTAACGCCGCGCCACTCAAGCCGTTGCTAGGGGCGCAGCGTCTCCTTCCCTACTCGTTGCCATGGGCTGTGTCAGGTCCGGAGGCGTGCGGCGCTGAAGTCATTGCCGCACACTCCTCTTTCTCTCATTCCGGTCCTGACGCCTGGGCGCGAATCCTGCGCCTATTTAAATGCTGTCTTATCGATCTATCACTGCCTAAGTATAGGTGTTACCTTGTATGCTCCTGGGTGTGATAGATTGTTTATTCTCTGATTGCCTTTTTGTTGTTGAACTCTGCTTGCCTGACTACTCTGCCTGTTAATCCCTAAATTGCTGTATTGATTTACTGCTGCTGAACTCTGCTTGCCTGACTACTCTGCCTGTTAACCCCTAAATTGCTGTATTGATTTACTGCTGCTGAACTCTGCTTGCCTGACTACTCTGCCTGTTAACCCCTTAATTGCTGGACTGCTTTACTGTTGCCAAATCCTGCCTGCCTGACCATTCTAGTGGTGTGCTCTTGGACTACTTTACTGTTCCCAAATCATGCCTGCCTGGCCATTCTAGTGATGTGCCCTTGGATTGCTTTACTGTTTCCAGATGTTGCCTGCCTGACCATTCTAGTTGTGTGCTCTTGGACTGCTTTGCTGTTGCCAAACCCTGCCTGCCTGACCATTCTAGTGGTTTGTCCTTGGACTGCTCTGCCGTTCCCACTGTGGACTGTCCTCCTGTGGTGAGTGCCGCCTTCCTCATCTTACTAACTTTCTCTGCTCTGGGATATTCCCTTTCATTCCGGCTCGACACCGGGATAACAAGACTACTGGCCGAGTTCTGTCTGATAGAGGAGTAACCCACGAGCATTACAGACACTTAGTTCAGGTGCTTGTGGGTAAGATAGCCTTGCAAACAGTGATAATAGCAGATTTTCTAGCCTGTCAAGGCGCTCATTTACAGCTTGTATAAAAGTGACATTTGGTAAAGCAGGCATTGTTATAGTCCGTTCAATAAGTAGGTGTAAAGAAGCAGGACAAGATGCAGGCTTTTCCTTGATTTTGGTGCTGGTGTTCATACAAAGCAACCCTAGGGTAGCAGTCACTTTCGACTGCAATGCCAGGTAAACCGGAGAGGGAGTGTTTGAGGTGGAAAAGATGGCCGTCACCTTAGGCCTCAACAGGTCCGTTTCTACACACTGGATTAATCAATACAGCAAATTATTCAATCTGGCCGAAGACCATATCTGTAGTTAGCTTTCCAGAGGATAGAAATATAAAGGATGCAGTAAAATCACTATGATAATAGGCGGATTATCGTGATCGTCACAGCAGCTGCAGAAATTGCAACTAACCAGAGCCGCTGCCCAGACACGCCCTTTTGTCTGCATTTTTATATGTAACCTGGCCTGGATCATTCATCTAGTAATCACCTTGTTTCCAAGTTTTGCAAGTACATGATTGCTGTTAATTTACCTGCTTAAGTTCTAACTACTTCTCATTTGCTTCATGTGTTCATCCACAAGCTCTGCAAGTGGATATTTATTGTCTTTTCAACATATCACACTCTTGATTTATTTCTGCACAAGGTACGTGCATAAGTTTGCATACATTGGATATCTATGTGATTTTAAACTTGTCTCTAATCCCTGTAAACTGCTGTATTATATTTTGCTGACAGGGCCGGATTGGGCCGCCGGGATACCGGGAAAAATCATGGTGGGCCAGCAGAGGCTGGGCCAGCTGCAGAAGTGTGTGGAGAGCAGCAAAGTTGTGTGACTCACTTGTGAGGGAGTGCAGCAGCAGAGAGCCCGGTAATCCTACTGAGGGCATTCTAACAGATTCAGTATCCCCCATTAGAATCTGTATCCCTGTCTCTCGCTGCATTTGCTTTCAGCCCCTCCCCTTTCTCACAGTGTAAAGCTACCATTTTCAGTAAAGGTGGATTAGCTGGATCAGACGTTAGCTCAGTAACATATATATATATATATATATATATATATGTGTGTGTGTTACTGAGCTAACGTCTGATCCAGCTTATCCACCTTTACTGACAATGGTAGCTTTGCACTGTGAAAAAGGAGAGGGGGGCGGGCTGAAAACAAGTGCGGCGAGAGACAGGAATTTCAGATTCTGTTGGAACGCCCTCAGTAGGATTACTGGGTGGGCGATTCAACACAGGTAAACCAGGACCCCCTGCTCCTAAGACCTGGACCATGCCCCTGGCACATAGTCTGTCAGTGACCTCACTCACTGGCATAGTTGGCTGGGCTGGAGGGGGGGCGGGGCTGGGCCGTCTATACAAATTTCCAGGGCCGGTCTGATTTCCCAGTCTGGCCCTGTTTGCTGACTACTTCAGTTTGAAATGTACTACTCACTGTCTCAGTGTCTAGTCTGCATTCAAGAAATCACCTGTGATTGAAATTCATTTTGAAGCTCTTATACTATATTACAGTGTCAAAACCAATTCTGCTTTCTGCAGCCTTGAACTCTCTGTTTGCAACTCCTCTACAATGAACCATTGTCAACATCCATACTGTTCTCTGCAGCCTTGTTCTGTTTCTAACCTGATTTCAGTTATATATTTCAGCAAGTTGTATTCATCCTGCATTGTTTCCAGTCTACTAATCTAAACTACAACTTTACTATTCACCATCCTGTACCCTGCCCCACAGTCTAGAGGCCAGGTGTGTTCATGTCTTACCACTGCACTGAGGGTCTGCTTCCAGACTGGTATGTCTTCATGTCAGGGCAGTATTAGCCAATTTCATTTAAAAAATTGCATACAGGTTTTTCTTTGAATTAAATATTACCCAATGACATTTAATTTGTGTCTGTAAATTGAAACTGTTTGCCAGGTGTGAAAGGCTGTGATTACGGCTAATGCCGAAACATGTAAGCCTTTTTTGATACTACAGCACCTTTTGTTGCTTTGAGTTTCCATGCTGGACTTAAGTTTTTAAATGGATTAAAAATATGTAGGATTTTACAAGATGGATTTTACCAATTTGTTGTTTCATCTTGATTGCTAGTGATCTGTCTTTTATTACTGGATGGGTAGCCGGCTGGCCTCCTTTTGTGATTCACTCCTACGTATTATGGATATATCATCGGCAAAGTTGAGACCAGTCAGATGCAGGTGGGTTTAAATTCCTAGAAGACAAACAAGTCCGCGTAGGATAGGGGACTCCTTGCAAAGTGATCATGGGACACACATAAGTATTCAAATGAGTAAGTGTTATTTCTTGCCTATGTTTGATGTTTATGAAACAGTCTTCAACAGGAAGAATTTTTCACTGCACAAGTTGAGGACAAGCTGTATGATTTTTGCACTGTACATTTTTAGACTTTGCTTTATCTGAAAAATAAATCATTGCCATATACTTTTTTAAAGTAATCTGTGTGCATCACTATAATGATTTTACAGCAACTACTTACTGCACCACCAATTTTGAACTTTAATTATTCTCTTTTTTCTGCCGTCCTTGCCTTATTTTGTTTACATTATTTATTTTTATGTCTTACGCTTAAAATGAATTGTTTTACGTGCACAGTATTATAGACACTAAGAACAGATCCCGTCAGGCCAAGTAAATAGATAAAGTAAAGTACTATCTGATCTGATTGGTGTTCTGATCAATACACCAATAAACCATTCACAGATGGCAATAAATGTGCAGTACACAAAATCAACATTTAATGACTTTCATTTCATCACACCAGTGTGAGCTCCGTTAACAAAGTTATCCAAGTGAACCTTGGATGCACCATATATTAAATCAGTTATATAACCAGTAAAATATTAAAAGGCTCCACTGAAAGCTATATGCTCTATAGTACACTGAAACATTAACTTCAAAATGATTTATTCCCATTTTTTTTCAGTTTACAAGACATCACCTGTAAATAAAGAGATCTGTTTTCTTTTTATTGTTTAAAACCTTTCACACTAATGGTCAGAAATATTTTCATATATCCTATATAACTGTTGTTGTAGAACATGTTAGAACTCTTCAAATTAATATAAATAAATATATATATATATATATATATATATATATATACAGTATATAATGTTAAATAATAATCATCTAAAAGAATTTCAAAAGAATTAAAAAAGAATTAAAAAAATTGTCTAAAAAAGTAAAGAGTACACAAAAAAGAGAATGGTAAAAACTCAACACAGAAATATAAAGTGTGTGTCATATATATTAGTTTTGAAAGATATAGCTGCATGCATGTAACAGCGGTCATCTCTTCCATAGCATTTTAATCAAGTACTATTATTTATGAATGACTAGAGCAATAGTGTTCTGTCAGACAGTCATCTTTTCTATTACTCTAGCCTCTCCTGGCCTTTTTATGATCATCTGTGAAATCAACTGTGTCTGAAAGAAAGTTGTCTGCAGTAAATTTATTTATTGAAAAGTAGAGGCAAGTCTCTCTGAAAAGAAAGATGAGCACATAAAAGGGATCAATTTAAAGAAAAAAAAAAACTGACTATTTTAATGAAATCTATAACATTCTTTATCTTTTAACGACGAGACAACGTTGCTAGATTATCAGTATACTGTTAAAGCAGCAGTATATAAAGGCATTTAAATTGGCGTACAAGTTTAAGTTTAAAAATAATTAGACTTTGTTGATTGGTTATGTTCTTCTTTGCATCTTGGGAAAGTGATAAAGGCTTGGCAACCTCCTCTGATTTCCACTGCTTTCCAAATGCACAATTTATTAATTGTTGTATCCACCCCACATCCACTCCAGACTGTTTGGATGCATACCTATAGCTAACATAGACAAATATATACACCTACCCCTCTTTCTCCAGTTCCACCTTCCCACCTTAAAGGGACAGTCTACACCAGAATTGTTATTATTTAAAAAAGGATAGATAATCCCTTTATTACCCATTCATCAGTTTTGCATAACCAACACAGTTATATTAATATATGTTTTACCTCTGTAATTACCTTGTATCTAAACCTCTGCAGACTGCCCCCTATCTTAGGTCTTTTGACAGACATACAGTTTAGCCAATCAGTGCAGACTCCTAAATAACTTCACGGGAGTGAGCACAATGTTATCTATATGACACACATGAACTAGTACTGTCTAACTGTGAAAAACTTTCAAAATGCTCTGAGCTAGGAGGCGGTTTTCAATGGTTTAGAAATCAGTTTGAGCCTTCCTAGGTTTAGCTTTTAAAAATACCACTCAGGGAACAAAGCAAATTTGATGATAAAAGTAAATTGGAAAGTTGTTTAAAATTTCATTCCCTATCTGAATCATGAAAGTTTAATTTTGACTAGACTGTCCCTTTAATGTTGTGCACAGTAGAAGTAATCAGAAGCTTACCCAGTATGGGGTCTCTCAGTCTTCTGCCCTGTTTGTTTGTTTCTCAGGAAAGAGTAAGGGTGAGAAGGCTACTTCTACTTCTCTTTCCCTCTGGTTGAGAAGTATGATTCGTTTTGCTTAAGAGACTGCTGGACAGCAGGCCTCCTGAGAGAATTACTGCTCATTTCACTAGGGCTGTCTCCTCTTCTTGTGTTTTCTAAAATGAAGCTTCTGTGTAACAGATTTGCAAGGCTGCAACTTGGTTCTCTATGCATACTTTTATAAATGTGATACTTTTCCTAGGCTGAGGCCTCTTTTGGGAAAAAAGGTTCTTCAAGAGGTGGTACCTTTTGTTTAGGTCTGCCTGTCTTGTTCTCCCTCCAAGCTGTAATTCTGTCAGTTTTCCTGGTAGACATCTAACGCCCATGCCTGTCTTTATGACTCAATGGAATAACACTGATTTTCACTTGAGTTTAAAAATACTTTACAAAAGACTGTGACAGAGCTGTTACCAGCTATTCCCAGACCTAAGAAGCACAAACATAAATTTGGAAATTTGTCTCATACTCCCTGTCACTCTCAGGGAACTGAGCATTTAGCTCTGTTACCATCTAGTTTACAGTCCTCTGAATCTGAAGACTCATTTTCTGACTCCTCTGAGGGTGAAATCTCCTCTGGTGACCCTGACCTGAGAACTAAAACAGAGCCTGATTTAACTTTCAGATTTAGATAGGGTCATATCCTTTCCTTCTACAGGAATCTCTGAACATCCTAGAAATCTCAGAATAGAATCCAGAAATGTCAAAATCTGTAAATAAGTTAAACCATGTTTTTAAAGATCCGCCAAAGGTTCTCCAGGGTTTTGAAGCTCCTGACTTAGTGATGGATTACATTGCTAAGGAATGGAAGAAACCTGGCATTCCTTTTACTTATTCTAACAGATTCAATAAGTTGTATCCTCTTGCAGAAAATAATTGATCTGTCTGGGAGGTGGTTACTAAACTAGTCTATTTAAACTCTTGCAAAATGTACAACTATTCCCATGGAGTATAGTTCCTCATTTAAAGATCCAATGGACTGAAAATAAGAGTTTTTTTTACTATGAAAATTATTTTCTCAATCATCTCTGCAGCTTAGACCAGCAATCCCAGTCACTTGTTTGGCTGCTGCCGTTTCTTTTTGGTGTGACTCTCTTCCTCAGATGCTTCCTGAACAGTCATCTGAAGGTGTCCGTAACTGCATTAAAGTACTTAAGATGTCTAATGTGTTTATTTGCAATGCAGTTTTTCACATTATTAAAATTGATGTTAAAAATACGTCCATTGCTATTCGGTTAAGGAGAGTCTTATGGCTTAAATCCTGGTCTGTTGATCAGGGGGTCTATTTATTATGTTTGTGCGACATGATCCGATCAGCGGATCATGTCCAACAGACATCGCTGAATGCGGAGAGCAATATGCTCTCCACATTTAGCATTGCACCAGCAGCTCTTAAACTGCTGGCGCAACGATGCCCCCTGCAGATTTGTGCCAATCGGCCGCTCACAGGGGGTGTCAATCAACCTGATCATATTTGATCAGGTTGAATTGCGGCAATGTCTGTCCGTCTCCTCAGAGCAGTCTTTAGACCTGCCATACGGAGCTTGATAGATAGGCCCCATGGTCTCTAAGAATAGACTTTTGTCAAGTCCCTTTGAGTGTAAATTGCCTTTTGGATCTAAACTAGACTCTAAGAACTCAAACTAATCCTTGTTGTACCTTTTCCTCTGCCAGAGATCAGAAGTCCCCTTCCAACCAAAGATCTGATTCCTCCAAAACTTCCTTGAAACCAGGATTCTCCTGGTCCAAGAGTAAACAGTCCAAAAAAACTTATCTCTAATTAGAAGTCAGCTTGAAGGGATGGCCCCCTTTCCAGAGAATTCTCTGGTAGGGGCAGATTGATTCAATTTCAGGAAACCTGTGCAGATCGGTTCAAGTTCCCTGGGTTCTCAATATTATTTTCCAGTGTTACTGCATATGATTTCACACCAGGCCTTCCTAGGATCGGTTTAATCTGTCTCACATTCCAAAGGAGCCTCAAAAGGTAGCCACATTTTTTCAATGTGTTCAGGATTTAGTTATAGAATTTGGGAGCAATGCAACCAGTCCAAGTTTCTCAACAGGGCAGAGGTTTTTATTCCAACCTCTTTATTGTTCCAAACAAGGAGAACTCATATTGTCTCATTCTGGATCTAAAGTCCCTGAATAGATTTGTCCGAGTTCCTTCTTTCAAGATGGAGACAAAATCAAACAATTTGCCCCTGGTACAAAAAGGCCAATTTAAGACAACTATAGATTTGAAGGTTGCTTATCTACACATCCCAATTCACAAAGACCATTTCCAATTTTTAAGGTTTGCTTTTCTCAACAAGCATTATCAATTTGTGGCTCTACTATTTGGTTTAGCCACTGCCCTTTGCATCTTTACAAAGGTTTTAGGGGCTATGTTGGCAATAATCAGATAACAGGGGATCTGTATTGCTCCTTATTTGGATGATATCCTTTTCCCTGGCATCCTCTCATACCCAGAGGGTAATTTCCTTCCTTCAAGCTCATGGATGGAACATCAATATTCCCAAAAGTTTATTAATCCCAACTACAAAAGTAGTGTTACTTCGATTGATAATAGTCTCTGTTCAAATGCCTTTATTTCTCAAAGAAGCTAACAAACTGCAAAAAGCCTGTTGGTCTCTACAGATTCATTCCCCATCTATAGCACACTGTATTGAAGTAGTGGGTCTTATGGTAGTGGCTTCATATGCAGTACCATTTGCTCATTTTCATCTTCATCTCCTTCATCTATCAATGCTACATCAGTGGTCAAAGGATTATTTTTATCTAGAGCAGAAAATAGAGCTCTGTCAAACAGTCTCTCTCATGGTGGAGGGACAGTCCTTTTTTACCCTTGGAGTCTCTTTTCTTTGGCCTACTTGGACTGTGCTCACTACATGTTGGGGAGCTGTTTGGGAGTCCTGGAGGGTGCAGGGAGTGTGGTCTCCTCAAGAGGCGAGGTCACCCATCAACATTCTAGAGCTTCATTCGATCCTTCAAGCTCTTCCCACTTGGCCCCTTCTCATTCACATGATTAAGGGGTAACACCCCGAAATGTTGTGGACTTTCTGTGCCATAATAAACTTGGTTATTATCCATGCTGCTGCCTGTTTTGTGTTTATCCCTTCTCAGATAGGAAAGAATAATTTGTCTTCAGTAAGACAACATCACAGCTGTAGCTTACATCAATCATCAAGGAGGGATTCAGAGTCCCCTTGCCATGCAAGAAGTTTCACATACTGTCTTGGGCAGAAAAACTACTGTACACTGTCTGCTTTTCACATTCTGGGAGTAAACAACTGGGAAGCAGATTACTTAAGCCATCAGTTTGTACATACAAGAGAATGGTCTCTTCATTAGGACTGTTCAATCAACTAGTCCTAAGATGGGGTCTTCCAGAAAAAGACCTTATGGCATCAAAACTGAACCACAAACTTCAGGTTTAGTGCACAAAGTCAAGAGATCCAAGAGCTCAAATAAGCAATGCTCTAGTTTGTCCTTGGAACTTTCATTTGTCCTATCTATTTCCCATTTGTTCTTCTTCCAAGAGTCATAGCAAGAATCAAACATGAATTAGCGTCAGTAATCCTCATAGCTCCTGCTTGGCCATGCAGAACTTGGTATGCGGACCTCATTCAGATGTCATCCTCCCCTCCTTGGATTCTTCCTCTCAGGGAGGACCTACTGTCCCAAGGTCCCATTTATGATCAGGACCTCCAATTTCTGAATTTGATGGCATAGCGGTTGAACGCCTAATCCTCAAGAGTAGAGGTTTCCCAGATTCTGTAATATCTACTCTTCTGCAAGCCAAAATATTTACCATAAAATTTGGAAATCTTATTTTCTTTGGTGTTTTTCTAAAGGTTTCTCTTGCAAATCATTTAGAATCCCACAGTTTATCGGCTAGCTCATTAAAAGATGAAATGTCTCCCTTGTCTGTATTGTTTCTTAAAAAGTTTACTAAGTTGCCTGATGTTCAAACGTTTGTTCAGGCCCTGTTGAGAATTTGCCATTTGTCATTAGGCCTTTTTCTCTACGTTGGAATATTAATCTGATTTTATCTCTTTTGTGAGGTCCTCATTTTGAACCTATGCATAAGTTGGATCAATAATTGTTGTTTAGAATGTTTATTTTCTTCTAGCCATATCTTCAGCTAGACAAGTTTCTGAACTCTCAGCTCTTTTTTTCTGATTCCTTCCCTTTTTGTTTTTTCACCAAGATAAAGCAGTTTTCAGAACCAAATATTACTTACTTCCAAAGGTTGTGTCTTCTGAGAACATTAACCAGGAAATTGTTGTTCCTTCTCTGTGCCCTAATTCTTCCAATTCTAACGAATATCTTCTACACAATTTGGATGTGGTTATAGCCTTAAAATATTATTTTCAGGCTATCAAAGATTTGAAACTGACCTCTAGCTTTGCAATAGAAGGGTCAAAAGGCCACAGCAGTGACTTTAGCTTCATGACTGAAGCAGACAATACGTAAAGCTGACTTGTTTGTGGGAAAACTGCCTCCAAAATGAGTTACCACACATTCCACTAGATCTGTATCTACTTCTTGGGCATTCAAAGGTGAGGCTTCATTGGAACAGATTTGCAAAACGGCAACTTGGTCTTCTCTTAATACATTTTCCAAATGTCACCGTTTTTATGATTATGCTTCTTCTGAAGCTGCTTTTGGCAGAAAAGTCCTTCAAGCCACAGTGTCTGGCAAATAGGAACTTCCTTTTATTTGTTCCACAAATTTGTTCTTATGCAATTTTGTTTTTTTATTTTAAACATGTATTATTGAATAGTTTCAGCATTGCAATACAATATATTTTCAATTAGCGTTGCAAATACAGAATTTTTGTACAATAAATGAAGATCATTTGGTGATACATTTGTTTGACAAAACAATATTAACAGTTATTAGAATAAACATATTCCTCCCAAATAAATTTAATAGAGTAATAGTCATCTAATTAATGCAATTGTAAATAGTGGTGTTTCTTAAGTAACAGTGTGAAAGTAACGTGTGTAACCCAATCTTCTATTGAAGGGATTGTTTCCTTTTTCCATAGCCTAGGAATTAATTGTTTAGCACAATTTAGCATAAGGTGTAGTAGTTTAGATCTGAGTTTACATTTCAGGTTTGTAGTTTTGTGAAAGAGGCAAGTCAGAGGACTAAAAAGAATATCAGTTTGGAGTATTTTGTTTATTTCACTAAGTATTAGGGACCAGTATTTATACATTTTTGAGCTCCACCATATGTGCAGTGGTGAGCCTATTTGCCCACAACCTCTTCAACAGTTGGCGGCAGTTTTAGGGTACATCTGAGCTAATTTTTGAGGCATGTAATACCATTTACTGAGAAGTTTCATATTGGTTTCTCAAAATCTCATGGAAGAGGATAAAGAGTTCATCTGTGAAATGATGCTAAGCTACTCTTTTTCAGTGAATTTGGTGTCTAACTCCTCTTCCCATTTTTGTGTATATGTAGAAAGGGTACGAGAATGGTCCTGTAGGATTAATTTGTAAGATATGGATAGATATCCTTTAGTAGAATCTAATCTATAACAGAGGTTCTCAAATAGTGTCAGGTTTCTATTCATTTTATTGTTTCTGGGTGTGTGGAGATTAAATGGCTTAGTTGGTGATATTTGTACCAGTGGGCGAAATGTTGTATATTTAGGTTTAGTAGGTCTGTCCTAGGGCATGTTCTACCTTTATCTAAGACAGTGTAATAGGGAATTTAAGTATGCAGTGAGTTTGGTTAATCTGGGGTTATGCTATGCCTGTTGTCAAAGACAGGGTCTATGGCACTAGGAGTTAATGGAGAGGGATTCGAGGAGATAGTTGAATTTTTTTTCTTAAGCAAGCATTCCCATATTTTAAGTGTTTCAGTTGTTAGGGTGGAAAGAGTGTTTATATCTTTCTGATAGGGTATTTTTTTTATATATCTTTATTTACAAACCATCAGTGTAAATGGGTTAGACAATTTGTATTACATTTCCATTTCACCACACAGGAAGTTCAAGCTGTAGCAGCACTGTGTAAAAAGATTTTTATTAAAGCCAAAAAGTTAATACAAGGTATTAACTTTTTGGCTTTAATAAAAATCTTTTTACACAGTGCTGCTGCAGCTTGAACTTTCTATTTATTATTGTTTTTTTTTGGTATGGACCCAGGCAGCCTGCACAGATAAAAAACTTCACAGAGTGCTGAACAGTAACTTGCTGTTGGATTTCACCACACAGGGTGACTTTACTGAACAAGACAAAATGAAATAAGGAAACAACAGTATATAGTATTATTATATATCTAGAGCTGGTCCACTTTGGAATGTTGTTCAATAACTCGAACACCTCCTTGTTACACTGATGTTTTTTTTTTTGTTAATTAAATAAAATTAAACTAACAAAACAAACATACAGCATAAAAGAGAAACTAAATAAATAAACACTGGGTTCTTCCTCCAGCTCCTTCTCCACTCCCCCACCCCATAGTCCCTAAGAAATATTATGCACTATAACAAGCTTGAAGCACATAGTACCCAGAAAGGGTGCAAAAAGCTGTAATTGAGTCTCCTTGGGGTAACTTAATATAACATTCTTCCATTTAAAGAAAAAGCACTGAATTTGCATTTCTGTGGTCATTGAGTTATCCATTTGTTCCATAATTACTAGATTTTTTGTTTGATTTCCAGTATTTTAGAATCAGCATTCTGCCTACCATAATTATAGCCTTGAATTGACAGGGATTTAGATATTGACGTTCTTTTTGTCCATCTAGTAAAAAAAAGACATGGTTGGCCATTATTTGTACATAATTTTGGTTAGTCTTGTTTAGCCATTGGTTAATTTTGTACCAGAATTTCTTTATTTTAGGGCAGCCCCAAAAGCAATGAAAAATGTCTGCTTCTACTGCCTTACACTTATGGCAGAAAGCTCTTGTTTTATCTCAGCGAGCTTTAACTTTCGGGGTAACATAGGCCCTATTTATAAGTTTAGTGTGCGATTCTCTCCAAGAAGTGGAGAGAATTGCAGAGTCTAATGCACTAAAGCTCCTCTGTATAACCTCTGTTGTAGCCTGCCATGTCTGTGCAATTTTTTGGACCTTTGCTTGCCCTAAGAAATTCATAATTGTTTTGTATAGTAGAGATATTGAATATTTGCCTGCTCTAAAGAGGTTAAGTACTGGCGTCAAACTTTGCCAGTTATCCTCCTCTATGTTCTCAAGGTCAAATGCCTGAATATAATGTCGCGCCTGTAAAAAGGTGAAAAATTCTCTCTTTACTATCACAAATTCCTGTTTTACCTCCATAAACGACTTGCATCTCCCTGACCTTGGGTCTCTACGCTGGGATATTTGCAATAGTCACTTTAAAGCCCATTCTCTAATTTTTTTTTATTTGATTTTATAGCCGGTGGGAAATTGGGGTTACCCATAAAGGGCAGGAACTTGGAGAATCTATAGTCAATGTGGATCATTTTGAGTAATTTTTGCCAGGCAAGGATCACATTGCTAATGACTGGCAAAATGTTTAATTTTACCTGGCCATTTTCCGTGGGGGCAGTGTAAAAGTGCTTTCAATGAATATGGCTGAATTACATTTTACGTAATAGTCAACTCCGACTATCCAGTCTAATGCTATCTTCGTGATGCACACCAAGGTTTAAGCTTCAATGTCTGAAAGAGCTAAGCCTCCATCAATCCTAAAATGGGACAATGTTTTTAAAGCAATGGCTTTGCATTTCCCGTCCCACAAAAATTTAATGCATGCATGTTTGAATATATGTATCTCTTTCCTTTTAAGTAAAATTGGCAGATTTTGCATTAAATATAATAATTTAGGGAAAATCACCATCTTTATTAAGTTAACTTTACCTGACAAAGTTAATTGAAATTTAGTCCAGTTCTCCAAATCCTGTTTTATTTTATCAAAGATTGGTGGGTAGTTTAATTTATACCATTCATTGATATCTTTCGATAGTTTTATACCTAAGTACGAGAATGTCTCTTTTGCTTCTTTAAACTGGTACTGTAAATATGAATTTTTATGTTTTCTTAACCAGAAAATTTCTGTTTTGGATGAGTTAATTTTAAAGCCAGAAAAAGCACTGTAGCCCTGTAATATTTGTGTCAAGAAAGGGATATTTCTTTAAGTATTTGATATTAGGACCAAGAGATCATCTGCATATAAAGTGTAGTAACCTTCCTGGTGCCTATTTTGATCCCTTTAATCTCTTTTCTTAAATAGATGGCCAGAGATTCCAACGCCAAATTGAATAAATAAGGAGATAAAGGGCAACCCTGCTGAGCTACCTTAAATAACTTAAAATTTACTGAAGTGCTATCGTTTATAAAAATAGCAGCATTTGTGTAATTATGCATTGTGTGTATAAAATTAGAAAACACTCCCTCGACTCCAAACCTGAAGAGCACAGTAAACAAGTGGTCCCAGGTAATGGAGTCAAAGGCCTTTTCTGCATCCAGTGAAACTATTGCTGCATCTGTCCCTGTGGTCCCGTTCTTTTTTTAGCCTGTTCTTGGTAACTATTCAATATTAGTTGGATTCTTCTTAGATTACAAGAAGAATTTCTACCCGGCATGAAGCCGACTTGGTCTTTATGAATCAAGGGGCCAATAACTGTTTTGACTCTAGCAGCTATAATAGTCATAAGAACCTTATAGTCACTGTTTAATAATGATATTGGTCTGTAGGAGTTGAAATCTTCCTTATCTTTACCTTTTTTTAAGAATCAAACTGCTAGATTTAGAGTTCTGCGGCCAAAGGGGTGCGTTAGCTACGCATGCTTTTTTTCTCCAGCACCTTTTAAATACCGCTGGTATTTAGAGTTCACAGAAGGGCTGCGTTAGGCTCCAAAAAGGGAGCGTATAGCATAATTTACCGCCACTGCAACTCTCAATACCAGCGGTGCTTACGGACACGGCCAGCTTCAAAAACGTGCTCGTGCACGATTTCCCCATAGGAAACAATGGGGCCGTTTGAGATGAAAAAAAAACTAACACCTGCAAAAAAGCAGCGTTCAGCTCCTAACGCAGCCCCATTGTTTCCTATGGGAAAACACTTCCTAAGTCTGCACCTAACACCCTAACATGTACCCCAAGTCTAAACACCCCTAGCCTTATACTTATTAACCCCTAATCTGCTGCCCCCGCTATCGCTGACCCCTGCATATTTTTTTTAACCCCTAATCTGCCGCTCCGTACACCGCCTCAACCTACGTTATCCCTATGTACCCCTAATCTGCTGCCCCTAACCCCCGCCAACCCCTATATTATATTTATTAACCCCTAATCTGCCGCCCCCAACGTCGCCGCCACCTACCTACACTTATTAACCCCTAATCTGCTGACCGGACCTTACCGCCACTATAATAAATGTATTAACCCCTAATCCACCTCACTAACCCTATAATAAATAGTATTAACCCCTAATCTGCCCTCCCTAACATCACCGACACCTAACTTCAAGTATTAACCCCTAATCTGCTGACCGGACCTCACCGCTACTCTATTAAATTTATTAACCCCTAAAGCTAAGTCTAACCCTAACACTAACACCCCCCTAAGTTAAATATAATTTTTATCTAACAAAATAAATTAACTCTTATTAAATAAATTAATCCTAATTAAAGCTAAATACTTACCTGTAAAATAAACCCTAATATAGCTACAATATAAATTATAATTATATTATAGCTATTTTAGGATTAATATTTATTTTACAGGCAACTTTGTATTTATTTTAACCAGGTACAATAGCTGTTAAATAGTTAATAACTATTTAATAGCTACCTAGTTAAAATAATTACAAAATTACCTGTAAAATAAATCCTAACCTAAGTTACAATTAAACCTAACACTACACTATCAATAAATTAATTAAATAAAATACCTACAATTATCTACAATTAAACCTAACACTACACTATCAATACCTTACCAGCCCTTAAAAAGAGCCTTTTGTGGGGCATGCCCCAAAGTATTCAGCTCTTTTGCCTGTAAAAAAAACATACAATACCCCCCCAACATTACAACCCACCACCCACATACCCATAATCTAACCCAAACCCCCTTAAATAAACCTAACACTAAGCCCTTGAAGATCTCCCTACCTTATCTTCACCACGCCGGGTATCACCGATCTGTCCAGAGAAGCATCCGAATTCTTCATCCAAGCCCAAGGGGGGGGCTGAAGAAGTCCATCATCGGGCTGAAGTCTTGATCCAAGCTGGCGCTGAAGAAGTCCATCATCGGGCTGAAGTCTTGATCCAAGCGGGCGCTGAAGAAGTCCATCATCGGGCTGAAGTCTTGATCCAAGTGAGCGCTGAAGAGGTCCATCATCGGGCTGAAGTCTTCTATCAAGCAGCATCTTCAATCTTCTTTCTTCCGCAGCCATCTTCTTCCAGCCGACGCAGATACATCCTCTTCTACCGACGCCTACTCGCCGAATGACGGTTCCATTAAATGACGTCATCCAATATGGCGGCCCTCAAATTCCGATTGGCTGATAGGATTCTATCAGCCAATCGGAATTAAGGTAGGAAAATTCTGATTGGCTGATGGAATCAGCCAATCAGATTCAAGTTCAATCCGATTGGCTGATCCAATCAGCCAATCAGATTGAGCTCGCATTCTATTGGCTGTTCCGATCAGCCAATAGAATGCAAGCTCAATCTAATTGTCTGATTGGATTAGGGGTATGTGGGTGGTGGGTTGTAATGTTGGGGGGGGTATTGTATGTTTTTTTACAGGCAAAAGAGCTGAATTCTTTGTGGCATGCCCTTCAAAAGGCCCTTTTAAGGGCTGGTAAGGTAAAAGAGCTTTTTTATTTGTATTTTAGAATAGGGTAGGGCATTTTTTTATTTTTGGGGGCTTTGTTATTTTATTAAGGGGCTTAGAGTAAGTGTAATTAGCTTAAAATTGTTTATTTTTTGTAACTTAGTTCTATTTTTATTTTTTGTACTTTAGTTAGTTTATTTATTTGTATTTGTTTGTAGGTATTTTATGTAATAATTTATTGATAGTGTAGTGTTAGGTTTAATTGTAGATAATTGTAGGTATTTTATTTAATTAATTTATTGATAGTGTAGTGTTAGGTTTGATTGTAACTTAGGTTAGGATTTATTTTACAGGTAATTTTGTAATTATGTTAACTAGGTAGCTATTAAATAGTTATTAACTATTTAATAGCTATTGTACCTGGTTAAAATAAATACAAAGAGCTGTTACTCGACCTTCCCGATCGTGTCCCACAAGAGCTGTTACTCGACCTTCCCGATCGTGTCTCCGCCCCTTCTGATAGGGTATTGGGGACCAACACACACTACCTAAATTAGTGGTGCTGGATAGTGAGCGTTTCAGTGTCATCCATTATTTATAATTTTTGCTCCAATTCACAATGCAGACTAAATGGGTAGCTAGTTGATAGTGTGCAATATTGGGGACACTCAACCCCCCCCTTCCCCCGGTCATGTGATTGGACCAAATATAGATGTTTATGAATTTCTGCATAGTGTGTATATAGTGTTCGAGTATTTGTATGGGTAAAGCCTGTTGTATTTATAAGAGTTTTGGTAGAATCATCATCTTCACAGAATTTATGCGGCCTAGCCTGGATATAGATTTGTGCTCCCATTTTTGGAATTCTTGCTTAATGTTTTGTAGAAGTAGTAGATAATTGAATGTAAATAGTCTATCTTTATCCTCTGTATTTGGATCCCAAGGTATTTTAAAGATATAGGTTTGAATTGGTAGTGAAAAGCCTGTTGTATTTGATGTGTGAGGGGTTGGGGGTTATTTAAACTAAGGATTTCTGATTTGGATTTATTAACTTTAAAGAATGAGAGTTTACAATATTTTGAGAATTCTGTTAAGAGAGCCTTTAGTGAAGCAATTGGGTGTGTTAGAGTGACCATGATAACGTCGGCATATAATGCCATTTTGAAGTTTGTGTTGTTAATAGTGATACCTGTAATGTCCGGATTTTGGTGTATGTTCGCTGCTAGTGCTTCCATAGCCATTGCAAAGCGAATAGGCAAAAGGGGGCATCCCTGACATGTTCCATTCGAAATTTTTATGTAAGATGAGAGGGAGTCGTTTAAGTGTATTTTAGCTGTGGGGGAGTGAAATAACGCAAATATTTTCCCTGTCAAACATGGTTTAAATCCATATTTACTCATTACTGCTTGTAGGAAGTCCCATTTGAGCCTTTCCACATCAATTGACAGGAAAATAGCCGGTATTTTTTTGTTGGGTGACATAGTCTATAAGGTTACCTATTTTTATGGTATTGTCTCTAGCTTCACCATTTGGTGTAAATCCTGTCTGATTGGTGTAGATTAATATTGGGAATACTTTATTGATATCAGCTGCTATTATTTTCACAAATAACTTAACGTCTACATTAAGTAGGTATATACTGTAGGTCTAAAATTAAAAGGGGTGGTAGGAGGTTTACCAGGTTTGGGTATAACAGTTATATGTGCTTCCATCATTCTTTGAGGAAATGGGTTATCTTTGCCTATTTTATTGAAGAGAGCTAAGAGAAAAGGGGCCAGGATGTCTTTAAAGGTTTGGTAATAGTGTACAAAAAATCTGTCTGGGTCTGGGCTTTTGCCCATATTCAGGTCTTTTATAGCTTGTTTTAATTCTGTCATGGTAATCAGAACTTTTAATACTTTCATTTGTTCAGCAGTTAAGGTGGGTAAGTTAGAGGTTTTTTTAAATATGTTGATGTTTCTGTTTCTAAATCTGACTGGTCCTCTACAGGGGCAAGATTGAAAAGCTTGGAATAGTAATCCCTAAATTGCTGTATAATTTCCAGGGTAGTGAGTACTTTTTGTTTGCAGGGGATGTGTAGTTCATGTACAAATGATTTTAGTTTTTTTTATTTTAAATATCTGGCCATCATTTCCCCTGCTTTATTTCCCTCATAGAAAAACATTTGTTTATACTTTTGTGCTATTGTCTGTTGTTCTTGGGCTAATAGTTCTTTTAATTTGTGTCTGCATGATTGATTGTAGGGCTTTCAAGGTATCCAGATCAGGTGTCTTTTTGTGATGATGTTCTAGGTTTGTGAGTAGTCTAGTGAGGTCTTAATATTATTGTCTTGATAGTTTTTGTTTTTGGGCCTTGTGTTTTATGAATTCCCCCCTCATATAACGTTTGTGAGTTTCCCATAAGGTAGAGTCACCGATGCTTGGGGTATTATTAATTTCAAATAATTATGTAAGCAAAATAGTTAATTTCTCTCACAATTCCTCAGTTTCTAGTAGGGAATTGTTCAGCTTCAAATGGAATTCAGTAGTTCTGGTGTTTGGCCATTTTATTAGCAACAGCATAGTTGAGTGATCTGACCATGAGGTGGGTTTAATTTGGGAATTTATTATATATGTTAGTTCCATTTGGTTAGGGAAAAAATAGTCTAGTCGGCTATATAATTTAAAAGGGACTGAAAAAAAGGTATAGTCTATTTTGTTCTCATTAAAATAAGTGTCATAGAGGTTATGATTTCTTAACATCTTCCAAAAAAAATGCACTGTTTTTTGGGATACACATGATTTAGGGTTGGAGCTATCCATTAGTGGTTGGATTTGGAGGTTAAAATCTCTGCCAAGTAGTATAATTCCCTTAGAGAAATCTAATATTTTCTGGAATAGTATTTTGAAGAAGGGTATGTGTTTAACATTTGGTGCATATATATAAATTAGCATTACAGGTGTATCATACAATAACCCAAAAACACCTAGGAATCTCCATCTTTATCCTTGGATGTTTGGATGTGTTGGAATGCTATATGTTTACTCAGAAGTATGCTCACTCCTCTCTGTTTTTGTGAGAATGAGTTATGATGGTGCTGTGTGAAATGCAGGCCCAGATATTTAGGTTACTTATGTTTCTGGAAATGTGTTTCTTGCAAAAATAGAATATCTGCTTTTCTTTAATGCATGTCTAATAGTGCCATGGAATGCGTTTGGGGGAAATTAAAGCCCTTAACATTTTGAGATGATACATAGGTTATTTGTCATTATGGGTAATGTGTATTGGTAGGGTACCTGTGAAGTTTATCAAGTTTAAATGTCACCTAGGGTTACCAGAAATTTAAGCATAGATCTGAAAGGAATTGCAGTAGTATACAGGCAGCATAACAGTATTATTGTAACTTAAACCATAACATATATAAATTTGCCCGAGATTTAAACCATTAGATATCTGAAATATTGCATAACAATTGTCAATCAACAATTTTAAATAACAAGTAATTAAAATAACATAAAACAAAAACATAGATGCACAATGTGCAAACATTCTCTCTTTAATTTGAGAGGGGTAAGAGGTATGGGAAGTAAGGGAGAGTGAATATTAAATTGGGTGACCTTCATAAAAGTGAGACTGGGAGTCTTCAGAGTATTAGTATGAAGAGGTAGTGCTATTAAGACCGTTGGGGTATGAAACTCTATTCTAAATATGAAAATTTCCTACATGGGAGTTGTGGTTTGTAGGGACAGTTATTATGAGATCAGTTAGGGTGTATCTATAGTTCCCCTAGAGCCTTAGTATTTACTAAAGTAAAGGAGTACCTATGTTTAGGAGTTTTCTGAGTCTGAAGTTGAATCTTCTCCTGAGGACACTCAGTTTGAGTTTGTAGCCTTCTTTCTTTCTACGTGGTGGTGGTGTTAAGCTATAGCTTCCCTTTTTTCTGTGAAGAGACTTTTTCCAAATTTCCTTTCTTTTTTCCTCCTGATATCTCTATTTTTTCATGTTCGGATGTAGGATATAGAGTGGGTATAGTTGGCCGATCAATGTCCGGCATTTTAAAAAACTAGAGCAGAATATTCTTCTTATGAAGAAAAAGCAAGGCGTGGGATAAATGAAAGTGTAATGGCAAGAACTCCCCGCATAAATGAATGTGAAATATATATATAGTAAACAATCTTCACTACTCCAGTGAGAGAGATAAATAAATATATGTATATATATATATATATATATATATATATATATAATCACAAGTCACAAGTCAGAGTTCAATATCAGGAGTGTACCCACCACTAGTGATGCCCGAACTGTTCGCCCGCGAACGGTTTACAGCGAACATAGCTTGTTCGCGTTTGTGGGCGAACACATGGCGATGTTCGATCCGCCCCTATGTGTCATCATTGTGGAAACTTTGACCCTTTATGTCACAGCCGCCTGACACATTAGAGCCAATCAACATCAGACACTCCCTCACAGACACTCCCAGCTACTCGGAATCCGCCATTTTAGACTCATAACGACCTTGCTTTTTTAATGAGAGGACGCGTTGTGTTTTTGCTCCTGACATTAATAGGAAAAACATAGCTAGGCTAGTGTATTTACAGTCCAGAAGGACTCCACTCATCTCTGCTGCAAGCACAGCACCCCAAAAAGCCCTTTTTAGGGCTACATTTCGTGCCGTTTTTTTTTTTTTTTCCGTTTTTTTTTTATTAACATTTGCCTGGCTTTCAGCTGTGTGTTTAAGGCTCACAGCATATGCTGTGACTACTGCCACCACTGATATCTCCCTAACAACATTAGTTTAAATTTAACTAACCCAAAAATATAATTATTTTTCTAGTGTAATTTTTTTTCATTTTCTATCAGGCCAGTGTCACACAGCATATACTCTGGTTAATTGCTCTGTGCCAGCCAGCAGCCACCAGTGTTAATATCCGTTTATAACATTATTTTAAATTAAAAAAAATATATATATATTTTGCTAATGTAATCTAATTTCATTTACTATCATGCCTGTGTCTGTCAGGCTCACTCAGCATTAATATACCTCTTTTTTTTCAGTCTTTTGGTTAATTGGTCTGTGCCAGGCAGCCACCCAGCACTCATATCTATTCTCCTTCACCTTAATTTTAATATAAAAAAAAAAAAGTTTAAATTTGTTTGCTAGTGTAATCTAATATCATTTTCTATCCGGCCCGTGTGTTTTGCTGACATAGAGAGCCTACTGTGTTTACTTGCTGCCCTCCCTAGTCTATGAGCCACGACTCATATGTGTTTAACCTTTTTTTAATTTCCCCCCCAAAAAATTAATTTCAATCATTTTTCTAGTGTAATCTAATAGTATTTTCTATCAGGCGTGTGTGTATCCGACTTACAGAGCCTACTGTTTTTAATAGCTGCCCTTCCAAGGCTATCAGCCACGACTCATATGTATGTGCTTAACCTTTTTCTTAAAATTTCCAAAAAAAAAGTCTTTAAATCATTATGCTAGTGTAATCTAATTGTATTTTCTATCAGGCCTGTGTCTAACTGTCTATCTGACTTACACAGCATACTGTTGTTATAATTGCTGCCCTACATAGCAGCCAGCCAATGCGACCACTCATAGAGTCATATGTGCATTGCACTTCTTAACATAATTTTAATATTAAAATCTAAGTTTTTAAAATATTTTGCTAGTGTAATGTAACTTAATTTTCTATCAGTCCTGTGTTTTTGTCACTTACACAGCATACTGTGTTAAATTGCTGCCCTACCTACCATCCACGACTCATATCTGCCCGCCTGTCTGCCAGGCCCAAGTAGCCAATTAGTGGCACCAATCACAATTCTTGTAACAGTAATTTAAAAAAAAAAATCATAATTTTTTGGACTGCAAATATTCAGTCTCCTAGTGCCATTGAATTTCATTTACCTCCTGCCTGCCACTGCCAGCCTTTTGTGCCAGGCCGTCTAGCCAACTATTTACACCAATCATAATTGTTGTCACAGACAGTATAGTTATTAATTTAAATAAAAAAAAAATTTGTGTTGATCTTAATCCTCAGTTTGCTCGTGCCCTAGAATTGCACTTTTCTACAGCCTTCCAAGCCTGTGTGCCAGGTCTACTTAAAAAATATTTACACCAATCATATTTGTTGTGACAGTATTCTAATAATTAAAAATTAAAACTTTTGGTAATAGTTGTTGTGATTTGAATCCTCAGTTTGCTGGTGCCATTGAATAGCACTTTCCTCCTGCCTTGCAGCCTGCTGTGAGCCAGGCCCACCTAGCCAACTGTTGTCAGCAATCATATTTCTGTTACCAGTATTGCAAAAATTGTCAATCATCACTGTTTAGACTGTCATTAATCAGTCTCCTAGTGTCCTTGAATTGCATCTACCTCCTGTCTGCCATCCTTTTGTGCCAGGCCATCTTGCCAACTATTTACACCAATCCTAATTTTTTGTCACAGTATAGTTACTAATTAAAATTAAAAAAATCTTGATTGTTGATGATCTTAATCCTCAGTTTGCTCGTGCCCTAGAATTGCACTTTTCTACTGCCTTCCAAGCCTGTGTGCCAGGCCTACTTAAAAAATATTTACACCAATCATATTTGTTGTGACAGTATTCTAATAATTAAAAATTAAAATTTTTGGTAATAGTTGTTGTGATTTGAATCCTCAGTTTGCTGGTGCCATTGAATAGCACTTTCCTCCTGCCTTGCAGCCTGCTGTGAGCCAGGCCCACCTAGCCAATTGTTGTCAGCAATCATATTTCTGTTAACAGTATTGCAAAAATTGTCAATCATCACTGTTTAGACTGTCAGTAATCAGTCTCCTAGTGTCCTTGAATTGCATCTACTTCCTGCCTGCCATCCTTTTGTGCCAGGCCGTCTTGCCAACTATTTACACCAATCTTAATTTTTTGTCACAGTATAGTTAATAATTAAAATTAAAAAAATCTTGATTGTTGATGATCTTAATCCTCAGTTTGCTCGTGCCCTAGAATTGCACTTTTCTATAGCCTTCCAAGCCTGTGTGCCAGGCCTACTTAAAAAATATTTACACCAATCATATTTGTTGTGACAGTATTCTAATAATTAAAAATTAAAATTTTTGGTAATAGTTGTTGTGATTTGAATCCTCAGTTTGCTGGTGCCATTGAATAGCACTTTCCTCCTGCCTTGCAGCCTGCTGTGAGCCAGGCCCACCTAGCCATTTGTTGCCAGCAATCATATTTCTTTTAACAGTATTACAAAAATTGTCAATCATCACTGTTTTGATTGTCAGTAATCAGTCTCCTAGTGTCCTTGAATTGCATCTACCTCCTGCCTGCCATCCTTTTGTGCCAGGCCATCTTGCCAACTATTTACAACAATCCTAATTTTTGGTCACAGTATAGTTACTAATTTCAATTTAAAAATTCTTGATTGTTGATGATCTTAATCCTCAGTTTGCTCGTGCCCTATAATTGCACTTTTCTACTGCCTTCCAAGCCTGTGTGCCAGGCCTACTTGAAAGATATTTACACCAATCATAGTTGTTGTGACAGTATTCTTAATAATTAAAAATTAAAATTGTTGGTAATAGTTGTTGAGAATCCTCATTTTGCTGGTGCCATTGAATAGCACTTTCCTGCTGCCTTGCAGCCTGTTGTGAGCCAGGCCCACCTAGCCAATTGTTGCCAGCAATCATATTTTTTTTAACAGTATTGCAAAAATTGTCATTCATCACTGTTTTGACTGTCAGTAATCAGTCTCCTAGTGTCCTTGAATTGCATCTACCTCCTGCCTGCCAGCCTTTTGTGCCAGGCCGTCTTGCCAACTATTTATACCAATCATAATTGTTGTCACAGTATAGTTACTAATTAAAATTAAAAACATTTTGATTGTTGATCTTAATCCTCAGTTTGCTTGTGCCATTGAATTGCACATTTCTACTGCCTGCCAGCCTGTGTGCCAGGCCCAACTATCCAATTAGTGCCAGCAATCATATTTCTTTTAACAGTATTGCAAAATTTGTCAATCATCACTGTTTTGACTGTCAATCTGCAGTCTACTAGTGCCCTTGAATTGCATTTTCCTCCTGCCTGCCTGCCTGTGTGCCAGTCCCAACTAGTCAATTAGTGCCACCACTCATATTTATTGTAACAGGATTGGAATTTTTGTTAATCATAACTGTTTTGACTGTGATTCTTCAGTCTCCTAGTGCCATTGAATTGCAGTTTCCTTTCTCCCAGCGTGTGTGCCTGACAGGCCCATTTGCCAAATAGTGCCAAACAATCATATTTGTTGCCACAGTACTTGTAAGTTGTAATATTTAAACAAAATTAACAATTTGTGATTTTTAAAACATCTGTCTTTTTTGTTGTTGTCAGTCTCACAGCGTATACTGTGCCCACTTTCACAGTGCCACCACTCAATTGGTGTAATAGTATTGTTAGTGTCTATTTAAAAAAAAATGACAGGCAGAGGCAGGCCACCCCGCAGGTTCCGTGTTCGTGATTGTGGTGCTGTGATTCCTTTAGACCCTACAAATATGCACATTGTTCAGACGCCGGGTGCCAGGGGGGACGCAAAAACTTCTGAGGAGGACCTAGTTGAATGGCTAACACAGGAAACCCAATCTTCTTCAGCTTCCGCTGCTAGTCCTCCTAACCTTGACGCACCATCTAAGTCCAGCTGTGCTTTGGGCAGGTCTCAAGTGACCAGTGCCACTCCGCCGCCTGTCGCCACCACCAACACTAGCACCACAGCCGCTTCACTTGATCTGTCACAGGAGTTATTGACACATCATTTGGAAGAAATGAGTGATGCACAACCATCATTGACAGAGGATGTAGATAATAGTGATCAGTCTCAGTCAGGCAGCATTACCGACATGGAGGTACGGTGTGATGATGATGATGATGATGTTGTACCCGCTGCTGCTTCCTTTCTTGATGTTTCAGATACAAGTGAAGCGGTTGATGATGATGTGTCGGTGGATGTCACGTGGGTGCCTGCTAGAAGAGAAGAAGAAGAGGGGGAAAGTTCAGATGGGGAGACAGAGAGGAGGAGACGATTTGGAAGCACGGGGAGGTCGTCTCAAGGAGCTAGTGGCACAGTCAGACAGCATGCATCGTCACCAGGGGTCAGCCAGACAGCACGCCGAAGCCCATCAACGCATGCTGTTGCCACCACCAGAATGCCGTCATGGCAGAGCTCAGCAGTGTGGCATTTTTTTTGTGTGTCTGCCTCTGACAACAGCGATGCCATTTGCAACCTGTGCCAAAAGAAACTGAGTCATGGGAAGTCCAACAGCCACCTAGGTACAACTGCTTTGCGAAGGCACATGGTCTCCCATCACAAAGGCCGATGGGAAGAACACATGAGTAGAAGCAGCACACAAAGTGAAAGCCGCCCTCCTCCTCCTGCTCCAGCATCTTCAGCCACGTCAACCAGCACTGTCCTCCCTGCCCCCTCTCAACCATCCTCCACTCAGTCTCTCTTACGTAGCAGTTCCTGGTCATCTGCCCACAGTCAGGTGTCTGTAAAGGACATGTTTGAGCGTAAGAAGCAAATTTCTCAAAGTCACCCCCTTGCCCGGCATCTGACAGCTGGCTTGTCTGAACTCTTAGCCCGCCAGCTTTTACCATACAAGCTGGTGGAGTATGATGCTTTCAAAAAATTTGTATCTATTGGGACACCACAGTGGAAGGTACCTGTCAGAAATTTCTTTTCACAAAAGGCAATCCCAAACCTGTACTCTGTTGTGAGAAAGGAAGTTATGGCATGTTTGGCACACAGCGTTAGGGCAAGGGTCCATATGACCACGGATAGCTGGTCTGCAAAGCATGGTCAGGGCAGGTATATCACCTACACTGCGCATTGGGTAAACCTGCTGACTTCTGACAAGCATGGAATGCGTGGCTCTGCAGAAGAGTTGGTGACACCGCCACGACTTGCAGGCAGGCCTGCTGTTACCTCCTCTACTCCTCCTACTCCATACTCTTCCATAACCTCTTCCTCGGCTGAGTCCTCTTCAAATTCTGCGTCTTGCTCCACATCTATGGCACCCCCCCAGCTCCCCAGGTACTATGCTACACCCGGGTACGGCAGTGTCACACCGTCTTGGGGTTGACTTGCCTGAAAGCGGAGAGTCACATCGCACCAGCTCTCCTGACTGCCCTGAACGCACAGGTGGATCAGTGGCTGACTCTGCACCAACTGGAGATTGGCAAGGTTGTTTCTGACAATGGAAGTAATTTGGTGGCGGCATTGAAATTGGGCAAGTTGACACATGTGCCGTGCATGGCACATGTGTGTAATCTAATTGTACAACGATTTGTCAATAAGTACCCAGGCTTACAGGACGTCCTGAAGCAGGCCAGGAAGGTGTGTGGCCATTTCAGGCGTTCCTACATGGCCATGGCGCACTTGTCTGATATCCAGCGTTGAAACAACCTGCCAGTGAGGCGCTTGATTTGCGACAGTCCGACACGGTGGAATTCAACACTCCTAATGTTTGACCGCCTGCTACAACAAGAAAAAGCTGTTAATGAGTATTTGTATGACCGGGGTGCTAGGACAGCCTCTGGGGAGCTGGGGATATTTTTGATAAATTACTGGACGCTCATGCGCAATGCCTGTAGGCTCATGCGTCCTTTTGAGGAGGTGACAAACCTTGTCAGTCGCACCGAAGGCACCATCAGTGACATCATACCATTTGTTTTTCTTCCTGGAGCGTGCCCTGCGAAGAATGCTGGATCAGGCAGTAGATGAGCGTGAAGAGGAAGCGGGAGGGTTGTGGTGTCCATCACCCCCGCAAACAGCCGAATCAGCATTGCTTGCTGGACCTGCGGCAACGCAGGAAGAGGATTGTGAGGAAGAGGAGTCAGAGGAGGAATGTGGCTTTGGGGAGGATGAGGAGGAGGAAGACCGAGCACAACAGTCATCCCAGGGTGCTCATTGTTGTCACCTCTCTGGTACCCGTGGTGTTGTACGTGGCTGGGGGGAAGAAGATACCATCAGTGAGATCAGTGAGGAGGAGGAACGCGACATGATTAGCTCAGCATCCAACCTTGTTCAAATGGGTTCTTTCATGCTGTCGTGCCTGTTGAGCGACCCTCGTATAAAAATGCTGAAGGAGAACGACCTGTACTGGGTGTCCATGCTCCTCGACCCCTGGTATAAGCATAAAGTGCCTGAAATGTTACCAAATTCCCACAAGTCGGAAAAGATGGAGCATTTTCATAATAAATTAAAAACTATGCTTTACACAGTGTATAAGGGTGATGTCACAGCACCACGGGAATGTAACAGGGGAAGAGATGAAATTAATCCTCCTCCTCCCACGACCACAGCGGCAAGGACCGGGCGCTTTCCTGACGTCTTGTTGATGGAGGACATGCGTACCTTTTTAACTCCCATGCACCATCAGAGCCTTTCGGGATCCAGCCTTAGAGAAAGACTCAACCGACAGGTAGCAGACTACCTAGCTTTAACTGCAGATCTCGACACTCTCAGGAGCGATGGACCCCTTGACTACTGGGTGTGCAGGCTGGACTTGTGGCCTGAGCTATCCCAATTTGCAATGGAACTTCTGGCCTGCCCCACTTCAAGTGTCCTGTCTGAAAGGACTTTTAGTGCAGCAGGAGGTTTTGTCACTGAGAAGAGAATTTGCCTAGGTCAAAAAAGCCTTGACTATCTCACTTTTATAAAAATGAATGAGAGCTGGATCCCGAAGGGACTGACATTGGGCGATGCATTTGAATAAAAAACTACTTATGATGATATGAGCTGGCTTGGGCTACAACTGGTACACAGGCTGGCCTTTTTTTTTGGTTATACAGCCGGAGGACTTGCTTGACTTATCCGCCAACAACTAGTGTTCAAGCCACAAGCTTTTAGAGCACTTTATAAATGTTTTACAAACATCGATTTTTCTGGCCGCTGCTACAGCAGTTGCTACAACAATACCCCAATTTTTCAGTCATTTGTACATGCCTATTTTTTCTGGCCTCTGCTGCAGCTCTGTGGTTACAAAACTCAAATAAAAAAAATAAGGCACATAACACTAGTGATTAAACTGTTACGAATTGTACAACTTAACACACCACTCATATCCGGTGGACCATTAAATTGAACGCAAAATGCCACAAATTTGAAAGAGTAGGACCGACCAAGCATCTTTATCCGTCTCTTGGTTGCTCTAAATTATCTCCGTGTTCCATCTATGCCATACCTGTACTCTATTGTGCAAAAGGGTGGCATATGTGGTGTTTCATGCTGTTGTGCCTGTTGCGGGTCGTGGCCCATGATATAAAAAGGCTGAAGGAAAACGACCTGTAGTAATGGGTGCCCCATCCAGTTTTTAGAAAAATGTTCCTGGTTCCTCTCAATTATCTTTGGGTTTCTAAAATGGATGCCATACCTGTACTCGCTTGTGCAAAAGGATGGCATATGTGGTGGTGTTTCCTGCAGTTGTTTCTGTTGAGGGTGCTGGACCCTCTTATAAAAAAGCTGAAGGAGAACGACCTGGAGTGGGAGTCCAAGCATGGTTTTTGGGGCTATTTCACTTTTACAAACAATTATCTGTGGGTTTCACAAATCAATGCCGTACCAGTACTCTATTGTTCCAAAGTATGCCATATGTTCTCTTTCCTGCTGGTATTTTGTTTGAGGGTCCTGGACACTATTATAAAAAGGTCTAAGGAGAAAGAGGTGTACTGGGTGTCCACTCATTTTTCTTTTCTATTTCACATTTGACCAAAATTATCTCTGGTTTTGTAAAATCAATGCCGTACCTGTACTCTATTGTTCAAAAGGATGCCATACGTCCTCTTTCCTGCTGGTGTTTTTTTTTTGAGGGTCCAGGACCCTCTTATAAAAAGGCCTAAGGAGAAAGAGGTGTACTGGTTGTCCACTCATTTTTATTTTTCTATTTAACAATTGACCAAAATGATCTCTGGGTTTGTAAAATCAATGCTGTACCTGTACTCTATTGTTCAAAAGGATGCCATACGTCTTCTTTCCTGCTGGTGTTTTTTTTGAGGGTCCAGGACCCTCTTATAAAAAAGCCTAAGGAGAAAGAAGTGTACTGGGTGTTCATCGAATCATTTTTTTTATTCAAATTTCCATTTGCAAAAAATGATCTATGGGTTTCTAAAATAAATGCCTTTCCTGTACTCTATTGTTCAAAAGTATGCCATATGTCCTCTTTCCTGCTGGTGTTTTGTTTGAGGGTCCTGGACCCTCTTATAAATAGGCCTAAGGAGAAAGAATTGTACTGGGTGTCCATCCAATCATTTTTTTGATTCAAATTCACGGGTGCAACAAATTATCCCCGGGTTTCTAAAATCAATGCCTTTCCTATAATCTTTTTTTTCACAAAGGATGCCTCTTTCCTACTGCTGGTTTTGTTGAGTGTCCTGGAGCCTCTGCTAAAAAGGCCTAAGGATAAAGAAGTGTAATGGGTGTCTATTCAATGTTTTTTTAGATTTCCCGGTTGTAACAAATTTTTTCTGTCTTTCTAAAATCAATGCCTTTCCTGTAATCTATTTTTCAAAAGGATGACATATCTCCTCTTTCATGCTGTTGTTTCGGTTGAGGCTCCGGGACCCTCGTATTAAAAAGGCCTGAGGATAAATAAGTGTAACGGGTGTCTAATCAATGTTTTTTTCTATTTCACGGTTGCAAATAATGATCTGTGTGTTTCTAAAATCAATGCCTTTCCTGTAATCTTTTATTCAAAAGGATGACATATCTCCTCTTTCATGCTGTTGTTTCGGTTGAGGCTCCGGGACCCTCGTATTAAAAAGGCCTGAGCATAAATAAGTGTAACGGGTGTCTAATCAATGTTTTTTTCTAATTTCACGGTTGCAAATAATGATCTGTGGGTTTCTAAAATCAATGCCTTTCCTGTAATCTATTATTCAAAAGGATGACATATCTCCTCTTTCATGCTGTTGTTTAATTTGAGGCTCCGGGACCCTCGTATTAAAAAGGCCTGAGGATAAATAAGTGTAAAGGGGTATCTAATGAATGCTTTTTTCGATTTCCCGGGTCATATAAATGATCTCTGGGATTCTAAAATCAATGCCATTCCTGTAATCTATTATTCAAAAGGATGACAGTACTACCAAAATACAGCCAATGAAGGGCCTTAGGAAGACTGAGCCAAGGTTGGATTGTAGTATTTGGTTAGGCTAATCATGATGGCCATGTAGACCACCACCACCGAGAGTCATGGTAATAACAGGGATGAGATGAAAGAGCTAAGAATAGTAGAACTTGAAACAACAGAGTTAGCCATGGGTGATAGTGCAAAACCGCTTGGCTTTTTTTTGGCTTTGGGTGCGGCTATTCATGCAGGCCATATAGAGCTGCCACCATTCGGTGTCGTATCAGCTATTAAACTAATAAGAACAGTACTACCAAAATACAGCCAATGAAGGGCCTTAGGAAGACTGAGCCAAGGTTGGATTGTAGTATTTGGTTAGGCTAATCATGATGGCCATGTAGACCACCACCACCGAGAGTTCTGGAAGTAACAGGGATGAGATGAAAGAGCTAAGAATAGTAGAACTTGAAACAACAGAGTTAGCCATGGGTGGTAATCCAAGACCGCTTGGATTTATTTTTGTATTGAGTGCATCTAATCATGCAGGCCATATAGAGCTGCCACCATTCGGTGTTGTATCAGCTATAAAAATAATAAGAACTGTACTATCAAAATACAGACAATGAAGGGCCTATGAAGACTGAGCAAAGGTTGGATTGTAGTATTTTGTTCGGCTAATCATGATGGCCATGTAGACCACCCGTAACAGGGATGAAAGTGCTAAGAATTGTACTAACTGAAACAACCAAGTTAGCCATGGGTGTTAGTCTAAGACCTCTCAGCTTTTTGGGGGGTTTGGGTGCAGCTAATCATGAAGGCCAGATAGACCTGCCACCATTTGGTGTTGTAACAGGTATGAAACTGCAAAGAACAGTACTACTTAACACAACCTACTTACCATGGGTCCCAGAGCATATGTTTGGTTGTTATATTTTGTAAGGGTAATCATGCAGGCCATATAGACCTCCACCAATAGGGTGAGTATGAGTAACAGCTATTAAAATGCGAAGGACATTACTAATTAACACAACATAGTTACCATGGGTCGCAGACCAAGAGCAGATGTCTTATTATTATATTTTGTATGGGTAATCATCCAGGCCGTATAGACCTCACCAAATAGGGGGAGTTACAGAGATTAAAGTGCTAAGAATGTTAGTACTTAAAACACAACCTAGTTAAAATAGGTAGCAGACCACATGTCTTATTATTATAATTTTTCAGGGTAATCTGGCAGGCCATATAGAACTCCCCTGATAGGGGGGGGGAACAGGGATTAAAGTGCTAAGAAAAGTAGTAATTAACACAAGCTAGTTGGGTCCAAGAACGCATGTTTGATTATTAGAATTTATTAGGGTAATTATATATCTAACAAATCTATCTATTTCTCTTCTATCGATTCTATCTAACTATCAATCTATGTATATCTATCTATCCTATCTATCAATCTATCTTCTGTCCGGGATGTTTTGAGACAGCCACTTTGGGAATGTTAGTTGATTTAGACCCATTATGGCTTAAAAGCAGACTCTGCATAAACTATCTAATTTTCCATGGGAGTTTTGCCAGGGATCCCCCTCCAGCATGCGACAGTCCAGGTGTTAGTACCCTTGAAACAACTTTTCCATCACTATTGTGGCCAGAAAGAGTCCTTGTAGGTTTTAAAGTTTGCCTGCCTATTGAATTCAATGGCGGTTCTCACGGTTCGCGAACCGAAAATTTTAGGTTTGCGACATCACTACCCACCACACGTTTCCCACAGAAACACTGGTGGTAAAAAATGGAATGAGAGATAAACAGTGCTTCTGTAGCCGGAGTTCATATAAATGGTATTCAAAATGGCATAATGTGCACAACAGTCACAGGGATCAGATCTGTAATTATCCGAATCATATATATGTAAAAGGCAAACAAATGGGTTGGCTGTAGATCAGTCACTTTACCTTCATGCTTGGTGCCTTTCAATCCTGCTGGATACCACAGCTGCGTCCTGTGTCCGCCTTCCACGGCGGTTAAGTCAATCTTGGATCCTCCTCCTGTTGCAAGCGCCAAAGCTGTGTGTGTGCTTACGGTCTTCACCCTACATTAGTGCTCACTCCCAGGCCATAAAGAAGAATATAGGAAAAGCAAAAACTGGAAAAGCACGAACCGGGTAGAATGCGAATAAAAAGGTTTATTGAAACCCAGCGCCATAGCGCGACATGAGTGTAGACAATTTACAACAAATCACAAAAAGTGTAGTGGAGGGGATAAACACCCCAGGTTAAACACGGATAGACTATATGTACAAGGGTTGAAATTATCAGGTAAACGCGTTTCAGCGTGTAGCCTTACTCATTACCTAATTTAAAATAGTATGTTGTGCACTATAAAACTATCAGCCCAGTTTCTCATTGGTCAGAGGGTACACACCCTCCTCCTTATCCTGACCAATGGATTTCTCAAATTTACGTCAGCTCCTCATTGCCAAGTTAACGGAAGCAGACAATACGGCATTGTGATATACATTAGCACAGAAGTTTAAATAATAATACATTGGAGAAGATACAGAATGCACAGCGGATTGAATTAGAATTGGAATCAGATTGGACCGAAGGAGACTGTCTACTCACGGTAGACAGTATATACCTATGCAAGTCTCAAATGGTTACATCCTAAAAAATAACAATTGTGATAAAAAGTATCTGTCACAACTGGGCAAATGTACATGCTAATAGCTAAGTAACTAAATAAACAAATGTCAAATAAATAAATGTCAAATGAATAAATAAACAAACAAATGAAAATGAATAGATAGATAGATAACACGTGAGTGCAGAAGATGTGTAAATTTCTCCATGGAGCATAAGCTTGAAAGGACAGCAGGATCTCCTGTGTAAATAGATTCAAACAGTTAGACCTTAAAATTAGCAAGTTGTCATCTTAATAACATTAATAATAATATAGTTCAAGCTATATCCTACACGCACAAAGGGAGAATATTCATTTATTTATTTACACACCCTTAAGTCAGTTACCCTAGGGGGAATGCGACCAGTGCAGAATAGAAACAGGGCCCTAATTGAGAAGGAGTCAGGTTGTCAAAGAGTATCGACTATTCACTGACCACCAATATATATACCACCCAGAGGGGTCAAGGTCAACCAAATAAAGGGAAACGAATAGGTAATATGAAATGAAAGGGAGGTGGGAGGGGACTTATGTAAAGACCAAGAAAAGTCACCAAAAATTGATGAGGTCAAACTCTGAATTGAGGCCCTCTGGAAGCCTAGTTTTAAGCTTAAAGATCCAGAAGACCTCCCTCTCCCCCAACTTCCGATTTCTGTCCTGTCCCCCCTTTAATGGTGGTATCCGTTCAATGATGGTCCAAGTGAACGTTGAGATCTCCTTTGAGTGAAAACCTGAGAAGTGATTTATAAGCGGGGTGGTGAGGACACCTGCTCTAATGTCCGCAAGATGTTCCTTTATACGTGTTCTGGCCTCTATAGTGGTGAGCCCTACGTATTGGACAGAGCATGCCTCACAACTGATCACATAGATAATAAATGTGGACCTAGAGTTGAGATAACAATTTATCTTGAACTCTTGTCCAGTGCTAAGAATGTATCTCCCATCACTAGTCTCTCACAGGCCACACACGTCCGATGGTGACAACGGAATGTGCCTTTAACACTTAGCCAGGATGATGTCACTCCCTCCGTCCTTTTCAACCTGGTGGGAGCCACTATGTTGCCAATGGATCTATTCTTTCTGTAGGAACACCTTATACCTCTTCCTACCACCCCCTGTAGATTGTCATCGGCTGCCAACAGACCAAAGTGTTTGCCCACTATCTTGCAAATGGCCTGGTATTGCCTGGAATATTCAGTTATAAAAGTTACTCTATCTTTAGGACCTTCCCCTAAGCCTTTTCTCTTTGTTCCATCCTTCGGGGGTTCCAAAAGTTTATTCCTGGGAATGTTGCTCACACTATTTCTGGCTCTGTTTATGACAGAGGTTCAGTAGCCTCTATCCCGGAGTCTCATAGTGAGATCATCCGCCTGATTTACATAAATCCTGGGCTAACTACAGTTCCTTTTTAGTCGAATAAATTGACCCTTGGCTACCCCCTTGAATACTCCCTGTGGGTGGCAACTGTCAGCGTGCAACAATGAATTTTCCGAAATAGGCTTTCGATATGTTTCAGAGCATATACCACGACTAGTGGTGCCTTTTAAGATGACATCCAGGAAATTGATGGTGTCAGGCTGTATTTCATTAGTGAACTGAATTTCCATACCCTCATCATCCAAACTATTGATGAAATTCTGGAGTTCGGACGCATTACCCCCCCCAAATAAACAGGAGGTCGTCAATAAAACGTCCGTACCAAATGATATCTTTCCTGAAGGGATTTCCCTCTCCATAGATGTGGGAAAGCTCCCACCAACCCATAAACAAGTTGGCGTAGGAGGGGGCAAACTTTGCCCCCATAGCCGTCCCACGCATCTGGAGAAAGAAATCCCCCCTGAACTCAAAATAGTTATGACTGAGGAGAAATTGGGTGACTTCCAATACATAGTCCACAAAATCTGATGTGGTACCATATTGTCTTTCAAGAAAGAACCGGACCGCCTGTATCCCTCTCTCGTGTGGTATGGAGGTATAAAGTGATTTAACATCAGCTGTGAGCCACAAGTAGTTTGACCTCCACTCCACACGAGAGAGGAGGTTCAACACATGCTTCGTGTCCGACAGGTAGCTCCACAGAGACCCCACTAAAGGCTGCAAGATGTGGTCTAGCCAATCCGACAGATGCTCCAGAAGGGAGCCAATTCCACTCACAATTCGCCTCCCCCACACGTCCTCAATGGATTTGTGTACCTTGGGTAAATGATTAAACATTGCTATTGCAGGATTCGACACCAGGAGATATTCCTGTGTATATGTATCAATATACCCAAGTTCAACACCATCGTCTACTAGGGAGGCCAACTGCTTCTGGAAACCTCTCGTTGGATCACCTGGCAGGCTGATGTAATCATCAGTGTTTCTTAACTGTCTATATGCCTCATTCCTGAAATCACTGGTGTTAAGGACCACAATGGTGCCCCCCTTATCTGCGGCCCTTATCACTATATCATTATTCTTAGCTAGGGTCTCAAGTGCCCTCTTTTGTTTAAGAGTAATGTTACAGCCCTGGCCTCTTCTAGATGAATAGTGCAATTTGGTCAGGTCTTGCTCCACCCTTTTCTGGAAAGTTTCTATAATTCGCCCCCTGCTCTGAATAGGGTAAAATGATGATTTGGGTTGAAAGGAAGGGGGGACCACATTATTCACACCTTGTGAACCCCCCTCCTCTTCCAGCAACTATAGGGCCCTGATGTCACATAATTCTTGGAAATCACAGGTGCTGACCATCCCTGTCAACCTCCCTTCCCTAGAGCCTAGATTGGGAATGGATACATGACTCTCATTGCTCACTCCTTCATTGTCATGAAAAAAAATAAAATTCTTTCATGACAATGAAGGAGTGAGCAATGAGAGTCATGTATCCATTCCTAATCTAGGCTCTTGGGAAGGGAGAGACTAGTGACGGGAGATACATTCTATTCCCTTAGCACTGGACAAGAGTTCAAGATAAATTGTTGCCTCAACTGTAGGTCCACATTTATTATCTATGTGATCAGTTGTGAGGCATGCTCTGTCCAATACGTAGGGCTCACCACTAGAGAGGCCAGAACATCTTGCGGACATTAGAGCAGGTGTCCTCACCACCCCGCTTATAAATCACTTCTCAGGTTTTCACTCAAAGGAGATCTCAACGTTCACTTGGACCATCATTGACGGATACCACCATTAAAGGGGGGACAGGACAGAAATCGGAAGTTGGGGGAGAGGGAGGTCTTCTGGATCTTTAAGCTTAAAACTAGGGTTCCAGAGGGCCTCAATTCGGAGTTTGACCTCATCAATTTTTGGTGACTTTTCTTGGTCTTTACATAAGTCCCCTCCCACCTCCCTTTCATTTCATATTACCTATTCGTTTCCCTTTATTTGGTTGACCTTGACCCCTCTGGGTGGTATATATATTGGTGGTCAGTGAATAGATGATACTCTTTGACAACCTGACTCCTTCTCAATTAGGGCCTTGTTTCTATTCTGCACTGGCCGTATTCCCCCTAGGGTAACTGACTTAAGGGTGTGTAAATAAATAAATGAATATTCTCCCTTTGTGCATGTAGGATATAGCTTGAACTATATTATTATTAATGTTATTAAGATGACAACTTGCTAATTTTAATGTCTGTTTGAATCTATTTACACAGGAGATCCTGCTGTCCTTTCAAGCTTACGCTCCGTGGAGAAATTTACACATCTTCTGCACTCACGTGTTGTCTATCTATGTATTCATTTTCATTTGTTTGTTTATTTATTCATTTGACATTTATTTATTTGACATTTGTTTATTTAGTTACTTAGCTATTAGCATGTACTTTTGCCCAGTTGCGACAGATACTTTTTATCACAATTGTTATTTTTTAGGATGTAACCATTTGAGACTTGCATAGGTATATACTGTCTACCGTGAGTAGACAGTCTCCTTCGGTCCAATCTGATTCCAATTCTAATTCAATCCGCTGTGAATTCTGTATCTTCTACAATGTATTATTATTTAAACTTCTGTGCTAATGTATATCACAATGCCTTATTGTCTGCTTCCGTTAACTTGGCAATGAGGAGCTGACGTAAATTTGAGAAATCCATTGGTCAGGATAAGGAGGAGGGTGTGTACCCTCTGACCAATGAGAAACTGGGCTGATGGTTTTATAGTGCACAACATACTATTTTAGATTAGGTAATGAGTAAGGCTACACGCTGAAACGCGTTTACCGGATAATTTCATCCCTTGTACATATAGTCTATCCGTGTTTAACCCGGGGTGTTTATCCCCTCCACTACACTTTTTGTGATTTGTTGTAAATTGTCTACTCTCATGTCGTGCTACAGCGCTGGGTTTCAATAAACCTTTTTATTTGCATTCCACCCGGTTCGTGCTCCTCCATTTTTTGCTTTTCCAGAATATTCTACTGTTGTTGTGGATAACTAAGAGTTGAAAAGGGAATCCCCATCTGTATGGAATTTTCTTATTCCTGAGATGTGTGGTTAGAGGGGATAATTATTTACTACTCTGCAGTGTCCTTATGGATAGATCAGCGTAAAATTGCAACACAACTCCCCAAAATGTTATCAGTTGTTTCATTCTGGAGGCGGCCATGATGGATTATTTTTTCTGAAAGTTTTTAATTTTAATTATGATATCTCTCAGAGGGACTGTATCAGGAGGTTTTGACCTTAGGAATCTATGTGATTATCCCATTGGATATTAGCTGCATTGGGATCGTCCAGCATATATATGAAAAGAGTAGTATTTTTTCCTTCCCCTGTTCTCAAGATCCTCCAATTTATCCTGTAAGGAAGTGATTAATTATGCTGGTTGTTCTAATGTTCCTTGCATAGTTGTTATATCTTCATGCAATATATCACCTTGGTGTTCTAGGGCCTCAAGCCTAAATCCTAGGGTGTGCATATCTTGCTTGAACTCCGAGAGTTATTGCCATATACAGGTTCTAACAATTTTAGCAAGGTCTTGCGTAGACACTAAGGAAGATAATATATGTATAGGAATCTGTGTCTGACCAGTCATGGCCGTATCCTAAAAACTTTCAGAGGAAGGAGTTCTTGGAGGAGGAGTACTGTTTATATTGGTATGATTCTGTATATTCTGCTCTTTAGAATTGAAGAAAGAGCTTACTAATTGGCCTTTGGTTGAAGGAGTGCGTGCACTTTTTGCCAGTTTAACGCCTTTCTTTGTAGCCATATTTGGAAAGATAAAGTTGAGGCCCCACAGCTAGTATAGCTTAGGTTAGTTATTACCCTGCTAGGAGATTGTGTGTATAGTGTCCAATGAAAGCTTTTCAGCGCGACTTCCCCACTATTATAGAATATATTTATAAGTTCCAGCTATTCATAGGGTATACTTCTTGTGCGGGTACATGTTCCTTATACGAGGAGATGAGGAGTGCGTTATTTTTCCCCTTAGCTTTTGTGCTTAGTGGTTTTGCACTAGATTAGTGCCATATTCTTATTCCTGAATAACCTGTTTGACGTACATATGAACATTGTCATCTTCTTATGAGTTCTGTAGCTTAAAGTATTAGCTTCAGTATCTATTCACTTCCTATAAAAAGTCACTTCCTTTACCCCAAGTTGCTTGATATTGAATGCTTATTCATTTCCCTGCCTACTCGTATGCTGACGTGTATGAGAATTGCCTGCTCCGATCTTCAGCTGACTCTTTTACTACAACCATCTCCGATCAGCTGTTACGCTGTGCCGTTACTCTCAGCTGATACCTGTCAAGCCTCCTCCTTTTGCGGTGTCGTCACACGCCAACTTGTCGGCCGACTTCATCGCCTCCATTGCAAAGCCGCATCCTCTGTTTTCAGCTCACATTGGAGCCCTGCGACTTACTTACTTGTGACAGGTACTTTTTGCTAAAACTTCTACCGCATACTCTCCTCTCATGTTCCGATGTTCTAACCAATATTAGGTGCAAACAGCTATAAATCCTGCATCCTGCGTCTGTTAATGAGATTACATATTTATGTATAACTATATGTCATATTAGCATTATTAACCCTAAGGTACAGAGATATTTGGTTATTCTGCTGCAAGTTTATGCTCCCACAGATAGCAGCTATAGAATTTCCTCACTCCATTTGTGCCAATTATTAAGTGCAAAGATCCAATCTGGGTTCACACACTACTTCTGTAGTAGTTGATGTATTTACTCAGAAGCATCCTTGCAACAACATAACATTTATATTTTATCTCAGCAGCTGAGGTTCATAAAAACTTTTACTTATTTTTCACAGTGAATACTCAAATATCACAGAATATCAAGCCATAAAACAAAATGGACCCAGCTGAGATGTCTACTCACCTGCAGACACTCACACAAAGAGTGGACTTACTTACTGAAGGTCTTAACAGTTTGAAACTAGAAAATGAAGGTTTACAAACCTATATCAAGGACTTTGTTGATAGTAAAACCCATTTTCAGGAACCCCAAGTTAGCCTGCCTGAGTTGTTTACAGGTGACAGGAAACAGTTTAGGGACTTCAAAAATGCCTGTCTTTTGCTATATACCCTTAAACCCTATACATACCCAAATGAAAGAATAAAGGTTATGGCCACTATCTCTTATTTAATAGCCGAACCTAGAAGCTGGGCTTTTTTGGAGACTAATAATGATATTCTCAATTCTTTGGATTTCTTCTTTTCTGCTTTGGGTCAGTTGTATGACGACCCATACAAACAGCTGACTGCTGAAACAGCTTTGCGGTCATTGAAGCAGAAGAGAAGGGATGTAGAAGATTATATTGCTGACTTTAAGAGGTTAGCTACTGACACCCAATGGAACAATCTCTCATTAAAAAAACAGTTTTGTTTGGGTTTGTCAGATGCAATTAAGGATGAGCTCTCACGTGTAGAGATACCCCATACACTTGAGGAGCTCATAAATTTGAGTATCAGCATAGACAGACGTCTCAGAGAGAGACATCAAGAGAGATCTTATCATGATACCACTAGTAAAAGACAAACCCCATCAACAACTACAAGCTATATAATATAGTCCACTACTGAACCTATGGAAATTGCATTTGTAAAAGCGCCTCTAAGTAATCAAGAGAAACTATCACAATTGTTATTTGTTAGGATGTAACCATTTGAGACTTGCATAGGTATATACTGTCTACCGTGAGTAGACAGTCTCCTTCGGTCCAATCTGATTCCAATTCTAATTCAATCCGCTGTGAATTCTGTATCTTCTACAATGTATTATTATGTAAACTTCTGTGCTAATGTATATCACAATGCCTTATTGTCTGCTTCCGTTAACTTGGCAATGAGGAGCTGACGTAAATTTGAGAAATCCATTGGTCAGGATAAGGAGGAGGGTGTGTACCCTCTGACCAATGAGAAACTGGGCTGATGGTTTTATAGTGCACAACATACTATTTTAGATTAGGTAATGAGTAAGGCTACACGCTGAAACGCGTTTACCGGATAATTTCATCCCTTGTACATATAGTCTATCCGTGTTTAACCCGGGGTGTTTATCCCCTCCACTACACTTTTTGTGATTTGTTGTAAATTGTCTACTCTCATGTCGCGCTACAGCGCTGGGTTTCAATAAACCTTTTTATTTGCATTCCACCCGGTTCGTGCTCCTCCATTTTTTGCTTTTCCAGAATATTCTACTGTTGTTGTGGATAACTAAGAGTTGAAAAGGGAATCCCCATCTGTATGGAATTTTCTTATTCCTGAGATGTGTGGTTAGAGGGGATAATTATTTACTACTCTGCAGTGTCCTTATGGATAGATCAGCGTAAAATTGCAACACAACTCCCCAAAATGTTATCAGTTGTTTCATTCTGGAGGCGGCCATGATGGATTATTTTTTCTGAAAGTTTTTAATTTTAATTATGATATCTCTCAGAGGGACTGTATCAGGAGGTTTTGACCTTAGGAATCTATGTGATTATCCCATTGGATATTAGCTGCATTGGGATCTTCCAGCATATATATGAAAAGAGTAGTATTTTTTCCTTCCCCTGTTCTCAAGATCCTCCAATTTATCCTGTAAGGAAGTGATTAATTATGCTGGTTGTTCTAATGTTCCTTGCATAGTTGTTATATCTTCATGCAATATATCACCTTGGTGTTCTAGGGCCTCAAGCCTAAATCCTAGGGTGTGCATATCTTGCTTGAACTCCGAGAGTTATTGCCATATACAGGTTCTAACAATTTTAGCAAGGTCTTGCGTAGACGCTAAGGAAGATAATATATGTATAGGAATCTGTGTCTGACCAGTCATGGCCGTATCCTAAAAACTTTCAGAGGAAGGAGTTCTTGGAGGAGTAGTACTGTTTATATTGGTATGATTCTGTATATTCTGCTCTTTAGAATTGAAGAAAGAGCTTACTAATTGGCCTTTGGTTGAAGGAGTGCGTGCACTTTTTGCCAGTTTAACGCCTTTCTTTGTAGCCATATTTGGAAAGATAAAGTTGAGGCCCCACAGCTAGTATAGCTTAGGTTAGTTATTACCCTGCTAGGAGATTGTGTGTATAGTGTCCAATGAAAGCTTTTCAGCGCGACTTCCCCACTATTATAGAATATATTTATAAGTTCCAGCTATTCATAGGGTATACTTCTTGTGCGGGTACATGTTCCTTATACGAGGAGATGAGGAGTGCGTTATTTTTCCCCTTAGCTTTTGTGCTTAGTGGTTTTGCACTAGATTAGTGCCATATTCTTATTCCTGAATAACCTGTTTGACGTACATATGAACATTGTCATCTTCTTATGAGTTCTGTAGCTTAAAGTATTAGCTTCAGTATCTATTCACTTCCTATAAAAAGTCACTTCCTTTACCCCAAGTTGCTTGATATTGAATGCTTATTCATTTCCCTGCCTACTTGTATGCTGACGTGTATGAGAATTGCCTGCTCCGATCTTCAGCTGACTCTTTTACTACAACCATCTCCGATCAGCTGTTACGCTGTGCCGTTACTCTCAGCTGATACCTGTCAAGCCTCCTCCTTTTGCGGTGTCGTCACACGCCAACTTGTCGGCCGACTTCATCGCCTCCATTGCAAAGCCGCATCCTCTGTTTTCAGCTCACACTGGAGCCCTACGACTTACTTACTTGTGACAGGTACTTTTTGCTAAAACTTCTACCGCATACTCTCCTCTCATGTTCCGATGTTCTAACCAATATTAGGTGCAAACAGCTATAAATCCTGCATCCTGCGTCTGTTAATGAGATTACATATTTATGTATAACTATATGTCATATTAGCATTATTAACCCTAAGGTACAGAGATATTTGGTTATTCTGCTGCAAGTTTATGCTCCCACAGATAGCAGCTATAGAATTTCCTCACTCCATTTGTGCCAACTATTAAGTGCAAAGATCCAATCTGGGTTCACACACTACTTCTGTAGTAGTTGATGTATTTACTCAGAAGCATCCTTGCAACAACATAACATTTATATTATATCTCAGCAGCTGAGGTTCATAAAAACTTTTACTTATTTTTCACAGTGAATACTCAAATATCACAGAATATCAAGCCATAAAACAAAATGGACCCAGCTGAGATGTCTACTCACCTGCAGACACTCACACAAAGAGTGGACTTACTTACTGAAGGTCTTAACAGTTTGAAACTAGAAAATGAAGGTTTACAAACCTATATCAAGGACTTTGTTGATAGTAAAACCCATTTTCAGGAACCCCAAGTTAGCCTGCCTGAGTTGTTTACAGGTGACAGGAAACAGTTTAGAGACTTCAAAAATGCCTGTCTTTTGCTATATACCCTTAAACCCTATACATACCCAAATGAAAGAATAAAGGTTATGGCCACTATCTCTTATTTAATAGCCGAACCTAGAAGCTGGGCTTTTTTGGAGACTAATAATGATATTCTCAATTCTTTGGATTTCTTCTTTTTTGCTTTGGGTCAGTTGTATGACGACCCATACAAACAGCTGACTGCTGAAACAGCTTTGCGGTCATTGAAGCAGAAGAGAAGGGATGTAGAAGATTATATTGCTGACTTTAAGAGGTTAGCTACTGACACCCAATGGAACAATCTCTCATTAAAAAAACAGTTTTGTTTGGGTTTGTCAGATGCAATTAAGGATGAGCTCTCACGTGTAGAGATACCCCATACACTTGAGGAGCTCATAAATTTGAGTATCAGCATAGACAGACGTCTCAGAGAGAGACATCAAGAGAGATCTTATCATGATACCACTAGTAAAAGACAAACCCCATCAACAACTACAAGCTATATAATATAGTCCACTACTGAACCTATGGAAATTGCATTTGTAAAAGGGCCTCTAAGTAATCAAGAGAAACTATCACAATTGTTATTTGTTAGGATGTAACCATTTGAGACTTGCATAGGTATATACTGCTCTACCGTGAGTAGACAGTCTCCTTCGGTCCAATCTGATTCCAATTCTAATTCAATCCGCTGTGAATTCTGTATCTTCTACAATGTATTATTATGTAAACTTCTGTGCTAATGTATATCACAATGCCTTATTGTCTGCTTCCGTTAACTTGGCAATGAGGAGCTGACGTAAATTTGAGAAATCCATTGGTCAGGATAAGGAGGAGGGTGTGTACCCTCTGACCAATGAGAAACTGGGCTGATGGTTTTATAGTGCACAACATACTATTTTAGATTAGGTAATGAGTAAGGCTACACGCTGAAACGCGTTTACCGGATAATTTCATCCCTTGTACATATAGTCTATCCGTGTTTAACCTGGGGTGTTTATCCCCTCCACTACACTTTTTGTGATTTGTTGTAAATTGTCTACTCTCATGTCGCGCTACAGCGCTGGGTTTCAATAAACCTTTTTATTTGCATTCCACCCGGTTCGTGCTCCTCCATTTTTTGCTTTTCCAGAATATTCTACTGTTGTTGTGGATAACTAAGAGTTGAAAAGGGAATCCCCATCTGTATGGAATTTTCTTATTCCTGAGATGTGTGGTTAGAGGGGATAATTATTTACTACTCTGCAGTGTCCTTATGGATAGATCAGCGTAAAATTGCAACACAAAATGTTATCAGTTGTTTCATTCTGGAGGCGGCCATGATAGATTATTTTTTCTGAAAGTTTTTAATTTTAATTATGATATCTCTCAGAGGGACTGTATCAGGAGGTTTTGACCTTAGGAATCTATGTGATTATCCCATTGGATATTAGCTGCATTGGGATCGTCCAGCATATATATGAAAAGAGTAGTATTTTTTCCTTCCCCTGTTCTCAAGATCCTCCAATTTATCCTGTAAGGAAGTGATTAATTATGCTGGTTGTTCTAATGTTCCTTGCATAGTTGTTATATCTTCATGCAATATATCACCTTGGTGTTCTAGGGCCTCAAGCCTAAATCCTAGGGTGTGCATATCTTGCTTGAGCTCCGAGAGTTATTGCCATATACAGGTTCTAACAATTTTAGCAAGGTCTTGCGTAGACGCTAAGGAAGATAATATATGTATAGGAATCTGTGTCTGACCAGTCATGGCCGTATCCTAAAAACTTTCAGAGGAAGGAGTTCTTGGAGGAGGAGTACTGTTTATATTGGTATGATTCTGTATATTCTGCTCTTTAGAATTGAAGAAAGAGCTTACTAATTGGCCTTTGGTTGAAGGAGTGCGTGCACTTTTTGCCAGTTTAACGCCTTTCTTTGTAGCCATATTTGGAAAGATAAAGTTGAGGCCCCACAGCTAGTATAGCTTAGGTTAGTTATTACCCTGCTAGGAGATTGTGTGTATAGTGTCCAATGAAAGTTTTTCACCGCGACTTCCCCACTATTATAGAATATATTTATAAGTTCCAGCTATTCATAGGGTATACTTCTTGTGCGGGTACATGTTCCTTATACGAGGAGATGAGGAGTGCGTTATTTTTCCCCTTAGCTTTTGTGCTTAGTGGTTTTGCACTAGATTAGTGCCACATTCCACATTCTTATTCCTGAATAACCTGTTTGACGTACATATGAACATTGTCATCTTCTTATGAGTTCTGTAGCTTAAAGTATTAGCTTCAGTATCTATTCACTTCCTATAAAAAGTCACTTCCTTTACCCCAAGTTGCTTGATATTGAATGCTTATTCATTTCCCTGCCTACTCGTATGCTGACGTGTATGAGAATTGCCTGCTCCGATCTTCAGCTTACTCTTTTACTACAACCATCTCCGATCAGCTGTTACGCTGTGCCGTTACTCTCAGCTGATACCTGTCAAGCCTCCTCCTTTTGCGGTGTCGTCACATGCCAACTTGTCGGCCGACTTCATCGCCTTCATTGCAAAGCCGCATCCTCTGTTTTCAGCTCACACTGGAGCCCTACGACTTACTTACTTGTGACAGGTACTTTTTGCTAAAACTTCTACCGCATACTCTCCTCTCATGTTCCGATGTTCTAACCAATATTAGTTGCAAACAGCTATAAATCCTGCATCCTGCGTCTGTTAATGAGATTACATATTTATGTATAACTATATGTCATATTAGCATTATTAACCCTAAGGTACAGAGATATTTGGTTATTCTGCTGCAAGTTTATGCTCCCACAGATAGCAGCTATAGAATTTCCTCACTCCATTTGTGCCAACTATTAAGTGCAAAGATCCAATCTGGGTTCACACACTACTTCTGTAGTAGTTGATGTATTTACTCAGAAGCATCCTTGCAACAACATAACATTTATATTATATCTCAGCAGCTGAGGTTCATAAAAACTTTTACTTATTTTTCACAGTGAATACTCAAATATCACAGAATATCAAGCCATAAAACAAAATGGACCCAGCTAAGATGTCTACTCACCTGCAGACACTCACACAAAGAGTGGACTTACTTACTGAAGGTCTTAACAGTTTGAAACTAGAAAATGAAGGTTTACAAACCAATATCAAGGACTTTGTTGATAGTAAAACCCATTTTCAGGAACCCCAAGTTAGCCTGCCTGAGTTGTTTACAGGTGACAGGAAACAGTTTAGGGACTTCAAAAATGCCTGTCTTTTGCTATATACCCTTAAACCCTATACATACTCAAATGAAAGAATAAAGGTTATGGCCACTATCTCTTATTTAATAGCCGAACCTAGAAGCTGGGCTTTTTTGGAGACTAATAATGATATTCTCAATTCTTTGGATTTCTTCTTTTCTGCTTTGGGTCAGTTGAATGACGACCCATACAAACAGCTGACTGCTGAAACAGCTTTGCGGTCATTGAAGCAGAAGAGAAGGGATGTAGAAGATTATATTGCTGACTTTAAGAGGTTAGCTACTGACACCCAATGGAACAATCTCTCATTAAAAAAACAGTTTTGTTTGGGTTTGTCAGATGCAATTAAGGATGAGCTCTCACGTGTAGAGATACCCCATACACTCGAGGAGCTCATAAATTTGAGTATCAGCATAGACAGACATCTCAGAGAGAGACATCAAGAGAGATCTTATCATGATACCACTAGTAAAAGACAAACCCCATCAACAACTACAAGCTATATAATATAGTCCACTACTGAACCTATGGAAATTGCATTTGTAAAAGGGCCTCTAAGTAATCAAGAGAAACTATCACAATTGTTATTTGTTAGGATGTAACCATTTGAGACTTGCATAGGTATATACTGTCTACCATGAGTAGACAGTCTCCTTCGGTCCAATCTGATTCCAATTCTAATTCAATCCGCTGTGAATTCTGTATCTTCTACAATGTATTATTATTTAAACTTCTGTGCTAATGTATATCACAATGCCGTATTGTCTGCTTCCATTAACTTGGCAATGAGGAGCTGACGTAAATTTGAGAAATCCATTGGTCAGGATAAGGAGGAGGGTGTGTACCCTCTGACCAATGAGAAACTGGGCTGATGGTTTTATAGTGCACAACATACTATTTTAGATTAGGTAATGAGTAAGGCTACACGCTGAAACGCGTTTACCGGATAATTTCATCCCTTGTACATATAGTCTATCCGTGTTTAACCCGGGGTGTTTATCCCCTCCACTACACTTTTTGTGATTTGTTGTAAATTGTCTACTCTCATGTCGCGCTACAGCGCTGGGTTTCAATAAACCTTTTTATTTGCATTCCACCCGGTTCGTGCTCCTCCATTTTTTGCTTTTCCAGAATATTCTACTGTTGTTGTGGATAACTAAGAGTTGAAAAGGGAATCCCCATCTGTATGGAATTTTCTTATTCCTGAGATGTGTGGTTAGAGGGGATAATTATTTACTACTCTGCAGTGTCCTTATGGATAGATCAGCGTAAAATTGCAACACAAAATGTTATCAGTTGTTTCATTCTGGAGGCGGCCATGATGGATTATTTTTTCTGAAAGTTTTTAATTTTAATTATGATATCTCTCAGAGGGACTGTATCAGGAGGTTTTGACCTTAGGAATCTATGTGATTATCCCATTGGATATTAGCTGCATTGGGATCGTCCAGCATATATATGAAAAGAGTAGTATTTTTTCCTTCCCCTGTTCTCAAGATCCTCCAATTTATCCTGTAAGGAAGTGATTAATTATGCTGGTTGTTCTAATGTTCCTTGCATAGTTGTTATATCTTCATGCAATATATCACCTTGGTGTTCTAGGGCCTCAAGCCTAAATCCTAGGGTGTGCATATCTTGCTTGAACTCCGAGAGTTATTGCCATATACAGGTTCTAACAATTTTAGCAAGGTCTTGCGTAGACGCTAAGGAAGATAATATATGTATAGGAATCTGTGTCTGACCAGTCATGGCCGTATCCTAAAAACTTTCAGAGGAAGGAGTTCTTGGAGGAGTAGTACTGTTTATATTGGTATGATTCTGTATATTCTGCTCTTTAGAATTGAAGAAAGAGCTTACTAATTGGCCTTTGGTTGAAGGAGTGCGTGCACTTTTTGCCAGTTTAACGCCTTTCTTTGTAGCCATATTTGGAAAGATAAAGTTGAGGCCCCACAGCTAGTATAGCTTAGGTTAGTTATTACCCTGCTAGGAGATTGTGTGTATAGTGTCCAATGAAAGCTTTTCAGCGCGACTTCCCCACTATTATAGAATATATTTATAAGTTCCAGCTATTCATAGGGTATACTTCTTGTGCGGGTACATGTTCCTTATACGAGGAGATGAGGAGTGCGTTATTTTTCCCCTTAGCTTTTGTGCTTAGTGGTTTTGCACTAGATTAGTGCCATATTCTTATTCCTGAATAACCTGTTTGACGTACATATGAACATTGTCATCTTCTTATGAGTTCTGTAGCTTAAAGTATTAGCTTCAGTATCTATTCACTTCCTATAAAAAGTCACTTCCTTTACCCCAAGTTGCTTGATATTGAATGCTTATTCATTTCCCTGCCTACTTGTATGCTGACGTGTATGAGAATTGCCTGCTCCGATCTTCAGCTGACTCTTTTACTACAACCATCTCCGATCAGCTGTTACGCTGTGCCGTTACTCTCAGCTGATACCTGTCAAGCCTCCTCCTTTTGCGGTGTCGTCACACGCCAACTTTTCGTCCGACTTCATCGCCTCCATTGCAAAGCCGCATCCTCTGTTTTCAGCTCACACTGGAGCCCTACGACTTACTTACTTGTGACAGGTACTTTTTGCTAAAACTTCTACTGCATACTCTCCTCTCATGTTCCGATGTTCTAACCAATATTAGGTGCAAACAGCTATAAATCCTGCATCCTGCGTCTGTTAATGAGATTACATATTTATGTATAACTATATGTCATATTAGCATTATTAACCCTAAGGTACAGAGATATTTGGTTATTCTGCTGCAAGTTTATGCTCCCACAGATAGCAGCTATAGAATTTCCTCACTCCATTTGTGCCAACTATTAAGTGCAAGAATCCAATCTGGGTTCACACACTTCTTCTGTAGTAGTTGATGTATTTACTCAGAAGCATCCTTGCAACAACATAACATTTATATTATATCTCAGCAGCTGAGGTTCATAAAAACTTTTACTTATTTTTCACAGTGAATACTCAAATATCACAGAATATCAAGCCATAAAACAAAATGGACCCAGCTGAGATGTCTACTCACCTGCAGACACTCACACAAAGAGTGGACTTACTTACTGAAGGTCTTAACAGTTTGAAACTAGAAAATGAAGGTTTACAAACCTATATCAAGGACTTTGTTGATAGTAAAACCCATTTTCAGGAACCCCAAGTTAGCCTGCCTGAGTTGTTTACAGGTGACAGGAAACAGTTTAGAGACTTCAAAAATGCCTGTCTTTTGCTATATACCCTTAAACCCTATACATACCCAAATGAAAGAATAAAGGTTATGGCCACTATCTCTTATTTAATAGCCGAACCTAGAAGCTGGGCTTTTTTGGAGACTAATAATGATATTCTCAATTCTTTGGATTTCTTCTTTTCTGCTTTGGGTCAGTTGTATGACGACCCATACAAACAGCTGACTGCTGAAACAGCTTTGCGGTCATTGAAGCAGAAGAGAAGGGATGTAGAAGATTATATTGCTGACTTTAAGAGGTTAGCTACTGACACCCAATGGAACAATCTCTCATTAAAAAAACAGTTTTGTTTGGGTTTGTCAGATGCAATTAAGGATGAGCTCTCACGTGTAGAGATACCCCATACACTTGAGGAGCTCATAAATTTGAGTATCAGCATAGACAGACGTCTCAGAGAGAGACATCAAGAGAGATCTTATCATGATACCACTAGTAAAAGACAAACCCCATCAACAACTACAAGCTATATAATATACTCCACTACTGAACCTATGGAAATTGCATTTGTAAAAGGCCCTCTAAGTAATCAAGAGAAACTAAGAAGACGCACAAAGAATTTGTGCATGTATTGTGCATCTGATGAGCATACCATAAAAGCCTGTCCAATCCTGCAATGACAAAACAAGGGTAAGAATTTTTATCCACAATATACTCTGAATGCAGTTACATGCTCTACAACTTACTGTAACTTTTCCATTTTATTGCAGTGGGACCATCTGCAGGTGACCGTTACAGGGATAATTGACTCTGGAGCTTCAGCTTCTTACATTGATTTGTCCTTTACCACAGAAAATAAAATACCACTTGTAAAAAAAAAGACTCCTGTACCTTTAAGGGGAATTGATGGGGAAGTTTTGTCCTCCGGACCTGTACTTTATGAAACAATACCTCTTCTACTTTCCACACAACAGCATCATAGAGAATACATCACTTTTGATGTAATTACATCACCAGTCTTTCGATTAATATTAGGTTTACAATTGTTAAAGCAACACAACCCACAAATCTCCTGGTCCACTCTTACACTAGATTTTAACTATTTAAAATTATTGCACAACCACCTGTTTCCCTACATTACTCTTGCAACCCACTCCTATCTCACAAGAAACTAACATCCCTAGGGACTACAACGATTTCTCTGATGTTTTTAGTAAAAAAGAATCCCAAAATCTACCTCCACATCAGAAATACGACTGCCCCATTGAGTTATTACCAGGCGCAGTTGTACCTTGTGGACATGTGTTCCCACTATCTAAACCTGATTTGGAACACTTAAAAACATACATTGATGAGAATTTGGAGAAGGGCTTCATACGACCTTCAACCTCCCCCGCAGCAGTGGGAATGTTCTTTGTAAAAAACAAAGATGGCAGTTTAAGACCTATAGTTGATTATAGGCAATTAAATAAGGTTACTATTTAGAACCGATATCCTCTCCCTCTTATCCCGGAGTTGATTGAGAGGCTGGAGGGTGCCAATATTTTCACCAAGCTGGATTTGCGTGGCGCCTACAACCTTATACGCATGAGGGCAGGAGACGAATGTCTGACAGCGTTTCGTACCCACTATGGCTTGTACTAGTACACCGTCATGCCATTCGGTCTCTGCAATGCTCCAGCCACCTTCCAGCATTTCATAAATGATATTTTCAAAGATATTCTAGATATTTTTGTTGTCATCTATCTGGATGATATTTTAATTTACTCAAAAACCCTATCTGAACATATTAATCATGTTAGACAGGTGCTTTCCAGACTTAGGTCTCATTCACTATACGCTAAAGCCGAAAAATGTATATTTCATACTCGTACTACTGCTTTCCTTGGTTACCAGATTTCAGATACTAGTATACGCATGGATGACTCCAAAATCTCATCCATAATTAAATGGCCACCACCAACTAATAAGAAACAGGTTCAGAGTTTCCTTGGCTTTGCCAATTTTTATTGCAAATTTATTAGACATTTTGCCGCTATAGCAAAACCATTGACCAATTTAACAAAATCCGATAATAAATTCTTATGGACCAAAGACTCACAATCTGCCTTTGAACTTTTAAAGAACAAATTCACATCAGCAGTAATTTTGCATTACCCTAACACTCAACTCCAGTACATCCTGGAGGTTGACGCCTCAGACTTTGCCATTGGAGCTGTACTCTCTCAGAGAGAACACTTACATACACCCTTGCATCCAGTTGCTTACTTTTCTCGCTGCTTAACTACTCCAGAAACACATTACCCAGTGGGTGATAAGCAATTATTAGCCATCAAAGCAGCCTTTGAGCAGAGGCGCCACCTTCTGGAAGGTGCTATTTTTCCAACTATTGTCTATACAGACCATCGGAATTTGCAATACTTAAAATCCACAAAAACTCTTAGTGCAAGACAAGTACGTTGGAATTTGTATTTTTCTAGGTTCGATTTCCTCATTACCTACAGACCTGCAACAAAAAATAGGAAAGCCTATGCTCTTTCACGCCTTCCAGGGAATACCAACCATACGTACCCTGCTGATACTGTGATTCCAGAAGATAAATTCTTGTTATTCTTGGTGGATTCCATTCCTTTTCTAAAACTGGAACAACATAATGACTCTTCTAAACCCCTCAGTCTACTACAACGTAAAGAGGACTCTATGTACTACCATAACAACAAATTGTACATTCCTCCTTCGCTTCGTGATTTACTGCTCTATTCAGCACATGAGTCTTTACTCACTGGACATACAGGTATCCAGAAAGCTTTAGACTTATTACAAAGATCTTACTAGTGGCCTGATATGAATTTGGATATTAAGGAATATATAAACAGCTGCACAGTCTGTACTACCTCCAAAAGGTCCAAACATTCTCCTTATGGTCTACTCTTGCCTACTCCAACCCCAGCAAAACCATGGGTAGATATAGCTTTGGATTATATCATTGACCTACCAAGATCATGTAATAATACTGCCATCTTGGTAGTTGTTGACCTTTTTAGCAAAATGCTACATCTAATCCAATATCACAAACTACCAACTGCCGCTGAAACTATACAACTACTTCTAACACATGTATTCAAACTGCATGGCCTTCTACAAAGGATTATTACAGATCGCGGGTCCCAGTTCACCAGTAATTTGTGGGCAGCATTCTGTAAAACGTTTGATATTGATAATCGATTATCGTCTTCCTACCACCCACAAACTAACGGTCAGACCGAAAGATCTAATCAGTGGGTGGAACAGTTCCTACGTACTTACTGTCAAACAAACCAAGAATCTTGGTCTCAGCTCCTTCCATATGCAGAGTTTGTTTTTAACAACACCATTAACTCTACTATGAAACAAACACCATTTTTCGTAAACTACGGTTTACACCCACGGTTTCAGCTGCTTCCTGACATCAGCTCTTCACCTCATATTAGTGATTTATATGACACAATCACAACCAATTTTGCTACAGTACATAGCTATTGAAGAAGCAAAAAACAGGCAAAAAAGATATTATGACCTAAGGAGAATGCCTTCTCCACACTATGCCGTTGGTGACCTAGTATGGTTGTCCACCAAGAACCTACATTTGAATACCCCTTCTAAAAAACTCTCTCCATTGTTTATAGGACCATTCCCAATTTCTAAGATCATAAATATCAATGCAGTATAGTTGCTACTACCTGACTCCCTCAAAATAAACCCCACATTCCATGTTTCTCTGCTAAAGCCATACCGGACTGTAAGGGACCTCCCTCCTATGCAAAAGCTACCACCTATCTCTTTCGACCCCAATATTGAGTATGAAGTCCACTCCATCCTTGACTCCAGAGTGCACCGTGGAGTTCTACAGTATTTAATACGATGGAAGGGATATACGGAAGAACATAATTCTTGGGAACCGGCTGCTAACATCTCAGCTCCCAGACTCATATCCCGGTTCCATCAAAGAAATCCGGACTGTCCACGTCCATGAGCCACTGAGCGGCTCCTTGGGAGGGGTGTCCTGTCACATTCTCATTCCTGAATAACCTGTTTGACGTACATATGAACATTGTCATCTTCTTATGAGCTCTCTACCTTTAAGTATTAGCTTCAGTATCTATTCACTTCCTATAAAAAGGCACTTCCTTTACCCCAAGTTGCTTGATATTAAATGCTTATTCATTTCCCTGCCTACTCGTACGCTGACATGTATGAGAATTGCCTGCTCCGATCTCCAGCTGACTCTTTTACTACAACCATCTCCGATCAGCTGTTACGCTGTTCCCTTACTCTCAGCTGATACCTGTCAAGCCTCCTCCTTTTGCGGTGACATCACACACCAACTCGTCGGCCGACTTCATCGCCTCCATTGCAAAACCGCATCCTCTGTTTTCAGCTCACACCTGAGCCCTGCGACTTACTTACTTGTGACAGGAACTTTTTGCAAAAACTTGTACCGCATACTCTCCTCTCATGTTCCGATGTTCTAACCAATATTAGGTGCAAACAGCTATAAATCCTGCATCCTACGTCTGAGATTACATATTTATGTATAACTATATGTCATATTAGCATTATTAACCCTAAGGTACACAGATATTTGGTTATTCTGCTACAGGTTTATGCTCCCACAGGTAGCAGCTATAGAATTTCCTCACTCCATTTGTGCCAACTAATAAGTGCAAAGATCCAATCACACTACTTCTGTAGTAGTTGATATATTTACTCAGAAGCATCCTTGCAACAACATAACATTTATATTATATCTCAGCAGCTGAGGTTCATAAAAACTTTTACTTATTTTTCACAGTGAATACTCAAATATCACAATTAGAGACGTTGTTTGGGTGCACTTTCCGTGGTCTGGGCTAAGTGGCCGTGTCTTACTCTCCTCTCATGTTCCGATGTTCTAACCAATATTAGGTGCAAACAGCTATAAATCCTGCATCCTACGTCTGTTACTGAGATTACATACATATGTATAACTATATGTCATATTAGCATTATTAACCCTAAGGTACACGGATATTTGGTTATTCTGCTACAGGTTTATGCTCCCACAGGTAGCAGCTATTGAATTTCCTCACTCCATTTGTGCCAACTAATAAGTGCAAAGATCCAATCTGGGTTCACACACTACTTCTGTAGTAGTTGATATATTTACTCAGAAGCATCCTTGCAACAACATAACATTTATATTATATCTCAGAAGCTGAGGTTCATAAAAACTTTTACTTATTTTTCACAGTGAATACTCAAATATCACAATTAGAGACGTTGTTTGGGTGCACTTTCCGTGGTCTGGGCTAAGTGGCTGTGTCTTAGTGTTCTCACTATCCACTCTTAGGAAAGAGTGAAAGCAGGGCTAAGAATTGCATATAAGAGGGGCGGAGTCCTGAGCTCTGTAATGGGGACCGACTGAACACAGGATATTCCTGTCTTTCCTAATGTCTTTCCTAATGTCAGGAGGAGATGCGTGCTTGCCCCTACGTCAGTGTTGGAGCGTATTTACCTGCAGCTCGCGATCTGCTTCTTACTAAGCTCTCGGTCATTCTGTATCTCAGCAGCTGTATCCATGTGGCGCTGCAATATGGCCACCGCTGTCCTCCGCATCAAGCTGATAATGTAACTTATTACTCCTAGGTATGGCTCTGTCCTGAGCAATATCGCTAGATGCATATAAGTCTCTGGAGTACACTGTGCATTCTTAGCACTGCAGTAGACCCATATTGATGGCTTATATCCTGTGTTCAGTCGGTCCCCATTACAGAGCTCAGGACTTAAGCAGATGTCTTAGATGCGGCCAGCTCCGCCCCTCTTATATGCAATTCTTAGCCCTGCTTTCAGTCTTTCCTTCAATTTTTTCTACTTCTCCCCTCTGATCGGCTAGGAGTAGAGGAGTAGGGTTGGAGTAGAGTTGGGAGGGATTGAAACCTCTTGTGTGGGTTCTTGACCTCCGCCTGCTGGCAGGAAGTATATCTCACATGTTATGGATACCCATGGACTCTTTACATTCCAAAAGAAAGAAAATATCAGTAAGTATAAATTCTGATTTCAAATGTAGCCTTATGTTTATTACAATGGCCTTTGGTGAGGTAGTAAAACCACACAAAATTGTAAGAAATATTGCAGGGCAATTTGGTTAATTATAAGAGATGAGGAGTGTATTATTTGCTCTTACTGATCACAGGAATAAACTATACTCACTTAAGTTCCATCATTAATCTTATGCTACCATCCACATTTCCATTTATAAATCTCAGGCTGCATTGGTAGAATTAACTTTTCCATTTACTAAAGTGTGATATATGTGGTATATTCATATATCAATGAACTGAACACATGCTCAATATCAATGTTCATATCAATCGTGCCTTCAGAGTAGTAATATAATTATCATTCTTCACTGTCAACTTAATTCAATTATGTTAAGAACGTTTTTGATAATTTTGGCTGTCTATGACATACTCAGGAAATGTAAATGATGGCAGGTCTGCTCTTATCTCATCACATGAATTTGTTTAGGGCTTCATAAATGGGGGGCATAGTACTTATGTACATAGTAAATGTTACTTTCTCTTGTAAGGTGTATCCAGTCCACGGATCATCCATTACTTGTGGGATATTCTCATTCATTCCCAACAGGAAGTTGCAAGAGGACACCCACAGCAGAGCTGTAATATAGCTCCTCCCCTAACTGTCATAGCCAGTCATTCTCTTGCAACTCTCAACAAGCAAGGACGTTGTAGGAGAGAGTGGTTAAATATAGCTAGTTTATTTTCTTCAATCAAAAGTTTGCTATTTTTAAATAGTACCGGAGTTGTGCTATTTTATCTCAGGCAGTAAATAGAAGAAAGGGAGTAAATAGAAGAAGAATCTGCCTGAGGTTTCTATGATCTTAGCAGGTTGTAACTAAGATCCATTGCTGTTCTCACATGTCTGAGGGGATTACACAGATGAGGTAACTTCAGCGAGAGAATGGCGTGCAGTTTATTCTGCTATCAGGTATGTGTTATAATTAGTAATAGTTATAATTTTTTCTAGAGATGGAAAACAATTGAAAACGCTGCTGATACCGGATTAATGTAAGTTAAGTCTGAATACAGTGATTTAATAACGACTAGTATCATGCTTACTCCCAGGGGTAATACCCTTATGATATTGCAATTATTAGCAGAAGTAACTATGATCCTTTGCTGTTCTCACATATTCTGAGGAGTGAGGTAACTTCAGAGGGGGAATAGCGTGCAGGTTTTCCTGTAATAAGATAGGTGCAGTTAAAATATTTTTCTAGGGATGGAATTTGCTAGAAAATGCTGCTGATACCGAAGTAATGTAAGTAAAGCCTTAAATGCAGTGATAGCGACTGGTATCAGACTTATTAATAGAGATACATACTCTTATAAAAGTGTATTTTAAAACGTTTGCTGGCATGTTTAATCATTTTTATATATGCTTTGGTGATAAAACTTTATTGGGGCCTAGTTTTTTCCACATGGCTGGCTTAAATTTTGACTAGAAACAATTTCCACTGTTGTAGTATAAAAGTTACAGTTGGTGCAGTTAAAATTACAAACTGTGACATCCAGCTTCCCTCAAAGGCCCTCTGAATGCTATAGGACATCTCTAAAGGGCCCAAAGGCTTTCCAAAGTCGTTTATTGGGGAAGGTAGGGCCACAGCTTGCTGTGGCAGTTGGTTGTGACTGTTAAAAAACGTCTATTTCGTTTTTTTGATCCGTTTTTTGAACTAAGGGGTTAATCATCCATTTGCAAGTGGGTGCAATGCTCTGTTAGCTTATTATACACACTGTAAAAATTTTGTTTGATTTACTGCATTTTTTCACTGTTTTTCAAATTCTGACAAAATTTGTTTCTCTTAAAGGCACAGTACCGTTTTTTATATTTGCTTGTTAACTTGATTTAAAGTGTTTTCCAACCTTGCTAGTCTCATTGCTATTCTGTATAAACATGTCTGACATAGAAGAAACTCCTTGTTTATTATGTTTAAAAGCCATGGTGGAACCCCCCTTAGAATGTGTAACAAATGTACTGATTTCATTTTATGCAATAAAGATCATTTTCTGTCTTTAAAAAATTTATCACCAGAGGAATCTGACGAGGGGGAAGTTATGCAGACTAACTTTCCCCACGTGTCAGACCCTTTGACTCCTGCTTAAGGGACTCACGCTCAAATGGCGCCAAGTACATGTAGGGCGCCCATAGCGTTTACTTTACAAGACATGGCGGCAGTCATGGATAATACACTGTCAGCGGTATTAGCCAGACTACCTGAACTTAGAGGTAAGCGAGATAGCTCTGGGGTGAGACAAAATGCAGAGCATACTGACGCTTTAAGAACCATGTCTGATACTGCCTCACAATATGTAGAAGCTGAGGAAAGAGAGCTTCAGTCAGTGGGTGATGTTAATGACTCAGGAAAGATACCTGATTCGAATATTTCTACATTTAAATTTAAGCTTGAACACCTCCGCGTGTTGCTTAGGGAGGTTTTAGCTGCTCTGAATGACTGTGATACCATTGCAGTGCCAGAAAAATTGTGTAGACTGGATAAATACTTTGCAGTGCCGGTGTGTACTGATGTTTTTCCAAATACCTAAAAGGTTTACAGAAATTATTAATAAGGAATGGGATAGACCAGGTGTGCCATTCTCTTCCCCTCCTATTTTTAGAAAAATGTTTCCAATAGACGCCACCACACGGGACTTATGGCAGACAGTCCCTAAGGTGGAGGGAGCAGTTTCTACTTCAGTAAAGCGTACTACTATCCCTGTCGAGGACAGTTGTGCTTTTTTTTTAGATCCAATGGATAAAAAATTAGAGGTTACCTTAAGAAAATATTTATTCAACAAGGTTTTATCCTACAGCCCCTTGCATGCATTGCCCCTGTCACTGCTGCTGCGGCGTACTGGTTTGAGTCTCTGGAAGAGGCTTTACAGGTAGCGACTCCATTGGATGACATACTTGGCAAACTTAGAGCACTTAAACTAGCCAATTCTTTTATTCTGATGCCATTGTTCATTTGACTAAACTAACGGCTAAGAATTCTGGTTTTGCTATACAGGCGCGCAGAGCGCTATAACTTAGATCATGGTCAGCTGACGTGACTTCAAAATCTAAGCTACTTAACATTCCCTTCAAGGGGCAGACCCTATTCGGGCCTGGTTGAAGGAGATTATTGCTGATATCACTGGAGGAAAAGGTCATGCCCTTCTTCAGGACAGGTCCAAATCTAGGGCCAAACAGTCTAATTTTCGTGCCTTTCAAAACTTCAAGGCAGGACCTGGAAAAAAGGTAAGCAGGTAAAAAAGCCTGCTGCTGCCTCTAAGACAGCATGAAGGAACGGCCCCCTATCCGGGAACGGATCTAGTAGGGGGCATACTTTCACTCTTTGCCCAGGCGTGGGCAAGAGATGTTCAGGATCCCTGGGCGTTGGAAATTATATCCCAGGGATATCTTCTGGACTTCAAAGCTTCCCCCCCAAAAGGGAGATTTCACCTTTCACAATTATCTGCACGCCAGATAAAGAGAGAGGCATTCTTACACTGTGTACGAGACCTCCTAGTTATGGGAGTGATCCATCCAGTTCCAAAGGAGGAACAGGGACAGGGTTTTTACTCAAATCTGTTTGTGGTTCCCAAAAAAGAGGGAACCTTCAGACCAATTTTGGATCTAAAGATCTTAAACAAATTCCTCAAAGTTCCGTCGTTCAAGATGGAAACTATTCGTACCATCCTACCACTGATCCAGGAGGGTCAATATATGACTACAGTGGATCTAAAGGATGCTTATCTTCACATTCCGATACACAAAGATCATCATTGGTTTCTCAGGTTTGCCTTTCAAGACAGGCATTACTAGTTGTAGCGCTTCCCTTGGGATTAGCTACAGCCCCAAGAATCTTTACAAAGGTTCTAGGGTCGCTTATGGCGGTCCTAAGGCTGCGGGGCATAGCAGTAGCCCCTTATTTAGATGACATCCTGATACAGGCGTCAAACTTCCAAATTGCCAAGTCTCATACGGACGTAGTACTGGCATTTCTGTGGTTGCATGGGTGGAAAGAGAAAGAGGAAAAGAGTTCTCTATCCCCACTCACAAGAGTTTCATTTCTAGGGACTCTGATAGATTCTGTAGAAATGAAAATTCACCTGACGGAGTCCAGGTTATCAGAGCTTCTAAATTCCTGCCGTGTTCTTCATTCCATTCCGCGCCCTTCGGTGGTTCAGTGTATGGAAATAATCGGCTTAATGGTAGCGGCAATGGACATAGTGCCGTTTGCACGCTTACATCTCAGACCGCTGCAACTATGCATGCTCAGTCAGTGGAACGGGGATTACACAGATTTGTCCCCTTAACTGAATCTGGACCAAGAGACCAGGGATTCTCTTCTCTGGTGGCTATCTCGGGTCCATCTGTCCAAAGGTATGACCTTTCGCAGGCCAGATTGGACAATTGTTATGACAGATGCCAGCCTTCTAGGTTGGGGTGCAGTCTGGAACTCCCTGAAGGCTCAGGGATCGTGGACTCAGGAGGAGTCTCTCCTTCCATTAAATATTCTGGAACTAAGAGTGATATTCAAGGCTCTTCAGGCTTGGCCTCAGTTAGCAACTCTGAGGTACATCAGATTTCAGTCGGACAACATCACGACTGTAGCTTACATCAACCATCAAGGGGGAACAAGAAGTTCCCTAGGGTGTTAGAAGTTTAAAAAATAATTTGCTGGGCAGAGATTCACTCTTGCCACCTATCAGCTATTCATATCCCAGGTGTAGAGCACTGGGAGGCGGATTTTCTAAGTTGTTAGACTTTTCATCCGGGAGAGTGGGAACTCCATCCGGAGGTATTTGCACAACTTATTCATCGTTGGGGCAAACCAGAACTGGATCTCATGGCGTCTCGCCAGAACGCCAAGCTTCCGTGTTAGGGATCCAGGTCCAGGGATCCCAAGGCGACACTGATAGATGCTCTAGCAGCGCCCTGATCTTTCAACCTGGCTTATGTGTTTCCACCATTTCCTCTGCTCCCTCGACTGATTGCCAAGATCAAGCAGGATAGAGCATCGGTGATTCTGATAGCACCTGCGTGGCCACGCAGTACCTAGTATGCAGATCTAGTGGACATGTCATCCTTTCCACCATGGTCTCTGCCTCTGAAACAGGACCTTCTACTTCAGGGTCCTTTCAACCATCCAAATCTAATTTCTCTGAGGCTGACTGCCTGGAGATTGAATGCTTGATTTTATCAAAGCGTGGCTTCTCCGAGTCAGTTATTGATACCTTAAGACAGGCACGAAAGCCTGTCACCAGGAAAATTTACCATAAGGTATGGCGTAGATATCTTTATTGGTGTGAATCCAAGGGTTACTCATGGAGTAAGGTCAGGATTGCTAGGATATTATCTTTTCTCCAAGAAGGTTTGGATAAAGGATTGTCAGCTAGTTAAGCGTCTGGCAGATGTTCCAGACGTTCAGGCATTTTGTCAGGCTTTAGTTAGAATCAAGCCTGTGTTTAAACCTGTTGCTCCACCATGGAGCTTAAACTTGGTTCTTAAAGTTCTTCAAGGAGTTCCGTTTGAACCTCTTCATTCCATAGATATAAAGCTTTTATCTTGGAAAGTTCTTTTTTTGGTAGCTATTTCCTCGGCTCGTTGAGTCTCTGAGCTATCTGCCTTACAATGTGATTCTCCTTATCTGATTTTTCATACAGATAAGGTAGTCCTGCGTACCAAACCTGGGTTCTTACCTAAGGTGGTATCTAACAAGAATATCAATCAAGAGATTGTTGTTCCATCCTTGTGTTACATAATCTGGATGTGGTCCGTGCTTTAAAGTTTTACTCACAAGCTACTAAAGATTTTCGTCAAACATCTGCTTTGTTTGTTGTCTATTCTGGACAGAGGAGAGGTCAAAAGGCTTCGGGAACCTCTTTTTCTTTTTGGCTAAGAAGCTTAATCCGCTTAGCCTATGAGACTGCTGGACAGCAGCCTCCTGAAAGGATTACAGCTCATTCCACTAGAGCTGTGGCTTCCACTTGGGCCTTTAAAAATTAAGCTTCTTTTGATCAGATTTGCAAGGCGACAACTTGGTCTTCATATTTTTTCAAACTTTTACAAATTTGATATATAGGCTATATTTGGGAGACAGGTTTTACGGGCAGTGGTTCCTTCCATTTAAGTTCCTGCCTTGTCCCTCCCTTCATCCGTGTACTTTAGCTTTGGTATTGGTATCCCACAAGTAATGGATGATCCGTGGATTGGATACACCTTACAAGAGAAAACACAATTTATGCTTACCTGATAAATTTATTTCTCTTGTGGTGTATCCAGTCCACGGCCCGCCCTGTCATTTTAAGGCAGGTAATTTTTAAATTTAAACTACAGTAACCACTGCACCCTATGGTTCCTCCTTTCTCGGCTTGTTTTCAGTCGAATGACTGGCTTTGACAGTTAGGGGAGGAGCTATATTACAGCTCTGCTGTGGGTGTCCTCTTGCAACTTCCTGTTGGGAATGAATGAGAATATCCCACAAGTAATGGATGATCCGTGGACTGGATACACCACAAGAGAAATAAATTTATCAGGTAAGCATAAATTGTGTTTTTAAGTTTAAGCTTATTTAGAACAAAGATAAAAAGGGCGCCTCTTAGTGCAGACAATCCAAGGTAATGAAACCCCCAAACAATATGGAAACCACCGATGTCCGGGGTACTCACATGTGGGAAAGCAATCAACAAGTGCCAAATAGACAGACAGGACTATTAGTAGTGGTCCAGCTCACTATATGATACAGTGGACTAGGTATATATTAGCAATAGGCTAACATGAGCCCCAAGGCTGCTTGATATATTTAAAAGGTTTATATTAAAAATAACATTTTCAATACAAAATACTGAAAGGTATATAAGCATAAAAACTGCTACGCATTTCTCATCGACCTCTGCACCGTTTCTTCAGGCATATGATCATCGGTGAGATGGAGATGCTATTTTTATCTTTGTTCTAGATTATTTGTCCCTGGTTGGATTATTGAAAGGAGCAGCCCGCTACACAGAACAGTGCACTGGGACACTGAGATCTCTCAGCCTGTCTTCCTAGGCATATCTCTGTCTCAGGGATATGTGAGTATCCTTTATCCATTATTTTAGTCAACTTATTCTGTGATTGGCTACACTAGGGGGCGCCTTTCTTGTCTCTCTTTTGTTGTTTCAAGTGTAAGCTTATGCTTCTTACAATGGCCTTGGGTGATTTTTGACTATATTTTATGTTATAAATTAGTAAAACCACCCAAAACTATTACAGATATTACAGAACATACTAGGTAAACTCAAGAATAATTATGAGACAAGTTTTTCCCCAGGTGTTTGTGAATCATGCTTGCATACTTTCCCTGAAACATAAGAAACGTGGACAAATTAAAAAAGATAATTAATACAGTATTGATGAGGGATTTATAAAAAGAAATAATTTTATAACATAAAGGGAAATTCCTATAATTTATAGGTAAGGGCAACATTTAAAACATGCTAAAATATTTATTTTATTTTATCGTGGTTGCTATTTTTTTAGGTTTATGCTAAAAACTAACATGATTTGCATGCCTGACCTATAAGAGACATATTTACAGGATATTGGCTAACAGTGAATTGTCCCAAAAGCATAACATGTTTGCATTTGTTAACATAAGGATATTGATCTTTCAATTAAAATAATAAATATGTATTAAGTCTGTAGATGTAGAAAACAATAAAACTAATTTAATGTCCCTTTATCCAATAACAATAAATAATCTAATTACCAAGTTAAACTTTTACTTTTTAAATTTGTATTTTTTTTTTATAATTTACAATTTTTAATTGCAAATAATTAATTTTTAATTATGAATGAACATTCTGATCTACAGATTTAAGCTGTGTATAAGTTTAAACAGTGTAATTTATATATACCTGTATATATATTATTTTATAAAAAAATAAAACAAATCAAGACTGCTGAATTGAAAATATTAAAAATTCAGAAAACTTGCTCAAAATAATTTTTATATTAGTGAAGCTTAAAAAGACACAGTAAAGTCAAAATTAAGCGTTCATGATTCAGATAGGAGATGCAATTTTAAACAACTTTCAAATTTACTTTTATCATCAAATTTGCTTTGTTCTCTTGGTATTCTTTGTCGAACGCTAAACCTATGTAGGTTCATATGCTAATTTCTAAGCCCTCGAATGCCATCACTTATCTCAGTGGATTTTGACAGTTTTTCACAGCTAGACAGCTCTAGTTTATGTGTCCCATATAGATAACCTTGAGCTCCCTCCTGTGGAGTTACCTAGGTTACCTAGGTTAGCACTGACTAGGTAAATTACTTGTCTGTCAAAAGAATTGAGATAAGGGCAGTCTGCAGAGGCTTAGATGCAAGGTAATCACAGAGGTAAAAAGCATATTAATATAACTGTGTCGGTAATGCAAAACTGGTAAATGGGTAAAATTCTGCAGTAGACTGTTCCTTTCGTCTAATGAATTGAAATAGACTGTTTACACTGTTGGGCATATATTTTCTGTGGCAGTATTTACATATATTCATTTATTACTAATAAACCAAACGAAGATACCAATGTAAAATGGAACTTCATTTATAGCCAAAGTAATATAACATTCAGTTGTTCATCTTCCAATCCCCCAAACATACATGATTTGTACAAGAGAAAAGAAAAATAACAACCCTATAAAAAAATGGAGCAGAGTTAACAGATTAATGTAAAAGTATTTTCTTCATGATAATTTTAATAAGAAATAAAAAAATTACTGTATACTTTCACAGTATTAGAGCAATTATAACCTTATTCATATAAAATATATAAAGTGCTTACTTTCCTTCAAGTGTCTTATTGGCAACATCTAATGAATTTCTCTGAATACCAGGGATTTTTCATTCCCTCTCATCTACATATTCCTTTTGGCACAGTGATTTAACAGGTGTGAAGCATTGTAAAGATACATATTGTACCATACTTCATTGTTGGCATACAAAAAAAAACATCCTGCCATAGGGAGGCTTTTTCAAACTACCCAGCTGATCCTATTATTGCTTAAAACCTCTGCCCTATGGCATGAACACAATCAACCTGTAACTATCTACTTTGCTATCCAAACAGATGGGAAGGAATGTTGGCAGTGAAAGTACACATAAGTGTTTATAAGTTATGAATACTAAGTGTATTTTCCCACAGTATAATTCAAATAAATCTGCTGTTAAGAGTTTTGTATAAGAAGACATGCCATTACTTGTCTTGCTTAAATGACTGCCATTTGAAAACAAAACCTTTCAAAAAAATGAGATTACATTTATATTAAAGCCATGAATTACGCAGAATAAATAAATAATTCAAAAAATGTCTCTGAGTGAAATATTTTCTTATTACATTTGTCAGTATTAATATTCATGAAAATGGCCATTAAGAAAGAGGACCTATTTACATAAATTAATGGTAGCAAAAATTTCAATTATCGAATGGTGAACACCTCTCAATATTTATGTAATATGAACATTAAACTTTAGCGGCCCCACGTATTAAGTGGCAACTTTAGAAGTTGTCCGCACACCCTCAATGCATACGGACAGCAGATCTGTTCATCCACTGGCCCCTATGCATCATTACACACTCTGATGAGTGTGTAATGCCTGCCCATGCTCTCGTGTGACCAATCTTGCCAGAAAAGGGTCTGTCAATCACCCCACAAGAACGAGTTCTTTGTTATATCTCTTCCCCAACTCAGAGGAGGTGAAGAGTGTAAGAAGCTTCTTACATTGTGGCAAGCAAGCTCGCATGTGTGAACCTGCCCTGCAAGAGCTCTTGGAGCAGCTTATGCTGCTTTGTATATGAAGCCCTAGGGGAGTTTTCTGATTAAAAGAAATAACGAGAGGAAGATTTGAATAGTATTTACCAGAAACTCTATTTACCATAAACGAATACATTTTCTATTGCAGAGTAATCTTATGGAACTGTCCCTCAGTCCGTTGATATAACAGAATACTATCTAATCTCATCATGCACATTTCTCCTGCAGTGTGGATGATGAACACAGATTTATCATCCAGCCCCCCCATTAATCTAGATACTGGGGACCCCCACAATGCAGATTGAGAAAGTAGACTGCAGATCCGTTCCCCATCAATGCATCATCCCTTATGATGTCCCCACTGGTGCCCCCTATCTCCCTGTTCTCTGTTTTAATTAGAGGGGTATGAGACCTCTCAGGGGAAAGAGAGATTTCCCTTCTTTCAAATAAAAAGTCAAAACCTACAGTTTAAAATTTCCCCTGTTATTATTAGGTGATTGATAATTTTATGCCAACCACCTAACTAATGTATTGTCTGGGTGATTGTGGCCGAAAAGGTGCCCCTATCACCTAAAGACAGAATACAACACACATACACCCAATACCCTCACAAGAGGAGATTGCTTATAATCAAATGAGTGCTCTCATGGTTCTTTAAATAATAGGTGATTACCTTAGAAATAGCAAACATCTGTATACTTGGTGCCTTTTACAGTCACCTGATCTATAAAAGACAGCAAAAAAGGAAGGATGTCCCAAAGGATGAGCTTATTTAAAAAATGCAAAACTTTATTCCAGGAATTAAAAACGAACAGGAAAAGAATAGGCAGTCCCAAACCAAGGTACCTGTCTGACCGGTTTCGGTCAGTGGACCGTAATAATAGACATACATAGCAACACCTATATACATTATTTAAAAGGTGAACAACAATTTGATTGGTGTAAAAACAATTGAGTTAAGACTGCTAATGCACTTAAAGAGAAAGTCACATAGATAAACCAATATATATAAACATATGCACATAGGAAAGGCTCAGAAATTAAGGAACAAAATATGTAATGATTAAGCATATTAATTATCACAGGTACAGTGCTGTTGATAATTATTCACTGGTCTATCACAAATTAATTCCTTTTAATAATAGGCAGAATTTATGATAATTTTATCATTTATCAGACAACATCTTTGCCTAGTTTTTTTTTTTAAAAAGTGAACCAAATTTACAGAACTAGTTTAAATGTACCTAATCAGTGTATGATACATAACTGAGTACTATATATCTTATGCAGTTCCTCCAGACATCAAGTACTTATACAGCATAAGCTAATGCCCAACCTCAGACCTAGATGGCAATGATGGGGGTCATTACATGTCATAAAAGGTTAACTTATCAATAATACATGAAGTCTAAGTCCTGGAAGATATACAGATATAAATACACCCATAATTTAAGCATAATAATTAGTTAGATCCGAAAGGGGTCATGTAATTAAATCTAAATATAAAAAAGTATATATATTAACGTAAGGATGAACAATTAGGTTTAATATAATTAAGAAACCATTAACATATCATCTAATGCATTCAGAGACCTAATGTTGCCAATAATTGATAATATAAAACTCCGAATTAAAGCCAATCGGAGTAAGGCTATTAAGTCTGAAAATATAATAGATCTCTTGTCTGCAGAGCAAGGAAACTTTGTCTCCTCTTCTAGGAGATCTACATTTAAAACTAATAACATCCTGAGTATGCACTTCTAAAAAGTGCCTGGACAAAGCAGAGCATGGTCGTTCTCCTGATATATACAAGTGCTCCCTAATCCGAGTCCCTACCTCACGTGTAGTTCTACCTGCATAGCTCATAGAGCAATGAGTACACTGCACCACTTAGATAATATAGGTACTTTTGCAATTGACACAACCTCTTGTGTCAAATACTTCTCCTGAGTGGAACAAAGTGAAAGTTCTACCAACACAAGGTACATGTACGTCTCCCACATCTATACGTTCCATTACACTGCAACCATGAACTTTGAGAATAAAAGGCACCCTTGCACTCCAAAATATGCACTACCACAAGGCAAGTGACCACTCTACTTAAAGAAGTGAGGACACCCTTTTAAAGGAGGGTCATATGTCTGGTGGTTATTCACTGACCACTGTGTTAACACTAATTACCTGTTAGAACTGTAATCATATGGAACAATATCATGAGGGTAGAGTATCCTCTATGTTGCCCCAACAATACATACATAAAATTGAGATTAGATATTTGAAAGCAGTGATCCTAGTCTTTCAAATGAGTGGTCATGTGTCCCTTCACTGCCAGCTAATTGTCACAACTTACAAATACCTCTGGACTGTATTACCCCCCACCATAACTACATATAATGCCCAGTATTTGAAAGAGTAAGGTTTCATAATTTAATTAAGGAGGTTTATATCCTTATAGCTATCAAGTGACCGTTATAGTAAGACATAACCTGGCAGTTACCACTTGCCTAATTTATTTGTACTGTTGATGTTAGGGGGCCTATCTATCAAACTCCGAACGGAGCTTGATGGCCCGTGTTTCTAGCAAGTCTTCAGACTCGCCAGAAACACAAGTTATGGAGCAGCGGTCACAAAGATCGCTGCTCCATAACCCTGTCAGCCTGCTCTGAGCAGGCGGACAGGAATCACCGGAATTCAACCCGATTGAGTACAATTGGGTTGATTGACACCCAATGGGCGAGTCTGCAGGGGGTGGCATTGCACCAGCAGCTCTTGTGAGCTGCTGGTGCAATGCTGAATACGGAGAGCGTATTGCTCTCCGCTTTCAGCGATGTCTTGCAGACCTGATCCACACTGTCGGATCAGGTCCACAAGACATTTGATAAATAGGCCCCTACGGCTCATAGAATGATGTTTGTCTGAACTAATAAAAAAGCAAGATTCTAACTATATGGGAGAGCTAAGAGAGTGGAAAAATGGGTAAGACTTTGTGAAATTCTATAGAGAAAGACTTTTGTACAACAATTGGTTTTGGACAGGGATAGGAACATGAACACAGTTTCAAAATCAGTTAAATGGACAGTCTACTCCAGAATTTATATTGTTTATATAGATAGATAATCCCTTGATTTTATTACCGCTTCCCCAGTTTTGCATAACCAACACTGTGATATTAATACACTTTTTACCTCTGATATTACCTTGTATCTAAGCCTCTGCAGACTGCCCTCTTATTTCAGTTCTTTTTGACAGACTTACATTTTAGCCAATCAGTGCTGACTCCACATGAGTGAGCACAATGTTATCTATAAGGCACACATGAGCTAGTGCTGTCTAGCTGCATAAAATTTATCAAATGCATTAAGATAGGAGGTGGACTTCAAGGGCTTAGACATTAGCATATGAAATTACCGTTTGGCGGTAGCCGTGAAAACCAGCGTTAGAGGCTCCTAACGCTGGTTTTAGGCTACCGCTGGTATTTGGAGTCACTCAAAATAGGGTCTAACGCTCACTTTCCAGCCGCGACTTTTCCATACCGCAGATCCCCTTACGTAAATTGCGTATCCTATCTTTTCAATGGGATTTTTCTAACTCCGGTATTTAGAGTCGTTTCTGAAGTGAGCGTTAGACATCTAACGACAAAACTCCAGCCGCAGAAAAAAGTCAGTATTTAAGAGCTTTCTGGGCTAACGCCGGTTTATAAAGCTCTTAACTACTGTGCTCTAAAGTACACTAACACCCATAAACTACCTATGTACCCCTAAACCGAGGTCCCCCCACATCGCCGCCACTCGATTAAATTTTTTTAACCCCTAATCTGCCGACCGCCACCTACGTTATCCTTATGTACCCCTAATCTGCTGCCCCTAACACCGCCGACCCCTGTATTATATTTATTAACCCCTAACCTGCCCCCCACAACGTCGCCTCCACCTGCCTACACTTATTAACCCCTAATCTGCCGACCGGACCTGAGCGCTACTATTATAAAGTTATTAACCCCTAATCCGTCTCACTAACCCTATCATAAATAGTATTAACCCCTAATCTGCCCTCCCTAACATCGCCGACACCTAACTTCAAACATTAACCCCTAATCTGCCGACTGGAGCTCACCGCTATTCTAATAAATGTATTAACCCCTAAAGCTAAGTCTAACCCTAACACTAACACCCCCCGAAGTTAAATATAATTTAAATCTAACGAAATTAATTAACTCTTATTAAATAAATTATTCCTATTTAAAGCTAAATACTTACCTGTAAAATAAATCCTAATATAGCTACAATATAAATTATAATTATATTATAGCTATTTTAGGATTAATATTTATTTTACAGGTAACTTTGTATTTATTTTAACCAGGTACAATAGCTATTAAATAGTTAAGAACTATTTAATAGCTAAAATAGTTAAAATAATTACAAATTTACCTGTAAAAGAAATCCTAACCTAAGTTGCAATTAAACCTAACACTAGACTATCAATAAATTAATTAAATAAACTACCTACAATTATCTACAATTAACCTAACACTACACTATCAATAAATTAATTAAATACAATTGCTACAAATAAATACAATTAAATAAACTAGCTAAAGTACAAAAAATAAAAAAGAACTAAGTTACAAAAAATAAAAAAATATTTACAAACATAAGAAAAATATTACAACAATTTTAAACTAATTACACCTACTCTAAGCCCCCTAATAAAATAACAAAGCCCCCCAAAATAAAAAATGCCCTACCCTATTCTAAATTACTAAAAGGGGCTTAGAGTAGGTGTAATTAGTTTAAAATTGTTGTAATATTTTTCTTATGTTTGTAAATATTTTTTTATTTTTTGTAACTTAGTTCTTTTTTATTTTTTGTACTTTAGCTAGTTTATTTTATTGTATTTATTTGTAGCAATTGTATTTAATTAATTTATTGATAGTGTAGTGTTAGGTTAATTGTAGATAATTGTAGGTAGTTTATTTAATTAATTTATTGATAGTCTAGTGTTAGGTTTAATTGTAACTTAGGTTAGGATTTCTTTTACAGGTAAATTTGTAATTATTTTAACTATTTTAGCTATTAAATAGTTCTTAACTATTTAATAGCTATTGTACCTGGTTAAAATAAATACAAAGTTACCTGTAAAATAAATATTAATCCTAAAATAGCTATAATATAATTATAATTTATATTGTAGCTATATTAGGATTTATTTTACAGGTAAGTATTTAGCTTTAACCCCTTAATGACAACTGACGTACCAGGTACGTCCTGCAAAAACTAGCAGTTAGTGACAATGGACGTACCTGGTACGTCAGTTGTTTAAGAGAGTGCTGGAAGCAGCTCTTAGGGTATTGCAGTGATGCCTCGATATGGAGGCATCCTGCAATACCTTTTAACAAGCCTCCGATGCAGAGAGAGCCATGGTGCTGTGTTCCGGGGGGAAGGGAAGCAAGGAGGCGGCAGCGTGCGGGCGTGCGCGTGCACGTGGGGGGCGCGCGTGTGCACGTGGGGCGCGCGCGTGTGCACATGGGGGCGCGCGCGCATATTAGCCACTGACACCAATGAAAAAAAAAAAAGTTCAAAACATTAACATGAACATTAAAAAAAATATATATATATAAAAGGATCTGGGGGGGGGTTGGGGGTATTGAGGGGGGGGCTGCTACACTACAGAAAAGTTTATAAATATTTTTGGGGGCAAATTGGGTACTGGCAGACAGCTGCCAGTACCCAAGATGGCGGCAATTAAGTAGCAGAGAGGGTTATAGAGCTGTTTGGTGGGGGATCAGGGAGGTTGGGGGCTAAGGCAGGGCTCCATTACAGCAGGATACATTTTTCTAAAAAATAAAATAAAAAAAACTCCTTTTATTTAGTACTGGCAGACTTTCTGCCAGTACTTAAGATGGCGGGGACAATTTTGGGGTGGGGGAGGGAAGAGAGCTGTTTGGGAGGGATCAGGGGGTGGGATGTGTCAGGTGGGAGGCTGATCTCTACACTAAAGCTAAAATTAACCCTGCCAGCGCCCTACAAGCTACCTAATTAACTCCTTCACTGCTGGGCATAATTCACGTGTTGTGCGCAACAGCATTTAGCGGCCTTCTAATTAACAAAAAGCAACGCCAAAGCCATATATGTCTGCTATTTCTGAACAAAGGGGATCCCAGAGAAGCATTTACAACCATTTGTGCCATAATTGCAGAAGCTGTTTGTAAATAATTTCAGTGGGAAACCTAAAGTTTGTGACAAAATGTGTGAAAAAGTGAACATTTTTTTTTAATTTGATCGCATTTGGCGGTGAAATGGTGGCATGAAATATACCAAAATGGGCCTAGATCAATACTTTGGGTTGTCTTCTAAAAAAAAATATATACATGTCAATGGATATTCAGGTATTCCTGACAGATATCAGTGTTCCAATGTAACTAGCGCTAATTTTGAAAAAAAAGTGGTTTAGAAATAGCAAAGTGCTACTTGTATTTATGGCCCTATAACTTACAAAAAAAGCAAAGAACATGTAAACATTGGGTATTTCTAAACTCAGGACAAAATTTAGAAACTATTTAGCATGGGTGTTTTTTAGTGGTTGTAGATGTGTAACAGATTTTGGGGGTCAAAGTTAGAAAAAGTGTGTTTTTTCCATTTTTTCCTCATATTTTATAATTTGTTTTATAGTAAATTATAAGATATCATGAAAATAATGGTATATTTAGAAAGTCCATTTAATGGCGAGAAAAACGGTATATAATATGTGTGGGTACAGTAAATGAGTAAGAGGAAAATTACAGCTAAACACAAACACCGCAGAAATGTAAAAATAGCCATTGTCATTAAGGGTAAGAAAATTGAAAAATGTTCCGGTCATTAAGGGGTTAAATAGGAATAATTTATTTAATAAGAGTTAATTAATTTTGTTAGATTTAAATTATATTTAACTTCGGGGGGTGTTAGTGTTAGGGTTAGACTTAGCTTTAGGGGTTAATACATTTATTAGAATAGCGGTGAGCTCCAGTCGGCAGATTAGGGGTTAATGTTTGAAGTTAGGTGTCGGCGATGTTAGGGAGGGCAGATTAGGGGTTAATACTATTTATGATAGGGTTAGTGAGGCGGATTAGGGGTTAATAACTTTATTATAGTAGCGCTCAGGTCCGGTCAGCAGATTAGGGGTTAATAAGTGTAGGCAGGTGGAGGCGACATTGTGGGGGGCAGATTAGGGGTTAATAAATATAATATAGGGGTCGGCGATGTTAGGGCAGCAGATTAGGGGTACATAGGGATAATGTAAGTAGCGGCGGTTTACGGAGCGGCAGATTAGGGGTTAATAATAATATGCAGGGGTCAGCGATAGCGGGGGTGGCAGATTAGGGGTTAATAAGTGTAAGGTTAGGGGTGTTTAGACTCGGGGTATTGTTTCCTATGGGGGAATCGTGCACGAGCACGTTTTTGAGGCTGGCCGCGTCCGTAAGCAATTCTGGTATCGAGAGTTGAAGCTGCGTTAAAAATGCTCTACGCTCCTTTTTTGGAGCCTAACGCAGCCTTTATGTGGACTCTCAATACCAGAGTTATTTTTATGGTGCGGCCAGAAAAAAGCCGGCGTTAGTTTTTCGGGTCGTTACCGACAAAACTCCAAATCTAGGCCAAAGAGAGCAAAGAAAATGTGATGATAAAAGTAAATTGGAAAGTTGTTTAACCCCTTCACTACCGGGAACTTTAGAGAAAAACTTGCTCAAAGTACCTGAGAATTTTTAGCATTTTTACAATCCATTTAAACAGAACTGAAGCCTTTGTTTTTTGATTTACCTATGAAATATATATACAGTATATATATATATATATATATATATATATATATATATATATATATATATATATATATATATATATAATTGGCATAGAATTAACATTCAGTGGACAGTTTCAACTACCCATTTATTCAGAGAATTATGAAATGATTGTAAATTTATATAAAATACTAATTATCACAGGTCTCAACAATCTGTAGCTTTCTATCTGTAAAATGTGTTCATTGGCATCATATGTATATATTTTGCATTCATTTTGAGTAATTTGCTGTGGTTGCCTTTGATAGTGCAATTTACTCTTACGTGACTTTTTTGTCCCTCTTCAGTTCCTGTGCTTTTTTTTCCCTTTGCTCCTACTCAGTTAATTTGAGGCTTCCTATACCTTTAATATCTTTCATAATAGTTGGTTATATTTGGATGAGTATGGGTTTATTAGTACATATTCTTTTGTATTGCATGTATATTATTTACAGTATGTTTTTTTGAATAAATGCAAACACATGTGCCTATCTTTTAACAGAGTTTTAACAAAGTTGTATCAGATGGATTCCCACATCATTTATTATATTATATAACTCCGTTTTTAAACAAGTTGTAAAATAAAAATATCTTCTTTTATATGAAAGTTTGTCTAATATATAATATTTTATATTGCTCTTCTCATTTTACTAACTTTAAATTTCCTACCAGCCTTTAGTATAGTTTGTATGCTACTCTTAAACCTGTGTAACTGTACACAGTAAGTTTAAAATAAAAACAATAAAGAAAAAACACAACCTCTGTTAAAAGCTTATAATATGCAAAGGCAAAATGTTTCTTTTTTATTTTTACGATATATGTCAATTCAATTACTACAAACTATGATAATTACAACTTTCTGATTTACATTTGGCATTGAAATTGCTTATTTTGGGGGTATTTTGTAATCTGTTAATTACTTGTTTAATGGAGTGTGTAATTATCTATTTTAAGTTAGCAAACTAGTTCCACTTCAAAGACTAAAACCATTTTAAAAAATAAAGTCTGCTAATGCATGCTACTCACTTTACATTTTGTTTTCTAGAGGCTTTTAAACAAAAAAAATGTTTCAAGAGAAATGTAATTATTCAAAAGATTGTATGCAGATGTTTTGTGTCACAGGTAAATTAAGTCCTTATTTAGAATTGTTTATTAAATATGCTTACCTCATAATATCAATACAATTTAAATAAGAAAAATATAATTTTTGTAAACATTATGCTTTCTAGCGGCTAGATTTAGAGTTTTGTCGGTAACGACCCGAAAAGCTAACGCTGGCTTTTTTCTGGCCGCACCATAAAAATAACTCTGGTATTGAGAGTCCACATAAAGGCTGCGTTAGGCTCCAAAAAAGGAGCGTAGAGCATATATAATGCAACTTCAACTCTTGATACCAGAGTTGCTTACGCAAGCGGCCAGCCTCAAAAACGTGCTCGTGCACGATTCCCCCATAGGAAACAATGGGGCTGTTTGAGCTGAAAAAAAACCTAACACCTGCAAAAAAGCCGCGTTCAGCTCCTAACGCAGCACCATTGTTTCCTATGGGGAAACACTTCCTACGTCTGCACCTAACACTCTAACATGTACCCCGAGTCTAAACACCCCTAACCTTACACTTATTAACCCCTAATCTGCCGCCCCAGCTATCGCTGACCCCTGCATATTATTATTAACCCCTAATCTGCCGCTTCGTAAACCGCCGCTACTTACATTATCCCTATGTACCCCTAATCTGCTGCCCTAACATCGCCGACCCCTATATTATATTTATTAACCCCTAATCTGCCCCCACAATGTCGCCTCCACCTGTCTACACTTATTAACCCCTAATCTGCCGAGCGGACCGCACCGCTATTATTATAAAGTTATTAACCCTTAATCCGCCTCACTAACCCTATAATAAATAGTATTAACCCCTAATCTGCCCTCCCTAACATCGCCGACACCTAACTTCAATTATTAACCCCTAATCTGCCGACTTGAGCTCACCGCTACTCTAATAAATTTATTAACCCCTAAAGCTAAGTCTAACCCTAACACTAACACCCCCCTAAATTAAATATAATTTTAATCTAACAAAATTAATTAACTCTTATTAAATAAATTATTCCTATTTAAAGCTAAATAGTTACCTGTAAAATAAATCCTAATATAGCTACAATATAAATTATAATTATATTATAGCTATTTTAGGATTAATATTTATTTTACAGGTAACTTTGTATTTATTTTAACCAGGTACAATAGCTATTAAATAGTTAAGAACTATTTAATAGCTAAAATAGTTAAAATAATTACAAAATTACCTGTAAAATAAATCCTAACCTAAGTTACAATTAAACCTAACACTATACTATCATTAAATTAATTAAATAAAATACCTACAATTACCTACAATTAAACCTAACACTACACTATCAATACATTAATTAAATACAATACCTACAAATAACTACAATGAAATAAACTAACTAAAGTACAAAAAATAAAAAAGAACTAAGTTACAAAAAATAAAAAAATATTTACAAACATAAGAAAAATATTACAACAATTTTAAACTAATTACACCTACTCTAAGTCCCCTAATAAAATAACAAAGACCCCCAAAATAAAAAATGCCCTACCCTATTCTAAATTACTAAAGTTCAAAGCTCTTTTACCTTACCAGCCCTGAACAGGGCCCTTTGCGGGGCATGCCCCAAGAAGTTCAGCTCTTTTGCCTATAAAAAAAAACACATACAATACCCCCCCCAACATTACAACCCACCACCCACATACCCCTAATCTAACCCAAACCCCCCTTAAATAAACCTAACACTAAGCCCCTGAAGATCATCCTAACTTGTCTTCACCTCACCGGGTATCACCGATCGGTCCTGGCTCCAAAATCTTCATCCAACCCAAGCGGGGGTTGGCGATCCATCATCCGGTGGCTGAAGAGGTCCAGAAGAGGCTCCAAAGTCTTCATTCTATCCGGGAAGAAGAGTAGATCCGGACCGGCAACCATCATCTTCCAAGCGGCATCTTCTATCTTCATCCGATGAGGACCGGCTCCATCCTGAAGACCTCCACCGCGGACCCATCTTCATCCGTCGATGTCCAACTGAAGAATGACAGTTCCTTTAAGGGACGTCATCCAAGATGACGTCCCTCGAATTCCGATTGGCTGATAGGATTCTATCAGCCAATCGGAATTAAGGTAGGAATAATCTGATTGGCTGATGGAATCAGCCAATCAGAATCAAGATCAATCCGATTGGCTGATCCAATCAGTAAATCAGATTGAGCTCGCATTCTATTGGCTTTTCCGATCAGCCAATAGAATGCAAGCTCAATCTGATTGGCTGATTGGATCAGCCAATCAGAATATTCCTACCTTAATTCCGATTGGCTGATAGAAGGGGTCGGCGGTGTTAGGGGCAGCAGATTAGGGGTACATAGCTATAATGTAGCTGGCGGCTCTTTGCGGTCGGCAGATTAGGGGTTAATTATTGTAGGTAGGTGGCGGCGACATTGTGGGGGGCAGGTTAGGGGTTAATAAATATAATATAGGGGTCGGCAATGTTAGGGCAGCAGATTAGGGGTACATAGGGATAATGTAGCTGGCGGCGGCGTGCGGACGGCAGATTAGGGGTTAATATGTGTAGGTAGCTGGCGGCGACGTTGTGGGGGGCAGATTAGGGGTTAATAAATATAATATACGGGTCGGCGGTGTTAGGGGCAGCAGATTAGGGGTACATAAGTATAACGTAGGTGGCGGTCGGCAGATTTGTGGTTAAAAAAATTTAATCGAGTGGCGGCGATGTGGGGGGACCTCGGTTTAGGGGTACATAGGTAGTTTATGGGTGTTAGTGTACTTTAGAGTACAGTAGTTAAGAGCTTTATGAACCGGCGTTAGCCCAGAAAGCTCTTAACTACTGACTTTTTTCTGCGGCTGGAGTTTAACGCTCACTTCAGACACGACTCTAAATACCGGAGTAAGAAAAATCCCATTGAAAAGATAGGATATGCAATTGACGTAAGGGGATCTGCGGTATGGAAAAGTCGCGGCTGAAAAGTGAGCGTTAGACCCTATTTTGAGTGATTCCAAATACCGGAGGTAGCCTAAAACCAGCGTTAGGAGCCTCTAACGCTGGTTTTCACGGTTACCGCCAAACTCCAAATCTAGGCCTAGGAAAGGTGGTGAATTTTTTAATAAACCAACTTAAATGTTCAGGTATTCTACTTAATGTTGATGTAATAGATGCTCTATTGATTGTTCATTAATTTTATATTATTTTGCTATTATTAATTCATTACTTAATAATAAAGAGAAAATATAGTATATTGGTGTTTATCTCCTTCAAATAAGAAATCCAAACATATTTAATTTTATTTTCTACTATTATACTACATACCAGTGCATTCTTGTATACATAAAAGTATACTGTTCCATATATACAGGTCTCAAAATGTCAAGCCATTAGCTACTAGCAAGCCCAACATGTTACTTGCCACTTTTGATCCTGCCCACACCACACCCATTCATCTAAACCCTCTTTGCATATGTTTAGCCAATTTGAAACACATTATTGTGCAGTCATTTTTTAATATTGTTTTTGTTTTATACCATAAATTAAATAATGCTACAAACAGTAATAAATTAACAAAAATAAGTGCCTAGCAGTTAGCAACATTAACTAGGGTTCTGGGGAAGACAACAGCTGGAGAGAAAAAGGAAGTTGTTGAACTGAGAGAAAGCAGAGAGTGTTGACATTAATGTAAGGTTATAGCAGACCTGGAAAAAATGTTTTATAATCATCTCTCATCTATCTTTCTCCTCCTTTCCTCAATCTCTCTTTTTACCCCCCCTCCCTTCTCTCTCAGGCAGTGGGGCCAAATTATTAAGCTCCGAACGGAGCTTGATGCCCCTTCAGAAACAGAAGAAACAGAAGGAAACAGTAGTTATGAAGCAGTGGTCTAAACACCGCTGCTCCATAACTTGTCCGCCTGCTCTGAGGCTGCGGAAAGCAATAAACCAGATCGTATACGATTAGGTTTATTGACACCCCCTGCTAGTGGCCGATTGGCCTTGAATCTGCAGGGTGCGGCATTGCACAAGCAGTTCATAAAAACTGTTGGTGCAATGATAGCTGCCGAGAGCGTATGCTCTCTCTCTCTCCCTATATATATATATATATATATATATATATATATATATATATATATATATATATATATATATACCAAATATAGCCGCATCTCCAGTCCTATAGTAATAAAATGTTTGTAAAAATGAAAAATCATTTATTGTAGCAAAAAAGTTTAAAAGACAGAAGCCATAAAAACAGTTAGAAATCCAGAATCTGGAAAGAATTAAGTGCCAAATAAATATACTTCTTGAGTAACAAAGCAAAAAGCTGGCACAACTCCAAGATGAATAAAAACGATCCTTTATTGAAGTCACATTAAAAAGTTTTCAAGTGGGTATGCAAAAGCCAGAAAAAACGCCTTACATTTTTCAGCATAAGCCTTACTCATAAGCGCTTATGAGTAAGGCTTATGCCGAAACATGTAAGGCGTTTTTTCTGGCTTTTGCATACCCACTTGAAAACTTTTTAATGTGACTTCAATAAAGGATCGTTTTGATTTATCTTGGAGTTGTGCCAGCTTTTTGCTTTCTTACTCAAGAAGTTTACCGCTTTCCCTTCTCAAGTACGGCACCTTCAAGTTCCTGTATGTGGATTCCCCTCCTGTGACATTTCCAGGAGCATCATCATTGGCTATCAGCTGAAGGAGTGTGCATCACGTGTACCCGGAAGTGAAACGAAGCCCCGGGCAGGAGTGTGGAGGAGCGCATACTGAAGCCTGCCATAGAAGTGCTGTGTCCGGTCACACAGGGATTCCAACTACCGAGGGTGGTGAGTAATCATCCTTGTGTATGTGGTGATTGTGCCTGCGGCATTGAGGCTGCACGTTTGAATCTTGGCATTAGTTCGTGGAAAATTACATAAGCCTGTATGCGCTCCCCTCTCTGATCACGGTCTTCACCCCCAGCTTAAGGGTACTGTGAACGGAGCTGGTTAGCTACATCTTCTTTCATTATATAAATATATATATATATATATATATATATATATAAACATGCAGTAAGGAAGTGGAAACAAAGTATACTTATTTCCTTAAAAGACAGGGACTTCAACACTCTTTTTAGAGAATAAATATTCAGCTCAAAATTTAAAGTGAACAAAATAACACTTTATTGGCAAATGCAATCAAGTATCATGACACAATGTAGCCCCCAAGTATAGGGATATATAAATGTGATGACACAGTATGTAGTATAGGCTAGATGAAAGGAAAAAGCCTCTTGATCAGTCTTTACAAATATCAAAGAAAGGTATAAAACTAAACCTGACCGGTCAGAGTGTACCCCAGTACCAACAAATACATTTAAATCAAATTACAGCTGATCAACTGAATGTATTTCGATAAACCACACCCAGCTGCACACAGAACCTTCCCTTGCCGTTGAGGAGGTATATCCTGGGCAGTTAACAGTAATGGGATCTAGGTTATCGATAATATACTCCTTCAAACAAGCAGCAAGGCAAGACATGTACAATGTATTTAAATAGCACATGAAAGTAGGTTAATCACAAGCCATGCATAGAAGCCAAGCATAGAAAATATTTGCAGAAATTTGGATCGAATAGTGATGTGCACAACTACACCCAACTGCTCTCAGAACCCCTAGAGAATTAATAAAAGAGGTAAACACTGGGCAGATATCCAAAGATGGGATCTAAGTTGTGCAATCAAGTATTCAACACCAAGCTAAAGCTAATAGGGAGGCAGTATGCAGACAGCCCCAATGTGCACATATAGTTAAATTATTTTAGTAAGAAAACCAGCAATGGATGCAATAAGTGTTCCAAGTTCATGCAGCACAGACCCTTAGAATGTTATCATTCCATATAGAGGATATAAGACTCCGTAGCTCTAAGTAAAATTGCAATTTAGCGTTCCACGTGCAGTCTAAAAAAACATCTCCAGGAATTGTTGACTGTTGACTGCCGTAAAGCTGGTAATCGGTGTATAAAAAGCTGGTTCTTGGTGCAGGCATAAGCAAATGATGTGTAACTTCAACATACTACACCTTCTCTGGTAGCTGTTATGTCGATGTCGATAAGATCCTGCTTAGACACCCACAAACATTTCCAAGTTCCTGCTAGGGAAGTGACTTGCTCCAATTTCGCTGCGGTTTCACAGCAGATTTAAGTAATGCTGAAGTCGGTACTCTGGAACACCTGTTAGGTCAGCTAATGCCAACGCGCATTTCACCCCCTCGTCATTAGTGAGGCGGGACTTCATCAGGGCGGATATTGAAGATTGAAGAGCTTGCCTTTTATAGCATATTAGATGGTACGCCCCTACTGACAGGTGAATTATGCTGCATCTGCCTACTGACTGTTTTCTACTTCTTTTTGCATCCATCTAAGTATGGCATGATTAGTACCTATCTTAAAGAAACATTGCCAAAAAGAAAAAACATTGCAAAATATAATGTGATAAATGCAATAGCAAAATATATACAACTTCTTTGTTCAAGAGGCTTTTCTAACGACATTTAGATATTATAAGCCTATAAATAACTGGCATGATCCAGAAGATATCTAGATATGCCAAAACTTCTAATAATGATTAGAGATAGCTGGAAAGAGAGTGCTATTGTATTAGGGTTAGGCTAGTACAGTTATTTTAAAGAAAACAAGCCATATCAAGCTTGTCATTAAGGCCATTAGGGAACTGTGTATACAACGTAAATATCATCTGCATTCTTTTCTAAGGAGTGTTTTATCATTGTCCCCACCACTGCTGTTTTTTATACCTCTATCTATGCTAATTACCCTAAGAGAGTCAGGACTACAGTTATGAAATTTCTCAAAGTGTTTAGCAACATTGCTTTTCTGATTTTTGTTTTTTATGTCATCTTATGCTCAGTAATGTGGTCTTTGATTGCTCGTTTAGTTTTTCCCACATAGAAAATGCGACACAAACATGACAGCAGGTAAACCACCCCTTCAGTGTTGCAATTTACAAAGTGTTGCAACTTATATACTTTTCCTGTGTGTGAATGGTATTCGTTAGTTTTGGCCAGCAGACAGGTCAAGTAAGATAAGTATAGAATAGTGGCCATTGTTTTTAGCAGAAAGAAGATCGTTAGTAACCTTGGTGAGGGCAGTCTCAGTTGAGTGTTGGGGACGGAAGCCAGATTGCAGGGGGTCAAGCAATAAGTAAGGGCATTTTTAATCTGTTGTCACATATCTTAACAGACGACGAGGTCCGAGTCTTTGGTAAAGGACTTTCCTTCAGTCCCACTAATAATCATAATATGTTTGCTCTGTATGTGGATCTCATTCGGTTCACCCAAAAATTATCGATGCAAAAATATTTTGCAGAGAAACGTCTGAAAGACGATACAAGACGCCCAATCGTAACCAACAATATGGATAGTAGATTGAATGGACAAAATCTTCCAGTGTATGAACCAGATGCTTTATTGGAACAACTCCAGGAAGGCTATATTCACACTAAATTCTGGAACAAGTCTAATTTTGTTCCTTCACTGAATAATAATGTCCATATCGAAATTTTCAAACAGTTGGTTAGCGATGACCTTGAACTTATTCCTAGAAACAATCAATTTATTAGGAACAACTTATTTCCAAATGAAAGGAGAGCGATGCGTGACCTTAAGAATAACAAATCCCTTGTCATAAGGCAAGCAGATAAGGGCGGAGGGATAGTCCTTCAAAATTTGGAGGACTACCTTATTGAAGCCAGAAAAATACTTCAGGATGCCGCATACTATATTCGTTTGAAACAAGATCCTACAGATACGTATAAAATTGCACTTAAGGATATTATTGATGAGGCTTATAATGAAGGAATAATTCTTAAGAAAGAGAGGGAATTTTTGGTTCCAAAAGAACTGAATGTGGCATTTTACTATCATTTGCCAAAATTGCGCAAAAATTCCACCTGTCCTCCTGGCCGACCTATTATAGCCGGCATAGGTAGTTTTACCGATAATGTGTCTACCTATGTAGACCACTTTTTACAAAAATATGTGGTAGTTCTTGAGTCTTATATTCGAGACTCATCCGACCTCATTGAAAAATTGGAACGTCATGTGATTACTCCTGATTGTCTCTGGATTACCTGTGACGTTCAGGCTTTATATTCTAACATCCAATATAAACTGGGTTTAGTAGCCATAACTTATTTTCTGGCACAAGACCCTTATCTTCCATCTAAACAATGTGATTTCTTAATATCTTTAATATCTTTTATATTAAGTCACAACTATTTCCTCTTCCAGGACGATTTTTACCTACAGATCAAAGGAACAGCGATGGGTACCAGGTTCACCCCCAGTTACGCTAATCTATTTATGGGCCTTTTCGAAGAAGAATATATATATAGCCTTGCGTATGGAGGACTACCTTATTGAAGCCAGAAAAATACTTCAGGATGCCGCATACTATATTCGTTTGAAACAAGATCCTACAGATACGTATAAAATTGCACTTAAGGATATTATTGATGAGGCTTATAATGAAGGAATAATTCTTAAGAAAGAGAGGGAATTTTTGGTTCCAAAAGAACTGAATGTGGCATTTTACTATCATTTGCCAAAATTGCACAAAAATTCCACCGGTCCTCCTGGCCGACCTATTATAGCCGGCATAGGTAGTCTTACCGATAATGTGTCTACCTATGTAGACCACTTTTTACAAAAATATGTGGTAGTTCTTGAGTCTTATATTCGAGACTCATCCGACCTCATTGAAAAATTGGAACGTCATGTGATTACTCCTGATTGTCTCTGGATTACCTGTGACGTTCAGGCTTTACATTGTAACATCCAATATAAACTGGGTTTAGTAGCCATAACTTATTTTCTGGCACAAGACCCTTATCTTCCATCTAAACAATGTGATTTCTTAATATCTTTAATATCTTTTATATTAAGTCACAACTATTTCCTCTTCCAGGACGATTCTTACCTACAGATCAAAGGAACAGCGATGGGTACCAGGTTCACCCCCAGTTACGCTAATCTATTTATGGGCCTTTTCGAAGAAGAATATATATATAGCCTTGCGTATGGAGTGAACCTGGTACTCTATGGTCGCTATATAGATGACTTAATTTTCATCTGGAGAGGTGATATGACATTGGCCAATCTCTTTGTCGACCATCTGAAGTCTAATGATAAGGGCATATCTTTTACCAGCACTATAGACCCTAAAAGAGTCAGTTTTCTGGATCTTAACCTAGAGTTTTCAAACAACAAAGTCATTAGCACCACCTATTTTAAATCTGTGGACTGCAATAGTTACTTAGATTTCACCAGTAACCACTATTCACAGTGGAAACTTAATATCCCTTACGGACAAATTAAGTGGGTGCGCCGTAACTGTAGTGGGGTTGTAAAAAAACGATTCTTAGAGAAGAAATATCCACCTTACATTATTGATAGAGGATATAATAGAGCTAGGTTGGATGATAGGAGTAAATATTTAAAAAAAAACTGAAATAGCTACAGATTCAACTGCGAATTCTCCGCTGTTTATTACCCAATTTAACAGCAACCATCAACTAATTAAAAATGTTTTAAATAAACATTGGAAAATCTTGACTAAGTATACGATTTTAGGTAGTCTGATAGGTAATACACCAAAGATCATATACAAAAGGGCACCTAACCTTAAAACAATCTTGGCTCCCAGTAATATAGTTTAGAACAAGAAGAATGTCATCTCTGCAATCCCTAAAGTTGGACGCCAACCGAATACCAATGGGAGCTATAAATGTAATATGAGTAGATGTAAATTATGTGACCATTTACCACATAGAAAGAGTTTTTCTTTGACCAATACTGGTTGCCAATATTCTATTATAGGCCATAATTCATGTTCCTCCAAATATGTGGTCTACCTTTTGACCTGTTTTTGTGGAATACAATACATTGGGTGTACCTGTAGAAGGTTGAGTATTAGATGGTCTGACTATTATGAAAAATCTTCAAAATCATAGTGTTCCTAGACACTGTAATTTGAAACATCCTGGAAGACCCAATTGTTATTCCATATTACCTATAGAGTATGTACCTAAATCTCATTTATATAATTGTTTCTTTAGGTTACGCCAGAGAGAGAGACCTATTGGATTCACTTGCTTAAAAGCATGCATCCTAATGGACTCAATCTTAACATTGATCCGGCAGCTTTTATGTAAATGTTATTTAATACTTCAAAGTTCCTCAGTATGTTATCAATTGGCCTGAGTTCCATCTGAGGGGGGCTGTGTTGCCTGTTTTGTTTTTGTGTTTGTTTTTGTTTCTGATGGGTATGTATAGAATGATACTTTTTAAGGCATCCATCTTTATTTGTATACACTTATACATGAATGTCTTATTCATGTAAGTGTGTTTCTATTATACTTGACTATTGTTGGTGAATCTACTAATGAGACAATCTGCATGTCCCATTATTGTGATTATTATGCCTATCCTAGAGATATCTACATATATCTTTTTAGGTCCTCATAGAATGGGGGTACTCTCATTCATTAATGAATGGGGTTATTCTCATTCTTGTTCTTATATCTAATATACTGTTTTATACAGTTAAGTTGAACCCCATAGGTAATACCTATAATAATCCATGTAGGTGCGTATCTATTATACTTGACTATCGTTGGTGATTCTACTAATAAGACAATCTGCATGTCCTATTATTATGTTTATTCCAGACATATATTTCTTTAGGTCCTCATAGAATGGGTTTATTCTCGTTCTATTTTTCACATCATAGAATGGGGCTATTCGCGTTCTATTTCTTACATCTAATATTCTGTATTATACAGTTAAGTTGAGCCCCATAGGGAATGCCTATAATAATAACAATAACTATTCTAACAGGATTCTGAACTCCTTAGAAAGTTCCACTATTATGTAGAGGTATATCACAAACATCACCTAATACACCTATCATTTGGTAGTAGACTAGTTGTATATAGTATATATCATATCCATATGCTGATACTTTTATTGTATTTACTATCATGAAGATTACTGTATATTTATCAGTAGGCACAAATAGTATATTTTTTACCTTATTTGTGCTGTATATTGACATATATATATATATATATATATATATATATATATATATATATATATATATATATATATATATATGTTGTCTCTGATTGTATAAATGCAGTCAATGGCTGTACTAACACCTAGCTTATGCTATATAGACCATAATTTCTCATCCCTTAGTTTTCATATGAGATTTTTAAGATCATCATATCTTTGCTTTGTATTTTGTTTTTTACCCTCTGTTACAGCTTAGAAGGATATTTATGATTCGTCTAGCCATTGTCTACTACCATTATTACTTTATAACCACCAATAATAATCTCTTAAGTACCTATGAGTGATTTTTATCTGATTCACATAGACCTTGATGGTATTTTTATATCTATTTATATTTGTATTGTATTTGCATTTTATCTAATTTTATATTTGTCAATACTATACTATTTTGTTGTTTTAACTTTCCGTTAGTGCTCCTATCATTGGTTGCAGCTGGATGTGACTGTCACTCTGACGTCATGGTAGGTGTTTTCACCGGCTTGGCCTCTGATTGGTCCACTAACGTTTTAAATAAGGAGCACGTTTTTGATAGTGTATGTAGCCTGATGAAACAGCAGTGATACTATTGCTGAGAAACATGTCACTATTGTTATCCTGTACAAATAAAAGATTGTACTTTTACACTATCCTTGCTCTTGTTTGCTATCAATGGATCTTTGGATCTGCTGACCTCCGGCTCGTTTGGATTTCCTGATTGGATAGCCCTGGTACCTGCCCCATTGGTATGTTTCCTGACGTTGCTGCTGTGTCCTACGGGCGACTGTGAAGGTCCCGTGCTGTTTGGTCTGGCACTCCGGTTGTGCCGCAACTTCTGGTGAGAGGCTTTCTATTAGAGGCTCTGCGTCTCTTTCTGTTGCTTCTTTGGAAGACTATACTGCTCTATGTGGCGCCTCTGTTTTTCCTTTTTAGGTCTTCTGTGAATCGATATCTGTTTAAAGAGAGCAGCCTTCCACTGACAATAACTGCACCCCCCCTTTGGTCTCAAGCGCACATCCTGTGAGGATTCCTCTATCCTCTTTTTTCATGATAGGGGATAGAAGATTTTAAAAGAAAGAAGGAAAAAAAATTGAAGGGTTAACGGAAACATTCATCAAAGTCAAAGGTTGGTGGAAAAAGAAGGAGCAAGAACAAAGTAAAGAAAAAAAGTTATGAAATAAAATAAAAACACAAGGAAATGGTTCATTAAAATAGTTCTGTTTAGGGTAGGGAAGGAGTAAAGTGAAAGGGAAGGTTAACACTGTCAGGGTAAGAAGAAGTGTGGGAAAGGGAAAGTATATGTGTGTGTGTGTGTGCATTTCTATGTAATGTAGACATAAGTGTATATTTGACTATACTATGTATGCATATGTGTTCTCCAACTAATATAAATGATTTTTAAAACTGGAATGTACTATTAATATGTTTAAACAAAAAGCACAACCAATCATCACTATCTCTGAAAAACCACTATCTCACACCCAGCTCCTAGGCCCCTGTGTCTAGAATGCAAAAGTAATCACAGGTAAAAAGATAGCACATTGCCGAAGATTTTTACCGTGCCAAGAGGACGAGGATAGGCAGTTAGCGCACCCAAAAATTCCTTACCCATGTAGGGGGATGCATTTTTGTGAGCTTCTTCTGACATGTTTGCACCATTTATCCCTATGTATATACATTGAATCAAACAAAAATAACTCCTGTCAGCTTTGCTTATATAAAAAAATTATATTACTTGTGTCGGCTTAGCATGCATACAAGAATTATATTACTTGTGCCGGCTTAGCGTGCATAAAATAATTATATTACTCCTTTCAGGTTTAACATGCTTATGTCTATTGAGGCGGGTAAGTCCTGCATGCATGCTTTACCTGACACAAGTTATATTAGGGTGTGTTATGTTTTTATTTGATATAAAATATTACTAAATATTATATATTATAATTAATAATTAAAAATAATTACGTTTGAGATTATTAAAATATATAATAAATCATTAAAATTGATAAAGACATTTTTAAATAGGTTTAATCATTATTAATTATTCATAATATTTTCTAATAAATTCTTAACGCACCCTAATATAACTCATGTTGGGTATCGCACACATGTAAATTCCTATGTTCTTCATATGCACTATACCCGACATAAGTTATAGTAATGTGCATTATTTGTTTTACAAAAGATTTTCATATGTTTAAAAATATGTAAAAATATTAACAGAGGATCATGAGATATATATATATATATATATATATACAAATCACTGGGAGATTGCACTCCAAGCAAACGGATAATCCAGTGCCCTGGGTGCAGCAAAACAGGCAAACAGACATATGGAAAGAAGCGCACTCCAAGGGATCCTTAAGCAGGCACTTTTATTCAGTGAACATTTTCGGACATAATATAGTCCGTCCTCAGACCAAAAAAGTGTTACAAATTACTTACCAAACACCCCTTAAGTACAGCAAGCCACCAAAGTGAACTGGCCGGGCATCCACGCGCTCCCGGGTAGCTCCGCCCCCAAACAGGTGACGTCATCATCCCGGGCAACGTGAGTCCGGTCAGCAAAGAACAATTATGTGCACACTAAAAGAAGATAAGAATAAACATTAAACAAGCATGGCCCAATAATGTAGGAACTGAACAACAGTACATTTAAACAGAAGCAAAGCAAGAGATTGCTGTTTTGATGTATCGCATGCACCGCACTAGGTTGCCATAGCAACAAACACTAACAATAAAGCGTGCGTGTCATGTGGTACCAAGACAGCCAATCATAGGAGACCAAAATAATGTGTTAATGCATAACATGAACTACGATCAGTTGCCATAGCAACATAAGTAAACAAAAAGGCATATAGCACTGGCGGTACCTGATTAAACAAAAGCTGGTAAAGATCAAAAGCATAATATGCAAGCTATACGGTTAAATTGCATGTTACAAAGACAATATTGGTATATCATAGTACATATAATGCGGACAAAGGAATCGCACAAAAGGCTATACAGCCGTCTCAGCTTTGGGCAATATCAGTCAAATGGGGGACAAGGATAAAAACAAAGAGGGTAATTTTGAAACATCAATTATAAGCCATAGTTTTGTCACAGAAGGTGGGTATGTCACTAATCTGAATAAAAGCATTAATTGACAGCCTGTATATCAAGAGTTGCAAAATGCAAGCAGGCAAGGTCAGGTGACACACACATCAATGCTGACAAGACATGAACAAGAGATATAAATAAAAACAAACAGTTATAAATGAAAACAAAAAAGTTAAAGATGCAAACATGATACATGGTAAACATTATAAGGCATGAGCAAAGCATAAGCCAATGGATCAAGACTCTCATAGTATCTAGATCAAAGGACTCTCATTAACTGAAGTATGTTGGGGGTATTCTACCCACAATAAGACAGCTGAGGTTAATCCAGGGGTGGATTTGTAAACATCCATCTATAGGAAAGCCTGGCCGTCCAGGTGGGTGTTCAGACCCTTTGGCACTAATGTCTGCAGTTGATATGTCCATCTGGCCTCCTTCTGTAGCAGTGCCTTATCTCTATCTCACCCCCTAGAAAGAGGGGGCACATGGTCGATTATTGTCCCACACCTTATGCTGGAAAAGCTGGAAATGTCTATAGGACACAGGATGAATTCGGATACCCTGCAGTCTAAACAGCACAAATAAGGTATGATCCTGTAAGCCACTTCTTAACAGCCTAAAAAAGGTAAGATCTTTGAGAACAAATATTGCACCACTTCACTACTCTGAATTTCAGCAAGCCGTAATGAACTCTCACCCTATGAACGATCCTGTAAGCCACTTCTTAACAGCCTAAAAAAGGTAAGATCTTTGAGAACAAATATTGCACCACTTCACTACTCTGAATTTCAGCAAGCCGTAATGAACTCTCACCCTATGAACTTTTTATTGCTTCTATGAATTTTAGAGATTGATTCCAAACAGTTGGTTGGAAAGCTTTTATAGGTATATGTTTACAATTATATAAGTCCGTTCAACATTGTATTTCTTACAAAGGTAACACAGAAAACGTTTTTTTTCTCAATTGTAACCATCAGTAGACAACATTTCTCTGTCATTAACCACATATTTGTTTGGTTCATATGTATTATCTGACCTTATTCGACTTCAGTGTTTTATGAGAAGAGAATCTGCCTTCTACTTAATTATTTTATTCAATTATTTTATATCAGTGTCTATACTAATTTTTATGAAATTACTTTATTAAATATTTTAAAATATATAGCAGTCTGTATAGAATTCATTTTTTAAGTACCAATCACTTAGGTGTTTATATCAATCTGTCAATATTGCATTTTAATAAGAGATAGCATAGAAAATGGTTTATCCCACTTACAACTAATTAGTAGATATTATTTTACGGATAATAGCTCCTCATTTGGTTGATACATATCCATTACCTGACCTTACATACCACAGTGTTTTTTATGAGAAGGATTTACTTTAACTTTATTGTTTTGCACAAGTGTTTATATTTGTTTTTATATACTTTTATGAAAATATCTCATTGAATATTTCTGCATAAACAGTAGTTTACACAGATTTTATTATAAGCACATTCACTAAGGTTTGTTTTTTCTCAAAATACTACACACACAGGTATCTTTAGCTGATAGCGCCCTTACTCCACGTTGCTTTTTTCTAGTTCACAATTTTAGATTGAAGGATCTAAATTTATAAGTAAGGAGGCTGATACCTTATACTTGACACCAGCGCACTATTATTCACACTTTGTTCATCTCATCACGCATAGGCCTGGTGATGTCACCAGCCTCAGAGACTCTGAAATGCAGATTGCATTAAGGGAGCTTAAGGGAGCTGGATGTGGGGTATATATTCAAAACTCTCAATCTCAGCTACTTTGAGCTATAGAAATACCCAAGACCCATTGTTTGAAAGGAAAATAATCGATCTTTTAAATGGTTTGTGTCTTGGGCATATACAGCTTAAGAATGCTTTAAAAAAATAAAAATATAAATATTTTAAAACATAATAATATATAAAAGGCCTTCAAAAAGCCTAGAAAACCTCACTAAAATAAAGTAGAGTTGCCTTGTATTTTGGGGCTGGACTATCATTTTTAGGTGGGATCAGACATATATTTCAAGAAAGTTTTCCTCTGTGACAGGCTCAAAAAAAGGCTATGGTGAATCGCCAAAGAACACGCTACTGAGCCATTGTTCATACCTGGTTGAACGCTTCTCTGTCTGTATGTAAATCTATGCAGTTTGTTGAGGCACTTTTATTGATAAGAATAGAGGCCATTGTAATATTTATTTTGAAAAGATAATTTATTTTCCTAAGTGATAGATTTTTTTACCAAACACCTGATCTTTCACTAAATCCAAACATTGATTAACATAATAGCTGTCTAGTAATGGTTTTCTTTGCTCTACTTTTCATTTTTCACAACTTTGCACCCAGTTATATGGTCAGTTATTCCTGATTTAGAACTCTGTAGATTTTTATGAGTTATTATAATTTAAACCATATCATTCCATTTTCAGAAATATTTTAAACGACTTCCTGAAGAAATCACAATATTTTATTGGGCTTATGTAAGAAGTAACATTTTTTCTTGGCCTTATTTTTAAAGCAACTTGGTCTTCATTGTGTAGTTGTTTGAATATGCTCAGACATAATCACTGTGGTTTCAGATATGTAAAACAGTAATATTGAAAACATTGTGCTCACTCCCGTGGAGCTATTCACGAGTCAGCACTGACTGGATAAAATGCTAATCTGTCAAAAGAACTGAGATAAGGGGGCAGTCTGCAGAGGCTTACCTACAATATAATTATAAAGGTAATAAAAGGGTATTTATATAACAGTGTTGGTAATGCAAAGTTGGAGAATGGTTAATAAAAGGATCGTCTACATTTTTAAACACTAACCGCTAGATTTAGAGTTTTGTCGGTAAAGACCCGCGTAGCTAACGCTGCTTTTTTTCCCAGCGCACCCTTCAAACAACGCTGGTATTTAGAGTAGTCTGAGGGGCTGCGTTAGGCTCAAAAAAGGGTGCTATGAGCCTAATTTAGCTCCACTTCAACCCTCAATACCAGCGTTGCTTACGGTAGCGGTAAGCTGGAAAAACGTGCTTGTGCACGATTTCCCCATAGGAAACAACGGGGCAGTTTGGGCTGAAAAAAAACCTAACACCTGCAAAAAAGCAGCGTTCAGCTCCTAACGCAGCCCCATTGAAGTTCAATATGATTGGCTGATCCAATCAGCCAATCTTATTGAGCTTGCATTCTATTGGCTGATCGGAACAGCCAATAGAATGCAAGCTCAATACGATTGGCTGACTGGATCAGCCAATCGGATTGAACTTCAATGAGGCTGCGTTAGGAGCTGAACGCTGCTTTTTTGCAGGTGTTAGGTTTTTTTTCTACTTTAATTCCAATTGGCTGATAGAATCCTATCAGCCAATCGGAATTCGAGGGACACCATCTTGGATGATGTCCATTCCGGGCGATGTCTTCTTCCAAGCGGCATCTTCTATCTTCTTTCTTCCGGATCCATCTTCATCCCGCCGACGCGGAACATCCTCCTTCCCCGACGGACTAACGATGAATGAAGGTTCCTTTAAGGGACGTCATCCAAGATGGTGTCCCTCGAATTCCGATTGGCTGATAGGATTCTATCAGCCAATCGGAATTAAGGTAGGAATATTCTGATTGGCTGGGATGAAGATGGATCCGGAAGAAAGAAGATAGAAGATGCCGCTTGGAAGAAGACATCGCCCGGACGGAAGAACTCTTCTTTACCGCTTGGATCAAGACTTTGCCCAGATGGAGGACCTCTTCTTTGCCGCTTGGATCAAGACTTCTACCGGATGGAGGACCACATCGCCCGGATTGGATGAAAACTTCGGCTCGGCTGAGTGAAGACGACTCAAGGTAGGGAGATCTTCAGGGGGTTAGTGATAGGTTTTTTTAAGGGGAGTTTGGGTGGGTTAGAATAGGGGTGTGTGGGTGGTGGGTTGTAATGTTGGGGGGGGGTATTGTTTTTTTTTACAGGTAAAAGGGCTGATTACTTTGGGGCAATGCCCCGCAAAAAGCCCTTTTAAGGGCTGGTAATAGAGCTGATTACTTTTGTAATTTAGAATAGGGTAGGGATTTTTTTTATTTTGGGGGGCTTTTTTATTTTATTAGGGGGCTTAGATTAGATGTAATTAGATTAAACTTCTTGTAATATTTTTTTATTTTTTGTAATTTATTGTTTGTTTTTTTTGTATTATAGATTAGTTTGTTTAATTGTATTTTAGTTTAGCTAATTGTAGGTAATTTATTTAATTAATTTAATGATAGTGTAGTGTTAGGTTTAATTGTAACTTAGGTTAGGATTTATTTTACAGGTAATTTTGTAATTATTTTAACTAGGTAGCAATTAAATAGTTAATAACTATTTAATAGCTATTGTACCTAGTTAAAATAAATACAAAGTTGCCTGTAAAATAAATATAAATCCTAAAATAGCTACAATGTAATTATTATTTATATTGTAGCTATATTAGGGTTTATTTTATAGGTAAGTATTTAGTTTTAAATAGAATTAATTTAGTTAATTTTAGGAATATTATTTTGTTTATTTTAAATTATATTTATTTTAGGGGGGTGTTAGGGTTAGAGTTAGGTTTAGGGGTTAATAACTTTATTATAGTAGCGGCGATGTTGCGGGCGGGAGATTAGGCGTTAATAATTGTAGGTAGGTGGCGGCAATGTTAGGGAGGGCAGATTAGGGGTTAATACTATTTATTCTAGTGTTTGTGAGGCGGGAGTGCGGCGGTTTAGGGGTTAATACATTTATTAAAGTGGTGGCGAGGTCCGGTCGGCAATAAGTGTAGTTAGGTAGCTGCGACATTGGGGGGGGTCAGATTAGGGGTTAATAAATATAATATAGGTGTCGGCGATGTTAGGAGCAGCAGATTAGGGGTTTATAGGTATAATGTAGGTTGCGGCGGTGTCCGGTCGGGATTAAAAAAAATTATTATAGTGGCAGCGATGTGGGGGGGCCTCGGTTTAGGGGTACATAGGTAGTTTATGGGTGTTAGTGTACTTTGTAGCACAGTAGTTAAGAGCTTTATATTCACGCGTTGGCCCATAAAGCTCTTAACTACTGACATTTTTTTTTGTTGGTAGGAGTCTTGTCGGTAGAGGCTCTACCGCTCACTTCTTCCAAGATTCCAAATACCGGCGTTAGGCAGATCCCATTGAAAAGATAGGATACGCAATTGGCGTAAGGGGATCTACGGTAGACCCTTTCCTGCCTGACTCTAAATACCAGCGGGCGGTAAAAAGCAGTGTTAGGACCCTTTAACGCTGCTTTTGACGGCTAACGCAAAACTCTAAATCTAGGTGTAAACATTTTCAAATAGATTATTGCTTTAACTGAGAAAGTAAGTGCAGTTAGAAATTTAGGGTTTACTTATATGTAGGTAATAAAAAATGTTTTGTTTTTTTTACATTGACATTGTACAATTTTCTGTGTAAATATTTGTGTAAATTAGATTATTTACTATCTAAAACTCCATTGGTTGAATACTTTATCAATGCACTTTATTAATTTTCTTTCTTTAGTCATTTTAAAACAGTTGTATGTCTACTGATGTACACAGTGGATATAAGTCTACACACATCTATGAAATTACAGGCTTTTGAAATGTAAAGACAGAAATAACAATGTAAATGTTGAGAGTGCTTCTATATGATTAGATAAATATATATCTGCATATATTTATCAAAGCATTTAGAGGCACTCTAATGACTAAAAATATACACAATCTTTATTGTAAATGTCAGCCTTTGTTAAAGGGACATTATACACTAGATTTTTCTTTGCATAAATGTTTTGTAGATGATCTATTTATATAGCCTATACACTTCTGCTGATTTTTAAATGGATAGTAAACACAAATATTTTTTTTAAATATATAGATATTCCCTTTATTTACCATACCCCAGTTTTGCATAACCAACACTGTTATAGAAATATACTTTTTACCCCTGTTATTACCTTGTATTTAAGCTTCTGCTGAGTGCCTCCTTATCTCAGATCTTTTGACAGACTTACATTTCAGGCAATTAGTGCTGACTCCTAAATAACTTCACGTGCATGAGCACAATGTTATCTATATGAAACACATGAACTAATGCCTGAGAATAAAATTCAGAACAGCGCCTAGATCTGTTTACCTGCTGCACTATAAAGGACCCCCTAATTAGGTCCTGGGGAGTAAGACAGTACAAAGGATTATAGCCTTTGTACTGTCTTTAGCCTTTATTGGCGCTCCTATAATCCTTTGTACATGAACTAATGCCCTCTAGCTGTGAAAAACTGTCAAAGGGTTTAGAGGCGGCCTTCAAGGGCTTAGAAAATAGCATATGATCCTACCTAGGCATAGCTTTCAACTAAGAATACCAAGGGAACAACGCAAATTTGATGATCAAAGTAAATTAGAAAGCTGAATCATGAAAGTTTAATTTGAACTTTACTACCGCTTTAAATAACATTGCGCTGATTTTCAGACTCCTAACCAAGCCCCAAAGTTTTAAAGTATACTGATGTATACCTACTCCAGCTTGCTCCTGTTTGTGTAAGGAGTCTTTTCATATGCAGAGGAAGGAGGAGGGGGGTCTGTTTTTTTGCTATACACCCACTTTCAGTGGTTGTTCTAGCAAACCTTTTCAATGGAGCTAAACAGGGAGCTTTTAAGTAAGTTTGTAAATGGTTTTATACTGGATTTTTACATCAGTATCGGTGCATATTATTTTTTGTAGAAGTGTCTTTTACATGCAGTTATATGAGAATAGGTGTATACTGTCCCTTTAAGATTAATCCAGTTGCATCTAAAACAGATACATATTTAAGCATTTAAAAATAGTTGTTATACAACTTTTAAAAGGTTTACAACTTCCAGTATGTGCTTTTCTATTATATTTGATTGTAAAATATCAAAATACTGTAAAGGATATCCTGTACAATAGAACAAGCAAAAGGTACTAGAGAATAAAAAAATGCTACAAAAAAAGTGTTACAGCAGCAGCCATAGGATACTGTCTCTATAATTGGTTTGTGACTTGCATAGAAAGTATAAGTAATAGCCATCGTTATTACTTGAAATCCTCATTTTGCAGCTCCTAGGAATAAATGTAAAGACTTCAGTGTGATGGCTTATGACCCTGTATTGATATCAATTTATAAATATTTTACACAACTGCAGCTATCAATAGCATTTTATGGAACTAGACCATTATTTGCACACAGAATGATGCTATTAAGTTAACAATGTAAATTCTGAAGACTGTTTGTGGTTACTTAGTTTATGAATACATATGCAGTATCATTTGTCAGGGGTTTTTGTTATAAATTAAAAAAGGAGGAAAAAAGGAAAAAGAGAAAAAATAGTGATTTCCCTATATTTACATTCTACAATACCTTTTTATAAATGAAATTATTAAATATTACAATTTCCTTAAGGGAAATATATATTTAATTCATAATATATTTAATATAATGGTAATTATGTTAGAATAAAAATAATAATTAGGTGCTTTTTATTAAATGTGTTTATAAAATATCAAATTACTTTAAAGGATACCGTGTACAATAGAAAAAGAAAAAGCTACAAGAGAAAAAAAAAAAACTACAAAAAGGTAACAAGTATTTGAGGACTATAGAACAGTTTGTAGACAATTATTGGAAAATCATTCCCTGAAGCAATATAAAGTACACAGTGTTCTAGCCTCATGGCTTGAACACAGCAAGAGCTTATTCTTGTTCTACAAGACAGGTTGCCAAGATGTTTGACATTACCAAAAAGGGTTATTTTAGAATAAAAGCCATCCACCAAACTCCATAATAGCTGTCTCACAGTGCTGAAAGAAGCCTTCCAGCCGAATGTAATGATGAACCCATTGACAGCATGACATTGAATCCAAAAGCAAGCAGAAGTAGGTAGAAATCAGAATCATAAAATCTTTCCAGCACTTGGTCTAAATATGAAACCCTGATCAGAATTTGGAAAAGATATTCAAAATATAAAACAATCTCAGATACTGATTTTCTTTTGTATGTTTTAATATAATATGAATGTTCAAAGCTAACAAAAAATAGTTGATTGCTTTAGAAATGCAGATTATATTTTTTTTTTCTAATTGCATCTTGTTATACTGGGCTTCATGATACAAATATGGATTTAATCTGCAGAGACATGAATATGTTTAATAAATTTTCATTTTTCTAAAATAGTTTTTACTATAAATATAAAAATATGGTATCATTTGTTTTGAAAATTCATACAATAAAATAAATTTAATCAATAAACTTTTTTAAATATATTCATGTATTTGAAATTGGGGAAATCAGAGTTAATATAAGAAACATATTACATTAATATTACAACTATACGGCTAGATTTGGAGTTTTGTCGGTAACGACCCGAAAAACTAATGCCGGCTTTTTTCTGGCCGCACCATAAAAATAACTCTGGTATTGAGAGTCCACATAAAGGCTGTGTTAGGCTCCAAAAATGGAGCGTAGAGCATTTTTAACGCAGCTTCAACTCTCGATACCAGAGTTGCTTACGGACGCGGCCAGCCTCAAAAACGTGCTCGTGCACGATTCCCCCATAGGAAACAATGGGGCTGTTTGAGCTGAAAAAAAAAACCTAACACCTGCAAAAAAGCTGCGTTCAGCTCTTAACGCAGCCCCATTGTTTGCTATGGGGAAACACTTACAACGTCTGCACCTAACACCCTAACATGTACCCCGAGTCTAAACACCCCTAACCTTACACTTATTAACCCCTAATCTGCCGCCCCCGCTATCGCTGACCCCTGCATATTATTATTAACCCCTAATCTGCCGCTCCGTAAACCGCCGCTACTTACATTATCCCTATGTACCCCTAATCTGCTGCCCTAACATCGCCGACCCCTATATTATATTTATTAACCCCTAATCTGCCGCCCACAACGTCGCCTCCACCTAACTACACTTATTAACCCCTAATCTACCGAGCGGACCTGAGTGCTACTATAATAAAGTTATTAACCCCTAATCCGCCTCACTAACCCTATAATAAATAGTATTAACCCCTAATCTGCCCTCCCTAACATCGCCGACACCTAACTTCAATTATTAACCCCTAATCTGCCGACCGGAGCTCACCGCTATTCTAATAAATGTATTAACCCCTAAACCTAAGTCTAACCCTAACAACAATAGAAAATTATCCCAGGCGAAACAAACACACTCTAGTGGATATCTGAACTTCGGTTTAAAATGTCACTTTAAGGCAATGTTCCGTGAAAAACAGGCATATAGGCTTAACATACACACCCCCCAAGGAAGCTAGTAGTTTACACAGATTTTATTATAAGCACATTCACTAAGGTTTGTTTTTTCTCAAAATACTACACACACAGGTATCTTTAGCTGATAGCGCCCTTACTCCACGTTGCTTTTTTCTAGTTCACAATTTTAGATTGAAGGATCTAAATTTATAAGTAAGGAGGCTGATACCTTATACTTGACACCAGCGCACTATTATTCACACTTTGTTCATCTCATCACGCATAGGCCTGGTGATGTCACCAGCCTCAGAGACTCTGAAATGCAGATTGCATTAAGGGAGCTTAAGGGAGCTGGATGTGGGGTATATATTCAAAACTCTCAATCTCAGCTACTTTGAGCTATAGAAATACCCAAGACCCATTGTTTGAAAGGAAAATAATTGATCTTTTAAATGGTTTGTGTCTTGGGCATATACAGCTTAAGAATGCTTTAAAAAAATAAAAATATAAATATTTTAAAACATAATAATATATAAAAGGCCTTCAAAAAGCCTAGAAAACCTCACTAAAATAAAGTAGAGTTGCCTTGTATTTTGGGGCTGGACTATCATTTTTAGGTGGGATCAGACATATATTTCAAGAAAGTTTTCCTCTGTGACAGGCTCAAAAAAAGGCTATGGTGAATCGCCAAAGAACACGCTACTGAGCCATTGTTCATACCTGGTTGAACGCTTCTCTGTCTGTATGTAAATCTATGCAGTTTGTTGAGGCACTTTTATTGATAAGAATAGAGGCCATTGTAATATTTATTTTGAAAAGATAATTTATTTTCCTAAGTGATAGATTTTTTTACCAAACACCTGATCTTTCACTAAATCCAAACATTGATTAACATAATAGCTGTCTAGTAATGGTTTTTCTTTGCTCTACTTTTCATTTTTCACAACTTTGCACCCAGTTATATGGTCAGTTATTCCTGATTTAGAACTCTGTAGATTTTTATGAGTTATTATAATTTAAACCATATCATTCCATTTTCAGAAATATTTTAAACGACTTCCTGAAGAAATCACAATATTTTATTGGGCTTATGTAAGAAGTAACATTTTTTCTTGGCCTTATTTTTAAAGCAACTTGGTCTTCATTGTGTAGTTGTTTGAATATGCTCAGACATAATCACTGTGGTTTCAGATATGTAAAACAGTAATATTGAAAACATTGTGCTCACTCCCGTGGAGCTATTCACGAGTCAGCACTGACTGGATAAAATGCTAATCTGTCAAAAGAACTGAGATAAGGGGGCAGTCTGCAGAGGCTTACCTACAATATAATTATAAAGGTAATAAAAGGGTATTTATATAACAGTGTTGGTAATGCAAAGTTGGAGAATGGTTAATAAAAGGATTGTCTACATTTTTAAACACTAACCGCTAGATTTAGAGTTTTGTCGGTAAAGACCCGCGTAGCTAACGCTGCTTTTTTTCCCAGCGCACCCTTCAAAACAACGCTGGTATTTAGAGTAGTCTGAGGGGCTGCGTTAGGCTCAAAAAAAGGGTGCTATGAGCCTAATTTAGCTCCACTTCAACCCTCAATACCAGCGTTGCTTACGGTAGCGGTAAGCTGGAAAAACGTGCTTGTGCACGATTTCCCCATAGGAAACAACGGGGCAGTTTGGGCTGAAAAAAAACCTAACACCTTGCAAAAAAGCAGCGTTCAGCTCCTAACGCAGCCCCATTGAAGTTCAATATGATTGGCTGATCCAATCAGCCAATCTTATTGAGCTTGCATTCTATTGGCTGATCGGAACAGCCAATAGAATGCAAGCTCAATACGATTGGCTGACTGGATCAGCCAATCGGATTTGAACTTCAATGAGGCTGCGTTAGGAGCTGAACGCTGCTTTTTTGCAGGTGTTAGGTTTTTTTTCTACTTTAATTCCAATTGGCTGATAGAATCCTATCAGCCAAATCGGAATTCGAGGGACACCATCTTGGATGATGTCCATCCGGGGCGATGTCTTCTTCCCAAGCGGGCATCTTCTATCTTCTTTCTTCCGGATCCATCTTCATCCCGCCGACGCGGAACATCCTCCTTCCCCGACGGACTAACGATGAATGAAGGTTCCTTTAAGGGACGTCATCCAAGATGGTGTCCCTCGAATTCCGATTGGCTGATAGGATTCTATCAGCCAATCGGAATTAAGGTAGGAATATTCTGATTGGCTGGGATGAAGATGGATCCGGAAGAAAGAAGATAGAAGATGCCGCTTGGAAGAAGACATCGCCCGGACGGAAGAACTCTTCTTTACCGCTTGGATCAAGACTTTGCCCAGATGGAGGACCTCTTCTTTGCCGCTTGGATCAAGACTTCTACCGGATGGAGGGACCACATCGCCCGGATTGGATGAAAACTTCGGCTCGGCTGAGTGAAGACGACTCAAGGTAGGGAGATCTTCAGGGGGTTAGTGATAGGTTTTTTTAAGGGAGTTTGGGTGGGTTAGAATAGGGGTGTGTGGGTGGTGGGTTGTAATGTTGGGGGGGGTATTGTTTTTTTTTACAGGTAAAAGAGCTGATTACTTTGGGGCAATGCCCCGCAAAAAGCCCTTTTAAGGGCTGGTAATAGAGCTGATTACTTTTGTAATTTAGAATAGGGTAGGGATTTTTTTTATTTTGGGGGCTTTTTTATTTTATTAGGGGGCTTAGATTAGATGTAATTAGATTAAACTTCTTGTAATATTTTTTTTATTTTTTGTAATTTATTGTTTGTTTTTTTTGTATTATAGATTAGTTTGTTTAATTGTATTTTAGTTTAGCTAATTGTAGGTAATTTATTTAATTAATTTAATGATAGTGTAGTGTTAGGTTTAATTGTAACTTAGGTTAGGATTTATTTTACAGGTAATTTTGTAATTATTTTAACTAGGTAGCAATTAAATAGTTAATAACTATTTAATAGCTATTGTACCTAGTTAAAATAAATACAAAGTTGCCTGTAAAATAAATATAAATCCTAAAATAGCTACAATGTAATTATTATTTATATTGTAGCTATATTAGGGTTTATTTTATAGGTAAGTATTTAGTTTTAAATAGAATTAATTTAGTTAATTTTAGGAATATTATTTTGTTTATTTTAAATTATATTTATTTTAGGGGGTGTTAGGGTTAGAGTTAGGTTTAGGGGTTAATAACTTTATATAGTAGCGGCGATGTTGCGGGCGGGAGATTAGGCGTTAATAATTGTAGGTAGGTGGCGGCAATGTTAGGGAGGGCAGATTAGGGGTTAATACTATTTATTCTAGTGTTTGTGAGGCGGGAGTGCGGCGGTTTAGGGGTTAATACATTTATTAAAGTGGTGGCGAGGTCCGGTCGGCAATAAGTGTAGTTAGGTAGCTGCGACATTGGGGGGGTCAGATTAGGGGTTAATAAATATAATATAGGTGTCGGCGATGTTAGGAGCAGCAGATTAGGGGTTTATAGGTATAATGTAGGTTGCGGCGGTGTCCGGTCGGGATTAAAAAAAATTATTATAGTGGCAGCGATGTGGGGGGGCCTCGGTTTAGGGGTACATAGGTAGTTTATGGGTGTTAGTGTACTTTGTAGCACAGTAGTTAAGAGCTTTATATTCACGCGTTGGCCCATAAAGCTCTTAACTACTGACATTTTTTTTTTGTCGGTAGGAGTCTTGTCGGTAGAGGCTCTACCGCTCACTTCTTCCAAGATTCCAAATACCGGCGTTAGGCAGATCCCATTGAAAAGATAGGATACGCAATTGGCGTAAGGGGATCTACGGTAGACCCTTTCCTGCCTGACACTAAATACCAGCGGGCGGGTAAAAAGCAGTGTTAGGACCCTTTAACGCTGCCTTTTGACGGCTAACGCAAAACTCTAAATCTAGGTGTAAACATTTTCAAATAGATTATTGCTTTAACTGAGAAAGTAAGTGCAGTTAGAAATTTAGGGTTTACTTATATGTAGGTAATAAAAAAATGTTTTGTTTTTTTTACATTGACATTGTACAATTTTCTGTGTAAATATTTGTGTAAATTAGATTATTTACTATCTAAAACTCCATTGGTTGAATACTTTATCAATGCACTTTATTAATTTTCTTTCTTTAGTCATTTTAAAACAGTTGTATGTCTACTGATGTACACAGTGGATATAAGTCTACACACATCTATGAAATTACAGGCTTTTGAAATGTAAAGACAGAAATAACAATGTAAATGTTGAGAGTGCTTCTATATGATTAGATAAATATATATCTGCATATATTTATCAAAGCATTTAGAGGCACTCTCATGACTAAAAATATACACAATCTTTATTGTAAATGTCAGCCTTTGTTAAAGGGACATTATACACTAGATTTTTCTTTGCATAAATGTTTTGTAGATGATCTATTTATATAGCCTATACACTTCTGCTGATTTTTAAATGGATAGTAACACAAATATTTTTTTAAAATATATAGATATTCCCTTTATTTACCATACCCCAGTTTTGCATAACCAACACTGTTATAGAAATATACTTTTTACCCCTGTTATTACCTTGTATTTAAGCTTCTGCTGAGTGCCTCCTTATCTCAGATCTTTTGACAGACTTACATTTCAGGCAATTAGTGCTGACTCCTAAATAACTTCACGTGCATGAGCACAATGTTATCTATATGAAACACATGAACTAATGCCTGAGAATAAAATTCAGAACAGCGCCTAGATCTGTTTACCTGCTGCACTATAAAGGACCCCCTAATTAGGTCCTGGGGAGTAAGACAGTACAAAGGATTATAGCCTTTGTACTGTCTTTAGCCTTTATTTGGCGCTCCTATAATCCTTTGTACATGAACTAATGCCCTCTAGCTGTGAAAAACTGTCAAAGGGTTTAGAGGCGGCCTTCAAGGGCTTAGAAAATAGCATATGATCCTACCTAGGCATAGCTTTCAACTAAGAATACCAAGGGAACAACGCAAATTTGATGATCAAAGTAAATTAGAAAGCTGAATCATGAAAGTTTAATTTGAACTTTTACTACCCGCTTTAAATAACATTGCCCTGATTTTCAGACTCCTAACCAAGCCCCAAAGTTTTAAAGTATACTGATGTATACCTACTCCAGCTTGCTCCTGTTTGTGTAAGGAGTCTTTTCATATGCAGAGGAAGGAGGAGGGGGGTCTGTTTTTTTGCTATACACCCACTTTCAGTGGGTGTTCTAGCAAACCTTTTCAATGGAGCTAAACAGGGAGCTTTTAAGTAAGTTTGTAAATGGTTTTATACTGGATTTTTACATCAGTATCGGTGCATATTATTTTTTGTAGAAGTGTCTTTTACATGCAGTTATATGAGAATAGGTGTATACTGTCCCTTTAAGATTAATCCAGTTGCATCTAAAACAGATACAGATTTAAGCATTTAAAAATAGTTGTTATACAACTTTTAAAAGGTTTACAACTTCCAGTATGTGCTTTTCTATTATATTTGATTGTAAAATATCAAAATACTGTAAAGGATATCCTGTACAATAGAACAAGCAAAAGGTACTAGAGAATAAAAAAATGCTACAAAAAAAGTGTTACAGCAGCAGCATAGGATACTGTCTCTATAATTGGTTTGTGACTTGCATAGAAAGTATAAGTAATAGCCATCGTTATTACTTGAAATCCTCATTTTGCAGCTCCTAGAATAAATGTAAAGACTTCAGTGTGATGGCTTATGACCCTGTATTGATATCAATTTATAAATATTTTACACAACTGCAGCTATCAATAGCATTTTATGGAACTAGACCCATTATTTGCACACAGAATGATGCTATTAAGTTAACAATGTAAATTCTGAAGACTGTTTGTGGTTACTTAGTTTATGAATACATATGCAGTATCATTTGTCAGGGGTTTTTGTTATAAATTAAAAAAGGAGGAAAAAAGGAAAAAGAGAAAAAATAGTGATTTCCCTATATTTACATTCTACAATACCTTTTTATAAATGAAATTATTAAATATTACAATTTCCTTAAGGGAAATATATATTTAATTCATAATATATTTAATATAATGGTAATTATGTTAGAATAAAAATAATAATTAGGTGCTTTTTATTAAATGTGTTTATAAAATATCAAATTACTTTAAAGGATACCGTGTACAATAGAAAAAGAAAAAGCTACAAGAGAAAAAAAAAAAACTACAAAAAGGTAACAAGTATTTGAGGACTATAGAACAGTTTGTAGACAATTATTGGAAAAATCATTCCCTGAAGCAATATAAAGTACACAGTGTTCTAGCCTCATGGCTTGAACACAGCAAGAGCTTATTCTTGTTCTACAAGACAGGTTGCCAAGATGTTTGACATTACCAAAAAGGGTTATTTTAGAATAAAAGCCATCCACCAAACTCCATAATAGCTGTCTCACAGTGCTGAAAGAAGCCTTCCAGCCGAATGTAATGATGAACCCATTGACAGCATGACATTGAATCCAAAAGCAAGCAGAAGTAGGTAGAAATCAGAATCATAAAATCTTTCCAGCACTTGGTCTAAATATGAAACCCTGATCAGAATTTGGAAAAGATATTCAAAATATAAAACAATCTCAGATACTGATTTTCTTTTGTATGTTTTAATATAATATGAATGTTCAAAGCTAACAAAAAATAGTTGATTGCTTTAGAAATGCAGATTATATTTTTTTTTTCTAATTGCATCTTGTTATACTGGGCTTCATGATACAAATATGGATTTAATCTGCAGAGACATGAATATGTTTAATAAATTTTCATTTTTCTAAAATAGTTTTTACTATAAATATAAAAATATGGTATCATTTGTTTTGAAAAATTCATACAATAAAATAAATTTAATCAATAAACTTTTTTAAATATATTCATGTATTTGAAATTGGGGAAATCAGAGTTAATATAAGAAACATATTACATTAATATTACAACTATACGGCTAGATTTGGAGTTTTGTCGGTAACGACCCGAAAAACTAATGCCGGCTTTTTTCTGGCCGCACCATAAAAATAACTCTGGTATTGAGAGTCCACATAAAGGCTGTGTTAGGCTCCAAAAATGGAGCGTAGAGCATTTTTAACGCAGCTTCAACTCTCGATACCAGAGTTGCTTACGGACGCGGCCAGCCTCAAAAACGTGCTCGTGCACGATTCCCCCATAGGAAACAATGGGGCTGTTTGAGCTGAAAAAAAAAACCTAACACCTGCAAAAAAGCCGCGTTCAGCTCTTAACGCAGCCCCATTGTTTGCTATGGGGAAACACTTACAACGTCTGCACCTAACACCCTAACATGTACCCCGAGTCTAAACACCCCTAACCTTACACTTATTAACCCCTAATCTGCCGCCCCCCGCTATCGCTGACCCCTGCATATTATTATTAACCCCTAATCTGCCGCTCCGTAAACCGCCGCTACTTACATTATCCCTATGTACCCCTAATCTGCTGCCCTAACATCGCCGACCCCTATATTATATTTATTAACCCCTAATCTGCCGCCCACAACGTCGCCTCCACCTAACTACACTTATTAACCCCTAATCTACCGAGCGGACCTGAGTGCTACTATAATAAAGTTATTAACCCCTAATCCGCCTCACTAACCCTATAATAAATAGTATTAACCCCTAATCTGCCCTCCCTAACATCGCCGACACCTAACTTCAATTATTAACCCCTAATCTGCCGACCGGAGCTCACCGCTATTCTAATAAATGTATTAACCCCTAAACCTAAGTCTAACCCTAACAACAATAGAAAATTATCCCAGGCGAAACAAACACACTCTAGTGGATATCTGAACTTCGGTTTAAAATGTCACTTTAAGGCAATGTTCCGTGAAAAACAGGCATATAGGCTTAACATACACACCCCCCAAGGAAGCTTCAACAACCTCAATCCTCCAAGGCATCCACTGATGCGGAATAGGGTGAAAGTAAAAGACTCACCCTTCTGCCATAGGAGGTTTTCTTATCGGCCCAAAAGAAAGTTAGTGGCGAACTCCTCAGAGGTATAATCCTAAATGGGGACAATCTGCGGCTAAAGCCGCCGGTTCACCTATAGGAATTAGCTCCACTCCGTACCGCTTCTAATTTCAAATGTCGGGCCCTCCGCAGCTTGGCGTGTGACGTCATCAGGGTTGTGCGTAGTTGGGGGTGTGTCGCCTTCAGCCTATCACCATCCAGGAGACACGGTGCTTGTACTGTATTGACTTCACAGTGAAAACCGAAGTTTGAGGATCTTCGAAGGGACAAACTGCCAAAGAACAGGGACTCCTTGTCATCCCAAAGTAAATAGATAGCAAAAGATGAGGCAGCAGTCGGTTCCTTGTATGCGTAAAAACCAATTCTTTATTCTTCTTGTTTAAAACATTACTTCACATCACAGCAAACAGGTAAAAGGAATGCAGGTGGTTGACTAGTTTCGGCAATGCCGTAATCATAAACCTGCAATCACTTAAGAGGTGAACATATTTAAAGGATTGCTTAACACAGTGATTGGTCAATGTTAATGGGAGGTTACAACCCCTCCCTTACATATTAACCTCTTACTTGTAAGTTACTTGTTGCATCTAAATGCAGCATTTAACATGAAAATATTCCAACTATGGCTATAGAACATCAATTAAATCGCTTGTTTAATACAAAATACAATTTATACATTTATACAATGCAATGATCTAGTTATCTTGAAAGCTGACCTGCAGGTTAGAGCTCTATGCAATGAGCGAAGAAAACCTTTACTAATGGATGTAGAACCTTTCATTTAGAGCTAAGGTGTATCAAAATCATGTCAGAAATAGCAATAGTTAATTATTCAACACTCAATAGGCTGTTAATTATTCAACACTCAATAGGCTGTTGTTGGCGGTGGATGTGGTATCATTATACTCCAGTATTCCACAAGATTTGGGAGTAAAAGCCATCAAATATTTTCTGGAGCTGCACTACAACATGGAGGAATACCTAATGGATTACATACTTAGGGTTACTACCTTTTTGCTGCAGCACAACTACTTCCTTTTTGAGGGCACTTACTATCTGCAGAGACAGGGCACGGCAATGGGGGCAAAATTTGCCCCCTCCTATGCCAACATCTTCATGGGTTGGCTGGAAAGGTGCTTTGTCTATGCAGATAGTAATCCCTATAGGAGACATATCAGCCTGTATAGGCGCTTTATTGACGATTTGCTTCTGATATGGAAATCGAGTGAGGCAGAGGCAAGTGACTTTGTGCGCTACCTTAATGAAAGTGAAAATGGTGTGAATTTCACTTTTGAGTGGAATAAATCAACCATTAACTATCTGGATGTCACCCTTAGAGGGGTTGCTGACACAGGAAAGGTCATCACCCGCCTCTATAGGAAGCCTATTTCGGGTAACACACTCCTGCATAGCAGAAGTGCTCACCCGAAGCATGTTTTCCGAGGGATAGCCAAAGGTCAGTTATTGCGGACAAGACGTATCTGTAATACTGAGACAGACTTTGAGGAAGAGAGTACACACATGGTAAATCGATTGATAGAGAGAGGGTACCAGCCCAATATGGTGGAAAATGTGGCTAAGGAGGTGAGGAAAGTGGATAGACGTGATACCTTCAGAAGTAGACCAAACAAAAAGGGTGATAATAAAATCCTTTTTGTTACTCAATACTCTTCTAAATATAATGACATTTGTAATATCATAAGAAAATATTTCCCATTGTTATATGGGGATACGGCCTTAAAAAAGACAGTGGAAAAGGGTTTCAATTGTGTTTACTCTAGGGGTCCAACTCTAGGTAACATTTTATCTCCATCCCTTTTACCCCAAAAGGAGACATCAGCCACATGGCTAGCTGTGAATGGTACATACAAATGTAGCAGTGGCAGATGTAAGGCGTGTGAATTTATAACAGAGGGAAAGAGATTCTACTCTTATGTAACCAATGATGCATTTGATACAAAAGGATGCATCAGGTGCTCAACCCAATTCGTCGTGTACCTCATTGAATGCACTCAACATCGCCGGCAATATGTAGGTATGACTACGAGAGATGTCCGTACGAGGATACGAGAACATCTAGGATATATCAAAAATGAAAAAACTTGTTCGGCTTTGGCAAAGCATTTCATTGAGGTACACGACGGAGATGTCAGTACATTTAATTGGAGGGCAATTGAACAGATTAAGCAACCCTCAAAGAGGGGGTAATAAAGATTGAGATCCTAGCCAGACAGGAGCCTTCTGGATTTTCAAACTCCGTACACAGGTGCCGGAGGGCTTCAATTCTGAGTTTGATCTCATCAATCATTGGCATTAATGAATATTTTCCACTCTGACTTTATCTGATATTTATTTTTGAGCTTATATATTAAGGGTCTTTTCAGAGGTCTGCTGAGAGTTCCATTATTACCTACACTGTTACCCTTTACATATTTATCCCATTGATTTGGACTGGTGCCCACTAGACCATATTTGTAACAATCATAATAGTTGTAATATTTGTAATACTGCCAATCTTCCACCGTGACTGATCTGGCACTAGTTTCTCTTGAAAACAAAACACACACATATATTGTTGCAATATTGTGATTGACAAGCTGGTTTCTGCTCTATAGATTCAAACTCACGGACTGGCTATATATATAATATATATTACTATGGGCACTTTGAATGTGTTTAAACATACTCAATAGTAACATACATGTGTTAGAAAATATTTAATGGCTATCATTATCAAATAATTTTCCCATGTTTTTCCTTAATAATAGCTCTTATGGCAAATGAATTTGTTGGTGTTATCAATCACCACACATCTGTCAAAATATTTTAAGGTTTACAGCAATATTTGTTTATCATGAGAATGGTCCTATTATTATTGATGGCATCTACATTTTTCTAAACTAGGCGTAAAAATTAAAAATGGCCCTTACGAGCTTAGTAACCATATATATATATATATATTTTTGTATATCGTTGGAAATATATTCATTAACAGCCTATTGAGTGTTGAATAATTAACTATTGCTATTTCTGACATGATTTTGATACACCTTAGCTCTAAATGAAAGGTTCTACATCCATTAGTAAAGGTTTTCTTCGCTCATTGCATAGAGCTCTAACCTGCAGGTCAGCTTTCAAGATAACTAGATCATTGCATTGTATAAATTTATAAATTGTATTTTGTATTAAACAAGCGATTTAATTGATGTTCTATAGCCATAGTTGGAATATTTTCATGTTAAATGCTGCATTTAGATGCAACAAGTAATTTACAAGTAAGAGGTTACCTCTTAAGTGATTGCAGGTTTATGATTACGGCATTGCCGAAACTAGTCAACCACCTGCATTCCTTTTACCTGTTTGCTGTGATGTGAAGTAATGTTTTAAACAAGAAGAATAAAGAATTGGTTTTTACGCATACAAGGAACCGACTGCTGCCTCATCTTTTGCTATCTAACCCTAACACTAACACCCCCCTAAGTTAAATATAATTTACATCTAACGAAATTAATTAACTCTTATTAAATAAATTATTCCTATTTAAAGATAAATACTTACCTGTAAAATAAATCCTAATATAGCTACAATATAAATTATAATTATATTATAGCTATTTTAGGATTTATATTTATTTTACAGGTAACTTTGTATTTATTTTAACCAGGTACAATAGCTATTAAATAGTTAAGAACTATTTAATAGCTAAAATAGTTAAAATAATTACAAATTTACCTGTAAAATAAATCCTAACCTAAGTTACAATTAAACCTAACACTACACTATCAATAAATTAATTAAATAAACTACCTACAATTACCTACAATTAACCTAACACTACACTATCAATAAATTAATTAAATACAATTCCTACAAATAAATACAATTAAATAAACTAGCTAAATTACAAAAAATAAAAAGAACTAAGTTACAAAAAATAAAAAAATATTTACAAACATAAGAAAAATATTACAACAATTTTAAACTAATTACACCTACTCTAAGCCCCACTAATAAAATAACAAAGACCCCAAAATAACAAAATGGCCTACCCTATTCTAAATTACTACATTTCAAAGCTCTTTTACCTTACCAGCCCTAAACAGGGCCCTTTGCGGGGCATGCCCCAAGAAATTCAGCTCTTTTGCCTGTAAAATCTTCCTACCTTGTCTTCACCCTGCCAGGTTCACCGATCCGTCCTGAAGAGCTCCTCCGATTGTCCTAATCCAAGCCCAAAGCGGGGGGCTGAAGAGGTCCATGATCTGGCTGAAGTCTTCATCCAAGCGGGAGCTGAAGAGGTCCATGATCCGGATGAAGTCTTCTATCAACGGCATCTTCAATCTTCTTTCTTCCGGATCCATCTTGCAGACCTCCGACGCGGAACATCCTCTTCTCCCGACGCCTACTAGCCGAATGACGGTTCCTTTAAGGGACGTCATCCAAGATGGCGTCCCTCGAATTCCGATTGGCTGATAGGATTCTATCAGCCAATCGGAATTAAGGTAGGAATATTCTGATTGGCTGATGGAATCAGCCAATCAGAATCAAGTTCAATCCAATTGGCTGATTCGATCAGCCAATCAGATTGAGCTTGCATTCTATTGGCTGTTCCGATCAGCCAATAGAATGCAAGCTCAATCTGATTGGCTGATAGGATTTATTTTACAGGTAATTTTGTAATTATTTTAACTAGGTAACTATTAAATAGTTATTAACTATTTAATAGCTATTGTACCTGGTTAAAATAAATACAAAGTTACCTGTAAAATAAATATTAATCCTAAAATAGCTATAATATCATTATAATTTATATTGTAGCTATATTAGGGTTTATTTTACAGGTAAGTATTTAGCTTTAAATAGGAATAATTTATTTAATAAGAGTTAATTAATTTTGTTAGATTTAAATTATATTTAATTTAGGGGGGTGTTAGTGTTAGGGTTAGACTTAGGTTTAGGGGTTAATACATTTATTAGAATAGCGGTGAGCTCCGGTCGGCAGATTAGGTTAATATTTGAAGTTAGGTGTCGGCGATGTTAGGAAGGGCAGATTAGGGGTTAATACTATTTATTATAGGGTTAGTGAGGCGGATTAGGGGTTAATAACTTTATTATAGTAGCGGTGCGGTCCACTCGGCAGATTAGGGGTTAATAATTGTAGGCAGGTGGAGGCGACGTTGAGGGGGGCAGATTAGGGGTTAATAAATATAATATAGGGGTCGGCGGTGTTAGGGGCAGCAGATTAGGGGTACATAGCTATAATGTAGGTGGCGGCGCTTTGCGGTCGGCAGATTAGGGGTTAATTATTGTAGGTAGCTGGCGGCGACATTGTGGGGGGCAGATTAGGGGTTAATAAATATAATACAGGGGTCGGCGGGTGTTAGGGGCAGCAGATTAGGGGTACATAAGTATAACGTAGGTGACGGTCGGCAGATTAGGGGGTTAAAAAAAATTATTCGAGTGTCGGCGATGTGGGGGGACCTCGGTTTAGGGGTACATAGGTAGTTTATGGGTGTTAGTGTACTTTAGAGCACAGTAGTTAAGAGCTTTATAAACCGGCGTTAGCCCAGAAAGCTCTTAACTACTGACTTTTTTCCTGCGGCTGGAGTTTTGTCGTTAGATGTCTAACGCTCACTTTCCGAACTACTCTAAATACCGGAGTTAGAAAAATCCCATTGAAAAGATAGGATACGCAATTTACGTAAGGGGATCTGCGGTATGGAAAAGTCGCGGATGAAAAGTGAGCGTTAGACCCTATTTTGAGTGACTCCAAATACCGGCGGTAGCCTAAAACCAGCGTTAGGAGCCTCTAACGCTGGTTTTCACGGCTGACGCCAAACTCCAAATCTAGGTTTTAGTGAATTACAACTTTAGTGATTCAGTTTGGTAAAAATGACAAAAAAAAAGCTTTAGCCTGAAAAAACAGACAAAAAAGATATTGGATAACCTTTTCAAGGGTTAATTTTGTTGGCGATTCCGAAAGAAGCAAAAAAAAAGTATTGTGAGTTTAAAGTAAAAAGTTATCTTGCTCATGCAAATCCGACGGGCACAAAACTTACAATACTGTGTGCACGTTCACGTATTCCCCCAAAGAAGTCACTGGAGAACAAAACTCACGTGCAAACCCGATTGCATATTCTCATGTGCGCTAACTCGACATAAAGATATGAATATTTCACATTCCAATGTGCTGCACATTGCAGAATATGTTCTATTCATTCATAAATACATATTTTATATATAAATATATATCTAGCACATTACCATAAGTACTGCAATATCCCTCACACCTCTGCTCCAACAGACTACCCTTATCTAGCACATTACCATAAGTACTGCAATATTAAATCAGAGAATAGCCACCACATATTGCAAGAAAATAATACATTTTAATTAAATGATATAACACAACAAAATCTCAAAATTGCAAAAAGCCACCATAGCGATGAAATAATTATGTGTCCATAACAGAGATAATAATTATGGTTTCATAACATCTCCAAGGGTACCCTTTGTAGGAAAAATATATATATATTTGTTTTTAAGAGCTCACAAAAAATTCCGATTATCCTAGCTTGTGAAGGTATAATCTAGATTTTATTAAAGACACAGAGACAAGTATTTTGCATATCTTTCTTTATACTACTCAATGCAGCCTTTTAAAGTAATGATACAGAAGTGAATAAAAACATTAAAACAATACAGATAAAAAATGTAGAACATAAGTAGCCAATGAAATGGGTACTTTAGAGAAAACAGAAAAAATGGACCAATAGGATGTATCATAGCTCCCATAAACTGTCCAATACGAGCCCCAACTTCCTCTTTCTTGCTTGAAGCTGAAGATCCAGAGATTACAAACAACAGAAACCAGTTTCAACATGAAAACGAGAACCAACAGAAAAATAGCAATCCAAAAGGACTTGAGGAGACTTCTTTTAAATCCAAAACTTTGAGGTGAAGCAGAAAACCAGGATTCTTTGAACTTGGAGAAGAACTTCTGAGGATTTGAAGGGATTGATTGTAGAGACGAATGAAGAGGGATGAAACCACTTTTCAATAAGTCTTCATGATTAGTTGGTAACTGAAACCAAACATAATGTTAATAATGATAAAACAACAAATGGGAGGGTACATGTAGAGGTGGGAAAATACTCGTCTCTGTGTCTTTAATAAAATCTAGATTATACCTTCACAAGCTAGGATAATCGGAATTTTATTACAAGCACAGAGACTCCTATTTTGCAAGTTTAAAGCAAATATTAAATAAGTAAATTGTTAGCTGGATGAAGAATGGGTTTGAAATAAAACTGTTTGAAAATAGAGTCCGAGGACCAATCTGCAGAAAATAAAATTTGTTGTAAAGGAGCCGCTTTGAGAAAGGCTTTAGAAGCAGCGGAACCTCTAACAGAGTGAGCAGAAAATATTGAAATATCAATACCTGCTTCTTTCATAACCCACTTCACCCAGCGTGAAATAGACGTATTAGAGACAGGAGAATGAGGAGGAACAAAAGAAATAAAGAGTTGATTAGAAGATGAAGATCTGAAAGGAAAAGTTCTAGATTCATATTCTTTGAGACATTTAACCACACAAAGGGAAGGTTCAGAAGGTAAAAAAGGATAGAAAATAGAAGAAGAAAAAGTTTTTGTTCTTCTAGATAAGAAAAATGTAACTCCTTCAGGAGAAAAAACTTTAGAATTAAAATCCAAAGCACCATCATCAGAAACCCTACGAAAAGAAATGAGACATAATGTAAGGGTTAAACGTTACCTCTCTGTCCCTTTAAGCCTTTTGCCTATTTAAGGCACCACCCACTAAGAATCAGTGCTGCTTTATTGAGTTCTAAACCTTAACACTGTGTACACAGACCGCTACAGAGTTTAAGCTCAGTTCTTTTGGAAATCAGCCTAATCTACTCATTACTTGGAATCCTAAAGTTGCTTACTAACCTGTAAGGTAGATTCTATACTTTCTGGATTATCGTTACAGGTGCAGCTTCATTTCTCCCTAAACAGCCTGTGTGAGAGCGGCACTCGATAGCCGTGACGTCATCAGAGGCAGACCTATGCATCTCTCCCTGCCTGTCAGCTCTAAGCGGCTCTCCACGCTACTGTTTGTTTCAACTCCTGGTTCCATACAGAGTAACATCTACTAAACAAAGCAAGGGGAACTTATCTACTCCGGTTCATTACTCACAGGTCTGATTAACTTTACCTACTTCAATTACATATACTGTGAATTATCGTTTCAACTATCAAGTTACCTCATTACTCAAATCTGATAGTAAAGCCTACCTTGTATATTTACCTGTTACTCTTGCCACAGTATAGTTTGTGTGATATTTCCAATATTTCATTGCTCAACTATATCGACTTGGCATATATAAAAGTACTAGGTATTACTTTAAAATCCTTTACTGGAATACTTAGCCAACAACAAAACCCTTATCAATCTCATAGGAATACTGTTGTCATAGACATATTTAAACAGTACCTAACAAATTATTACATAATAAAGCAGCCATATAAGAGATTCATTAAGGGTTTGTTTTGGCCGAAGTTTTCATAAAACAGAATATATACCATATTTTTTTCTCACCATGGAACAGGATCCAATTGGTGAAAGAGTTCAAGTATTGTCTGACAGGCTCGATGCCTTGTCAGGTTCTTTTCATGAGCTACAAGTAGAAAACCAGGCCCTGAAAGCCTGTCTACGAGAGGTATTGGCCCCTAAGCCGAGCCCCTCAGAACAAACACCTGAGCCCTTGGTCTCCCCTCCTGAGAAATTCTATGGAGACAGAGCCCACTTCAGAGAATTGAGGAATTCCTGTTTATTATTATTTGACCTAAAACCACGTACATACCCCACAGAAAGGGTCAGAGTCTTAACGGTCATTTCTTATCTAAGGGGTGAGCCCAGGGCTTGGGCTGACTCATTCTATGAGAACCAAGACCCTGTCTTAGGATCTCTTTCAAGTTTTTTCAACCAGATGGCAGCACTCTATGATGACCCCTTCAAACAGGTTTCTGCCGAAAATACCTTAAGGGCTCTGAAACAAAAGAAAAATCCAGTGGAAAATTATATCACCCTCTTCAAGATTTCAGCACGTGACTCAGGATGGAACGAGGTGTCCCTTAAGACACAATTTCGTTTGGGGTTAAGCGAAGAAATTAAAGATGAATTATCTCGCATTGGTATCCCTGACTCCTTGGAGGAATTTTTCACACTTACAATCAATATTGATAGATGCCTCAGGGAAAGGAGGAATGAAAAAGCTACGAGCTCCAAAAGCAATCTCCCAACTCCAACTTATCAGGTGAAGGATAGTCCCCAACCCATGGATATCGGGTTTATGAAGGGGCCACTCACTCCTCAGGAAAAAGCCAGAAGGAAAATGCAATGCCTTTGCATGTACTGTGCTTCCCCAGCCCATGAAGTGAAGGACTGCCCTATACTAGCTAAAACTAAGAAGGGTAGGTTGTTAACAACACATACCTCCTACGTTATTAAGACAATTAAAAATGCTTACATCACTGTCCCAATTCTTTTACAGTGGGACCACTACCAGACAGCCACTGAAGCACTCATCGATACAGGCTCATGTAGAAACTTTATCCATCTAGGTTTTGTGAAATCCAATAAAATACCTTTTGTGTGTAAAAGCAATCCAGTCTCGGTGAAGGTTATTGATGGGTCTTTACTTGCTTCAGGGCCTGTATTACATCAAACTGATCCTATTCAGGTAACTATTAATAACTCAGTAACTAAGTCTTGTATATTTGATGTTATTACATCCCCTATTTTTGACATCATATTAGGTATGGAATGGTTGTGTATGTACAAACCTACTATAGATTGGGATAATCTCAGCCTAACCTTTCCTAAAACAAGTACTTCCTTGTCAAATACTGATGTATCTATTTTAAGTAATACTTCTGCTAATATCCTGCCCACTCAGTACGCAGAGTATTCTGATGTGTTTGACAAGAAGGATGCTGAGGTACTCCCTCCTCATAGGGCTTATGATTGCCCGATTGACCTATTACCAGGGGTCTCCATCCCTTATGGCCACATTTATCCGCTCTCTAAACCAGAGTTGGAACACTTAAAGAACTATATTGATGACAACCTCAAAAAGGGGTTTATCAGACCCAGTACCTCTCCTGCCGGGGCTGGGATATTTTTTGTTACTAACAAAGACGGTACTTTAAGACCTATTATTGATTACCGAGAATTAAATAAGCGTACACGTAAAAACAGGTACCCTCTCCCGTTAATCCCAGAGTTGATAGAAAGATTGAGGGGTGCCACGGTTTTCACCAAGTTGGATCTTCGTGGCGCCTATAATCTGATACGAATGAGGGCTGGAGACGAATGGCTCACTGCGTTCCGAACTAGATACGGTCTTTTCGAATACACAGTGATGCCATTCGGTTTATGTAATGCTCCAGCTACATTCCAATGTCTTATCAATGATATTTTCTGAGACATCCTGGATGTGTATGTTGTTGTCTATTTGGACGACATTCTAATTTATTCACAAGACCTAGATCAGCATAGATTACATGTAAGAGAAGTCCTTTCTAGACTTAGGGCACACAGTCTATATGCCAAACTCGAAAAATGTATATTTGAGTCTCAGAACATAACATTCCTCGGTTATGAAATCTCCCCAAAAGGCATTAAAATGCAAAACGACAAGGTTCAGGCTATTTTAGATTGGCCCGTTCCCCAATCAAAGAAAGATGTACAGCGCTTTCTAGGGTTTTCTAATTATTATAGAAAATTTATACCTGGCTTTGCAGCCCTCACAAAACCCCTGACTGTACTCACAAAATTGAATCAACCATTTGCCTGGAACCATCAAACTCAGTCAGTATTCGACAATTTGAAGTCCCAATTTACTTCAGCTCCCATCCTCCAGTATCCAGATCTGCAGAAGCAATTTATACTAGAGGTGGACGCCTCAGATTTTGCCATTGGGGCAATCTTGTCCCAGAGGAAATCTTTTAAGGATCCATTACATCCAGTGGCTTTCTTCTCTCGACTCCTACAACCTTCCGAATTGAATTACCCAGTAGGAGAAAAAGAATTGCTCGCTATCAAGTGTTCTTTTGACCATTGGAGACACCTCTTGGAAGGAGCTACCCTACCTACTGTTATTTATACTGACCATAAGAACTTGCAGTACTTACAATCTAACCGTACTTTGTCTTCTAGGCAAGTGAGATGGAGTCTCTATTTTTCTCGCTTTCAATATATCATCACCTATAGACCAGGTACCAGGAATGGTAAGGCAGACGCCCTTTCTAGACAAGCCACCAAACCTTCACAATCTCCCTTGCCCTCTACCATCATACCCAAGGAATGTATAGTAGGACTCATGACGGGTCTTGAACCCCTTTTTAAAAGAGCCCTTGACACTGATACTTCTGTTCCTTTTCAGGACTTATTACCTGACGCAAATGGAGTATTACGTAAGGACCACAAGCTGTATATCCCAATAAACCTCAGGAAAGAGGTACTGAATTCAGTTCACGAATCTCCTCTAGCAGGGCATATGGGTAGGGATAAATCTATGGATCTGCTCACTAGATTCTATTGGTGGCCAACCTTACGGACGGATCTTAAAGATCACTTGGATCAATGTGTCATCTGTGCCACCTCCAAACCCTCCAGACAATTGCCAGTTGGTCTTCTACAACCTTTACCAGTACCCCATGTTCCATGGCAGACTGTGTCTATGGACTTCATAGTTGATCTACCGACATCAAATAATTATACCACCATCATGGTGGTTACAGACTTGTTCTCAAAAATGTCACACTTCATCCCCATATCATCATTACCTACGTCCAAAATTACTTGTGATCTATTCATACAAAATGTAGTTCGCTTGCATGGCATCCCACTAACAGTTATCAGTGATCGTGGAACTCAGTTCACCTCCAAATTTTGGAGATCTCTTTGTAAAGCCCTCCACATGGAACAGAAGCTCTCAACCGCTTATCATCCGCAGACTAACGGACAAACAGAGAGAGTCAACCAGTGGCTGGAGCAATACTTGCGATGTTACTGTGCAAATCAACAGGAGTCATGGGCATTCTTCCTTCCACTAGCAGAGTTCGCGTATAACAACAACAGAAATTCCTCCACTGGTTTCTCTCCGTTTTTCATTAATTATGGTTTACACCCCCGTTTCACTTTACTACCTAAGGCTGAGACACCTTGTCCTGTAGTAAACGATTTGGTCAATGATATCTCAGCTCTGTTCCCAACTATTCGTGATAATATTCTACATGCCCAAGCATACCAAAGCAAATACTACAATCTCCGTCATAGGTCTAGTCCCACATATGTGGTAGGTCAAAAGGTTTGGCTCTCGACTCGGAATCTTAGACTCTCATACCCAAGCAAGAAGATGGGGAAGTTGTTCATTGGTCCATACCCCATCACTCGGATCACTAATCCATCAACTGTCACCCTACAGCTCCCTTCCAATTTCAAGGTTCATCCTACTTTTCACGTGTCCTTAGTTAAACCTTGCTCTGTATCTACCCCTACTACTCATGATTCCGAACCAGATCCGATACCTTCCCCGGATCAAGAATTTGTTGTACATAGCATCCTGGACTCACGCATCCGTGGGGGAGTTCTATTTTATCTCATTCATTGGAAGGGTTTTGGTCATGAGGAAGATTCTTGGGAACCTGCTGCCAACGTCTCTGCTCCTCGCCTTTTATCCCTTTTCCACCGGCGAAACCCGGATTGTCCCAGACCTTGACCCACGCTGTGGTTCTTTGTGGGGGGGGGGCTCTGTAAGGGTTAAACGTTACCTCTCTGTCCCTTTAAGCCTTTTGCCTATTTAAGGCACCACCCACTAAGAATCAGTGCTGCTTTATTGAGTTCTAAACCTTAACACTGTGTACACAGACCGCTACAGAGTTTAAGCTCAGTTCTTTTGGAAATCAGCCTAATCTACTCATTACTTGGAATCCTAAAGTTGCTTACTAACCTGTAAGGTAGATTCTATACTTTCTGGATTATCGTTACAGGTGCAGCTTCATTTCTCCCTAAACAGCCTGTGTGAGAGCGGCACTCGATAGCCGTGACGTCATCAGAGGCAGACCTATGCATCTCTCCCTGCCTGTCAGCTCTAAGCGGCTCTCCACGCTACTGTTTGTTTCAACTCCTGGTTCCATACAGAGTAACATCTACTAAACAAAGCAAGGGGAACTTATCTACTCCGGTTCATTACTCACAGGTCTGATTAACTTTACCTACTTCAATTACATATACTGTGAATTATCGTTTCAACTATCAAGTTACCTCATTACTCAAATCTGATAGTAAAGCCTACCTTGTATATTTACCTGTTACTCTTGCCACAGTATAGTTTGTGTGATATTTCCAATATTTCATTGCTCAACTATATCGACTTGGCATATATAAAAGTACTAGGTATTACTTTAAAATCCTTTACTGGAATACTTAGCCAACAACAAAACCCTTATCAATCTCATAGGAATACTGTTGTCATAGACATATTTAAACAGTACCTAACAAATTATTACACATAATAAAGTAGCTAATTTAGCAGAAAGTTGTTTTAGGGAAAGAAGGTTATTGGAAGGCCAAGATTTAAAAAGAGAGAAAAAATTTTCCACGTCCCAAAAAGAATTGTATTTGGGAGTAGGAGGACGTTTAAGTCTAATGGCTTTTAAAAGTCTACAAATGAGAGGATGTTGACCGATAGGAAAATTATTCAATAAAGTGTGTTTAGCCGAAATAGCAGATCTATATAAATTAATAGATCTGTAGGCTAAACCCGATTCAAAAAGGGAGGACAAGAAATTGATAATATGATTTAAATCAGCTGAAAGGGGATCCAAGTTCCTAGCCAAGCACCAGCGAGACCATTTTGTCCATGCGTAAAAATAAGATTTCCGGGTGCCTGGGGCCCAAGATTCTTGCATGAGAGATTTAGCTCCTTCAGAAAGTCCTTCGAGAGGGCAGGAATCCCCGAAATTGACCAAGCAATGAGACGGAGAGAATCTTGAAGAATGAGTTCGTGAAAATCTCCTTCTGGGTTGGACAGTAAATGAGGAAGATGAGGAAGGAGAATGGGAAGTTTGAATGACATTTCCAGAAGAGAAGGGTACCACGGTTGAGTTGGCCAAAGTGGAGTTACTATCAGGAGAGAAATTTTGTCCCTGCGAACTACCGAAATCGTTCTCGAAATCATTGAGAAGGGAGGGAAGGCATATGCTCCCTGAGGAGGCCAGAGTTGGAGAAAGGCGTCTATTGCAGCTGCTTCTGGATCCGGTCTCCAACTGTAATAAGGAAGAATTTGAAAATTTAGACGAGAAGCAAAGAGATCTAAATTGAAAGGACCTCTGAGATGAGAGAGAGAAAGAAAAACTTTCCTGTCGAGTTTCCAGTTGTTGAAATCCGTCAGAAAACGGGAACCCCAATCTGCAGCGGTGTTTGAAAGACCCGGAATATATTCTGCCTTCACAGAAATATTCCTGTCTAAACACAAGTGAATGAATTCTTTGGTAATATTGGATAGGTCTCTGGATTTCGTACCTCCTAAACGGTTCAGATAACGAACTGCAGAGATATTGTCCATGCGGAGGAGAATGGTAACTGGAGAAGAGTTTTTTACAAAACTCTTGACAGCGAAAGAACCCGCTAACAGTTCTAGACAATTTATATGGAATCTCTTTTCTGAGAGAGACCACTTTCCTCCTGTGATGGAAGGACCGCATCGAGCACCCCAACCGGATCTGCTGGCATCTGATTCGATGATAAGGTCTGGGGAATTGCCAAAAATAGCTCTCCCATTCCATGCTTCCATGTGAGAGAGCCACCAGGAGAGTTCCTCCTTGGCTTCTGGTGAAAGTTGAATTAAGTGAGAGTATGAGAAACCTTTTTGTAAATGGCAAATTTTTAGTCGTTGTAATTCTCGATAATGTAGAGGAGCAGGAAAAATAGCCTGAATAGAGGATGAAAGTAACCCTACTATCCTGGCTATATTCCTGATGGGAACAAATTGAGCTGAGAGGGTACGAGATATTTCTTTCTTGATATTCTTTATTTTGTCTGGAGGTAGACTGAGAGTAGATTTGGAAGTATCTATGGAGAATCCCAGAAAAATTAGAGATTGAGAAGGGGTTAAAACAGATTTCTGTTTATTTATAATAAAACCTAGATTCTCCAGAAGATGAATGGTAAGGGATAATTGATCTCGTAGAGACAAACAACTTTGGTTCATGATCAGAATGTCGTCTAAGTAAATAATTAGACGGACTCCTCTGAGTCTCAACCAGGCCATAACTGGTTTTAGTAATTTTGTAAATATCCAAGGAGCTGAAGAAAGACCAAAAGGAAGGCAAGTAAAGCTCCACAATTGGTCTTTCCAGGGAAAAGTTAGGAATTTCCGATGTTCCGGGGCAATTGGGACGGTCAAGTAAGCATCTGTGAGGTCTAAACGAACTAACCAATCGTTTTCCCTGAGACAGTCTCTTAACAGATGAATTCCTTCCATTTTGAAATGATGGTAGGAAACAAAGGAGTTTAGTTCTCTTAGGTTTATGACCGGACGAAAATGTCCGTTTTTCTTTTTTACCAGGAAAAGGTTGCTGATGAATAAGTCTTGAGAAAATTCTGTTTTTTGAATAGCCTGTTTTTGAAAAAGACTTAAAACCTCTGATTGAACGAGATTTTGATCCTCTATTGAAAATTGAATGGGACGAGGTCTTAAGATCTGAATAGGAGGGGAGGAAATTCTATCAGGACACCTTGAACTGATTGAAGTATCCAAGGGTCTGAAGTTATTAAATTCCAATTTTGAATGAAAACAGAGAGTCTGCCACCAACATTTTCTGGGAAAGAAGGAAGAGAAGAAGGAAAAAGTGGACTTACTTGAAGGGGGACGAGATCTTGCTCTGGAACGCTGACCCCTTTGGAACCATGGTCTGGATCGGGATGGAAAGAACTGTGATGTGGAAGGGTCTTGAAAAGATCGATAGAAGGGCTGTTGAAACTGTTGTTGTTGGAATTGAGGCCTTGTCTGATAGTTTGTGCGGCCAGGAAAGCGACCTCTGCCTTTCCCGGCCCTGTCGGAAAAACTATTAGGATAGAAAATTTTACGAACTGAAGTTCTGACTTTATTAAGATTTGAAAAAGTATTAATATAATTATTGAGGTCTTTAAGGAAAATATCCCCAAAAAGAAGACCATTAACATCAGAGTCAATTTCGTTATTAGCATAGTCACAAATCTTGGGATCAATTTTCCGTAGAATGTTCTTTCTACGTTCTATAATAATTGCTGAATAAGCATTTCCAACAAAAGAGAGGATTCTTTGAACCCATTCTCTAACTAAAAATGGATCAAGAAGGGAATTTTCCAAAACAGCCTGCTCAGAAATTTCAAAAAGTTTGGAAATAGGGCCAACTGAGTCTAAAAGTTTATCCTGGCCTGTTTTCCATGCCCGATCCATGCCCTTCTTGACTTTATAGCCAGGGGAGCCAATAAATTTAATAATTTTTGGGTCAATTTCAGGAGTTATACAGGAATTTTTTGGAAGAAGGGGACGAGGGCATTCAGCTCTCATTTTGTTGCGAGAGTCTTTTTTGAGGGGAAATTTTAATTGGAAATCAATAAAATTGGCCACATCTAAAGAAGGGCACCATTCGGAGGATCTAGGGTGATGAAGATCATCCGCACAAAATCTTGGGTTACCAAGACAATCAAAAAATTTAGAATTTTCATTTTTTGAGGACTTAGATTTTTTAATAGATTTTTTAATAGATTTTTTACATTTTTTAGCTTTAGGGGAATCAGAATCTGAGGATAAATTATCTGATATATCCTCAAAATTAGAATCAGAATTTTCTTCAGTAGAGGAAACTGAATCGGAGGATAAGACCACATTTTTTTATTTTTTCAGAGATAAAGACTCAGAAATTTTTGATCCCATATGTGACCCCTTGGGATTAGGGGAAGGTTTAGTGGATGTTTTCCTTCCTTTGCCGCCAGGAATTGCAGAGTCAGTTAAAGTCTGACGAGACTTAGATAATAATTTTTTGCTTGCTAAAACAGAGGTAGAAAATGGACTTTTTCTTTTAAATATAGATTTAGGAATAGGCTGTTGGGATAAGAGCTGAGTCATGTGTGACATCATTTTCCCCATGGAATTATCAATCATAGTCTGCACTGATTGTGCAGAAAGGGGTTCATTTGATTGAGGAATTGTGACATGCTAAAATAATTTGTAAATAAATGTAATAATAATGAAATGTGTCAAATAAAATTTTTTATAAAAGAAAAGAACTTCAGTCAATAAACGTTATACATTTTGTAGTCTTAGCAAACATTTGTAAAAGGAAAAACTGTGTACCAAAGAAAGGGCTTAGTATAATAAATAAGCCTGTAACACCATCTAGTGGTAACAATAATAATAATGTGTATGAGGAAAAATGGATACTAAATTTATGCAGTTGTATCCTAAAGGCAATCGTCGTGAGGGAAGGCTCAGATAAAGTGAAACTATTGAGTGACGACGTCAGGGGGCGGGAAAACAGAGGCGGGAAGAAAGGAGAGAGAAGCGGTGACATCACAAGATGGCGGGCGGCCACTCAAGACGCAGCAGAGAAAAATACTTTTGGAAGAAGAAAGAAAGGTAAGAGGGTAACAACGCAAGAGACAAAACGAAACCAACGAGTAGTGTGGCGGTAGAATTGCTAGAAACAAGGGGGAAATAAAGAGACAAAAAAGTAAACAAACAAAGTCAAGAGAAAAAACTAAAAGAAATGAATAAGAAAATGCAGAGTGTCAATAAAATAAAACATCAAACGATATAGGAATGGCAAAATTATTTAGATAAATACGAACAAAGATACATATAATAACAATCATATGGAGCAAATTTAAATGTAACTTATCTGCAATTGAGCAGCAAAAGAAAGAGGAAGTTGGGGCTTGTATTGGACTGTTTATGGGAGCTATGATACATCCTATTGGTCCATTTTTTCTGTTTTCTCTAAAGTACCCATTTCATTGGCTACTTATGTTCTACATGTTTTATCTGTATTGTTTTAATGTTTTTATTCACTTCTGTATCATTACTTTAAAAGGCTGCATTGAGTAGTATAAAGAAAGATATGCAAAATAGGAGTCTCTGTGCTTGTAATAAAATCTTGTAACTTGAGGTTCAAATTTTTCACTTGCGGTAAAGTAAAGTTCACAACACAAAATGGGTCAGTAGGTTAATTATCCCTTGTCTCCAATGAAAATAGCAATATCTACATAACCAAATGTTAAAAATATAAGCCCCTCCCCCTAATTCAAAGAAAAAAAAGGCCAAAGGATTTCCATAGCAACCACACTAAATATCAAACATACTGGATTAAACTGCATGTAACCTTGTGATGAATCAATTATATCTTAAGAGGGACATGGAGTAAAATGTGTAAATGTGTAAATATATAATACACAAGTGAAGGGAAGATAAACAACATAAGGACATAGCAGACATATCATTAGTATATGGAACAGTATTCAGAGATACAGTTAGAGTCGTAGTTACAAAATTGCTCCCAATACAAAAATCAGAGTTAAACAAAATTACTGCCTGGACATGGGGCTAGCTATTAATAATACCTTAAAATCATGTGTTCCGTAACAGGTGGTCTAAGCTGCTTGTAGTATGCACAGAGGCAGTGTGTTTGATCAGCAAAGTGGCCATGACGTCATCACGTTGTGCACATAGAAGTCAGCTGTGTAAAAAGAACAGCATGTTACAAGCTGTTACAGTCATAGATCGATTGTATCACACGCTGTCTCTGTAGGAAAATAAGAATATAATCTCAGTTAAACAATTAGTATAAAGGAGGAAGACACATAATGATCATAGATAAGACTACATATAAACAATGTGTGGGATCAGGAGGAGCACCACTGTACCAAGGGAGTTAATTCATCTGCTGTCCTATGTCATTTGGTACAATTGTAAATCACAATAGGTATCACCAATGGTTGAGTTAAAAATAAATGTCTTGACTTCCGGTGGGCGGGCGTAAGAGCAACAGCTCGAGTGTAAAGCTCCGTGCTTAATACACCCTTAATGAGTGATTTTTACTGGCATCAACCTTAAAATTAGCTGCCCTTGACAGTCATCGTGTCTGGGCGCTGAAGAGGCAGGATCACGAAACCTTCCCCCACGGAGGTCCGAGTTATACCTTGGAAACAGATGGCTCTCTTGACAGGAGCAGCGGCGGCCATCTTGGTGGGAGTGGTGAGTCGAGGAGAGAAGAAGGAGAAGGACGCACTGCCGGTGCGTGGAGCAGGCTCTGAGAACCAGCTGGGAAGTGTGCTTGCGACTCGCAGCAGCAGAGGAGGTGGAATTTGTTACCGCTGGAGACATCGGAGGAGCGGCTATACATACCCACGTGGCGCGTGATACACGCTTCTGCCTGGAGCCTGCAAGAAGGATTGTGGCGAATACCGGAGGACACTGCAGCCTCACCCCACACACTGCTGCAATAAAAGAGAAAGGTGCTACTACACTAACCACTGACTGTGCCTGATTTGTGGTGTGCAGTGGTGGAGTGTGTTTCCTTGGGCTGTGTCAGGGGATTACTCGCTGGCGCTACCCTGTGTGTGGTGACGTACCTTCTTGTGACGGTTGGTAAGCCTTTACTATTGCCTAGCAGGGGCACTTAACATTACTCAAAGATACTCCGTGGGGACAGTTTTTGTAACTGGGACTTTCACCTATTACTGGGTGTGAAGGAGAGGCACAGGAGGCCTGAAAAGTATCCAAGACTGGGGCAGATAGTGTAGTGAAATCCCACAAAACGCTTATTGTAACTGGGACATAATCTGGGTCACACACTGGTGGAACTAACATTTGGGACTGCCTCCAACCGTATCTTCTATTAAAATCCCTAGGCTGTGGAAGACAAGGAGTGATTGAACTAAAACCACATCACAGTGCACTCATCTGCTTATTGTGGCAGAGTCCTTAGTATGCACATCTCCTAAATAGCAAGCTTTGCCTTCTTTATACCCTAAGAACTACTGTAAAAAGTGACTGCTTGTGACTCTTAGGCTAATAGATATTGGTGCGGTGGCACATGAACTTATTGTGTCTCTAAACGTTTAACACTTTTTATTTTCAGGTTGTAACGTATTATTCTCTGCAAGGCCTGTGCTGCTCACTGTGGGTTAAAATCACCACCCATGACAGTGGCTCTAGGACCACTTGAAAGAAAAAAAAAGGAGTGAGGGAAAATTTGTATACAGCATTGATCTGATCTGATACTATTGGTTTAACTAACCTTTCCTTTTACAGGTTTGCTGTATGGTTTAAGCTGGTGGTTTAATATATGCTGTGTTGTGTTTTCCTTGTGTTTGTGGTGGGAAGGGCCAGGCCCTAGGGAGAGATTTACACAACTCATTTGTATGTACCTAAATACACTTCTACGCCCGCGCTGCTGGTTACATTGGCGAGGCCCCATATGACTTTGCCATAAATAGCCCCAACAGTGAGACTGCCTTCTTTTAGTCACGCTTTGGTAGATACCTGATGTATAACATACTTTAGAACATAGCTTTGTGTGTGTATGGAAAAATATCTTATACAGGATCCAATGGCAAACCGCAATAAGAATGCAGAGTGCAGAGCCAGGCAGGGATCAGAAATTGTAAATCAAGGGCCCTCTTATGATGTCCAGCAAGAAACCTCTTTACTTGATCCACATCCTATTGTCAAACAAATTTCTACCCTGTTTTTGCCCAAAATAGAAAATCTCCAAAAAGGGGTAGATACCCTGGCGGAGGAGGTGAAGCAGTTTTCCACAAGAGTAACAGAAGCGGAGATCAGGATCTCTGATCTTGAGGATACGCAGGTTGCTAACACTAGTAAAATAGAGGCCCTAGAAAAACACTCTGTAGCGCTGCAGCAAAAAATTGATGACCTCAAAAATCGCTCGAGGCGCAACAATGTTCGCCTATTGGGGCTCCCCGAGTCGATAAAACCAGCAGAGATTTTAAAATTTGTGGAGACTGTTCTCCCGACACTGCTAGATATCCCACCTGAAAACCTAGTGGGGAGTGTTGAGAGGGCACACAGGGTGGGCCCGGAAAAGCCCCCCATGGATCGTAATGCCCAAGCCCGCCCAATTATGATAAAGTTTCTCCATTTCCAAACTAAACTTACAATCTTGAGGGCGTATAGAAAGGTAGAGAATATGACCTATCAAAATTCCAGGCTCCTATTGTTTCAGGATTATTCTGTAGACCTGATGAAGAGGCGTAGGGAGTGCTCTGCAATATGCTCGAGACTGCACCGAGAGGGTAAACAAGCCTACTTACTGTACCCTGCTAAGTTAAAAATTTCAACCCCAAGAGGTCCCAAATTTTTGAACTCACCATAAACAGCACAGGCATACCTGGATATAGAATATGGAGGTAGGAGCCCAGGCAGAGCAAGAGGTGGAGAGGGGTGAGGGATCTCGACAGGCTAGTAACACTTATGCTGTATTTACTATAAAGTTCTAAATGGCCGCATTAGCCAGAAGCAGAGGGATGTTGCCTAAAGTCTGGGCAACCTTATTGAGGTTTGGCAAGTTCAGTTTATATATAAGTTTAATGTTTGGATTCCTGAAATTGTTTGCAATATACCTTCCGAGACCAATGACACATTTCTCTGGTTTGTTTCCTTATGAAATGTTCATTTTTTCGATGTTTACTCGCCTTAGGAGAGGTTGCTGCATGGGAGGAACCCTTCTAGGTGAAAACTACTCATTAAAAGTTATAAGTAGGGAAATAATTTTAGACAGGTTGCTTGGACAGGTTATACATATGTTCCCTGAGATCAGTGATGAAAGTATGTTAACCCCTTTATGGCATGTCAGGGTCATTCAGGGAGCGTGGTTTTCCATGGCCAAGAGTTGTTGTGTTAATATTTGGTTGCTAACCTGTTCATTGCTGTCTCCTTGCAGCTTACAAATGTCTGAATGGCACTGGAAAGACGGAGCCTACTGGGAGGTATGTGTCAGTGTGAAGTTTCTTTATCCTCTTATACTCTATACTATAAATACTATAGATATGGAGATATGTCGGGAAAGTTGTTGGCCTCTTTGTTCAATCTTAGAACCTCAAAGCGCTTTATACCTGCCCTCAGAGAAGGGGACAGGGTGGTCAAAGAACCCAAGAGAATAGCGGAGGCATTTGCCTCCTACTACTCTCGACTTTACACCAGCAATCAAAACTGTTCTGATAAGACCCTGAGAGACTTTTGGGGCTCTATAAACCTACCTCAGATCTCAGAAGACCAGTTGAACAAATTGAACGCGCCTATCTCTAGAGAGGAAGTGGATAAGACAATTTTGTCTTTGGCCTTGGGCAAAGCAGCGGGCCCTGATGGGCTGCCCACTGAGTTTTACAGACTGTTAAAACCGCAAGTTGTCCCAGTGTTAACAGACCTGTTCGCGAAATACTTTTCAACAGCAGACATACCTTCCAGTTCGTTTTCAGCGGCATATATTACTCTTATTTCTAAAGCGGGAAAAGATACTCTTCTCCCTGAGTCTTATAGGCCGATATCGCTGCTTAATGTGGACTATAAAATTCTCACGAAGCTACTGGCAGAGCGCCTTAAATTCATTCTACCAGAATTAATCCACAAAAACCAAACTGGCTTCATGTATGTGAGGTCTTCTGTGGTTAATATCCGCCGAGTACTACAGCTGACTCAGCACTTTTGGAGTGGGAGTCGAGGTGGATCGGACAAACCACTTCCGGAGGCCTTTCTGCTGTCCTTGGACACAGAAAAGGCCTTCGATAGAGTAGAGTGGAGTCACTTGTTTCACACTATGACCAAATTCAACATCTCGGGTCCCTTTATATCTTTCCTTAAAAATTTATACTCCTCCCCCATTGCTAATATTTGCGTAAACAACACATTCTCTACTATGTGACCCTTAGGCAAGGCACTAGACAGGGCTGCCCCTTATCACTATTCAATATGGCACTGGAACTGCTGGCGGCAAAACTGTGCCAGGTTTTCCTAGGTATCAACATGGCGGGGGACCCCCAAAAGCTGGCACTCTATGCAGACGACATGATGTTGTTTGTACAAGTTCCAAAACTACATATCCCACCGATTTTACGAACACTTCAAGACTTTGGCTCCTTCTCGGGGTACAAGGTCAATATGTAAAAATTGGAGATCTTGTGGCTGAATAAGAAAAAAGGAAGTACGCATGATTATCCATTTGCAACAGCCTCCCAGAGCCTAACTTATCTTGGAATCCACATTCCTATCAATCCCAATAAGTTATACTCTATGAATTTAACTCCCCTATGCGTTGGGTTGTGTAGCCTGATGAGGAGCTGGAAGTCCCTTCCCTTGTCGCTTGCGGGTAGGGTTAGCTTGGTGAAGATGGTGATTCTTCCTCACCTCCTATACCCACTACTCATGCTGCCATTATTGCTGACTAAATCAGATGTGAAGCTACTAAATGTGGCAAATAGATTATTTGTCTGGAGGGGGGGTAAACCCTGAATATCTGTGGATAAATTATCCATGCCTTACCTGAAAGGGGGTCTCTCCTTGCCAGACTTTAAGCTTTACAACTGGACGGCACTGGTCCAATTAGTATTGGACTGGCAAGTAGGCACGCAACATTTTTATAAACCCAGCCTAGAGAGTGCTGCTTTGGGTGGAATCTCCCTAGCATATTTGCCACATATGGTGAGGGCTGGAGCGGCTAAACTAGTGGGCATGAACTTGCTATACCGAGACCCATTAAGGGCTTGGCACCAAGCACATACATTTTTGAAAAAGAGCTGTCTCAGCTTTTCACAATAACCCAGATTTCCTGGCGGGAGTAGATATGAAGCCCTTTGTTCACTGGGACAAAATGGGTCTGCAATCGGTGGGAGCTTTGTTGGAACCTCTGACTCGATCAGTAAAATCCTTTTCTATGCTGCAAAGGGAGTTTAATCTTCCAAACACCCATTTCTATGCCTATCTACATGCTCGTCATTATGTGAACGCACTGATTAGAGATAACCCGGATTTCTGGGATGGCTCCCCTTTTTGGCTCACGCAGTCTCTCTTCAAGATGGGCAAATTTTCTTTATCAGAAATATATCAAAATTTCATGCAGGACAGGCTGTTGAAAATACAATCGTTGGCTCTGGTGGGATGGGAGAGGGAGGGGCCCAGGGGATTACGGTGGGTGAGGCCCGGGGGGCACTGGAGAAAGTTAGAAAGGGTACTCTTTCTGCGAGTCTCAGGGAAACCCAAACTAAATTTCTACATAGAGCATACCTAACCCCTAACAGGCTGGCTAAGTGGATACCTGACTTACCTAACAGATGCTCTAAATGCTCTGCAGAGGCTCCTAGTCTGTTACACTGTATATGGGAATGCCCAGTGATAAGGCAATTTTGGCATCAATTGCAATACTGGATTAACAAGAAAATGAAGGTCCCAATTTCTCTCAAGCCCACGGATGTCCTGTTCCTGAACTGGGGTGCCAAATATAAACACTATGACTTGGAATTGACTCTGACTATCCTACTCGCGCAAAAGAGTATTCTAAACCACTGGAACAAGACGACCAGACTTACTATAGCTTACTTCTATAACATCTTGAAAACACAACTATTTATGGAACAGGTAGACACCAGGGTAAATGTCGGTAATAGGCTTAACCTGTTCCTAAGGAAATGGCGCAGACTGATTTTGACCTTTGAATTGCAGATTCAGAGACAGATCTTACTGCCGTTTCAGCATACTAAGATATTTCTGGAGAGTTCTTTGAGGGGCGAGTGGGCTCACATACTTTATCCAAGTGATAACTAAAGATTAAATTAGGAGAGAGAGAGAGGGGGAAAATACCCCTCCCTTCCACTTTTTTCACCCTTTTTTTTTTCCCTCACTCTATTACCCACTTCACTAAGAGGAGACTTAGAGAACTATTCCAAAGCGAGCTAGGTTGGAGGAGGGAGTTTTGATAATTTAGTTAGAGTTCTAGGGGTTGGGAGGGAGGGAACGGGGAGGTTTCATAAAATACAAAACTATGAGAGATAAGCACTGGTGGGAAATATTTATATCATATGTATTTGAAAAAGCACTGTTGTGAGGAGAGATTAATATGTGACAATGCCCCCAACTGTGTTTGGGCTTGACTTTTCAATATTGGATGTAACTGTTGCTTTTCACTTGTGTTACTCTCAATAAAAAGAATTAAAAAAAAAAAAATCTCTTGTGTCTGCATATAAATATATGTGCTCAGGACTACTTAATGTAATGATTGGTGATATAGGTTAATAGTGAAGGCTATATGTTAGTAAGGAACTCAGTGAAACAGTGGCACAGACTCTATATGACCAGAATAGGGTCAAGAGCACACCCATACTGTCAAATTTGAATATTGTGGTAATCATTAAACATACTGATAGTATAGCAGATCATGATCCCATATCGTGCTTATAAAAAGATCGGCACAAGATCTCAATACATGGTTTAAAATTTTGATCAATCTGACAGCCCAGTAAAATTCAAGATTACTTATGATCAGGACTCGGTTGATTTTCTTGACCTAAGAACCTATAAGAATCCACACAAATTGGGCGCAACTCTCTATAAAAAACCCACCGATAGAAACTCCTTTCTCCATGCCACGAGTTGTCATCCTGGTGCCCTGCTTACAGCAATTCCCCAGGCACAACTATTGAGAGTCATCAGGAATAACAGTGACCCTAATAACCAAGTCCAGCAGTTCAAAGTGATGGCAAAAAAATTATTGGATAGAGGATATCAACCAAAGGTGATCAGGCAGGCAAGAGAGAAATGCATGGATCCAGAAAAAAACAAAAAAAACAAAGAATGATGAGTCATGCAGCCCTCGCATGACCTTCACTACAAAATACTCCCCAGATCTAAAGTTGGTAGGAGGTAGCCTACAATAACATTGGCACATGTTGAAAAGGGATTCCAATCTGCCACTACACAGATGGGCTAAACCAAGGGTGGCTTACAAATGTAACACCAGTCTGAGGGATCTTATAATGAAGACTGACCCTACTCACTGTTATCAATACACCACATGGCTACAACCAACAAAGATGGGCTGTTTTCTCTGCATTAGATGCACCACTTGCAGCTCCATGTTCCTGGGCCCTACCTTTGGACACCCACATAACAAGAAGAAATGTACTATAAATCATCGCTTGACGTGCACTACAAAGTACTTTGTGTATTTTTTTTTATGTGCGGAAAATCCTCTGATGATGCCCGAACAAGGATGGCGAATCACAGGTCATCCATCAGATCTGCAAACAAGAATAAGAAAAGCGACCAACATGTCGCCAGACATTTCATGGAGGCTGGACACAACACAACTGATCTCCAATTTGTCTTAATCGATCATGTCCCCCCCTTGAGATGTGGTTACAAACAAATAGAAGTAGAACAGCACTAAATGGATGTGGAGTGCCCGTGCAGACTGGTGAACTGCCAATTCACCCAGAAGTAATCCAAAACAAAGAGGATGTCCACAGCTCTCCAATTAACACCTCTTAATCATGCTATCTTATATGTCCTAATAAAGATTTGTCTTATCATTGGAGAGCTGTGGACTCCCTCTTTGTTTTGGTTTCCCTTGAGATGTGGGGGTGACAGGAATAAAGTTAAAGCAGATGGACATATCGCTTGAACACCATGCAAACGAATGGACTGAATTACATACTTGATTGGCATTGCTTTTTATTAGCATGACGAGGGTTCATGATCTGTTTTACTATCAGTATGTTTAATGATTACTACAATATTCAAGTTTGACAGTACGGGTGTTCTCTCGGCCCTATTCTAGTCATATAGAGTCTGTGCCACTGTTTCACTGAGTTCCATACTAACATATAGCCTCTGCTGTTCACCTATATTACCAATCATTACATTAAGTAGCCTTCAGCACATATATTTATATGCAGACAAAAGAGATTTATTTTTAACTCTGCTATTGGTGATATCCATTGTGATTTACAATTGTACCAAATGACATTGGCCAGCAGATTAATTAACTCTCTTGTTACAGTTGTGCTCTCCATGCCATGATCATACACATTGTGTATATGCAGTCTTATCTATGATCATTATGTGTCTTCCTTTATGCTAATTGTTTAACTGAGATTATATGCTTCTATTGCTACAGAGACAGTGGCCTCTAGTTATCAAGACGTCAACCTCAAATATGATGGAATTCCGCAGCGTATTTGTGGAAGCAAATATCAAGCCCTACAAATCGGCAAAAGTAGAATATAGTGATGTAAGCAACGATCTGCCCGACTCAGTCCAACACAGATCGATTCTTACGTCACTCCAGATGTTCCGAACGCAAGTTCGGCACAATCTGACTACTTTTGGGAGTTTTAAAAACTAGCAGGTACGCTCGGCACTTTTCCGGCCCAGCATACCTGGTTTTCAATCCGCCGCAATGGAGGTGGCGGATCCCATAGGAATCAATGGGAGTCTGACCATAGCAAAAGTTCATGTTCGCTGCTGCCCAACACCCCATTGATTCCTATGGGAAGTGTGTACACCTAACACCCTAACATGTACCCCGAGTCTAAACACTCCTAATCTGCCCCCCTACACCGCCGCCACCTATATTAAACATGCTAACCCCTAAACCGCCGCTCCCGGACCCCGCCGCAACCTACATAATACCTATTAACCCCTATCCTGCCCCCCCCTATACCGCCGCCACCTATAATACATTTTTTAACCCCTATCCTGCGGATAGATAAAATAAAGTCAAATTTACCTTTAAAATAAAAACTAACCTAAGTTTCAATTACACCTAACACTACGCTATCATTAAATAAATTCTTCATATTTAAAACTAAATACTTACCTGTAAAATAAACTCTAAGCTAGCTACAATATAACTAATAGTTACATTGTAGCTATCTTAGGATTTATTTTTATTTTACAGGCAACTTTGTATTTATTTTAACTAGGTACAATAGCTATTAAATAGTTATTAACTATATAATAACTACCTAGCTAAAAGAAATACAAAATTAGCTGTAAAATAAATCCTAACCTAAGTTACAATTAAACCTAACACTACACTATCATTAAATAAATTAAATTAATTAACTACAAGTAGCTACAATAAAATACAATTAAATAAACTAACTAAAGTACAAAAAATAAAAAAAACTAAGTTACAAAAAATAAAAAAATATTACAAGATTTTTAAGCTAATTACACCTAATCTAAGCCCAATAATAAAATAACAAAGCCCCCCAAAATAAAAAAATGCCCTACCCTATTCTAAATTACAAAAGTTAACAGCTCTATTACCTTACCAGCCCTTAAAAGGGCCTTTTGCGGGGCATGCCCAAAAGTATTCAGCTCTTTTGCATACAACCCCCCCCCAACATTAAAACCCACCACCCACATACCCCTACTCTAACCCACCCAAACCCCTCTTAAAAAAACCTAACACTAACCCCCTGAAGATCTCCCTACCTTGAGTTGTCTTCAGTCAGCCGACCACCGATGGAACAGAAGAGGACATCCACAGCGGCCAAAGTCATCATCCAAGGGGCGCTGAAGGGGTCTTCCATCCGATAGAAGTCTTCTTCCATGCGGCGACTTCAGTCTTCATCCATCCGGAGCGGAGCCTTCTTCAAACGAGCCAACGCGAAGCCATCCTCTTCCAACGACGCCTACCCGACGAATGGATATTCCTTTAAGTGACGTCATCCAAGATGACGTCCCTCGAATTCCGATTGGCTGATAGGATTCTATCAGCCAATCGGAATTAAGGTAGGAAAAATCTGATTGGCTGATCCAATCAGCCAATCAGATTGAGCTTGCATTCTATTGGCTGTTCCAATCAGCCAATAGAATGCAAGCTCAATCTGATTGGCTGATTGGATCAGCCAATCGGATTGAACTTGAATCTGATTGGCTGATTGCATCAGCCAATCAGATTTTTCCTACCTTAATTCCGATTGGCTGATATAATCCTATCAGCCAATTGGAATTTGAGGGACGCCATCTTGGATGACGTCACTTAAAGGAATATCCATTCGTCGTGTAGGCGTCGTTGTAAGAGGATGGCTCCGCATCGGCTCATTTGAAGAAGGCTCCACTCCGCTCCAGATGGATGAATATTGAAGACGCCGCATGGATGAAGACTTCTATCGGATGGAAGACCTCTTCAGCGCCCCTTGGATGATGACTTCGGCCGCTGCGGATGTCCTCTTCTGTTCCATTGGTGGTCGGCTGGCTGAAGACGACTAAAGGTAGGGAGATCTTCAGGCGGTAGTGTTAGGTTTTTTTAAGGGGGGTTTGGGTGGGTTAGAGTAGGGGTATGTGAGTGGTGGGTTTTAATGTTGGAGGGGTTGTATTTTTTTTAACATGCAAAAGAGCTGAATACTTTGGGGCATGCCCTGCAAAAGGCCCTTTTAAGGGTTGGTAAGGTAATAGAGCTGTTAACTTTTTTATTTTTTTTATTTTGGGGGGCTTTGTTATTTTATTAGGGGGCTTAGATTAGATGTAATTAGCTTAAAAATCTTGTAATATTTTTTATTTTTTGTAACTTAGTTTTTTTATTTTTTGTACTTTAGTTAGTTTATTTAATTGTATTTAATTGTAGCTACTTGTAGTTAATTAATTTAATTTATTTAATGATAGTGTAGTGTTAGGTTTAATTGTAACTTAGGTTAGGATTTATTTTACAGGTAATTTTGTATTTCTTTTAGCTAGGTAGTTATTAAATAGTTAATAACTATTTAATAACTATTCTACCTAGTTAAAATAAATACAAAGTTATCTGTAAAATAAATATAAATCCTAAGATAGCTACAATGTAATTATTAAGTATATTGTAGCTATCTTAGGGTTTATTTTACAGGTAAGTATTTAATTTTAAATAGGAATAATTTATTTAATGATAGTGTAGTGTTAGGTGTAATTGAAACTTAGGTTAGTTTTTATTTTACAGGTAAATTTGACTTTATTTTATCTAGATAGCTATTAAATAGTTAATAACTATTTAATAGCTATTGTACCTTGTTAAAATAAATCTAAATTTGCCTGTAAAATAAAAATAAATCCTAAAATAGCTACAATATAATTATTAGTAATATTTTAGCTATATTAGGGTTTATTTTATAGGTAAGCATTTAGTTTTAAATAGGAATAATTAATTTAATAAGAGTTATATTTATTTAGATTTATTTAATTAATATTTAAGATAGGGGGATGTTAGGGTTAGTGTTAGACTTTGGTTTAGGGGTTAATAATTTTATTAAAGGTTGCGGCGGTGTAGGGGGGCAGGATAGGGGTTGATACATTTATTATAGGTGGCAACGGTGTAGGGGGGGCAGATTAGGGGTTAATTAGTTTAATATAGGTGGCGGCGGGGTCCGGGAGTGGCGGTTTAGGGGTCCGGGATCCACAGGATAGGGGTTAATAAATTTATTATAGGTGGCGGCGGTATGGGGGGCAGGATAGGGGTTAATAGGTATTATGTAGGTGGCGACGGGGTCAGGGAGCGGCGGTTTAGGGGTTAATATATTTATTATAATTGCGGCGGGGTCTAGGAGTGGCGGTTTAGGGGTTAATAACTTTATTTAGTTGTGGGGGGCACCGGGGGCGCCGTTATAGGGGGTAGAACAGTGTAGTTTAGTGTGGGTGCTTAGTGACAGCTTATCAATAAAGTTGGGAAAAAACCGAAGAGCAGCAAGATCGGATGAGTGATAACTATCACAGTCCGCTGCTCATCGCCCCGTACTTGGTGCACGGCTTTTTGACAGCTTTTTTGATAACTTTGGCGAGCATATTCAGGTCCGTGGTGGCGATGTGAGGTGAGCTTAGGCGGGCGTATTGGGGCCGGCGAAGGCAGGTAAGTAGACGGCTTGATAACTAGAGGCCAGTGTGTGATACGATCAATCTCTGACTGGAACAGCTTTTAATATGCTATTCTTTTTCCACAGCTGACTTCTATGCGCACAACGTGATGACATCTCGTGCCGCTTTGCCGATTGGGCACACACTGCCTCTGTGCATACTAAAAGCAGCTTAGACCACCTCTTACGGAACACACGATTTTAAGATATTATTAATAGCTAGCCCCATGTCCAGGCAGTAAGTTTGTTTAACTCAGATTTTTGTATTGGGGGCAATTTTGTAACTACAGCTCTAACATATCTCAGAATACTGTTCCATATACTAATAATATGTCCGCTATGTCCATATGTTGTTTATCTTCCCTTCACTTGTGTATTATATATTTACACATTTACACATTTTACTCCATGTCACTCTTAAGATATAATTGATATATGGTTACATGCAGTTTAATTCAGTATGATTGATGTTTATTGTGGTTGCTGTGAAAAAAACTTTGGTGGGTTTTTGCTTTGAATTAGGGGGAGGGGCTTACATTTTCACCACTTGGTTGTGTATATATTGCTTTAACACACATTGTTACATAGGGGGGTAGTTATCAAGCCGTCTACTTTTCTGCCTTCGCCGGCCCAATACGCCCGCCTAAGCTCGCCTACCTTCGCCGCCGCGGACCTTGAAAACGTTATCAAAAAAAGTTGTCAAAAAGCCACGGGGCGATGAGCAGCGGACTGTGAGAGTTATCACTCATCCGATCTCGCTGCCCTTCGGCTTTTTCCCAGCTTTATTGCTAGCCTGTCACTAAGCACCCACACTAAACTACACTGTTCTATCCCTATACCGGCACACCCGGAGCCCCCCGCAACTCAATAAAGTTACTAACCCCTAAACCGCCGCTCCTAGACCCTGCCGCAACTCTTATAAATGTATTAACCCCTAAACCGCCACTCCCGGACACCGCTGCCACCTACAGTATAGTTATTAACCCCTATCCTGCTGATCCCGCACCTCTCCGCAACTAAATAAATAGTTTAACCCCTAAACCGCCGCTCCCAGACCCTGCCGCAACCTATATTAAACCTATTAACCCCTATCCTGCCCCCCCTACACCGTCGTCACCTATAATAAATTTATTAACCCCTAATCTGCCTCCCCTACACAGTCGCCCCCTATAATAAATTTATTAACCCCTATCCTGCCCCCCACTACGCCGCCACTGTAATAAATTTATTAACCCCTAAACCTAAGTCTAACACTAACCCTAACGCCCACCTAACTTAAATATTAATTAAATAAATCTAAATAATATTTCTATTATTAACTAAATTAATCCTATTTAAAACTAAATACTTACCTATAAAATAAACCCTAATATAGCTACAATATAAATAATAATTATATTGTAGCTATCTTAGGATTTATTTTTATTTTACAGGTAACTTTCAATTTATTTTAACTAGGTACAATAGCTATTAAATAGTTATTAACTATTTAATAGCTTACCTAGCTAAAATAAATAGAAATTTACCTGTAAAATAAAAACTAACCTAAGTTACAATTACACCTAACACTACACTATACTTTAATAAAGTATAGAATGCGAGCTCAATCTGATTGGCTGATTCCAATCTTATTAAAATTATTACAATGGAGAGAAAAGCTAGGGGAGAGACAGCAAGACTAAAGATTGAGAATGAGAGAGTGGTGGAAGGAGATAAACAAATAGCAAACTGTCTAAATGATTGCTTTTGTTCAGTCTTCACAACAGTTTGTAAAGATTGTGAAATTCTATTAAGGGATGTTACTTTAAATGATAATGTGGTTAGTACCCTTCTTTTTAAAGAGGAATATGTTTCAAGGGCTTTATCAAAATAAAAATTAATAAGTCTGTGGGTCCAGATAATATACATCCAAGGGTTCTAAGATAACGTTGATCCATGATAGCTACACTATTAGCTGATTTATTTAATCAATCACTGTTATCAGGAGTTGTTCAAGAAGACTGGAAAATTGCTAATGTAGCTCCTCTTCCTAAAAAGGGTAGTATGGAAGATTCTGTTAACTATAGGCCAGTCAGTTTGATCTCAATTGCAGGGAAATTAATAGAAACTATTTTAAAGAAAAGACTTGTGTCTTACCTTCAGGCAAACAACTTAGAAGATAAAGGAAAGCATGTTTTCACTACTAGAATATCATGTCAGACAAAACAAATTGATTTAATTAACCATGTAACTAAATTAATATACCAGGGAGGAGCCATAGATGTAGCATATCTAGACTTTAGCAAAGCATTCAACACTATCCCATACAACAAAATTTATTTAAAAAATGTATTGCCTAGGAGTAAATGCTAAGCTTGTTAAGTGAGTAGAAAGCTGGCTTAAGGATAGAAGGCAGAGGGTTTCAATTGATGGAGTATATTCAAATTAAGTATTAGCTGCTAGTGATGTTCCACAAGGGTCAGTTATTGGGCTTGTTTTGTTTAACATGTTAATTAATGATACTAGAAGTGGGCTCCAGGGGAAGATGTGCTTGTTTGCTGATGATACAAACAATTTAACAGAGATGATGTTCTAGGAGGAGTGGATGAAATGACCGGTGATATTAATAAAATGGAGAACTGAGCAAATAAATGAGATCTAAAATTGAATGTTACCAGCAAAATTATGCACATAGGATCCAAAAACCCAAAGGCCAATTACAGTCTCAATGGTACATTACTTACTGTAACTAAAGAAATAGAATTTATTATTGCAGATGATTTAAAATTTGGTAGACAATGCAGCAGTGCAGCCAATAAGGCTAGTCAAATAGTTGGTTGCATTGGGAGAGGTATTAGAAGCAGAAATAGCAGGGTTCTTATGCTACTTTACAGATCACTAGAAAGGCCTCATTTGGAATATTGAGTACAGTTCTGGAGACCACATCTTCAGAAAGATATAAATGAAATAGAAACAGTCCAAAGAAGGGCTATTAAAATGGTACATGGTCTATAAAATATAAAAATAAAGACTCTTTGATCTAAATATGAATAGTTTAGGGGAGAGAACAGAAAGAGGTGATATGATAGAAACCATAAAATATATGAAGGGACTTAATAAAGTGGAAGATGAAAGCATTTTCCACAAAAGAAGAAATACCAAAACAAGGGGTAACAATCTTAAGTTTGACGGTAGCAGATTCAGGAAAAATCTGAGGAAGCATTTTTTTAAATAAAGAGTGGTGCATTCATGGAATAAAGAGTTGGTAAACAAAGGGACTGTAAATTAATTCAAATATGCTTGGGACATGAGTAAGACTATACTAAGGAAACAGTAACATGTATTATGAGTAGATCTGATGGGCTTTTCTGTTCTTATCTACCATCAAATTCTATGTTTCTGTGTGGGTTTGAATTGTTTTAGTCACTTTCGGCTAGATTACGAGTCTTGCGTTAGCCTTAAAAAGCAGAGTTAAGGGGTCCCAACGCTGCTTTTTAACGCCCGCTGGTATTACGAGTCAGGCAGGAAAGGGTCTACTGCTCACTTTTTTTCCGCGATTTTAGCTTACCGCAAATCCCCTTACGTCAATTGTGTATCCTATCTTTTTAATGGGATTTGCCTAACGCCGGTATTACGATCGCCTGAAAAAGTGAGCGGTAGACCCTCTCCTGTCCAGACTCCTAAAGCATATAAAAGTCAGTAGTTAAGAGTTTTATGGGCTAACGCCGTAACATAAAGCTCTTAACTAAAGTGCTACAAAGTACACTAACACCCATAAACTACCTATTAACCCCTAAACCAAGGCCCCCCCCCACATCGCAAACACTATAACAAAATTATTTAACCCCTAATCTGCCGACCGGACATCGCCGACATTTAATAAATGTATTAACCCCTAAACTGCCGCACTCCCGCCTCGCAAACACTAGTTAAATTTAATTAACCCCTAATCTGCCGTCCCTAACATCGCCGACACCTACCTACATTTATTAACCCCTAATCTGCCGCCCCCAACGTCGCCGCTACTATATTAAATTTATTAACCCCTAAATCTAAATCTAACCCTAACCCTAACCCCCCCGGGCCCCTGATTTAAATATAATTTAAATAAAACGGAATTTAATTACTACTATTAAATAAATGAATCATATTTAAAACTAAATACTTACCTATAAAATAATCTCTAAAATAGCTACAATATAAATAATAATTACATTGTAGCCATCTTAAGGTTTAATTTTATTTTACAGGCAACTTTGTATTTATTTTAACTAGGTACAATAGTTATTAAATAGTTATTAACTATTTAAAAACTTCCTAGTTAAAATAAATACAAATTTACCTGTAAAAAAAAACCCTTACCTAAGTTACAATTACACCTAACACTACATTATAATTAAACTAATTACCTAAACTACCTACAATTAATTACAATTAAATTAAATAAACTAAATTACGAAAAACAAACAAACACTAAATTACAGAAAATAAAAAAGAATTACAAGAATTTTAAACTAATTACACCTAATCTAATCCCCCTAATAAAATAAAAAGCCCTTTTGCAGGGCATTTTGCGGGGCATTGCCCCAAAGTAATCAGCTCTTTCACCTGTAAAAAAAAATACAATAACCCCCAACATTAAAACCCACCACCCACACACCCAACCCTACTCTAAAACTCACCCAATCCCCCCTTAAAAAAACCTAACACTACCCCCTTGAAGATCACCCTACCTTGAGACTCCTTCACCCAGCCAGGCACAAGTGGTCCTCCAGAGCAGTGATTTCCAAACTGTGTGTCGTGACACATTAGTGTGTCGGCAGCAGTGTGTAGGTGTGTCCCTGCTTCAGCACAAAATTTTTTTTAAATTAATTTTTTTTTTTTAATTTTTTTTGGTTTCCAACTTACCGCCTGCTTTCTACGCATATCACATGGTTGACTCGTGATTGATACCCAGTGGGTCACAGATAATCTTAACCTATTGGCGCAGCTCAGTGGAAACTGAAACTATTCCCATTGGTGGCTTTGGCGGCACATTGGCTCCTGACTGCATGTGTAGTCAGTGAGTGGGATAGCAGTGTGTTTTCAGCACAGGCAGTAGTCAGTGCAACTCACAGACCTCTGAGGGCGGCAGCTTTAACGCTGATCTGAAGTCAGAAGTCAAAGTGTATTTTTTTTTTTGCAGCTAGCTCCCAGTAGTGCATTGCTGTTTCTGCTCTTGATATATGGATAGGAAGTGGAAGCTTAAAAATGCTTGATGATGAAATGTGAGTGTCTTTATCTAATATTCCACCAAATATTCAGAAACTGTGTTCATCCCATCAACCTCATATATCCCATTAAAATAGTAAGTAGCTATTGGTGATATTAAACTTTTTTTATTCTTGCACATACATACTGTTACTTGAAAATACATTTAGTTATTATATCATTTATGAATGTGTCCGTATCTCTTTAAACAAGTTAGTTTAACCTCCTGTTTGCTAGTACAACTGAATTACTGTGCCACGAAATTATGTAGGTGTAAAAAGTGTGTCACCAACATGAAAAGTTTGGAAAGCTCTGCTCCAGAGGGTCCAAAGTCTTCATCCTATCTGGACAGAAGAGGGCATCCAGACCCGCAGAAGGCTTCATCCAGACGGCATCTTCTATCTTCATCCTTCCGGAGCGGAGCGGGTCCATCTTCAAGACATCCAACGCGGAGCATCCTCTTTATCTAACAGCCGACGACTGAATGACTGTTCCTTTAAGTGACGTCATCCAAGATGGCGTCCCTTGAATTCCGATTGGCTGATAGAATTCCATCAGCCAATCGGAATTAAGGTAGGAAAAATCCTATTGGCTGATACAATCAGCCAATAGGATTGACCTTGCATTCTATTGGCTGATTGGAACAGCCAATAGAATGAGAGCTCGATCCTATTGGCTGATTGGATCAGCCAATAGGATTGAACTTCAGTCCTATTGGCTGATTGCATCAGCCAATAGGACTTTTCCTACCTTAATTCCAATTGGCTGATAGGATTCTATCAGCCAAATGGAATTCAAGGGACGCCATCTTGGATGACGTCACTTAAAAGACCAGTCATTCAGTCGTCGGCCGTCGGATGAAGAGGATGCTCCGTGTCGGATGTCCTAAAGATGGACCCTCTCCGGAAGGATGAAGATAGAAGATGCCGCCTGAATGAAGCCTTCTGCCGGTCTGGATGTCCTCTTCTGGCCGGATAGGATGAAAACTTCATATCCTCTGGAGGACCACTTGTGCCCGGCTGGGTGAAGATGTCTCAAGGTAGGGTGATCTTCAAGGGGGTAGTGTTAGGTTTTTTAAGGGGGGATTGGGTGGGTTTTAGAGTAGGGTTGGGTGTGTGGGTGGTGGGTTTTAATGTTGGGGGGTATTGTATTTTTTTTTACAAGTGAAAGAGCTGATTACTTTGGGGCAATGCCCCGCAAAAGGCCATTTTAAGGGCTATTTGTAATTTAGTATAGGTTAGGGAATTTTATTATTTTGGGGGGCTTTTTTATTTTATTAGGGGGATTAGATTAGGTGTAATTAGTTTAACATTCTTGTAATTCTTTTTTATTTTCTGTAATTTAGTGTTTGTTTTTTATTCATAATTTAGTTTATTTAATTTAATTGTAATTAATTGTAGGCTGTTTAGGTAATTAGTTTAATTATAGTGTAGTTTTAGGTGTAATTGTAACTTAGGTTAGGGTTTATTTTACAGGTAAATTTGTATTTATTTTAACTAGGAAGTTATTAAATAGTTAATAACTATTTCATAAATATTCTACCTAGTTAAAATAAATACAAAGTTGCCTGTAAAATAAATATAAATCCTAAAATAGCTACAATGTAACTATTAGTTATATTGTAGCTAACTTGCGGCTAGATTTAGAGTTCTGCGGCCAAAGGGGTGCGTTAGCTACGCATGTTTTTTTTCTCGCGCACCTTTTAAATACCGCTGGTATTTAGAGTTCACAGAAGGGCTGCGTTAGGCTCCAAGAAGGGAGCGTAGAGCATATTTACCGCCACTGCAACTCTAAATTCCAGCGGTGCTGACGGACGCGGCCAGCTTCAAAAACGTGCTTGTGCACGATTCCCCCATAGGAAACAATGGGGCTGTTTGAGCTGAAAAAAAACCTAACACCTGCAAAAAAGCAGCGTTCAACTCCTAACGCAGCCCCATTGTTTCCTATGGGGAACACTTCCTATGTCTGCACCTAACACCCTAACATGTACCCTGAGTCTAAACACCCCTAACCTTACACTTATTAACCCCTAATCTGCCGCCCCCGCTATCGCTGACCCCTACATATTATTATTAACCCCTAATCTGCCGCTCCGTACACCGCCGCAACCTACTTTATCCCTATGTACCCCTAATCTGCTGCCCCTAACACCGCTGACCCCTATATTATATTTATTAACCCCTAATCTGCCGCCCCCAACGTCGCCTCCACCTACCTACACTTATTAACCCCTAATCTGCCGACCGGATCTCGCCGCTACTATAATAAATGTATTAACCCCTAATCCGCCTCACTCCCGCCTCAATAACCCTATAATAAATAGTATTAACCCCTAATCTGCCCTCCCTAACATCGCCGACACCTAACTTCAAGTATTAACCCCTAATCTGCCGACCGGAGCTCACCGCTACTCTAATAAATTTTTTAACCCCTAAAGCTAATTCTAACCCTAACACCCCCCTAAGTTAAATATAATTTTATTCTAACGAAATAAATTAACTCTTATTAAATAAATTATTCCTATTTAAATCTAAATACTTACCTGTAAAATAAACCCTAATATAACTACAATATAAATTATAATTATATTGTAGCTATTTTAGGATTAATATTTATTTTACAGGCAACTTTGAATTTATTTTAACCAGGTACAATAGCTATTAAATAGTTAAGCACTATTTAATAGTTACCTAGTTAAAATAATTACAAATTACCTGTAAAATAAATCCTAACCTAAGTTACAATTAAACCTAACACTACACTATCAATAAATAAATTAAATAAACTACCTACAATTATCTACAATTAAACCTAACACTACACTATCAATAAATTAATTAAATACAATACCTACAAATAAATACATTTAAATAAACTAACTAAAGTACAAAAAATAAAAAAGAACTAAGTTACAAAAAATAAAAAAATATTTACAAACATAAGAAAAATATTACAACAATTTTAAACTAATTACACCTACTCTAAGCCCCCTAATAAAATAACAAAGACCCCCAAAATACAAAAATGCCCTACCCTATTCTAAATTAAAAAAGTTCAAAGCTCTTTTACCTTACCAGCCCTGAAAAGGGCCATTTGTGGGGCATGCCCCAAATAATTCAGCTCTTTTGCCTGTAAAAAAAACATACAATACCCCCCCCCAACATTACAACCCACCACCCACATACCCCTAATCTAACCCAAACCCCCCTTAAATAAACCTAACACTAAGCCCCTGAAGATCTTCCTACCTTATCTTCACCATGCCAGGTTCACCGATCCGTCCACCGAAGTCTTGATCCAAGCCTCCGAACTCTTGATCCAAGCCCAAGCGGGGGCTGAAGAGTGACGTCCATCCTCCGGCTGAAGTCTTGATCCAAGCGGGCAGAAGAGGACATCCGGACTGGCAAACATCTTCATCCAAGCTGCATCTTATATGTTCTTCAATCCGATGACGACCGGCTGATCTTCAAGACCTCCAGCGCGGATTCATCCATCTTCACCGACGACTTCCCGACAAATGACGGTTCCTTTAAGGGACGTCATCCAAGATGGCGTCCCTCGAATTCCGATTGGCTGATAGGATTCTATCAGCCAATTGGAATTAAGGTAGGAAAATTCTGATTGGCTGATGGAATCAGCCAATCAGATTCAAGTTCAATCCGATTGGCTGATCCAATCAGCTAATCAGATTGAGATTGCATTTCTGTTCTGATCAGCCAATAGAATGCAAGCTCAATCTGATTGGCTGATTGGATCAGCCAATCGGATTGAACTTGAATCTGATTGGCTGATTCCATCAGCCAATCAGAATTTTCCTACCTTAATTCCGATTGGCTGATAGAATCCTATCAGCCAATCGGAATTCGACGGACGCCATCTTGGATGACGTCATTTAAAGGAACCGTCATTCGGCAAGTAGGCGTCGGTAGAAGAGGATGGATCCGCGTCGGCTGGAAGATGATGGCTCCGGAAGAAAGAAGATTGAAGATGCCGCTTCATAGAAGACTTCATCCCGATGATGGACTTCTTCAGCGCCCGCTTGGATCAAGACTTCAGCCCGATGATGGATTTCTTCAGCCGCCGCTTGGATCCAGACTTCAGGCGGAGGATGGACATCACTCTTCAGCCCCCCCTTGGGCTTGGATTAAGATTTCGGAGGGTCTTCTGGACAGATCGGGACCCGGTGTGGTGAAGACAAGGTAGGGAGATCTTCAGGGGCTTAGTGTTAGGTTTATTTAAGGGGGGTTTGGGTTAGATTAGGGGTATGTGTGTGGTGGGTTGTAATGTTGGGGGGGGGTATTGTATGTTTTTTTTTTACAGGCAAAAGAGCTGAATTCTTTGGGGCATGCCCCGCAAAGGGCCCTTTTCAGGGCTGGTAAGGTAAAAGAGCTTTTCTATTTTAATTTTAGAATAGGGTAGGGCATTTTTTTATTTTGGGGGTCTTTGTTATTTTATTTGGGGGCTTAGAGTAGGTGTAATTAGTTTAAAATTGTTGTAATATTTTTCTAATGTTTGTAAATATTTTTTTATTTTTTGTAACTTAGTTCTTTTTTATTTTTTGTTCTTTAGTTTGTTTATTTAAATGTATTTATTTGTAGGTATTGTTTTTAATTAATTTATTGATAGTGTAGTGTTAGGTTTAATTGTAGATAATTGTAGGTAGTTTATTTAATTTATTTATTGATAGTGTAGTGTTAGGTTTAATTGTAACTTAGGTTAGGATATATTTTACAGGTAATTTGTAATTATTTTAACTAGGTAACTATTAAATAGTGCTTAACTATTTAATAGCTATTGTACCTGGTTAAAATAAATTCAAAGTTGCCTGTAAAATAAATATTAATCCTAAAATAGCTACAATATAATTATAATTTATATTGTAGCTATATTAGGGTTTATTTTACAGGTAAGTATTTAGATTTAAATAGGAATAATTTATTTAATAAGAGTTAATTTATTTCGTTAGAATAAAATTATATTTAACTTAGGGGGGTGTTAGGGTTAGAATTAGCTTTAGGGGTTAAAAAATTTATTAGAGTAGCGGTGAGCTCCGGTCGGCAGATTAGGGGTTAATACTTGAAGTTAGGTGTCGGCGATGTTAGGGAGGGCAGATTAGGGGTTAATACTATTTATTATAGGGTTATTGAGGCGGGAGTGAGGCGGATTAGGGGTTAATACATTTATTATAGTAGCGGCGAGATCCGGTCGGCAGATTAGGGGTTAATAAGTGTAGGTAGGTGGAGGCGACGTTGGGGGCGGCAGATTAGGGGTTAATAAATATAATATAGGGGTCGGCGGTGTTAGGGGCAGCAGATTAGGGGTACATAGGGATAATGTAGGTTGCGGCGGTGTACGGAGCGGCAGATTAGGGGTTAATAATAATATGTAGGGGTCAGCGATAGCGGGGGTGGCAGATTAGGGGTTAATAAGTGTAAGGTTAGGGGTGTTTAGACTCGGGGTACATGTTAGGGTGTTAGGTGCAGACATAGGAAGTGTTCCCCATAGGAAACAATGGGGCTGCGTTAGGAGTTGAACGCTGCATTTTTGCAGGTGTTAGTTTTTTTTTCAGCTCAAACAGCCCCATTGTTTCCTATGGGGGAATCGTGCACAAGCACGTTTTTGAAGCTGGCCGCGTCCGTAAGCACCGCTGGAATTTAGAGTTTCAGTGGCGGTAAATATGCTCTACGCTCCCTTCTTGGAGCCTAACGCAGCCCTTCTGTGAACTCTAAATACTAGGTAACTATTAAAATAGCTACAATATAATTATAATTTATATTGTAGCTATATTAGGGTTTATTTTACAGGTAAGTATTTAGCTTTAAATAGGAATGATTTATTTAATAAAAGTTAATTTATTTCATTAGAATAAAATTATATTTAATTTAGGGGGGTGTTAGGGTTAGGGTTAGAATTAGCTTTAGGGGTTAAAAAATGTATTATAGTAGCAGTGAGCTCCGGTCAGGCAGATTAGGGGTTAATACTTGAAGTTAGGTGTCGGCGATGTTAAGGAGGGCAGATTAGGGGTTAATACAATTTATTATAGGGTTATTGAGGCGGGAGTGAGGCGGATTAGGGGTTAATAACTTTATTATAGTAGCGGAGAGCTCCGGTCGGCAGATTAGGGGTTAATAACTGTAGGTAGGTGGCGGTGACGTTGGGGGCAGCAGATTAGGTGTAAATAAATATAGGGGTCGGCGGTGTTAGGGGCAGCAGATTAGGGGTTCATAGGGATAACATAGGTGGCAGCGGTGTGCGGTCGGCAGATTAGGGGTTAAAAAAATTTAATAGAGTGGCGGTGATGTGGGGGGACCTCGGTTTAGGGGTACATAGGTAGTTTATGGGTGTTAGTATACTTTAGAGCACAGTAGTTAAGAGCTTTATAAACCGGCGTTAGCCCAGAAAGCTCTTAACTACTGACTTTTTTCTGCGGCTGGAGTTTTGTCGTTAGATTTCTAACGCTCACTTCAGCCAAGACTCTAAATACCGGCGTTAGAAAGATCCCATTGAAAAGATAGGATACGCAAATGACGTAGGGGGATCTGCGGTATGGAAAAGTTGCGGCTGCAAAGTGAGCATTAGACCCTTTCCTGACTGACTCCAAATACCAGCGGGCGGTAAAAACCAGCGTTAGGAGCCTCTAACGCTGGTTTTGACGGCTACCGCCCAACTCTAAATCTAGCCGTATGGGTTTATTTTATAGGTAAGTATTTAGTTTTAAATAGGAATAATTTATTTAATTTTAGTAAATTTATTTAGATGTATTTAAATTATATTTAAGTTAGAGGGATGTTATGGTTAGGGTTAGACTTAGGTTTAGGGGTTAATAAATTTATTATAGTGGCGGCGATGTTGGCAGCAGCAGATTAGAGGTTAATACATTTAATATAGTTGCGGCGACGTTGGGGAGCAGATTAGGGGTTAATAACTATAATGTAGGTGTCTGCAATGTTGGGGGCAGCAGATTAGGGGTTCATAAGTATAATGTAGGTGGCGGCGGTGTCCGGAGCGGCATATTAGGGGTTAATAATATAATGTAGGTGTCAGCAATAGCGGGGGCGGCAGATTAGGGGTTAATAAGTGTAAGATTAGGGGTGTTTAGACTCTGGGTTCATGTTAGTGTGTTAGGTGCAGACAAAAAAATCCTTTCCCCATAGGAAACAATGGGGCTGCGTTAGGAGCTGAATGCTGCTTTTTTTTGCAGGTGTTAGGTTTTTTTTCAGCCAGCTCAGCCCCATTGTTTCCTACGGGGAAATCGTGCACAAGCACGTTTTGCCAGCTTACTGCTACCATAAGCAACGCTGGTATTGAGGTGAGATGTGGAGCTAAATTCTGCTCTACGTTCACTTTTTTTGCGGCTAACGCCAGATTTAAAGAAACCTCTAATACCAGCATTACTTTAGGTGAGCGGTGAGCTGAAACTAAGCATTAGCAATGCACCCCTGTTACCGCAAAACTCGTAATCTCATCGTTTATTTGCTATATTTTTGTTATATTATTGTTAGTATTTTAAATTAAACATCCAAAGCTAAATTTTGTGGAACCTTACAGTTTCATATAATTAAAATAGAAATATATACAATTAATATTTTAATTTATTGTTGAACACTATGGGGTTATTCAAACTCAAATAGTATCAATCAGCACCTGGATCACTTGCACGCCACATAGGGGTACCACCAAACCCTACCAAATATAGAATGAAAGTCCAAATGATGTGGCAGCAATAAGTGAATTCAAATGGTCTTTATTTAAGCACAACAAACAAAGCAGCGACGTTTCGGGAGCATTCTCCCTTTGTCAAGCATAAAACATTGTGGTAACAAGCATCTTAATATACTCACCCCCACCAGAGTGCAGCAGAGAGACAATTTCCTACTTTACAGAAATTCATTTAACCCATTCATACCTTTCAGGTTAATACAAAAATTACCACATAAATATACATCAAAGATACAGATTAAAAGTAATAATTTGTATACATTCAATATACTTATTACAAATTGATACAGTGTTAACTATATACACAGCAAGGATGAATTCTTTAGGCACAGGAATAATCATTATTAAAGATGATATATTAGTTAAGGATATTACAGTAATAAATGTTTTATTACCAGTATAGAGAATATCCCTCTATATCCTGCATAACCAATTTTACAAAAGTTTCAACCCCATGGTGATTTTGGGCTGGTAAAAATGTGCTTTTATTCCTCAATCCCACTTTTTTCAAACTCAATTTATTATCCACATTTTTGTTAGATACAAAATCGTTATCAAAGGTTAGCATCTTTAATCTAACATTTCTGAAAAATCTGAATAAATCCTTAGAAAGTTGAAAAAAGTTACAATCATTTTTAGGACAATATGATAAGCCTTTATGAAGTAAAGCCAATTCAGCATTGGTAATCTCAGTTTTAGAAATATTGAGTACCATATCATTACATGTAACATCAGATTGCGGTACTAATGCAAACTCAGAGGAGGCAGCCCCAGATAATAAACTGACAGTTCCTTCATTTAATGTGAGTTCATCACTAGTATCAGGCAATGTCATATTAACCACCTCCTCCGGTATCAACCCCAGTCTTACTGAACTCACTTTTGCTTGCTCTTGCCTGAGCGTAGTTGGCGTTGGGGTTTCTCCTTTCCTTCTGCGTTGTTTCTTCCCTCCACGATGGAATCAGCGTCGGAGTCCCCCGCCGAGATGTCTGAAGAACCGGACCCGCTGTTACTGCGTGCTGGCGCCCAGAAGTGACGTCTACCTCTACCGGAAGTCCCCCGTCTTGAAGTGCCCTCTGAATCATAGCGCCACCTATACACCCTTCCTATTTGTCTGTGTTCCTATAATGAAATGTATAATATCTGGTTTGAAATTCTCTATACTGGTAATAAAACATTTATTACTGTAATATTCTTAACTAATATATCATCTTTAATAATGATTATTCCTGTACCTAAAGAATTCATCCTTGCTGTGTATATAGTTAACACTGTATCAATTTGTAATAAGTATACTGAATGTAAATTAGGAAATTGTCTCTCTGCTGCACTCTGGTGGGGGTGAGTATATTAAGATGCTTGTTACCACAATGTTTAATGCTTTACAAAGGGAGGATGCTACCGAAACGTTGCTGCTTTGTTTGTTGTGCTTAAATAAAGACCATTTGAATTCACTTATTGCTGCCACATCCTTTGGACTTTCACTATGGGGTTATTAGCAGTCTTTTACAAATGTTAAAATATTTTCTACAAAATGCATCATTGAGGTCTTTTGGAATTTTGTGTAGATAAAAATGTGTATCCCAATTTAAAAAAAAAAATGTAATATATATATATTTTTTCATTGTATTTAGAATAGACAAAGCTCCAAAATTGTGAAACACAGGTATTTAAAAACAATTATAAAAACAAATGCAGATCATAATCCTTGTTTAATCCATTCGGATACAGAGTTTTCAGATTTTTTATCCACCATACTTCTTTCTTTTTAAGTAGCAACTCTCTATTGCCTCCTCTCCTTGGTTTGGAGCTTTGTCTATTCTAAATACAATAAAAAAAGCATATATGTTAAATTATACTAGTAGACATTTAAATGTTGAGAAACAAATGTTAGAAATAAGGATAAAATGTTTTGTTGGAACCTGACCGGTTGGAGATACCAACATGAGTTATGCTCAGGTAAAATCTTGTAACTAATTAAGCCACACCCCATACACAGGTGTATATAAGGGAGATTTTTGTTCTTAATCCATAGCATAAGTAAGGGTCCAAGAGGCTCGAAATGTCGCTATGTTTTTATCTTAATGTTGCCTAAATAAAGAAGAAGTATGCTGTTGCCATTGTCTACTTTTAGTATGTATGGGAGTATGGCAGGCCTCCCAGGCAAACGTGCACTGCAAAGGTAAACCTGTAAAAAGCTATACCCATTGAAGGGTTACCTAAAAAAAGTGCTGGACTGATTGCTGTATTTGTTACATATTTTACCTGCTACAAGTTACGTGCACTACAATATGGAAGCAACTAAAGAGGATCAAGATGTTTTTTCCTATTCTGATATAGATGCCTCCAGGATAACAGCACTGGCGAAAGGCCCCAGAGATTTTCTTAAAGGGACAGTTAAGACAGAAAATAAACATTATTCAGTAGGTTACTTGCCACACATTTACTTGCCACATCGTTCTCCCTGTGCTGCAGCCTCAGTGATTCTCCATTTTTTTCAAAAAAACCAACTGCCGTTCACACCAAAACATGGTGTCCTAACTCCTCCTAACTTGACGTCATTTAGAAGCTGATTCTAACAGCAAATGACATGAGTGTCGGCCACGACGTTGACGCCCATTTGCGCATGCGCATTTGTTCAGAATAGTCACTAGCAGCAGGAACTGAAAGAAGGTTGCACCGGAAGCACAGCGCAATGTTATGTTTGGTACACAGCCCGAGGTTTGATCCTAGCAAATACAAATGTAATGTGGATCGGGTTGATCAGGCATAGAACAAGGCAGGCAGGCTGGCACAGCGCAATGTTATGTTTGTTACACAGCCCAAGGTCTGATCTTAGCAAATATAAATGTAATTCGTATTGGGTTGCGGTACATGTAATGTGTATTGGGGTGAAAGTAATTCTATTGTTTAGTATATTTACTGTTGTGTACTGCATCACACATCTGGATTGTCACTGCATGCCTGCAGTTTGTGTGAATGATTTTGTGAGCGAGAGTGTGAGAGAGAGACAATATTGACATAGAATAATGTGGACATGGAGAGAGATATAGACAAAGTCACACGACCATAGGACCGTTGAGACATGAGATACAATTCAGCCATCCTAAGCTTTTTATGTGACAACATTTTTAGTTAGGTTTGACACCGTTAGATAAACCATGTTTGCGCTGTGCCAGCCTGCCTGCCTTGTTCTATGCCTGTCAGTCCAATACACATTACATGTACCGCAACCCAATACGAATTACATTTGTATTTGCTAAGATCAGACCTCGGGCTGTGTAACAAAGATAAGATTGCGCTGTGCCAGCCTGCCTGCCTTGTTCTATGCCTGTCAGCCCAATACACATTACATGTACCGCAACCCGATCCACATTACATTTATATTTGATATGATCAGACCTCGGGATGTGTAACAAACATAAGATTGTGCTTTACCAGCCTGCCTGCCTTGTTCTTTGCCTGTCACCCCAATACACATTACATGTACCGCAACCCGATCTGCATTACATTTGTATTTGCTAAGATCAGACCTCGGGCTGTGTAACAAAGATAAGATTGCGCTGTGCCAGCCTGCCTGCCTTGTTCTATGCCTGTCAGCCCAATACACATTACATGTACCGCAACCCGATCCACATTACATTTATATTTGATATGATCAGACCTCGGGATGTGTAACAAACATAAGATTGTGCTTTACCAGCCTGCCTGCCTTGTTCTTTGCCTGTCACCCCAATACACATTACATGTACCGCAACCCGATCTGCATTACATTTGTATTTGCTAGGATCAGACCTCGGGCTGTGTACCAAACATAACATTGCGCTGTGCTTCCGGTGCAGCACTAAAACGGATCCCCAACTCATTCAATAGAAAAAAAAATAAACCACTTTGCGCATGCGTTAGGCTAAATGCTCGTTCAAGTTGGGCGTGCATGAATTTTTTTTAAAACAAGCTCCGGGGGAAGAAGACAAAGGGAGGAGGAGTTAGGCTTCCATGTTTTGGTGTGAACGGCAGTTGGTTTTTTTGAAAAAAAATGGAGAATCACTGAGGCTGCAGCACAGGGAGAACGATGTGGCAAGTAAACGTGTGGCAAGTAACCTACTGAATAATGTTTATTTTCTGTCTTAACTGTCCCTTTAAAGGGACATCAAATATAAATATGGCTAAAAACTTGGAAAAAGCTAAGAAAAAACTTTTATCCTATGAACTTCATAGTACCACCTTGGCTGAGTACTTCAGGGTGAGAAGAATACCCCGGGGGTTGCGAATCAAACTGAGACCCACTATTATGACCAATAATACTAAGTACAAGAAGAGATTTGAATGCATTTTAAATAAATGTTCATTCGACATCCTAGTGTGGACTGTCGAATGCCTTCAAGAAGAAATTGAGAACCAAAGAACAACGGTAGCTGAGAGTGAAGCTGCTCTAAGTACTTACTTTACTGCTGAAGAGCTATCGAAGCTGAAGATGGAGGCGGACAAGGCACTAGATGACTTTCAAAGGGATCTCAAAGAAGTAAAAAGGAAAAAGTTTGGTCGTGATGAGGACGATTATAAGCAAAACCGCGTCTATCGGTGGTCCTGTGACAGTGAGACGCATGACATCATCTGGAGGCGACCCGGAACCGGAAGAGGACGCGGAACATGGAGAGGAGCAAGGAGCGCACCTCAGAGAGCGGCAGTTACCGAAAAGGAATCATCCTCATCGGAAGATTTTTTAGGGTCCAGTACAGATGCAGATACAGGCGGGGAGGAAGGAAGCACAAACAACGAGAACTCCTACCCCAGGCAATCCAACCGCCTACGCAACAGACCGTACCAGAGAGGCTGGAAGAAATAGAAGAAGTCGAGCCATTGGAGATTGCCAATTTGGGTGGTAATGTACAAGACCTTAATTTACATACCCTAAGTCCCAATATAGAGAATGTAAATAATATGGACACTAATCAAGAGACATTGGTAATTAATATATCTAAATACCAACTTACTAAAGATGAAACAAATGTACTAAATAGAGGGTTGTCTTTTTGCCCCACAATGTTTAACAATGAGTTTACAATAGAAAAAGATCTGTATAGATTTTTCAGAAACTTAAGATTAAAAGCTCATTTTAGTGCCCCACAAGAGCATGTAACCAGAACAATACCAGAAGGTATAGGAGCTAATTCTATGAAATTTGACATACATAGTTCAGGTCTTAAGAACAAATCTAATTTTGTACCTAACACAATCAATTCAGGTGTAGAGACATACATTAAGTTAGTACAAACAGATATTAAAAAAGATTATTTAAAGAATAAACCTAGAATTGATAGCAATATTACACCATCAGAATGAAAAGCCCTTAAAGATCTAGCAAATAATACTGCTATTACTATTAAGAATGCCGATAAGGGCGGAGCAGTAGTTGTCCTTGATAGGCAATACTATATACAAGAGATTCTTACACAACTATCTGATGGTGGTATCTATTTAATATTGGATCATGATCCACTACTTGAAATACAAAAGAGATCTCTGCAACTGTCAATAATGCATTGGCTAGAGAAGTTATCACCAAAGATTTAGCAACATTTTTAATAAAAACGGATCCAATTACCCCAGTGTTTTACACAACACCTAAAATTAATAAAAATCTAAAGGAGCCTCCGGGAAGGCCAATTGTGGCTAGTATGGAATCTGTATTTTCAAATGTTGCAATCTTTCTTGATAAAATTCTGAATCCTATCGCAAAGACCCAGAAGTCTTTTCTAAAAGACACAGGGGATTTTTTGGGAAAAATTAAAGAAATCAGAACAGAAGATACTGATATTTTATTTTCCCTTGATATTGTTAGCCTTTACACAGCTATCCCCCATGAGGCAGGGGTACAGGCAGTACTTGAGTCACTAAAATCTTCTGAAATATATACGAATTTACAATGCTCTTTCATAGAAGAAATGCTTAACATCATTCTATACTTAAACTATTTTTTATTTCAAGATACATACTATATACAAAAGAAAGGAACAGCTATGGGCTCCAATGTTGCCCCTTCATACGCCAATATTTTTGTTAGCCAATATGAAAAAAGTTTGTATATACCAATAACAGTTATTTAACAAACTGTAAAGTATGGCTTTGTTTTATAGATGATATCTTTGGCGTATGGAGGGGCACAGAGGAGTCCTTAGAGTCATTTGTAGAAGAATTCAACTGCAGTACAGGCTGCCTTAGATTTACCCTCAATCATTCTAAAAACAGAGTCAGTTACTTAGATACATGGGTATATAAACAAACTGGTAATTTAGTTACTGATCTATATTGTTTTTTATAGTTTTCATCCTGAGCGAGTGTTTAATTCCATTCCTAAAAGCCAGTTTCTTAGGACAGCTAGAAATGTAAAAGAACCAAGGCTGCAGGAAAAAAGAATGAAACAAATGGCTAAGAAATTTTGTGATAGAGGTTATCCCCCATCTGTCATTGAGAAATGTGAACAAACAGTCAAAGAAGAGAGAACAGGGAAAAATAAAAAAGACAAAATTAAGAACCAACTTGTTTACACCTCAGAATATAATCAGTATAGCGAGAATATCTCTAGGATAATAAGAAAACACTGGTATTAATTGGAGAGGACTAACCCAAATATTAGGGAATTCCAACAACCCCCTATTAACTCCTACAAAAGGGTAAAAAATATAAGAGATTTTGTAGTGAAAGCAGATATTGGTAGTGATAAAAAAGATACAGTTAACTACCTAACAACCGCAAACAAGGGATCATATCCCTGTTTACATTGTGCCCAGTGCAACTCAATGATAAAGGGTAAAAATGTTGCACAAATTAATGACACCAAAAAGAGAGAAATCAATGGCCTCTTTACTTGTGACACTAATTATGTTGTATATATCTTGAAATGCCCATGTGGGTGGGGCTATGTAGGGGAGACAACCCCATCAGGGACAGAATAAGTGCACATAAGTCCTCTATAAGGTGTAAGGATATGACATTACCTGTCTCATCAAATTTTATAATAGCAGGGCATACTGTCAGCCAGTTAAGGTTTCAGGTCATAGACCATATTCCTAAACCAAGGAGAGGAGGCAATAGATAGTCGCTACTTAAAAAGAAAGAAGTATGGTGGATAAAAAATCTGAAAACTCTGTATCCGAATGGATTAAACAAGGATTATGATCTGCATTTGTTTTTATAATTGTTTTTAAATACCTGTGTTTCACAATTTTCGAGCTTTGTCTATTCTAAATACAATGAAAAAGCATATATGTTAAATTATACTAGTAGTCATTTAAATGTTGAGAAACAAATGTTAGAAATAAGGATAAAATGTTTAGTTGGAACCTGACTGGTTGGGGATACCAACATGAGTTATGCTCAGGTAAACTCTTGTAACTAATTAAGCCACACCCCATACACAGGTGTATATAAGGGAGATGTTTGTTCTTAATCCATAGCATGAGTAAGGGTCCAAGAGGCTCGAAACGTTGCTATGTTTTATCTTAATGTTGCCTAAATAAAGAAGAAGTATTTTAAAGAAAAGTGCTGTTGCCATTGTCTACTTTTGGAATTATATATATAGATGTATATGTTATTTGCAGATCTAGGGGAATGTTGGGAGATGAGATGAAAAATGATGATAACAAAAAGAGTAGCTGTCACATTTACAATTTCAGAAACCAAAAAGAACAATCATAATTTAAAGAAGTAAATGACAGTGTAGCTATGCTGGAGTAGCTCATGTTGAAATGACAGTTGCATGTTAAATACTGTTTTCCAATTTTCAAATGAATAGAACTTTTAAATATAATCACAGAGTTGCCTGAACTTTAATTTCTGGTTTCATTGCCCATTCATTAAAACCTAGCAAATGTCAAGTGAATTATATTAGTAGTTTATTAACACTGAATAAAGTGGAAGAAAATGTCCTTCAGTAATATGATAATGTTTCTTAGACTTGCAGCAAAATTTAGGCAATATAGTCGTGCATGGTTTTTTGTGGGGTTTGCAAATTTAATCAATTAGAAAGCAATATGAAAAGCAGTTATCATGTGCAGTTATCACAGTTATCTTGTGGTTTTGCACTGTACTGCATTAACAAGAATTTCCTTTGAGAGAATTCAACAGTGCACATATGTGCACTACAAAAAACAAAGTGGGCCAGATTACAAGTGATGTGCTATTTAGCGCTTTCACTCACTGGAAAACTTGTTACACATGCGGTGTACCCCACGTATTACAAGTTGAAAGAAGATTGAAAGTAACTCCATGATTTTGGATATCGCAACCACGTTAAAGGGCCACTAAACCCAAAATCTTTCTTTCATGATTCAGAAAGAACATACAATTTTAAACAACATTAAAATTTACTTCTATTATTTATTTTGCTTCATTTTTTAGATATCCTTATTTGAAGAAAAAGCAATGCACATGGGTGAGCCAATCACATGAGGCTTCTATGTGCAGCAACCAATCAGCAGCCACTGAGCATATCTAGATATGCTTTTCAGCAAATAATATCAAGAGAATAAAACAAATTAGATAATAGAAGTAAATTAGAAAGATGTTTAAAATTGCATTCTCTTTCTAAATCATGAAAGAAAAAATGTGGGTTTCATGTCCCTTTAACTTCTTATAACCATAGACTTCAATGGAGCTTGATTTTAAAAATACCATAACACTTACCACTCACGCACTTACCCAACATCACATTAGACCTAAAGCTCTAAACTCAAAGGTAGCTATGAATATTTTACATTCCAATGTTTTTCAAATAGCAGAACAAGTGTTTTATTCTCTTTGCATCTTTGTTATCCTGCTGAAAAGCATATTTAGGTAGATATGAACACTAGCTTATTAATGGTGGCTATGCACTTATGCCTCTTGTCATTGACTCATTTGGATATGTTCAGCTGGGTCTCAGTGTATAGTTTCTATAATGCATATACATTTTACTTTTTAATATAATAAAATGCCCTGATTTAATATATGTCATCTATCTATCTATCTATCTATCTATCTATCTATCTATCTATCTATCTATCTATCTATCTATCTATCTATCTATCTATCTATCTATCTATCTATCTATCTATCTATCTATCTATTAATCTACATATCTATCTATCTATCTATCTATCTATCTATCTATCTATCTATCTATCTATCTATCTATCTATCTATTTATTTAGATATTTGCATAAATATAGAGAATTGCTCTGCTAGGAACTAACAACATCTCCGTAGCTTGTTGTATGGCGAGTTACCTCCTAGGAACAGCCTTTTTTAGCCTAATTGTGCTTTTCACAGAGAAAAACTTTCCTGATGTTTATCAGTCTGATCCTGCCAAGAAAGGTCTGTCCATCCCCCGAAATACCAGGAAATTCTCCTCTGAACAAGGAACATGACAACCCCAAACAATTGCTTCGGCCTTCATTGGGCCTTGTCAGTGAGGTGCAGCCATATTCCTCTAAGCACATAGGGCTAAAGATGGAAAGATGGATATTTATACAATTCCTGTGATGAGAATATAAATGATGTGCCTCACTCTGTAGCTTAAAGTAATTTAAATTATATAGCTATTAATATTTTCTATTGTCTCTTTTAAAGACAATATTTTCCTTTTTTCTTCATTTATAAAACAGCACTCAAAATAGTCAACTCTGGAAAATCCATAAATGAGGAAATCTCCAGTTCCACATCAGCAAAATATTGTATTTGTTATAACACTATGATATACTGATAGGCCACCGATCTAGACTGACACAGCGTACTGAATAATGAATATCACACAATAAGAGATTTTAGTTGCAGATATGTCACAGGGTAAGAATTTAAGAAACAATATTCAACTATCAAAAGAATGTGTTTATCTCAATCTATGTTGCAACAGGATTTATGAGGTGCAAATTAAAAAAAAAAAAGCTATTCAGGGTGTAATTTTTCAAAAAATTACACTTATTTAAGAAGTAATGAGTTTGAAAGATAGAATCTTGTAAGGTGAGTCCCTTTACATAAGAAATAAAACTTAAATGTTTGTTAGGAATCGTTTTAGGCACCTAAATAAAAGTGTTTTTTTTTATCTTCAGGATAAAATTATGACAACTATGTATATAGATTTGTATCAAGATGTAAAAGAAAGAATGGTACACTCCTCTAATGGAATGGTAGCCAACATAGATGTGCATTTGTTTTTTGTTATTCATTGCATTAGTACAAACACTAATAACAAACTACGTTTGTTCATTCATTATGCTTTCAATAACAAATGCATGAAAAAAAAACTACATTAACCCCTCAACCAATGCTGTTTTTAAAAATCAACCAATTAGAATAGCCATTAATCCTATTGGCATCAATTTATCAAATCATCGACTTTCTTGCATTCGCCGGCACCAATACGCTCGCCTAAGATCGCCTAACATCGCTGCCGTGGACCTGAATAATTATCAAAAAAGCTGTCAAAAAGCCATGCATCAAGTACGGGCGATGAGCAGCGGACTGTTGCTGACTAACAGTTATCGATCCCGCTGCTCTTCGGATTTTTAACAGCTTTCTTGGTACCCTGTCACTAAATACCCACACTATACTATACTGTTTACTCCCTATACTGCCACTCCTGGACCCTGCCGCAACTCTAATAAATGTATTAACCCCTAAACCGCCACTCCAGGACCCCGCCGCAACTAAATAAAGTGTTTAACCCCTAAACCGCCGCTCCCGGAGCCCACCGCCACCTACATTATATTTATTAACCCCTAATCTGCCCCCCTACACCGCCGCCACCTACATTATACTTATTAACCCCTAATCTGCTCCCCTACATTGCTGCCACCTACATTATACTTATTTACCCCTAATCTGCCCCCTCTATACCGCCGCCACCTACCTACATTTATTAACCCCTAATCTGCCGCCCCCAACGTCGCCGACACTATTTTAAATTTATTAACCACTAAACCTAAGTCTAACCCCAACCCTAACACCCCCTAACTTAAAAATAGTTTAAATAAATCTAAATAAATATTACTATCATTAACTACATTATTCCTATTTAAAACTAAATACTTACCTATAAAATTAACCCTAAGCTAGCTACAATAACTAATAGTTATATTGTAGCTATCTTAGGTTTTATTTTTATTTTACAGGCAACTTTTTATTTATTTTAACTAGGTAGAATAGTTATTAAATAGTTATTAACTATTTAATAACTTCCTAGTTAAAATAAAGACAAATATACCTGTAAAATAAAACCTAACCTAATTTACAATTACACCTAACACTACACTATAATTAAATTAATTCCCTAAACTAAACACAATTAAATACAATTAATTTTTTTTTTATCTAAAGTACAAAAAACCCCACTAAATTACAGAAAATAATAAAATAATTACAAGATTTTTAAACTAATTACACCTAATCTAATCCCCCTAACAAAATAAAAAAGCCCTCCCCCCAAAATTACAAATAGCCCTTAAAAGGGCCTTTTTTGCGGGGCATTGCCCCAAAGTAATCAGCTCTTTTACCTGTAAAAAAAATTACAACCCCCGCCCAACATTAAAACCCACCAGCCACACAACCATCCCTACGCTAAAAACCACCCAATCCCCCCTTAAAAAAACCTAACACTAACCCCTTGAAGATCACCCTACCTTGAGAAGTCTTCACCCAACCGGGCCAAAGTCCTCCACAAAGCCGGCAGAAGTGGTCCTCCAGACGGGCAGAAGTCTTCATCCAGTCGGCATCTTCTATCTTCATCTATCCGGCGCAGAGCGGGTCCATCTTCAAGACATCCGACGCGGAGCATCCTCTTCTTTCAACGTCTTCTTGCTGAATGAATGTTCCTTTACATGACGTCATCCAAGATGGCCAATCAGAATTAAGGTAGGAAAAATCCTATCCAATCAGCCAATAGGATTGAGCTTGCATTCTATTGGCTGATTGGAACAGCCAATAGAATGCGAGCTCAATCCTATTGGCTGATTGCATCAGCCAATAGGATTTTTCCTACTTTAATTCCGATTGGCTGATAGAATTATATCAGCCAATCGGAATTCAAGGGACGCCATCTTGGATGACGTCATTTAAAGGAGGACTTCGGCCCGATTGGGTGAAGACTTCTCAAGGTAGGGTGATCTTCAAGGCGTTAGTGTTAGGTTTTTTTAAGGGGGGATTGTGTGGGTTTTAGACTCAGGTTGATTGTGTGGGTGGTAGATTTTAATGTTGGGGGGTTTGTAATTTTTTTTTACAGGTAAAAGAGCTGATTACTTTGGGGCAATGCCCCGCAAAAGGCTATTTGTAATTTAGTGTAGGGTAGGGCTTTTTTTTATTTTTTTTGGGGGGGCTTTATTATTTTGTTAGAGGGATTAGATTAGGTGTAATTAGTTTAAAAATCTTGTAATTATGTTATAATTTTCTGTAATTTAGTGGGGGTTTTTTTGTACTTTAGATACATTTTTTTAATTGTATTTAATTGTATTTAGTTTAGGGAATTAATTTAATTGTAGTGTAGTGTTAGGTGTAATTGTAACGTAGGTTAGGTTTTATTTTACAGGTATATTTGTCTTTATTTTAACTAGGAAGTTATTAAATAGTTAAAAACTATTTAATAACTATTGTACCTAGTTAAAATAAATACAAAGTTGCCTGTAAAATAAAAATAAACCCTATGATAGATACAATATAACTATTAGTTATATTTTAGCCAGCTTAGGGTTTATTTTATAGGTAAGTATTTAGTTTTAAATAGAAATTATTTAGTTAATGATGGTAATATTTATTTAGATTTATTTAAATTATATTTAAGTTAGGGGGTGTTAGGGTTAGGGTTAGACTTAGGTTTAACTATTTAATAACTTCCTAATTTTATTTAAATTATATTTAAGTTAGGGGGTGTTAGGGTTAGGGTTAGACTTAGGTTTAACTATTTAATAACTTCCTAGTTAAAATAAAGAGAAATATACCTGTAAAATAAAACCTAACCTAAGTTACAATTACACCTAACACTACACTACAATTATTTTTTTTTTTATCTAAAGTACAAAAAACCCCACTAAATTACAGAAAATAATAAAATAATTACAAGATTTTTAAACTAATTACACCTAATCTAATCCCCCTAACAAAATAAAAAAGCCCTCCCCCCAAAATTACAAATAGCCCTTAAAAGGGCCTTTTTTGCGGGGCATTGCCCCAAAGTAATCAGCTCTTTTACCTGTAAAAAAAATTACAACCCCCGCCCAACATTAAAACCCACCACCCACACAACCATCCCTACGCTAAAACCCACACAATCCCCCCTTAAAAAAACCTAACACTAACCCCTTGAAGATCACCCTACCTTGAGAAGTCTTCACCCAACCGGACCAAAGTCCTCCTCAAAGCCGGCAGAAGTGGTCCTCCAGACGGGCAGAAGTCTTCATCCAGACGGCATCTTCTATCTTCATCCATCCGGCGCAGAGCGGGTCCATCTTCAAGACATCCGACGCGGAGCATCCTCTTCTTTCGACGTCTTCTTGCTGAATGAATGTTCCTTTACATGACATCATCCAAGATGGCGTCTCTTGAATTCCGATTGGCTGATAGAATTCTATCAGCCAATCGGAATTAAGGTAGGAAAAATCCTACTGATAATGTCCAGGGGAGACCAATTGTCAGCGGGATTGGCTCACTCACTGAACACCTTTCAGAATGGCTGGATGACATTCTTCAGCCAATGGTAAACACCCTTTGGAGCTTTTTAGCTGACACAAAACATGTCCTCAATTTACTTACTGAAGTAACTTGGCAAAGCAATTATCATTGGTTAACTGTAGATGTCAAGTCTCTTTATTCAACGATACCTCATGAGAAGGGACTCAAGGCTTTAGAATTCTTTCTCTCCAGTAGGTACACAGGGAATCAGGCATTTATAGCTTTTTTAAGCTATTTAGAGCTTCCTTCTGTCTGCGTGTTATATTGGATTCCTGGCCCCTTTGTGTAGTATATTGGAGCCTGACTAGGTCACTTTCTACTCTTTTTTGGAATTTCTCCAAGAGGGGACCCCTACTCTGTAGGGGGTAAAATGAAGATTTGCTCTTTAATTTTGGAGTACTTAGGCTCCTAGCCCCTTCCTCTTCTATCTCCCCTTGGAGAGATTCCAGTACCCTAACGTCACAGAGTTCCTGAAAATTCATAGCTGTGCTACAATCCCCTCTCCCTATCTCATTGTCTATGGAACGTGGATTCTCATCCGATTCGTGGTACTCCATCGTTTCCAACTTGAAATGCTTCTTTAGGGTCATATTGCGTATCATCTTGTTAACGTCCAAAAGGGTCTTGAATAGGTTAAAGTCCATAGTTGGTACAAAGGTTAAACCTAAGCTAAGAACCTCCAATTCAGATTTATTTAATACATAACTTGACAAATTGATGACATTTAGTCCCTGTAATTTCCCCTCATTCGTCCTCTTCTTTGGGGGTATCTTCTTTGTTCCCTCGGTTCTTGATAATGCTCTGGAATGTCTCTACCCCCCCCCCCTTCTGATGTTCTTGGGGGTACCTGAAAAACCTGCTCAATCTGGGATCTTTCAGTTTCTCCTGAGGGCCCTTGGCTTGTTCTAGGTTGTGTCGGTTCTTCCCTGTAGTGTGAAGTAGTTGGTACTGAGCCTTGCCCCTTGTTTTTCAGGATCGGGGGGAGCCGATTCGATCCCTCCTTCGGTCTTACCGTGGCTTCCTGTGCTACTTGATCTTCTCCTGAGGAGGAGCCTTCATCCCAGGATTATCCCTCACTCTCTTGAAAATTCACTCGTCTGTCTCTATTCACCCTTGATCTGTTGCCCCTTCTGCCCCTGTTGTAAAATGGGGTTTGTTTATTTTGTTCCTTTCTTAGGGCAAAACGATCCCTCCTGTTCCAGACGTAGACTCTATTCAGATTATAATCTTGTAGATCACGTAGATATTTTGTGCGTTTTGCTTCTAATAACACAGATTTGGCTTCTGCCAATACTCTTTGCAAAGTGGCATCAAATTTCAAGAAGCTTGGTTCCTCACTTCTCTTATTGAGTTCGTCCTGTAATTCCTTAATTTTGGTGCCAAGATCCTCAATGGCCTTTAACTTGAATTCACAAATCAATTTCATTAACTTGAATGAACACTGCGTTAGATGATCATTCCACCTCTCTATAAAAGATTTATCATCTGTGATGAAAGTTGGAAATGTATTCAATCTCAAACCTCTAGGTACCAGGCCTAGCTCCAGATATTTATTCAGCGTGTTCACATCCCATTTTAATTGATCTTCCTTTATGAGGAGGAATTCTACTTCTTCAAAAAGATTAATCAAGCTGTAATTAGTTTTATTAAGCGAGAAGATTTGATTGCAGTCCCAGGCTGCTGTTTCTCTCTCTTCAGCTGTGCGTAGGGAAAACAAAACTGGTGTCCTGGACAGAACACTCTCACCCTGCATACCCTTTATTGCGGAGTAATAAGCAAAAAATGTTTACAACAATCGCGTCCCACACCCTGAGCTCGGCCACAGCTCTAGCTAATGCTCAAAACAGTCAAAGAAAAATAGGGGTGCTGAGGTTGGGTGTGTACGTTGTATATAATTTCATATGTTAATATAATAAATCACATTGCACAACCAGCTTGGTTAAACAGACAAAAGTTTATGGTCATGCTATGTCAGTGGGTCAACCCCAGTCTCCCCTGACAATAGCCAAATTAGAATGAAAGTGTTTTTTATATATATGAAACTCTCCAATGCAGTCAAATAATTTCACTTATATATGTGTCTCAAAAAGACTCACCACAGTCCTGTTTCGAGTAAATCTTTCCTCTTGTTTCCTTGTGGTGCTGTTGGTTTTATCCTTGTTGTAATGCTCCTATTTGCAACTGGTGAGTGTCCAAGCTGGGAATTGCTAAACCTTCGCAATAGGGAATATTGATAGTATTTGAACTCGCTTAGTGTGCTCACAATGGCCAAACTATTCGAATATCACAAGCAAAAACAGTTAGGAGCACCAAAAAGCGAGTGAAATTTTGTTTTATTATTTAACAAAAAGGGTTAATTAACCCCAGGGTAAGAGTGTGTAAGAAATATAAATGAAATACAGAGAACAAAAAGGCTGACCGGTTTCAGCGTCTGCCTTAATCCTAGCCTGCTTAAAAAGTGTTTGTAAGTTCACAACTTAAAAACGCACCTCTGTGTTTCAATTGGGTGTGGAATTCACACCTTTCAAATAGTTAACCAATACAAAACATTCAAATTGATCAGACACCTGTGTTCCCTACTGACATCACAGCTGTTAGCTGTGGCGATGTCGGTTCAGCCCTCATAAAGTTTTAACTGTAAACTTTCCATTGCTGTCACCCAAATCGCATGAAAATGCTCATCGCCACATCTGTTCAAGTAATAAAACAAATAAGAGTTGTAAATCTAATCAGACATTTTGCTTGTATAACAATTCAGTAAATTGCTTCTGTATATTCTCTTTTGTATGTGTACATATCTCCGTGTCTAAAATGCTCACTAATAACTTGCGTTCTTTGATCGTTACAGCATCTTTGAAAAGAAAAGAAACTTGAGACTGCCTCGGTCCAATGCTACTCACTGTCAGATAGAGTATGTATCCTCATAGCAAGGGATCCGATTTCAGCTGATAGGAATGCGTGTATGTTTGTTGACTAACATGACGTATATGTCACACCTCTTGTTGCGCCCTATAGGCTTGCATTCCCCTCAGCTTCCATAACGTGACTACGCCTCCTTCTTGAGTGGTGTGCGTGGAGGCGGTGTGTTAAAAAACCCTATTTCTTATTATACGAATAGCGGAATCGCTAATGGAACCGCTCTAGCAAACTGCCCTCACATAATCAGTGATCCATTTGTCCCTTGTAGGTGCTGCTAAATAACTTTGACCTGAAAACTTGCTGTACTCCCCCTTACGTGAATACCTAACTGTATAATATGAGGGGTTCGCTTTGGGGGATCTGCAGCTCTTATCAATATAAAGTTTAAACTGATCTTTTCTTTAGTTGCAGTTGCGACAATGGATCTGCTCTGTGAATGAAATATGAATAAATATTGTGTTACTTCACTCCCTGATACCTCATTATAGTCATATGGGCATTACACTTAAACCTGAAAAGCATCATATGATAAATTGCTGTAATTTAATACATCCTCTGTTGTATGTGTTCATAATCTGTTAAGAATGTACTATAAGGAGCTGGGTGGTGGATGTGTATGTTGTGTGAGGTTATTAGGGAGGAAAAGAAGAAATGGTGGGCTATGGGGGTAAGAACAGGAATAGGGAATGGGGATGTGTGGGGGTTGAAAGAGTGGGATTGTGTGTGGAACCGTGAACGGAAAGGGTGAAGAAGATAGGGGGAGCAGGGAGTGGGGGGGGAGGGGGGGGAAGAAAGGGGAGGAGTGTGTAAAAGGAAAGGAAAGAAATAAGAAAGAAAGAGAGAGGTGGTAGAGGGGGGTTTAGTGGGGAGAGGGGAATAGGGAATGGGCCTAAAAGGTGAGGTAGTACAGCTACCAAAAATTAATTAAATCAAACTCTGAGTTCAGACCCTCTGGAGACCTAGTTCTCAACCGAAAGATCCAGAAGGCCTCCCTCTCTCCCAGTTTACGGGTTCTATCAAGCCCTCTGTTCTGTACAGGGACCTTCTCAATGATAGTCCACGAAGAGTACCTGGGATCTTTTTGGTGTATCACAGAAAAGTGATTGATCAGAGGCGTTGTTAGCTCACCTGCTCTTATATCCGCCAGGTGTTCCTTTATTCTAACTCATGCCTCCCTGGTCGTTAGACCTACATATTGGAGGGCACAATGTGTGCATCATATTAGATATACCACGAAATTTGACCGGCAATTTAAGCACAGTCTCTTCTGGAAGGTTTCACCCGTGACCAAGGACCTGAATGAATCTCCCACTACCACTCTTTCACACGCCTTACAGGAAAGGAAATTGCATCTATATGTACCATTCAGTCTTAACCAGGTTGAGCCACTGGTTTCCTCCTGTTTCAGTTTAGTGGGGGCTATTATGTTTCCTATCGTGTGATTCCTTTTGTAAGCGAATCGTATACCTTCATTCACTATATCTTTTAATGCATCATCAGCCAACAGAAGTTGATAGTTGTTTTTGATTATCTGGCATATCTGGTGGTACTGCCGTGAATAGTCAGTTGTAAACTGAATTTTGCTACCTTCATTTAGTTGTTCCCACCATTTCCTATCTTTTCTCCTATTCCTGTTTTTGTTCTTAGGCTTGCTTCTAGATTGTTCAAGTAGCTTTGCCCTGTCCATTCTACTGACCAAATTTCTTTCTTTGGTGACTACCGACTTTTGGTAACCTCTTTCTAACAACCTAGTTGTTAGTTCATCCACTTGTTTTTCATATATATGTTGACTAGTACAATTTCTTCTTAAGCAGATAAACTGCCCTCTCGCTACCCCTTTGAAAACCCTCTTTGGATGGCAGCTTGTTGCATGTAGGAGTGAGTTACCTGAGATCGGTTTTCGATAGGTTTCAGTCCTAATTTTGTGACCTGCCTGGCCCTTCTGTGTGATATCTAGAAAGTTGACTGTATGTTCCTGAACATCTGAAGTGAAACTGATCCCTACCATATTTTGGTTTAAACCCTTGATAAACTCTTCTAGATCTTCTCTCGATCCCTTCCAGATGAACAGCAGGTCGTCTATGAACCGTCTATACCACACTATCCCCTGCCTGAAGGGGTTTCACTCTCCAAACATGTGGGAGAGCTCCCACCAACCCATGAATAGGTTGGCGTAAGAGGGGGCAAACTTGGCCCCTATTGCCTTCCCACGTCTCTGGAGAAAGAACTCCCCCTCAAACAGGAAATAGTTGTGGGTAAGAAGAAACTTGGTTACTCTTATAACATACTCAATAAATGCCTGATTCCCTGTGTACCTACTGGAGAGAAAGAATTCTAAAAGCCTTGAGTCCCTTCTCATGAGGTATCGTTGAATAAAGACTACTACACAAAGGGGCCAGGAATCCAATATAACACGCAGACAGAAGGAAGCTCCAAATAGCTTAAAAAACAACAGGAGTTTAGTGATAAGATCTGCTGACAAGGGCGGAGCCATTGTGGTTCAAGATAGAATTAAATTTGTTCAAGAAGCTTGGAGGCAGCTGAGAACAGAATCAGATTGTGAAACACTACAACAGGATCCTACTAGGTCATTTCAGCGACAATTGGTCTCCCTGGTGGTGATGGGGTAGATCTGGGCTTTATCGATCAGGAAACTAAAACGTATCTACTCGTACAGAATCCAGCTATACCGGTATTTAATCACCTACCAAAAGTACATAAGTCTACTGATAATGTCCAGGGGAGATTGGCTCACTCACTGAACACCTTTCAGAATGGCTGGATGACATTCTTCAGCCAATGGTAAACACCCTTTGGAGCTTTTTAGCTGACACAAAACATGTCCTCAATTTACTTACTGAAGTAACTTGGCAAAGCAATTATCATTGGTTAACTGTAGATGTCAAGTCTCTTTATTCAACGATACCTCATGAGAAGGGACTCAAGGCTTTAGAATTCTTTCTCTCCAGTAGGTACACAGGGAATCAGGCATTTATAGCTTTTTTAAGCTATTTAGAGCTTCCTTCTGTCTGCGTGTTATATTGGATTCCTGGCCCCTTTGTGTAGTATATTGGAGCCTGACTAGGTCACTTTCTACTCTTTTTTGGAATTTCTCCAAGAGGGGACCCCTACTCTGTAGGGGGTAAAATGAAGATTTGCTCTTTAATTTTGGAGTACTTAGGCTCCTAGCCCCTTCCTCTTCTATCTCCCCTTGGAGAGATTCCAGTACCCTAACGTCACAGAGTTCCTGAAAATTCATAGCTGTGCTACAATCCCCTCTCCCTATCTCATTGTCTATGGAACGTGGATTCTCATCCGATTCGTGGTACTCCATCGTTTCCAACTTGAAATGCTTCTTTAGGGTCATATTGCGTATCATCTTGTTAACGTCCAAAAGGGTCTTGAATAGGTTAAAGTCCATAGTTGGTACAAAGGTTAAACCTAAGCTAAGAACCTCCAATTCAGATTTATTTAATACATAACTTGACAAATTGATGACATTTAGTCCCTGTAATTTCCCCTCATTCGTCCTCTTCTTTGGGGGTATCTTCTTTGTTCCCTCGGTTCTTGATAATGCTCTGGAATGTCTCTACCCCCCCCCCTTCTGATGTTCTTGGGGGTACCTGAAAAACCTGCTCAATCTGGGATCTTTCAGTTTCTCCTGAGGGCCCTTGGCTTGTTCTAGGTTGTGTCGGTTCTTCCCTGTAGTGTGAAGTAGTTGGTACTGAGCCTTGCCCCTTGTTTTTCAGGATCGGGGGGAGCCGATTCGATCCCTCCTTCGGTCTTACCGTGGCTTCCTGTGCTACTTGATCTTCTCCTGAGGAGGAGCCTTCATCCCAGGATTATCCCTCACTCTCTTGAAAATTCACTCGTCTGTCTCTATTCACCCTTGATCTGTTGCCCCTTCTGCCCCTGTTGTAAAATGGGGTTTGTTTATTTTGTTCCTTTCTTAGGGCAAAACGATCCCTCCTGTTCCAGACGTAGACTCTATTCAGATTATAATCTTGTAGATCACGTAGATATTTTGTGCGTTTTGCTTCTAATAACACAGATTTGGCTTCTGCCAATACTCTTTGCAAAGTGGCATCAAATTTCAAGAAGCTTGGTTCCTCACTTCTCTTATTGAGTTCGTCCTGTAATTCCTTAATTTTGGTGCCAAGATCCTCAATGGCCTTTAACTTGAATTCACAAATCAATTTCATTAACTTGAATGAACACTGCGTTAGATGATCATTCCACCTCTCTATAAAAGATTTATCATCTGTGATGAAAGTTGGAAATGTATTCAATCTCAAACCTCTAGGTACCAGGCCTAGCTCCAGATATTTATTCAGCGTGTTCACATCCCATTTTAATTGATCTTCCTTTATGAGGAGGAATTCTACTTCTTCAAAAAGATTAATCAAGCTGTAATTAGTTTTATTAAGCGAGAAGATTTGATTGCAGTCCCAGGCTGCTGTTTCTCTCTCTTCAGCTGTGCGTAGGGAAAACAAAACTGGTGTCCTGGACAGAACACTCTCACCCTGCATACCCTTTATTGCGGAGTAATAAGCAAAAAATGTTTACAACAATCGCGTCCCACACCCTGAGCTCGGCCACAGCTCTAGCTAATGCTCAAAACAGTCAAAGAAAAATAGGGGTGCTGAGGTTGGGTGTGTACGTTGTATATAATTTCATATGTTAATATAATAAATCACATTGCACAACCAGCTTGGTTAAACAGACAAAAGTTTATGGTCATGCTATGTCAGTGGGTCAACCCCAGTCTCCCCTGACAATAGCCAAATTAGAATGAAAGTGTTTTTTATATATATGAAACTCTCCAATGCAGTCAAATAATTTCACTTATATATGTGTCTCAAAAAGACTCACCACAGTCCTGTTTCGAGTAAATCTTTCCTCTTGTTTCCTTGTGGTGCTGTTGGTTTTATCCTTGTTGTAATGCTCCTATTTGCAACTGGTGAGTGTCCAAGCTGGGAATTGCTAAACCTTCGCAATAGGGAATATTGATAGTATTTGAACTCGCTTAGTGTGCTCACAATGGCCAAACTATTCGAATATCACAAGCAAAAACAGTTAGGAGCACCAAAAAGCGAGTGAAATTTTGTTTTATTATTTAACAAAAAGGGTTAATTAACCCCAGGGTAAGAGTGTGTAAGAAATATAAATGAAATACAGAGAACAAAAAGGCTGACCGGTTTCAGCGTCTGCCTTAATCCTAGCCTGCTTAAAAAGTGTTTGTAAGTTCACAACTTAAAAACGCACCTCTGTGTTTCAATTGGGTGTGGAATTCACACCTTTCAAATAGTTAACCAATACAAAACATTCAAATTGATCAGACACCTGTGTTCCCTACTGACATCACAGCTGTTAGCTGTGGCGATGTCGGTTCAGCCCTCATAAAGTTTTAACTGTAAACTTTCCATTGCTGTCACCCAAATCGCATGAAAATGCTCATCGCCACATCTGTTCAAGTAATAAAACAAATAAGAGTTGTAAATCTAATCAGACATTTTGCTTGTATAACAATTCAGTAAATTGCTTCTGTATATTCTCTTTTGTATGTGTACATATCTCCGTGTCTAAAATGCTCACTAATAACTTGCGTTCTTTGATCGTTACAGCATCTTTGAAAAGAAAAGAAACTTGAGACTGCCTCGGTCCAATGCTACTCACTGTCAGATAGAGTATGTATCCTCATAGCAAGGGATCCGATTTCAGCTGATAGGAATGCGTGTATGTTTGTTGACTAACATGACGTATATGTCACACCTCTTGTTGCGCCCTATAGGCTTGCATTCCCCTCAGCTTCCATAACGTGACTACGCCTCCTTCTTGAGTGGTGTGCGTGGAGGCGGTGTGTTAAAAAACCCTATTTCTTATTATACGAATAGCGGAATCGCTAATGGAACCGCTCTAGCAAACTGCCCTCACATAATCAGTGATCCATTTGTCCCTTGTAGGTGCTGCTAAATAACTTTGACCTGAAAACTTGCTGTACTCCCCCTTACGTGAATACCTAACTGTATAATATGAGGGGTTCGCTTTGGGGGATCTGCAGCTCTTATCAATATAAAGTTTAAACTGATCTTTTCTTTAGTTGCAGTTGCGACAATGGATCTGCTCTGTGAATGAAATATGAATAAATATTGTGTTACTTCACTCCCTGATACCTCATTATAGTCATATGGGCATTACACTTAAACCTGAAAAGCATCATATGATAAATTGCTGTAATTTAATACATCCTCTGTTGTATGTGTTCATAATCTGTTAAGAATGTACTATAAGGAGCTGGGTGGTGGATGTGTATGTTGTGTGAGGTTATTAGGGAGGAAAAGAAGAAATGGTGGGCTATGGGGGTAAGAACAGGAATAGGGAATGGGGATGTGTGGGGGTTGAAAGAGTGGGATTGTGTGTGGAACCGTGAACGGAAAGGGTGAAGAAGATAGGGGGAGCAGGGAGTGGGGGGGGAGGGGGGGGGAAGAAAGGGGAGGAGTGTGTAAAAGGAAAGGAAAGAAATAAGAAAGAAAGAGAGAGGTGGTAGAGGGGGGTTTAGTGGGGAGAGGGGAATAGGGAATGGGCCTAAAAGGTGAGGTAGTACAGCTACCAAAAATTAATTAAATCAAACTCTGAGTTCAGACCCTCTGGAGACCTAGTTCTCAACCGAAAGATCCAGAAGGCCTCCCTCTCTCCCAGTTTACGGGTTCTATCAAGCCCTCTGTTCTGTACAGGGACCTTCTCAATGATAGTCCACGAAAAGTACCTGGGATCTTTTTGGTGTATCACAGAAAAGTGATTGATCAGAGGCGTTGTTAGCTCACCTGCTCTTATATCCGCCAGGTGTTCCTTTATTCTAACTCATGCCTCCCTGGTCGTTAGACCTACATATTGGAGGGCACAATGTGTGCATCATATTAGATATACCACGAAATTTGACCGGCAATTTAAGCACAGTCTCTTCTGGAAGGTTTCACCCGTGACCAAGGACCTGAATGAATCTCCCACTACCACTCTTTCACACGCCTTACAGGAAAGGAAATTGCATCTATATGTACCATTCAGTCTTAACCAGGTTGAGCCACTGGTTTCCTCCTGTTTCAGTTTAGTGGGGGCTATTATGTTTCCTATCGTGTGATTCCTTTTGTAAGCGAATCGTATACCTTCATTCACTATATCTTTTAATGCATCATCAGCCAACAGAAGTTGATAGTTGTTTTTGATTATCTGGCATATCTGGTGGTACTGCCGTGAATAGTCAGTTGTAAACTGAATTTTGCTACCTTCATTTAGTTGTTCCCACCATTTCCTATCTTTTCTCCTATTCCTGTTTTTGTTCTTAGGCTTGCTTCTAGATTGTTCAAGTAGCTTTGCCCTGTCCATTCTACTGACCAAATTTCTTTCTTTGGTGACTACCGACTTTTGGTAACCTCTTTCTAACAACCTAGTTGTTAGTTCATCCACTTGTTTTTCATATATATGTTGACTAGTACAATTTCTTCTTAAGCAGATAAACTGCCCTCTCGCTACCCCTTTGAAAACCCTCTTTGGATGGCAGCTTGTTGCATGTAGGAGTGAGTTACCTGAGATCGGTTTTCGATAGGTTTCAGTCCTAATTTTGTGACCTGCCTGGCCCTTCTGTGTGATATCTAGAAAGTTGACTGTATGTTCCTGAACATCTGAAGTGAAACTGATCCCTACCATATTTTGGTTTAAACCCTTGATAAACTCTTCTAGATCTTCTCTCGATCCCTTCCAGATGAACAGCAGGTCGTCTATGAACCGTCTATACCACACTATCCCCTGCCTGAAGGGGTTTCGCTCTCCAAACATGTGGGAGAGCTCCCACCAACCCATGAATAGGTTGGCGTAAGAGGGGGCAAACTTGGCCCCTATTGCCTTCCCACGTCTCTGGAGAAAGAACTCCCCCTCAAACAGGAAATAGTTGTGGGTAAGAAGAAACTTGGTTACTCTTATAACATACTCAATAAATGCCTGATTCCCTGTGTACCTACTGGAGAGAAAGAATTCTAAAAGCCTTGAGTCCCTTCTCATGAGGTATCGTTGAATAAAGACTACTACACAAAGGGGCCAGGAATCCAATATAACACGCAGACAGAAGGAAGCTCCAAATAGCTTAAAAAACAACAGGAGTTTAGTGATAAGATCTGCTGACAAGGGCGGAGCCATTGTGGTTCAAGATAGAATTAAATTTGTTCAAGAAGCTTGGAGGCAGCTGAGAACAGAATCAGATTGTGAAACACTACAACAGGATCCTACTAGGTCATTTCAGCGACAATTGGTCTCCCTGGTGGTGATGGGGTAGATCTGGGCTTTATCGATCAGGAAACTAAAACGTATCTACTCGTACAGAATCCAGCTATACCGGTATTTAATCACCTACCAAAAGTACATAAGTCTACTGATAATGTCCAGGGGAGATTGGCTCACTCACTGAACACCTTTCAGAATGGCTGGATGACATTCTTCAGCCAATGGTAAACACCCTTTGGAGCTTTTTAGCTGACACAAAACATGTCCTCAATTTACTTACTGAAGTAACTTGGCAAAGCAATTATCATTGGTTAACTGTAGATGTCAAGTCTCTTTATTCAACGATACCTCATGAGAAGGGACTCAAGGCTTTAGAATTCTTTCTCTCCAGTAGGTACACAGGGAATCAGGCATTTATTGAGTATGTTATAAGAGTAACCAAGTTTCTTCTTACCCACAACTATTTCCTGTTTGAGGGGGAGTTCTTTCTCCAGAGGCGTGGGACGGCAATGGGGGCCAAGTTTGCCCCCTCTTACGCCAACCTATTCATGGGTTGGTGGGAGCTCTCCCACGTCTTTGGAGAGCGAAACCCCTTCAGGCAGGGGATAGTGTGGTATAGACGGTTCATAGACGATCTGCTGTTCATCTGGAAGGGATCGAGAGAAGATCTAGAAGAGTTTATCAAGGGTTTAAACCAAAATACGGTAGGGATCAGTTTCACTTCAGATGTTCAGGAACATACAGTCAACTTTCTAGATATCACACTGAAGGGCCAGGCAGGTCACACAATTAGGACTGAAACCTATCGAAAACCAATCTCAGGTAACTCACTCCTACATGCAACAAGCTGCCATCCAAAGAGGGTTTTCAAAGGGGTAGCGAGAGGGCAGTTTATCCGCTTAAGAAGAAATTGTACTAGTCAACATATATATGAAAAACAAGCGGATGAACTAACAACTAGGTTGTTAGAAAGAGGTTACCAAAAGTCGGTAGTCACCAAAGAAAGAAATTTGGTCAGTAGAATGGACAGGGCAAAGCTACTTGAACAATCTAGAAGCAAGCCTAAGAACAAAAACAGGAATAGGAGAAAAGATAGGAAATGGTGGGAACAACTAAATGAAGGTAGCAAAATTCAGTTTACAACTGACTATTCACGGCAGTACCACCAGATATGCCAGATAATCAAAAACAACTATCAACTTCTGTTGGCTGATGATGCATTAAAAGATATAGTGAATGAAGGTATACGATTCGCTTACAAAAGGAATCGCACGATAGGAAACATAATAGCCCCCACTAAACTGAAACAGGAGGAAACCAGTGGCTCAACCTGGTTAAGACTGAATGGTACATATAGATGCAATTTCCTTTCCTGTAAGGCGTGTGAAAGAGTGGTAGTGGGAGATTCATTCAGGTCCTTGGTCACGGGTGAAACCTTCCAGAAGAGACTGTGCTTAAATTGCTGGTCAAATTTCGTGGTATATCTAATATCATGCACACATTGTGCCCTCCAATATGTAGGTCTAACGACCAGGGAGGCACCAGTTAGAATAAAGGAACACCTGGCGGATATAAGAGCAGGTGAGCTAACAACACCTCTGATCAATCACTTTTCTGTGATACACCAAAAAGATCCCAGGTACTTTTCGTGGACTATCATTGAGAAGGTCCCTGTACAGAACAGAGGGCTTGATAGAACCTGTAAACTGGGAGAGAGGGAGGCCTTCTGGATCTTTCGGTTGAGAACTAGGTCTCCAGAGGGTCTAAACTCAGAGTTTGATTTAATTAATTTTTGGTAGCTGTACTACCTCACCTTTTAGGCCCAGTCCCTATTCCCCCCTCCCCACTAAACCCCCCTCTACCACCTCTCTCTTTCTTTCTTATTTCTTTCCTTTTCTTTTACACACTCCTCCCCTTTCTTCCCCCACACAACTCCCCCCCCACTACCCCCCCACTCCCTGCTCCCCCTTTCTTCTTCACCCTTTCCATTCACGGTTCCACACACAATCCCACTCTTTCAACCCCCACACATCCCCATTCCCTATTCCTGTTCTTACCCCCATAGCCCACCATTTCTTCTTTTCCTCCCTAATAACCTCACACAGCATACACATCCCCCACCCAGCTCCTTATAGTACATTTTAACAGATTATGAACACATACAACAGAGGATGTATTAAATTACAGCAATTTATCATATGATGCTTTTCAGGTTTAAGTGTAATGCCCATATGACTATAATGAGGTATCAGGGAGTGAAGTAACACAATATTTATTCATATTTCATTCACAGAGCAGATCCATTGTCGCAACTGCAACTAAAGAAAAGATCAGTTTAAACTTTATATTGATAAGAGCTGCAGATCCTTCAAAGCGAACCCCTCATATTATACAGTTAGGTATTCACGTAAGGGGGAGTACAGCAAGTTTTCAGGTCAAAGTTATTTAGCAGCACCTACAAGGGACAAATGGATCACTGATTATGTGAGGGCAGTTTGCTAGAGCGGTTCCATTAGCGATTCCGCTATTCGTATAAGAAATAGGGTTTTTTAACACACCGCCTCCACGCACACCACTCAAGAAGGAGGCGTAGTCACGTTATGGAAGCTGAGGGGAATGCAAGCCTATAGGGCGCAACAAGAGGTGTGACATATACGTCATGTTAGTCAACAAACATACACGCATTCCTATCAGCTGAAATCGGATCCCTTGCTATGAGGATACATACTCTATTTGACAGTGAGTAGCATTGGACCGAGGCAGTCTCAAGTTTCTTTTCTTTTCAAAGATGCTGTAACGATCAAAGAACGCAAGTTATTAGTGAGCATTTTAGACACAGAGAAATGTACACATACAAAAGAGAATATACAGAAGCAATTTACTGAATTGTTATACAAGCAAAATGTCTGATTAGATTTACAACTCTTATTTGTTTTATTACTTGAACAGATGTGGCGATGAGCATTTTCATGCGATTTGGGTGACAGCAATGGAAAGTTTACAGTTAAAACTTTATGAGGGCTGAACCGACATCGCCACATCTAACAGCAGTGATGTCAGTAGGGAACACAGGTGTCTGATCAACTTGAATGTTTTGTATTGGTTAACTATTTGAAAGGTGTGAATTCCACACCCAATTGAAACACAGAGGTGGGTTTTTAAGTTGTGAACTTACAAACACTTTTTAAGCAGGCTAGGATTAAGGCAGACGCCGAAACCGGTCAGCCTTTTTGTTCTCTGTATTTAATTTATATTTCTTACACACTCTTACCCTGGGGTTAATTAACCCTTTTTGTTAAATAATAAAAAAAAAATTTCACTCGCTTTTTGGTGCTCCTAACTGTTTTTGCTTGTGATACATGTTAGCGTGTTAGGTTTAAACATTCCCAAAGGAATCAATGGGATATCAGGCAGCAGCGAACGTAAGCTTTCGCTGCTTTCCAACTCCCATTGATTCCTATGGCATCCGCCGCCTCCAGGACGGCGGATTGAAAACCAGGTATGCTGGGCCGGAATATTGCTGAGCGTACCTGGTAGAAATTTTATAACTTCCAAAAGTAGTCAGATTGTGCCGAACTTGCGTTCAGAACATCTGTAGTGACGTAAGCATCGATCTGTGTCGGACTGAGTCCGGCGGATCGTATGTTACGTCACAAAATACTACTTTTGCCGGTTTGTAGGGTTTGATAACTAAGGCGAATCAGGCTCGCCACAAATAAGCTGCGGAATTCCAGCGTATTTGTGGTTGACGGCTTGATAAATAGATGCCATTGGGTGATTTAAAAATTCAAATAAAATATAATTCAATTTTTTCTTTGTTTCTTTTGGGTGGGGGGCATTTTTGTTCAGTATAGCATTTTACTTTTAAATCATTCAGGTTAATTCAGGTCGTAAATAGCATAAAAGTTTTTTAGTGATTTTTCCTTCTTAGCTGATGAACGTCCATAGCTTCATAACATATTACAGCTTATTTGAAGGAGATCAAGAACTCAGAGCTTTAGCCCCTCCCACCTCCTCTCCCTCTCCTGTTTATTCTTGGCATCTGAGGAGAGAGGTTGAAGATTTCAGAGGTGCTCTACTATAAAGAGTTTATTATTTTTTAATATGATTTTTGGGCTCAGATCTGACTTGGGACCCAGAACCCCTAGACATCTTCACCCCAAGAAGATTTAAGAAGACTCTGAGTGAAACAGGGGTAAGGATTACCTCTGTTATGTGCTATCCATTACCCTAATGGGTTATCTAACAGCCATAACTGTCCGCAATATCCTCTGCAGTATATTTAAAGGACCAGTCAATACTGTAGATTTGCATAATCAACAAATGCAAGATAACAAGACAATGCAATAGCACTTAGTCTGAACTTCAAATAAATATTAGATTTTTTTTCTGACAATTTTAAAAGTTATGTCTATTTCCACTCCCCTTGTACCCTGTGACAGCCATCAGCCAATCACAAATACATACACGTACAATGTGACAGCCATCAGCCAATCACAAATGCATACACGTTTTATTCTGTGAATTCTTACACATGCTCAGTAGGACGTGTGACTCAAAAAGTTTAAATATAAAAAAGACTGTGCACATTTTGTTAATGGAAGTAAATTGGAAAGTTGTTTAAAACTGCATGCTCTATCTGAATAATGAAAGTTTAATTTTGACTTGAGTGTCCCTTTAATTGGACTGGATGGTATCTCTACTGTATCAGCAACCTGTGAGGGAAAAAGGCCTTAGCATGCTGGTAAGACACAGTGGAGGGATGTTTCAGTCCAGGTTAGTGACTCAGGCACTACACAGCCCAGGAGCTATCTAATAATACTCTCCTTACAGGTACTACATTTAGATAAGTGCAATAGGAAATGCATATATGCATTACGTCTACTAATATAATCATTATGCAGACACGTTTTATATTGCATTATATAGTTTTGTATTACCAGTACAAATGTTTCCACCTCAGCATATATTTTTCTGTAATTTTCCTGTTACACAACAGAGATACTGTTTTGATAGAACAGGATACTTTTATGTACAAAATTTACCAATACATGCACTTTTATGTATGCTTTGTGGTCCGGTTACTACTGACCTCATTAATATGTACTTTGACTAATCTCATTATTGTGAGTAGTATAGGGTCTGTTTTTGACAGACCATGCTAATTTCATTTATCTCAGATACTAAATTATATGTTCAGCTACATGCAAACATGGACCTATGAAAATATTTTAGTATTACAACAACACGCATTGCTAGTCTTAATACACACTTTTGTGTCAAGCTTAGTGTTAAAATACCTAGTTTCACAAATAAGGAATCTAGAGTTTGATTAGACCTTTGCATCCTCTTTTCCTCTTTATAGTTTCTTTATATTTTTATTATACAGAATTTATATAAAGTTAATTTTTTTTTATCAGCCCTCCTGTGTTTCATGGACAAAGCAGAGGCTGCAAACCAGGTATCACTGACTCATTCTCAGGTGCAGGTGTGATAAGGTGTTATACTCGGTACTTCACTTAAACTCATGAGTCTACCTAGCAAATATGGAAGGCAAGCCCTATTGCTCAGGCAACTTTTACAATGTCTTACCAGGTTACTATTTTCCTTATAGCTATCTCAAAGGTACTTTGTTTCCTTGCCCTATAGCATTTGTGCATCCTTTTTGCTTTTCTTTCTTTGTTTTCACTGCTCACATCAGCATTCACCTGGGCCGGGGCACCATCTGGAGGTCTCAAAGGATGCAAGGAGTTTGGTTCCCTCTGAAGGCAAAGTTACCACTCAACATTCTGGAACTCTAAATGTTTTATAGAGCTCTTCAGGCCATGGTCCATTCTCAGTCATGTCCCATCTCCATTACTGATCATACATCTTTACAGCTGTTGCTTAAATCAACTTTCAAGGGGGGAGTCACATCTTTATCATAATGCATATGAATAGAGAAGGAAAGCTGTTCTCTATCAACTTCATATTCAAGGAGTAACAAGAAGCAGACTACTTTAATCTGTTCAGTCAGGAGAATATGTTTTTAATCAAGATATATTCAACCAGCTTATTCTAAATTGGCAAGCAATCCTTCTGAATAGGGACGTCAGCGTTTTGGTTAATCCCAATAAATATCTGAATGTTAGTGCTGTAGCAATTTGGTGCAAATTCGAAACAGTGTTTGATAAATTCAGACTGCTAATGGCAATATATAAGGATGTTCATAAAATGTTTAAGTATAAATAGTGAGTGTCCCCACAGGTCTCCTAGTACCAATCAAGTCATTATAACAATTGCTCAAATGTGTGTGCCACGAAATTTCTCAGAGACTTGGAGTTCCAATCCACTATTAAAAATAAATATACTTGATGGAACGTCCTAATACTTTTAAATTACTGCTGATATAATTGCACAAAAGTATCTAAACAACAATATCTGTAGAAAGATTCAATTCAGCAACAGTATTTGTTACTATATAATTAATAGTTAGAATGGATGATCACTTTTGACAACAACTTAACCTATTATAGTTTACTTAGCTATTGCATATAGAGCGAGTATATTAGAGATTTGTATTACGTATGCTGTAGTATTGACAGCTCAATTAACTAGCGTGCTACCATTAGTATTCTAGCTTAATTATATATCAGTTCAGTTACCAGTTAATACTGTTATCTAGACAATTTAAAAATAGGGTCCCATTAGCCCTCTCCCCCTAACATGTTTCACTGGCAACCTAGCTTTCTCAAAAGGCGAGGCGCCGGGGCATCAGCGGATGTTTATGACATAAGCCACACCAATTATATATCTTGACAAATCAAATTATCTATGTATCGTGTGCATCATTGCACTTACACTATTGGTGAAATATCAGACATTTCGGATTAATGCTTAATGTATTACTGTATTCAATATAGGATACAACCATAGAAAGGGTTATGAATTCCCCAGCTAAGTGAATAAATATGAATCGTAGTATGGATAGTAAAAATTAGTAATATAAAAGGATTGATTCTAATCTGCCAGTTCTCTATTATGCTATATGCTTTCGTAATGTCCACTACAGAATTTGAGAGCCTCCATACCGCCTCCATAATAGATGTAACATTGAGGGCTTCCAATATTATATTACAATAACATTACATGTGAAGTTACTACCCCATGACAAATAATAATAATAGTTTATGAATAATTAGTGAGAGCTTAGACTAGAAAATATAATATGTGATCTAATGATCATAACTCCCTCATTGAGGTGTTTCACTCAACAGTGTAATATCCTGATACATGCTAATCTAAATGTGATAGTATGTGGAAAAAAGGAGAAAGGAAGAGGGGAAGGAATATTATTTATGATATTAAAGTAATAATAACAAAGATCCCCAAATACTATGCTGCGATTGGTGACACTATTAATGTGACTAATTATATAAATGTGTGAAACGGTGACAGTGGTGTTAAATAATAGTGATAAAGTGTTACTACATTCTTAAATAAGATGCCTGATCTACTAATACTGGTGGAAAGACAATATGTTATCGCTTGTGGATTCTTAAGATATCACCCTATTCAGAGTGATAGCTCCATTGTGTTTCTATATCATCCAGCAGAAATTCCTATTTAAATACTAAAATGTCAGTTGTTGCACTATTGATTTTCCTTGATAAAAGATGGATCTCATAGGTATGTGAAGAAGTTATTGTTTTTGTGTAATCCCTCTGATTGGACCGTGTCCATCAGATAGATCAAACGACTTTCTTTTTTTAATAGGGTTTCTTCCAAGTTACCTCCCCTTATACCCATATATATTTTCTCTATACCAAAGCATTGAAACTCTGTAGTTTTACCCTGGTGGTGAGGGAGAAAATGGGATGCTACACTTGTTAGATTTTTACAATATTTTTTGTCCTTCTTAGCATTCCTTATGTTGCTGAGGTGTTCAAGCATTCTTACACGTAATTTCCTTGAAGTCATTCCAATATATGTTAGGTCACACCTACATTTGACACCATAGATAACACATTCTGTATTACAGTTAATGTGAGTCTGAATCTTATGGACTTTTCCATATCTATCAGTGATTGATTTTACATTTTGTATATGTTTGCAAACTGAACAGTTCCTACATTTGAAGTTCTCTTTGGCTATTGGGTTAGTAGTTGTTTACTTTTTAATACATTAATTAATTTTATAATAATTAATAGACAAGTCAGAACTAAAAGGATTCAGGTTTTAAATCTATTATCCTTTGCAAATTATATAATTCAGAGTGTTATTAAATTGCACACATTGCTCCTTCAAAGTTGGTAACCGCTATTATATATATTATGAATAACATTATCAGAATGATATAGAGGTTCCATAATATTTATTGTGTCTAAACACATAATACACTTTGCGCGTACACTACTGAACTAATAATAATATTTATAATAATAATAATAATACTAATAAGGTTAATATTCATAACAGTGACTTGGGCTTGATATATCCTTTAGGTTTCTAGTACGTCTATATCCTATTTGGATTCTTTCACCTATAATGGTATTAAGACTGGGATCTGCTCTTAGTATTTTTTTGTTTATTTTTTTTTATTTTTTTTCGTTTTCAAATAAACTTTATTGAGTCATATAAAAAAAAGAAATACAACAACATGCATAACATTCTTCAGGTGTACATTTTTGTTTTGTTGTTTTGTTTTCCTTTTACAATACATGAGAGCTGTAGAAAACAGTGATCAGCAATAAGCAAAAGATATTATATAGCAGACCTGGGTCTACAGCAGTGGTCATTGATAGGTATGGCATATTTTGTAACCATGGAAGTAATGATTGACATTATTGTGTGTGCTAATAAATATATAGCTATAGAAAGGGCTTATGAATGCAGCAAATTACCAGATTTAAAGAGGGCATGTCGGGCCAGAGAAGAGAAAAAAAAACAAAATAAAAAAAAACGGAAAATCAGGAGGGGGGAAAAGAGGTCAGGAATTCCTTGGGTCAGGCCGACTCTGCCACTTCCATAGGATCTAGTCTATCTGATTGATTTCCATAACTCCCAAGCTTGACAGTGCAGGTTAATTTTGTTGTTTTGTCATAAATGTTAAAGGCGCCTATAAATACATAGGTAAAGTGATTCTCAAAAAAAAATCAGTGATAATATAAATCATAAAATATTATTATGAAAAATATAGTGATAATAATATACTGGGACACAATTAAACGACCTATAAATGTGTCAATTATGATATACATATATATAAATAATACAGTGTCAAAAAGTTCATCTGCAAAGCAAAAAAAGATGATTATACTCAAACCATGAATTAAGTCCTCCAAGTGAATGTATCAATGGAAAGAGTCCTTGGTGATAAAAGGTAAGATAAATCTCTGTTAGGGTCTCCAATTTATGTGGAAAGATGGCAGCAATAACTTCTTCAAATGTTGTTAGACAAACAAGCAGGAATCTGTAGACAATGATAAAAGAAGAGAAGAAGGCGCCACAATAATGCTTTATCAAAAGAGAGTATGACTTTCACACGCAAGATAAAGACACACTTACAAGATCCCAAGCACTTGAGAAGTGCCACAGATGCAGTCTGAACACTTACAGCTGTTCAGCAAGCTGTCCTTTCGTATGAACTCCAACGCCAAACTCCCTATTTCCTTCAGAGGTGGCTGGTCTTCAAAAAGGTGTAGAAATAAAGAACAGGTATATAACAAGCTCTTACAGGATCGTAGAGGAAAATAAAGCTCGTGATGGCTCAATTAAAATCAACTTCAATTTATTGTTGAAACATATAAAACACAACGCATTTCCCGGTCTTTCGACCGTTAGTGCGCTTGCGTATTGGGTTTTTTACAGCGCTGTGTCAAAACTGTATTTTTGAAGCAAAAAAACAGAGAATTTGCATATCTAATTTGCATATCTTACCCACAATTCTCTTGTGCATTGGTAACATTGTATATTAACAATTTCTGGGGAAAAGCGAGCGGGGATACTTGCCTAGATGTGCTAATTTCCTATGCAAATACTTACATTGATTTTTATATATATATATATATATATATATATATATATATATATATATATATATATATATATATATATATATATATATATATAGACATGTACATGTATGTATCTCAATGTTAAAGCGCTTTGCAAGCCTTTTTTTCTGAGACACCTGAGACCTCATATCTTTGAGCCCTTATAACTTTTTTATGCATTTTTTTTTAATAATTTTTATTAGATAGATTATTATTAGTGCAACTGTAGTTTTAAGTGTATTTTTGATGTGTTTTGTGCAACTTGTTAGTCTCGCATAACAGTTCTAAAGTCGCGCGTTATTATAAATTGCGCTCACGCAAATGTGTTTATTTGAAACCTGTAATATTAGCACTACTTCCAACGTGCATAAGAGCTGCAATAAACCCCTTATCTCTTGCATGCAACAGGAAGCACGCCACTCATAATCTATTCCAAAATGTCACCAAAGCAAGGTACATTTAAAGTTACACTTTTTCCTGGGCCACAAAAATACTACAGAGGGCTGCATCGTGCCATTGGGCTTCCAGTTAACTATCACTTCTTTATATGATAAAACAATACCTTTGCTTTTGGTGCTCCCATCTTTTTTTCTGGTCTGGAATATATAAAACATTTCCAGTCCATACAGCGTTAAAATGTTAGTCTTATAGATCCATATTAAGAGTATCTTAAGAAAAAAAGAAAATAACCATAATAGATGTTAAACCCTTTATAGATCATAACGATACGGTGTGGACCATTATCAAATTTTCTTTTTATGACTATGCTTTCCACCAACTTAGATTGTTTGAGATTGGTTGAATGTATCACTAGACATCTTTTCCCATTACCTATATAAATGACACACACACAGAAATACTATTACCATCAGTTGTCCTATACTGCCTTCATAGCTTCATGATCTGAGGTCACTCATTTGGCATCACATTGTTTACAGGGCAGTACTGAACATTCCTGAAATATATAAGAGCTAAACAACATGATGGGAGCTGTATACTGGAGAAATGTGGATCTTTCTTGCTTCTGTATTTATTTAGGTGACATTTAAATAGTATTTGCACTGTCATGCATCTTATGGTTCTTATGTTGTTTCTGTATTTTATTTACTAAATAAATTCCTATTTAAATGTGTTGATGAGAGAAATAACCTGCAATATATTCTGTTATTATCACACATTAATCAAGAATTCTAGTTGTGTGTTAAACTACTTCAGTATTAGAAGTGCAACTCAAGTATATTGTTATTGTTTATCTGTGTAGACTTTTTTTTTAAATATATGATTTAGAACAAGTTGCACTAACATGATTCATTTTGTATCTAACCGAAAATATTGAATTGTTCCTTATGACAGCTTGCTGCTTGAGTTTTCCTTTTCCCTCATGAGCAAGGGAAAAATATGTTTAGGCGCACATTTTATATCCATGTGGGATGTTGTTATTTACTTGGTAATTATCATGTCTGTCATGATAAATGTACAACCTGGCTTTCTCAAATAAAAAAAAATATTTTCTTTAAATGAGTTGCTTTTCTGATCAAGATAGTTTGTCTAATACTTTTGATTGTCAGTAATATAGAAGTAAATTATCATATTTGGATGTTTGAAACTAAAGTTCATTTTTCTTGTTTTATTGTCATTACTGTTCCAATATTATATTATCACAAACTTTGTTTATAACTAAATATATACAGCAAAAAAGGTTATATACATGTATGTGTGTGTGTGTGTGTATATATATATATATATATATATATATATATATATATATATATATATTCCAAATAGATGCACTCCATAAAACAATGTTCATCATTGCCACTGTGCTGTATAATGGATCCAAATAATTTAGCAAAAATAAGCACTCATTGGTCTTTGCAGTAAAACTGCACATGTAATATATCAAGATTAAAAATAGAGCATAACGTTTCAAGACCACATTGGTTCCTTTGTCAAATGCAGATACAATCAAACAATCTTACCTACTATAACCCAGCACACATCCGCCTTATATACACAGCAGTGCCTAATTGACAAATCCCATTTAGCTGAACTAGGCTCCAACATTGTTTGCGTTCCACGGAGAAGTAACGGACACATGATTATGACGTCACTGGAATGCAATGTGCTCCATGGAATGCAAACAACGTTGGAGCCTAGTTCAGCTGAATGGGATTTGTCAATTAGGCACTGCTGGGTATATAAGGCGGGTGTGTGCTGGGTTATAGTAGGTAAGATTGTTTGATTGTATCTGCATTTGACAAAGGGACCAATGTGGTCACAAAACGTTATGCTCTGTTTTTAATCTTGATATATTAAAAGTGAAGTTTTACTGCAAAGACCAATGAGTGCTTATTTTTGCTAAATTATATATATATATATATATATATATATATATATATATATATATATATATATATGTAACACCCTTTCCTGACTTTCCCTGAGGTAGGTGATAGTGTAATGCTGTCTACCTGTTTCGTGTATGAGAACTAAGCCTCCGCAGAGTGGGAGTAGGAGGGGGGTTGAAATCAGGTATATAAGGGATGCCTCTATGACGCAGTGCCTCCACCTATAGGGGACACCCTAGAGTAGCAGGGTATGGGGTCCTATAAGATTTTAGTACAAAAACAAGTAATAACCACACAAGAAATCTTCAAATAAAATGTTGCTTTAATTATTATAAAGTGTTTAACCAATAACATACAGTGTAACAAAGTGTAACAAATACAAATAATACTATTAATCACAATAACTTCTTATGACATCAGTATACCTTTTTTTACTCAGAAGTCCTTCATGAGCTCATGAAATAATAAACATAACTGTTGTTGTAATATACTTTGAGGTGGTGCTGTACAATGCAATTTCATATACTTAATAGAATTTAGTTGAGGTAATTATCCCTTGCTGCTTGTGAATGAAGCTAGAGAGCGCTGCTTGTGATCGATGCAATGCTCATAAACTTCTCAGAAATACTGAATAACAAAAGTCTCTACCTTGTTACTGAATTTCAGCAATCTACTTGCCTCATACTGCACAGCCAGTCACTCTTTTACTACAGACAACTGCAGAAAAACTCACAGTTATGCCCTTATGTAATGTAGCTTTATAAATCTAGTTAGTGTATTTTTGCAAACTGTTCAGGCAGAATAACTTCTAGAATATTCTCTGGGTTATCTCTTTAATATACAACACACTCAGTTACTTCCTTATGTAATGAATCTGTGCAATCCAGTTAGTGTATTTGTGCAAGCTCTGCAGCACATCAGATATGACTAGTCTATCTTTTCTCTTGCATTTAGTTAACATGAAGTCATGGAGATCTTAAAACAGCAGATAATGGCCGACACACTCACTGTACAAATAAAGGTTCCAACTCTGTCTACAGCAGCCACATGTAGCAATGTCTGAACTGTCTCTGGAATCCATGCATTCAGTCTGAATAACTCCTTTCAGCTTGGAAGCAGCAACTTTCTTCTCCCATCTCCAAGTCTGTGCAAACTCCACACTTCTCTTAACACCAATTTCTCCTCACCAACTAAAAACTCCTCCCCCTTCTCAGATGGCATTTCTCTTCCTTAATACAATTATTACAACAGCCATCTTGAGTAAGGGCAAGGTCCTTACATACTCCCCCCAGAAAAAGAAACTTGCTGTCCCCAGCAAGGGGTACAAGAGCAACACCATCAATACATTTTCTTTAGCAAGTCTACTAACAAAATCACATATTCATCATGCGTCAAATTATGGTTAGGATATACATCTTTCAAAACATGTTGTACAGCAGATGTTAGAGCAGGCAACAAGGGTTCAACATTATAACCAGGGTTTCCTAGTGTATCATATGTCAATTTCATTGGGGGATGTTTCTTTCTTGCGGGTCTTTTCTCTCTATAGGGACTTCTACTATCATAATGTATAGGGTTTGGAGATTCCCTATCTGGTATAGGACTGTTAGGGAAGGATGGCATGTCAGGTTCAGAGTTTCGGGCAACAGAGGAGGCATGCTCATCATTATAGGTATCTCTTTGCAATGGAGATCTCATTTCAGGGTCCGATTGAATTGATGAGTCTTCATGTGGGATACTATATTCATTATTAATGGACATGCTTGGGCCTTGGTCCTCATGATATGTAACATCATGCTGGAATTGAGGTATAGGCAACAAATGATTCCGATGCCATGTCTTCACAACACCATTTTCATCTGCTATCTGAAAAACTGGAAGACCTGGCAATTGTCTGACTATTCTAGATACTATTCCTCCATCTAGGAGCTAACTTGTGCTTGCCTGGTATCCCTAAATTCTGTAAAAGGACACGGTCTCCTGGTTGCAAATCCTGATGTTTTATTCTCTTGTCATATTGTTGCTTATTAGCCTCATTTAATCGAGCAGTAGCTTCTTTAGCCAACTTATAAGCTGTTTGTAAACTCTCTTGTAATCGCCTGACTTACTGATAGTGACTCTTATGAGAAACTCCATCTGATGACACCCCTAAGTGGAGATCTATAGGTAGTCTCACTTCTCTCCCAAACATAAGGAAGTATGGTGAATAACCTGCGGAATTATGTCGGATGCAGTTGTAGGCATGAACTAGTGCTTCTACTTGATGACTCCAATTTCTCTTTTCAGACTCTGGCAGGGTCCCTAATATATTTAGCAAAGTTCTGTTAAACCTCTCAGGCAAGGCATCTCCTTCTGGATGATAGGGAGAAGGTCTTGTCTTCTTAATGCCCAAAACATTCATCATTTCTTTAATGAGGCGACTCTCAAAGTCTCTAACTGATCAGAATGCAGTTTCTTAGGAATACCATAATGAATGAAAAACCTTTCGCAAAGAACTCTAGCCACTGTACTAGCCTTCTGGTCCTTTGTTGGGTAGGCTTGAGCATAACGGGTATAGTGATCTGTTACAATAAGAACATTTCCAAAGCCACAGGAGTCTGGCTCAATGGACAAAAAGTCCATGCAAACGAGATCCATGGGACCTTCACTTTTCAGATGACCCATAGAAGCAACTCGAGTTGGAAGAGTTTTCCTCTGTACACATCTAAAACATTTATGAATGTAGTCTTCTACATACTCTCTCATCTTTGGCCAATAACATCTATCCTGCAAGAGGCCAGATGTTTTTTCTATCCCAAGATGTCTGTGCTGATCATGCAAGGATGACAGAACAAGGTTTCTTAGTTTTGCAGGTAACACCAATTGTCTTCGATCTGGATGATTGTGATATTTAACTACTCGAAACAGAAGTCCATCTTTAATTTGAAACATATCACACTCTCTATTTAGTGGACCAGACCATTCCCTAGGAATTCTCTTCAGTAAGTGGGGGCTATCAGTTTGATCAGCTTTGCATAGTAGTCCAATTAAAGGATCTTGCTCCTGTGCATTTATTAATTCTTCAGGAGGTATTCGAGACCATCTGGCTAATTTCACTACAGATGGTTTACAATAATATACAGGCAGAGCTTGTGGATGACACCCTAATGAATCTACTGCTCTCAAATCTGAAAAAACAGGGGTTTCGGCTTTGAAGACACTGGTTTTGCAGAATGCTCTCACACCAAGTGAAGGAATTTCTTCCCATTGAGAATCACCTGTTTGTTCTGGTAGTCCTGGTCATCGGGACATTGCATCAGCCCCTATATTCTTAGGCCCTGGCTTGTAACGTAACTTAAAAGTGTAATTTGATAGTGCAGCCAACCACCTATGACTGGTTGCATCCAACTTTGCTGTAGACAAGATGTAGGTAAGTGGATTATTATCTGTTCGAACTTCAAATTCTACTCCATAAAGGTAATCGTGGAGTTTATCCACTACTGCCCATTTCAGAGCCAAGAACTCAAGCCTGTGGACTGGATAATTCTGTTCACTCTTAGAAAAACTCCTACTTAGATAAACAACAGTTCTCAACCCTACATGGTACTCTTGGCGTAAAACTGCCCCCAAACCCACATAGCTAGCATCTATATGTAGCACATAAGGTTTCTCGGGATCTGCATAGGCCAAGACAGGTACCTCAGTTAAATTTTTATTCAAATTCTCAAACGCTTTGGAGCACTCTGGTGTCCACAGAGTTCCCAAAGGAGTTTTTGCATTTAGTGGCTTTTTAGGATCATCTTCACTATGTTTCAACAAGTCATTTAGGGGTTGAGCTAACTGGGAGTATCCTTTCACAAATCTTAGATACTATCCACAAAATCCAAGAAATGATCGATGTTCACCAATGTTGTTGGGCTGTGGCCATGCGGTCACTGCTTCCATATTAGCAGGATCTGTAGACACCCCCTCTGTCGAGACCACATGACCTACATAGGACACAGATGATTGCCCAAATTTACATTTCTCTGGACTTAACTTTAGGCCTTCTTCGTGAAGACGATCCAATACTTTCAGCAACCTTGTCTCATGTTCTTCCAAAGTACTACTGAATACAATAAGGTCATCTAGATAGACAAGACACTCACGTCCATTCATATCTCCCACAGTACGTTCCATTAGCCTTTGGAATGTGGCTGGAGCTCCACAGATCCCTTGTGACATCCGTGTAAACTGATAGAATCCTAGTGGACAAATAAAAGCTGTCTTCTCTTGGTCTGCTTCAGTCATCCCTACCTGAAAATAGCCGGATCTCAGATCCAGAACACTGAACCAGCGGCTGCCATTAAGACAATGTAAAATCTCTTCAATTCGAGGTAGGTCATATTGGTCAGGTATAGTTCTTCGATTGAGAGTCCGATAGTCAATGCACAGACGTATAGACCCATTCTTCTTTCTAACCACTACAATGGGTGAAGCTCATGGACTGCGAGAAGGAACAATTATTCCAGCTTTTTCCATCTCAGCCAAAATGGCACGAACATCCTCAACATCACGAGAAGGCAATCTCCTAGAGCGTTCCCTAAAAGGGGCAGAATCTGTTAGACGAATGGTATGAAGCATATGTTTTGAACGTCCCACATCCATTTCTGCGGCAGAGAAAACTCCTGCACGGGCCTTCATAGCCTTCTGCAACCACTCACAGACCTCCTTTGGCATTGTAGATCCTTCAAAGTTAAATTGTAGTTTTCCTGTTTCTGTTTTTGAGAGAGAGAAACATTTACGAATAGCCAATGATGAGTCTACTACTGGATAAATATATCCCAAAGTCTGATTAAAATCAATACCAACAGGGTATGGGGCCACATTTTGGACCTTAACACTTAGCCACTGTGGTGGAGGCCCATCCTTTCTTCTGTGTAAGATTTCAGGTACCAAAATCCAACCCTGCTTGGTTGCTTCTTCATCTGGCGTTTCAAGAATATAACAGTCCTCCTTAGGTCTGCCATCAGGGTACCCCACAAACTTTTTAACTCTTTCATCCCTTCTGAGGAAATGTAAGTCACTCTGGCAGAATGGTTGTAGCACTGACCAGCATATGGTCTCAAAGATATCTTTTCAACCTCCTGACGTAAAGTTTTGTGTAACGACTTGTCTATGTCTTGCCCCCCAACCTCCATCATGAATTTCCGTAGCAAAGAATGTACATATTTTGTGTTGGTCCCTAGAATTATAGGGGCTTCAGAATCTTTGCAGGTTTCTGGGCAGATTAAAGCCTTCACTTTCATGGGGTATATCATACTAGTATGTAACTTGACTATACTAATTACTACAGTGACAACTCCATCAACAGCACACCTATTTCCACCCACACCTCTTAAATCAATTTGAGAGGGAGGCCTTATTTTAAGATGTTTAAGGTGAGTATCATAAAAACTACGATAGATTATGTTGCACTGAGATCCAGTGTCCAACAGCGCCTGTGTAGAAATGTTACAAACTTTTACTCCAATTAAAGCCCTTGGCCCAGCTACATCATCTTCAGATAAATCAAATGAAATATCAGTCATTCCCTTCTTCTGAGGGACTGTAAGGCTTCCCAATAAATCACCAGCATATGAGTGTATTTTGCTGGGGCAATCCTTTGAGAAATGGCCTATCTCTCCACAAGTGAAACAACTCCCTTTTGGGCGAGTAGTATTTTGGAGTTTTACAGCTAGTTTTGCTCTCTCCAACTCAACCTTTACTTGGTCAGGCAGGCCATTCTCCATAAGCTCTTTCAACAAAGAATCTGCATTTCTGGAGTCTTCTAATTTTTTTCTAGTCTCACTTTTACCTATGCAAGCTTTGCCAGACTTACGCACGGTGTGGAAACTCATTTCTTCTTCCTGAGTCCTTATCATAGGCATAAGGGCCTCCAATTCCTTTGGTACTTGAGAATGCAATTGGGCTCTAAGAAAGATGGCTATTGGGTGATCTGGTATAATGCCACGAAGGAACTGATCTTGCCTCCATTTATTAATTTCTTGTCGGGTCACTACCCCTTTTTGAACCGATAATACAAGCTGCTCATGTAGTCTTAATAGAAAATCAGACACCTTCTCTGTCTCTCGCTGCTTAAGTAACCGAAACTTATACAAGAGATCTTCTGGATCTTCAAATAGTCTATATAAGGTCTTTAAGAAAGAGATTAACTCTACAGCAGTAGCTTCAGGGTGTTCCTCTCTATGGTGTTGCAACAATACTTGTGCTGGTGGCCTAACACTTTCTAAGGGTACAGGAAGGTTTCCTGAAAATATCTTTAGTTTCCGGTAACTGTATGTATGTGAGCTGTCTGTGATGCTTGTAGCCAACATCTTCAGAACTTCAAATAGACTAGACTCCATATTAAATTAATTTTGAGATCTTCTAACACCCTGAACTTCATTTTCCTTGACTATATGCAGTTCTGATTTTATGGCATAAATGAGGGGTAGTCTGACTGAAGGTAGCCCTAGTAGCTGTTGCTCAGAGGGGTTGGGTACTTCTAAGAAACATTGGTTGGTGTCTATTAATATGCTACCCCAAGTGTCATCTGGTACTCTTTTGAATGCTACTATCTTAGGGTACTCTTTTAGTTGAAGTGCTCTCTGGAGGGACTCACATAGTTTATCTCGACTGGTTCCTACTGGTATCCAAATCACATCCACTGCCTGCTCAATTGGTACCTTTTTCTGCATTGCCTACTATCTCACCTCTTCTAGTTTTTAAAAGATGCATCTCTTCTGATTTTGCCCTGCCTCTCGATCTCAGCAGTGCCTCCATCTGTAACACCCTTTCCTGACTTTCCCTGAGGTAGGTGATAGTGTAATGCTGTTTACCTGTTTCATGTATGAGAACTAAGACTCCACAGAGTGGGAGTAGGAGCGGGGTTTAAATCAAGTATATAAGGGATGCCTGTATGATGCAGTGCCTTCACCTATAGGGGACACCCTAGAGTTATAGGGTGTGGGGTCCTATAAGATTTTAGTACAAAAACAAGTAATAACCACAAAAGAAATCTTCAAATAAAATGTTGCTTTGATTATTATAAAGTGTTTAACCAATAACATACAGTGTAACAAATACAAATAATAATATTAATTACAATAACTTCTTATGACATCAGTATATATTTTTTTACTCAGAAGTCCTTCATGAGCTCATGAAATAATAAACATAACTGTTGTTGCAAAATACTTTGAGGTGGTGCTGTACAATGCAATTTGATATACTTAATAGAATTTAGTTGAGGTAATTATCCATTGCTGCTTGTGAATGAAGCTAGAGAGCGCTGCTTGTGATTGATGCAATGCTCAAAAACAGCTCCTCAGAAATACTGAATAACATAAGTCTCTACCTTTTTACTGAATTTCAGCAATCTACTTGCCTCATACTGCAAAGCCAGTCACCCTTTTACTACAGACAACTGCAGAAAAACTCACAGTTATGCCCTTATGTAATGTAGCTTTATAAATCCAGTTAGTGTATTTGTGCAAACTACAGGCAGAATAACTTCTAGAATATTCTCTAGGTTATCTATTTAATATATAACACACTCAGTTACTTCATTATGTAATGAAGCTGTACAATCCAGTTAGTGTATTTGTGCAAACTGTTCAGGCAGAATAACTTCTAGAATATTCTCTGGATTATCTCTTTAATATATAGCAAACTCTGCAGCACATCAGATATGACTAGTCTATCTTTTCTCTTGCATTTAGTTAACATGGAGTTGAGGAGATCTTAAAACAGCAGATAATGGCTGACACACTCACTGTACAAATAAAAGTTCTCACTCTGTAGCAGTCACATGTAGCAATGTCTGAACTGTCTCTGGAATCCATGAATTCAGTCTGAATAACTTATTTCAGCTTGGAAGCAGCAACTTTCTTCTCCCATCTCCAAGTCTGTTCAAACTCCACACTTCTCTTAACACCAATTTCTCCTCACCAACTAAAAACTCCTCCCCTTTCCCAGATGGCATTTTTCTTCCTTAATACAATTATTACAACAGCCATCTTGGGTAAGGGCAAGGTCCTTATATATATATAGAAATATATATATATATATATATATATATATATATTACAATGTTCCAAGCACTCACTGGTCTTGAATCAGTAAATATACACCAAGATTACAAGTTGTGTGCTAAACCCGGTGCGTAAATAACGCAAAAAATATGAGCGGTATTACACTTTCCATAGCACTGCCATTAAAAGTTAAAATCTCTAACATAAAACCCTAGTCTAAATACCCCTAATCTGCTGCCCCCCCCAACATCGCCGAAACGAAATAAAACTATTAACCCCTAAACCGCTACACCAACATCGCCGGCACTAAATAAACTATTAACTCTTAAACCGCTGCCCCCCACATCGCAACACACTAAATTAAACTATTAACCCCTTAACCTAACACCTTTAAATTAAACTTACAATATAACTACCTTCAAATAAATAAAAACTTACCTGTGAAATAAAAAAAAACTAAGATTAAACTATAAATTAACCTAACATTACTATTTAAAAAAAATAAAATAAAAATAAAAAACCTAAATTACAATATTAATAAATCTTAACACTATGAAAAAATAAAATACCTAACATTACAATAAAAACAACACTAAAATTACGAAAAATAAAAAACACTAAGATTACAAAAATAATAAACGAAATGATCCAAAATTATGAAAAAAAAGCGGTATCACACTTTCCATAGCACTGCCATTACAAGTTAAACACTCTAACATAAACCCCTAGTCTAAATAACCCTAATCTGCCGCCCACAACATCGCTGACACAAAATAAAACTATTAACCCCCAAACCGCTGCCCCCGACATCGCTGACACTAAATAAAACTATTAACCCATAAACCACCGCCTTGACATCGCCAACACTAAATAAAACTATTAACTCTTAAACCGCCACCCCCCACGTCGCAACACACTAAATTAAGCGATTAACCCCTAAACCTAACACCCCACTAACTTTAAATTAAACTTACAATATAACTATCTTCAAATAAATAAAATCTTACCTGTGAAATAAAAAAAACTAAGATTAAACTAAAAATGAACCTAACATTCACCTAGATAACGAGTTTTGCGTTATGACTCAAATAGCATCGTTATGGGCCATAATGCCTCATTTTCCCTAACGCTGCTATTACAAGTTTCTGTAGCACCACAAAAATCAACATCTACGCTCAAATCCATAACGCTCTCCCAGACCAATAGTTGTTGATAGATCGTTACCAAAAACATTCACGAATCACTTCAAAAATATTATACAAAGTACACAAACACTCTACAATAATTTTTTTTTTAAATTCTCAAAAAAAATATAATGGATAAAAGCTACAAGATCTCGGGTGTAAGAAAAAAATACACAAAAAACAATTTTACATTGACTTACATAGACATACATGAATTTACTCTCATTTAGCAACATCTAGGTACACATTTCATCACATACATACAAAAATCGATACATACAAACAATATACAGCCCATTACGTGCACAAAACATTTTTAAAATATGAAATTATCACGATTTCTGTACTTTTTTCAGAATGTCATGACGTCACTCACTTGTTGGAAGTTTTTTTTTATGCAATTTCTAGCCTCCGTTGACTTCTATGGGGAATATGTGCTTGTGCATATTACCGGCCTCTTTCCGCAATGAAAGAGATATTTTTGAAAACTTGTAATGGCAGCGTTATAATTGTGGAGCTAATTCATTCATTCTTGTGTTGGTCCCGCAATGACAAATAGATCAAGAAATAGACTGACACTGGAGTTATGTGTTTTACTTGTGTGAACATCACTACAACATCAAATTTTTTTCGGAAATCACATTACATCAACTATAAATCATGATCAATTCTATCATCACCAAAACTAAATCTGTTTCAAGAATTAACACATATTTGAAAGGAGAGAAACAATAATTTTTAAGATTTCATTATTCAGAAACAGTAGGCAATTTTAAGCACTTGTCTCATTTACGTCTATTATAGCATTTAATTTATTCTATTCATATGCTTTGATTAAAAGCATATCTAGATAGGCTCACAAGATGATGATTGATGGCATCACATACATGCCTTTTGTCATTGCCTCACACATGTGTATTGCTCTTTTTTTAATAAATATCTTTACATACTATATATTCTTGTATTTATTTAAATATATATATATATATATATATATATATATATAAAAATATATATTCTCTATCCAAGTAAGATAATAACAAATACATATTTTTAATATTAGGACATGTAAAGAGAAGATTAGTCCTATGAATGGTTGTTAAAGTATCTATTTTACAAACACATGCCTGATATTAAATATAATACAGTTGCACTTTTTTTTTTGTTTTTAAATATCAACACAGCTCAAGCAGATAATGAGTGATAAAGTCTTTTATCTTACAAAAGTTAAGGTGGAGTAAGATACAGCCATCTAATTTTTGGTTGTGTGATTTAGAGATGTACGAATCATAAAATGTTAATGACGAGGCTATGCAGTATAAAGTCTACATAACAACTTTGGTTATGTCACTTTTAAGAAATGTGTAGGGTGAACATGTTAGATTAAAGTGACAGTGTAGCTTAATTTTTTATTCGCATTCTAATCTAATATCTATAACATTTTTTTAAAAAAGTTTACATATTCTTAAAGAAAGTGAGAAGAAATCACTTAGCGCCTACTACTAAATGGACCCTTAGCTCTGATGGGTGACCCCTAGTGGTCAGAAACGTTTAAGAAAAATCAGAAAATATCAAAGCGCCAGCGAACCGGCAGGGTTCAGAATGTGAAACCAATTTCTTCACAATTGGGTTAAAACAAAATGGTTTATTCCAAATATTAAAACATAAGTTCTTGACAATACTTGGAAGATTTAAAACAATTCGTGTCCAAACTTGGTATATATATATATATATATATATATATATATAGTGGATTTAAATATGGATCCACATAATGCTTTATGACAATATAAAGTGCCTTCTAAATAATACAACAATAAATAAAACAATTGGTCCTACAACAGTGTTTGCAGTAATTATGGATTTCTCAAGTTTGGTAACTTGGAAGCTTCCAAAATCTGAGTAATAAATAGATAAATAGATAAAAACGATCCTATAGTAGTGTTACCAACTATAGTATCCGACCGGAAAAATATAATATATATCACAAAAATAAAATTGGAGTTAAAACCGATCCTATAACAGTGCTACCTACTATGGTTATCAGACCGGTTCGCAGATTATACAGAAAAGTATATGATTCTATAACAATGTTCCCTGCTAGAATATTTGTACAGTATAAAACAGACTCATAGATATCTCTAATGCGGTTGTGTATGATAATAACTTTAACACATGAACGAGGCCAGAGTGGTTTTTCTGTGGATATTTTTTCAAATGAGTCCCTTAGGTTATATGTGGTAAGAGTTGAACCGATCAACTGTACCTTTAAAGGATCAGTGACCGTTCTCCGCTAGCGAAGAGGAAAGAGGATGTGTGCTCTATTTATGCTAATTGTGTGACAGGTTATTTGTGAAAAAACAAATTCAGCAAAAAATATAACAAAATATAAATTTCAAAATATAAATCTCGGTTGGTGCCAAAAATACAATCCAAAAGTAAAGATAGAGGATTCAATTGGTGTTGTTTTACAGGTCCCAGGTGCAAAAAATATATAAATAAAAAAGTGTATAGTTTTCAGTCGTCAAAAAATATTGTGTATCGATATTTAAAATATGTATCGATATTTCAAAGCAGAATCCAGAATTTACAATACAAAATTTGTGTCAAAATGGGTGTTCAGAATCAAAGCTTAATCCACAAATGTGCTCCGATTTATCCCTCAAATATCACTAGTGACCAACATGATTGCAACCGCCATAATGTTATCAAAATTAAAAAAAGGTGTAACTAAAATATCTTCGTTAAAAGTCAAACTTAAAGTGTTTCCAAGTTTAGGTAATGCCTCTTTCTGTAGTTTATCAGTCTATGTGAGGTATAATTGCCTGTAGTGGGGATTGGGCTTCAGCGTCAATAGACAATTTGCAGCTCCAGCGTCACCCAGGTTTTTTATTCCTTCTGCCAAAAGAAATAATAATAGTGCAGATAGTTTTTCAAACAGATATATAAATTGGAATGCTACTCACCAGTCGACGCGTTTCGGTCAAACATAGACCTTTTTCAAGACTGGTTTAATGTTAATCTCAGGGTCTTTAAATACCCCTTCCCAATAATGCCCGTATAATGATCCCGGAATAGATTTCTTAGTACTTCCGGTTTTTATGGCTTATATTGTTAATTACATTTTTACGATTATATCTGCTTGGTATTGTATTTGATCTTACCACAATTTGCATTACTGTTTAACACTATGTAAATTTAAGTCGTTCATATTGCTTTTAATGTGCTAGTCCGATATTCCCCTGATCTCATTGGTTAGCGCTTAGGTCCTTTCCGATTGGTTCAAACAGTGGAGGTGTGTACGGTGTGTTAAACCTTATTGGCTCATGATTCAGTAGTGTGAAGAAAAATATATTTAGAGTTACAGCCCGCATCTTTGTTATTATTGGCTGGTGTACTAGAATACTATATATTTGTATTCCCAATTGGATTCGTGTTATAGAGGAAAGAGATTAATAATTTGTGGCTTTCAAATTGGCTTGATTATGTGTTACTTCGATTAGTCACGCTTCCGATGCTGTTCCGATGCAGTTATTATGCAGTTATTATATGCTATTCTAGATGTTATATTCTTTTCTACCATTCTACTTAATACTGTAAAAGGAGAGCTTATGTGTCCTAGCTTATCGATCAGCTTGATGGACTGTGATATTGATGGCATCCTCAATCTGATGTTTTGTATTTTCCCTTCCTACGTGTCTGATGTTGTGTATTTTCCCTTCCTACGTATTTGGAGTGAAAGAATTCGTTATTACCTTCCTGCCAAGTGTATACAATGATGGGAGGGCGGGGGGGGGGAACATAGATTTACCGCTTTCTGGTTTGCTTATATACAATCCCGATTTTTGCTTCACATTGCACTTTGCGATTACCTCTTTCAGTAATCTTGACCTTTATTAATTCGAATACAATCCCTACTATTGTGGAAATTTAATTTCCATTGGGAACCCATTGCCATAGTAAGTTTTTTGAATTTTAATAGACTTTTTTTCTTGCAAGGTTTTTTCTATAGCCGATATGGTTGTTATTTTAAACATTACAAATTGGAAAAGTAAAAAATTAGATTAGTTAAAAATAAGATTAGTTAAAAAATAATATAAATAATAAAAAATAATAAAAATTTAAAAAATTAGAGGTTAGCAGGCTCAATTTATTTTCCGATTTTTCTGTTTTTGTTCTGGGGATCCAATTTTCTTCTATTTCGAAAGTAGAGGAGGGGATATTTAAACTTATATATATATATATATATATATCAGTCAGGGAGTCGTTTTTTTACCTTTTCTTATATGGACTAGTAGTTATTACTTTCTTTTGAACCCTAGGTATACTGCTTACAGCCTCGAGTCTAATTTTTGTTCTATTTGGTATCTATAAGACAGTAGTTTGTGAGGCTCTTATATGAACCCTAGGCTTTGTAGTTTGTAAGGCTCTTATATGAACCCTGACTTGGATTTCAAATTTATGTCATTAATTGCTTGGGGCTCGCGTTCCTAAAAATATTTAATCCTTTGAATCCCAGTTTTGGGGATATTCTTTGATCTTTGGATCACATATACTTCATATACTAAGTCTATTCTTCTTGCTCCACATTCCTTCATAAATTGCCAATGTTACTTTATCACACCGGGGCCTTAGTGAGAGTGTTTTCTAATTCCTTTGGGAAGACTGGATAATTATATTAGATCTGCTTGATAAATTGAGGTGATCATGAAATAGTAGAGATATTTCCAAGGGGTCTTCTATTTCTACGAGGAGACTCTTCTAGTATAAACATAGGTTTAATTTCATACATGATATAGATTATAAGTTTTTAAACTCCTTAATTGCAGTCTCAGAGATGGAGAGATTTCTGTGGTGAGAGATGCTTTATGGTTGTGGTCTCAGAAGTAAAGACATTTACATAGAATGAGATAAGGAATGTAATCTTCTATATTTTCTGGTTAGAAATAGAGTTGTAATTTTGTCCTTTGTGAGAGATTTTCATAGTTTAAAGGGGAGATTGCTGCTGTTCCAATTTAGGTCACCATAATTGATCATAAGGAGATCGTTGGACTTTACTGGGGTCTATCCTTAATAGATCTTGCCCAAACTTCTTAATTGGGATTTTTATATGTTAGGATGTTTTGTCTTGTTAGAAAAAACAGGATTACCTTTATTTTTCTAATCGATGGAATATGGCTAATTTGCCATTCTCCTAACATGGAAAGGGCTATTCTTCTTTTTGTGGATATTTTCAAATCATTACATATTTTCAGTCAGGAAGGGGTTGCCATCAAGTTCTTCTCTTATTTCACTGAGTATGTGGGTGTCTTTGAGAGGGAGGTGACATTCAATTTCAGTTCTTTCAAGAGATGTATGTCTTTTCTTATTTCACTGAGTGAATGGGTGTGTTTAGAGAGGGAGGTGGCATTCATTTTCAGTTCTTTCAAGAGATATATGTCTTCAGTCTTCAGTTGTTATTCAGGAGGTGAGACAAGTCTTCCTTATTATTCAGCCCCCTTGGATGTAGGCAATCGAGGGAGAATATCCATTTGGATTCTTCAATCAGTAATTGCTTTTCATGGTTGCCACCTCTCCAATTTCTTGGCACTTTCCTTATCCCTATATATTTTAATGCTTTAATATCCCCACAGTGTTTCTCGGAGAAATGTCTATATAGGGCCGTCTCTTTATTGATCTTCTCGATGCATAGAAGGTGTTCCCGTATTCTATCCCTCAAAGGCCTAGACGTCTGTCCCACGTACTTAAGGCCACATGGGCATTGTAGTATGTACACAACATTCTTGTCCTGACACCGAATAAGGTCTTTTATCTTAAAGTTTTCAGAGCTATTATTGGATTGGAATTCGGCGGTTTTTATACCATTTTTGCATGCCTTGCATGTATGGCAGGGGAAAAAACCCCTTACTGTTTTTCCAAATGTGTCTTTTACTTCAGATGGTTTTTTCTTTTGTATACTTGGAGCGAGTTTACTTTTTAGGTTCTTAGTTCTTCTATACACGAATTTTGGTCTTCGTGGTAGTTTTTCTCCAAGGATCTCGTCATCCATAAGTATGTTCCAATGTCTGCGAAAGATGTCTTCAATAATTTTACTGTTTTCGCTGTATTCAGTAATTAGTGGCACATTTAGGATTTGGTTGTCGCCTATTTTGTCGACCTTGTTTTTATACTTAGTCAACTCCTTCCTCTCAATATCTCTGATTTCTTCTATCTTTTGATCCAGAAGTTCTTCCTTATACCCTCTCTCCAGGAATTTGGTTTTTATAGTTTGTGCTTGTTCCTCCCATTTTTGGGGGTCCGAGCAGTTCTTCTTCATCCTCAGGAATTGTCCTTTCGGAATATTGTTTTTCCAATTCCTATGGTGACAACTAGTCTGGTGGACGTAGTTGTTACTGTCCACCTTTTTGAAGTATGTTGATGTTTCAATGGCACCTTCCTTCACCTCTATATTCAGATCTAGGTATGTCAGTGATGTTCGGCTCCACTCATATGTAAAGTGGAGGTTCGCTTCATTTTGATTCATAACACTGATGGTTTACTCCAAGTCTTCTTGAGACCCCTTCCAGATCAGTATGATGTCATCTATGTAACGGCGATAGAGAACCAGGTCCGCGCTCGCTGGGCATGATTCCCAGAAGATTTCCTCCCACTTCGCCATATATAAATTGGCGTAGCTGGGCGCGAACCTGGTCCCCATCGCCGTCCCACATATCTGTCGGTAGAACTTGCCATCATTGCAAAAAAAGTTATGGTGTAAGATGTAATAGATGCTGTCCAATATGAAATCACATTGTCTTGATGGTATTTCCTCATCTCTCTCTAGATAGAATTTCACCACTTTCAGCCCTTCTTCATGGGGTATACTCGTGTATAGAGCCGTCACATCGCATGTGACCAGAATGAAGTCCTCTTCCCATTCGATATCTTCAAGAAGATTTATTATTTCTGTGGAATCCCTCAAGTAGGATGGACGTTCTTTCACATATTTTTGTAAGTGGTTGTCTACATACTCAGACAGGTTGCTGCTTAAGGACCCTATCCCCGATATGATAGGTCTCCCGGGGGGGTTTTCAAGATCTTTATGTATTTTCGGAAGATGATATATTATTGGAGTCCTTGGGAATTGTACATTGATATAGTTGTACTCTCTATCATTCAGACTGTTGTCTTCTCTTGCTTCTTTAAGGAGATCCGCCAGTTTCTTTTTGTATATACCGGTGGGATTCTCTTTTAGTTTTTGATATGTGTTCTCATCTCCCAGGATTCTCTCCGTCTCGTTATTATACTTTGTTCTGTCCATCACCACAATTCCACCGCCCTTATCCGCGGGCTTGATGGTGAGATTTTGGTTCTGTTCCAATTGTTTTATTATTTTGAATTGCTTCCCAGATAGATTTTTCTTTCTCAGATTTAACTTTTTTGGATCGAGATCTCGTATTTCTCAGCAGACCACTGTCTCAAACGTTTCTAGTGTTGTCCCCTTGTGGCTTATGGGGTAGAAGGTCGATTTCGGCTTTAAATTGGTGTGTTTATAACCGTCATCTTGCGACATCGAGTTATATTCCTTATAACCAGTACATGTCCTCTCAAGAGGAGATTTCAGAAAGAATCTTTTCAGAGTCATCTTTCTGATGAACTCTTTAGTGTTCACAAAGGTAGTGAACTTATCTAGACTTCTAGAGGGTGCAAATGACAACCCTAGTTTCAGAATGGATTTCTCCTCCTTATTCAATTGATAAGAACTTAGATTGAATATCCCCTCATTATTCGTTTCATCTTCTACTTCATCGTGTGTTTCATTTTTGTTCTTTTTTATTTTGATGCCTCCCCTTTTTCCTCTATGGGTTTTGTTTTTGCCCTGGATATGGGTTGGTTCCCTTTTCCTTCTTTGTGATTTAGATGATTCATCTCTAAAAAAGATGAAGAAGAGTGAGGTATTTTTAGATTTAGCAATGCTAGAGTATCCGTTCCAATCTCCATCCTAGTTTGTCCTTCAGGTCTTTCATCCCTCTTTGTTTGATTTTGTCTCCTATTCCCAGATTCCTCCCTTGATCTCTTTTGTTCCTCTTTATGTCCTGGTGTACCATACACGTCTCTTTTTTCATAGTTGTAATTTCGGTCGGATACTCCTCTCCTTTCATCATTCCGTCTTTGTTGGAAATATCCCCTTTCTTGGTAGTTCTGTCTGTCTTGGATTTTTCGGTTCGTCCAATCTCTCTCGGAGTTATTCCAATTGTTCCAATTGCTATGAGTGTTTCTTCTTGTATGTTCGAAATTCCGTTCTATTTCTCTTCTATATTCATAATTCCATTCTCTTTCTCTATCTCCATAGGGGTTCATTTGATATCCCCTTCTTTCTTTCCTTTCCTCAAGATGGTAGTTGTTCCTTCTTGAGTGGTTATATGGCTCTTCATAATGGTAATCTCTCCTCCTTGGGCTATTGTACGGCCCTTCATACATCCTTCTATTATATCTATTGTCAGTATGGTAACCTCCAAAGTTTCTATGTCCATGATCATACTGTCGGCTCCTATATTCACGTCTTTGGTCACTGTGACTAAATCTTTGTTCTTTAATTGTTTTGTCTTTATAGTTGTCTATCATATTGTACCTAAGATTGGGGGTATGTTGTTGTATCTCAGAGTATTTCAAATTGGATTTCTCTTTAGGCGTTCTTTTATATGTGACAGCTGTCCATACCTTAGATTCATTATCGTCATCACCATTAGGTGCATTTTCCTCATTCTCTTCAGTTTGCAAATTTTCCTCATCCCTTTTCTTTTCTATTTCCCTCATCAGTTTTTTAGTTTTCTTTTTGATAATATCCTTCCTTATTTTACTCACTTTCTTAACTAGAGACTCTTTCTTTTCTGTTATCTCCTCGCCTTCTGGCCCCGAATTTTCTAAATTTAAAATGATTAATTCATTATCTTTAATTTCTGAGTCTATCCTCATGACTTATGTTTCCCTATATTCTATAATCAGTTGTATTAGTTTTTTTGAAGTCTCTATCAATACTTCTTTCCACTTTTCTGTTATAGTGTCTGAAAGTGGGAATGCGCAATCTTTGTATATTAACAGACCCTTTGGGACAATCCCCAATTCTAAACATTTTTTGAGGAATGATATTTCCCCTTTGTATTTTACTTCAGAAACAAGTAGTTTTTCCAGTTCCCTGAAGATTAACTGTATATCTAAAGTTTCTTCCTCTTCCTCAATTTGTTGATTCTCCCTTTCTATATCATCAATAGTAATATTAATAGGTTGTCTCAAACTTTGAAAAGACTCCATATTTATTCTTATATATCAAATTCTCAGTAGTGGCTGCTCAGTGGGCCTAGGATACAACTAGTACAGTGAGAAGAAATCACTTAGCGCCTACTACTAAATGGACCCTTAGCTCTGATGGGTGACCCCTAGTGGTCAGAAACGTTTAAGAAAAATCAGAAAATATCAAAGCGCGAGCGAACCGGCAGGGTTCAGAATGTGAAACCAATTTCTTCACAATTGGGTTAAAACAAAATGGTTTATTCCAAATATTAAAACATAAGTTCTTGACAATACTTGGAAGATTTAAAACAATTCGTGTCCAAACTTGGTATATATATATATATATATATATAGTGGATTTAAATATGGATCCACATAATGCTTTATGACAATATAAAGTGCCTTCTAAATAATACAACAATAAATAAAACAATTGGTCCTACAACAGTGTTTGCAGTAATTATGGATTTCTCAAGTTTGGTAACTTGGAAGCTTCCAAAATCTGAGCAATAAATAGATAAATAGATAAAAACGATCCTATAGTAGTGTTACCAACTATAGTATCCGACCGGAAAAATATAATATATATCACAAAAATAAAATTGGAGTTAAAACCGATCCTATAACAGTGCTACCTACTATGGTTATCAGACCGGTTCGCAGATTATGCAGAAAAGTATATGATTCTATAACAATGTTCCCTGCTAGAATATTTGTACAGTATAAAACAGACTCATAGATATCTCTAATGCGGTTGTGTATGATAATAACTTTAACACATGAACGAGGCCAGAGTGGTTTTTCTGTGGATATTTTTTCAAATGAGTCCCTTAGGTTATATGTGGCAAGAGTTGAACCGATCAACTGTACCTTTAAAGGATCAGTGACCGTTCTCCGCTAGCGAAGAGGAAAGAGGATGTGTGCTCTATTTATGCTAATTGTGTGACAGGTTATTCGTGAAAAAACAAATTCAGCAAAAAATATAACAAAATATAAATTTCAAAATATAAATCTCGGTTGGTGCCAAAAATACAATCCAAAAGTAAAGATAGAGGATTCAATTGGTGTTGTTTTACAGGTCCCAGGTGCAAAAAATATATAAATAAAAAAGTGTATAGTTTTCAGTCGTCAAAAAATATTGTGTATCGATATTTAAAATATGTATCGATATTTCAAAGCAGAATCCAGAATTTACAATACAAAATTTGTGTCAAAATGGGTGTTCAGAATCAAAGCTTAATCCACAAACGTGCTCCGATTTATCCCTCAAATATCACTAGTGACCAACATGATTGCAACTGCCATAATGTTATCAAAATTAAAAAAAGGTGTAACTAAAATATCTTCGTTAAAAGTCAAAGTTAAAGTGTTTCCAAGTTTATTTAATTCCTCTTTCTGTAGTTTATCAGTCTATGTGAGGTATAATTGCCTGTAGTGGGGATTGGGCTTCAGCGTCAATAGACAATTTGCAGCTCCAGCGTCACCCAGGTTTTTTATTCCTTCTGCCAAAAGAAATAATAATAGTGCAGATAGTTTTTCAAACAGATATATAAATTGGAATGCTACTCACCAGTCGACGCATTTCGGTCAAACATAGACCTTTTTCAAGACTGGTTTAATGATAATCTCAGGGACATATATCTCTTGAAAGAACTGAAAATGAATGCCACCTCCCTCTCTAAACACACCCATTCACTCAGTGAAATAAGAAAAGACATACATCTCTTGAAAGAACTGAAATTGAATGTCACCTCCCTCTCCAAAGACACCCACATACTCAGTGAAATAAGAGAAGAACTTGATGGCAACCCCTTCCTGACTGAAAATATGTAATGATTTGAAAATATCCACAAAAAGAAGAATAGCCCTTTCCATGTTAGGAGAATGGCAAATTAGCCATATTCCATCGATTAGAAAAATAAAGGTAATCCTGTTTTTTCTAACAAGACGAAACATCCTAAGATATAAAAATCCCAATTAAGAAGTTTGGGCAAGATCTATTAAGGATAGACCCCAGTAAAGTCCAACGATCTCTTTATGACCAATTATGGTGACCTAAATTGGAACAGCAGCAATCTCCCCTTTAAACTATGAAAATCTCTCACAAAGGACAAAATTACAACTCTATTTCTAACCAGAAAATATAGAAGATTACATTCCTTATCTCATTCTATGTAAATGTCTTTACTTCTGAGACCACAACCATAAAGCATCTCTCACCACAGAAATCTCTCCATCTCTGAGACTGCAATTAAGGAGTTTAAAAACTTATAATCTATATCATGTATGAAATTAAACCTATGTTTATACTAGAAGAGTCTCCTCGTAGAAATAGAAGACCCCTTGGAAATATCTCTACTATTTCATGATCACCTCAATTTATCAAGCAGATCTAATATAATTATCCAGTCTTCCCAAAGGAATTAGAAAACACTCTCACTAAGGCCCCGGTGTGATAAAGTAACATTGGCAATTTATGAAGGAATGTGGAGCAAGAAGAATAGACTTAGTATATGAAGTATATGTGATCCAAAGATCAAAGAATATCCCCAAAACTGGGATTCAAAGGATTAAATATTTTTAGGAACGCGAGCCCCAAGCAATTAATGACATAAATTTGAAATCCAAGTCAGGGTTCATATAAGAGCCTTACAAACTACAAAGCCTAGGGTTCATATAAGAGCCTCACAAACTACTGTCTTATAGATACCAAATAGAACAAAAATTAGACTCGAGGCTGTAAGCAGTATACCTAGGGTTCAAAAGAAAGTAATAACTACTAGTCCATATAAGAAAAGGTAAAAAAACGACTCCCTGACTGATATATATATATATATATATAAGTTTAAATATCCCCTCCTCTACTTTCGAAATAGAAGAAAATTGGATCCCCAGAACAAAAACAGAAAAATCGGAAAATAAATTGAGCCTGCTAACCTCTAATTTTTTAAATTTTTATTATTTTTTATTATTTATATTATTTTTTAACTAATCTTATTTTTAACTAATCTAATTTTTTACTTTTCCAATTTGTAATGTTTAAAATAACAACCATATCGGCTATAGAAAAAACCTCGCAAGAAAAAAAGTCTATTAAAATTCAAAAAACTTACTATGGCAATGGGTTCCCAATGGAAATTAAATTTCCACAATAGTAGGGATTGTATTCGAATTAATAAAGGTCAAGATTACTGAAAGAGGTAATCGCAAAGTGCAATGTGAAGCAAAAATCGGGATTGTATATAAGCAAACCAGAAATCGGTAAATCTATGTTCCCCCCCTGCCCTCCCATCATTGTATACACTTGGCAGGAAGGTAATAACGAATTCTATCACTCCAAATACGTAGGAAGGGAAAATACACAACATCAGACACGTAGGAAGGGAAAATACAAAACATCAGATTGAGGATGCCATCAATATCACAGTCCATCAAGCTGATCGATAAGCTAGGACACATAAGCTCTCCTTTTACAGTATTAAGTAGAATGGTAGAAAAGAATATAACATCTAGAATAGCATATAATAACTGCATAATAACTGCATCGGAACAGCATCGGAAGCGTGACTAATCGAAGTAACACATAATCAAGCCAATTTGAAAGCCACAAATTATTGATCTCTTTCCTCTATAACACGAATCCAATTGGGAATACAAATATATAGTATTCTAGTACACCAGCCAACAATAACAAAGATGCGGGCTGTAACTCTAAATATATTTTTCTTCACACTACTGAATCATGAGCCAATAAGGTTTAACACACCGTACACACCTCCACTGTTTGAACCAATCGGAAAGGACCTAAGCGCTAACCAATGAGATCAGGGGAATATCGGACTAGCACATTAAAAGCAATATGAACGACTTAAGTTTACATAGTGTTAAACAGTAATACAAATTGTGGTAAGATCAAATACAATACCAAGCAGATATAATCGTAAAAATGTAATTAACAATATAAGCCATAAAAACCGGAAGTACTAAGAAATCTATTCCGGGATCATTATACGGGCATTATTGGGAAGGGGTATTTAAAGACCCTGAGATTAACATTAAACCAGTCTTGAAAAAGGTCCATGTTTGACCGAAACGCGTCGACTGGTGAGTAGCATTCCAATTTATATATCTGTTTGAAAAACTATCTGCACTATTATTATTTCTTTTGGCAGAAGGAATAAAAAACCTGGGTGACGCTGGAGCTGCAAATTGTCTATTGACGCTGAAGCCCAATCCCCACTACAGGCAATTATACCTCACATAGACTGATAAACTACAGAAAGAGGAATTACCTAAACTTGGAAACACTTTAACTTTGACTTTTAACGAAGATATTTTAGTTACACCTTTTTTTAATTTTGATAACATTATGGCGGTTGCAATCATGTTGGTCACTAGTGATATTTGAGGGATAAATCGGAGCACGTTTGTGGATTAAGCTTTGATTCTGAACACCCATTTTGACACAAATTTTGTATTGTAAATTCTGGATTCTGCTTTTAAATATTGATACATATTTTAAATATCGATACACAATATTTTTTGACGACTGAAAACTATACACTTTTTTATTTATATATTTTTTGCACCTGGGACCTGTAAAACAACACCAATTGAATCCTCTATCTTTACTTTTGGATTGTATTTTTGGCACCAACCGAGATTTATATTTTGAAATTTATATTTTGTTATATTTTTTGCTGAATTTGTTTTTTCACGAATAACCTGTCACACAATTAGCATAAATAGAGCACACATCCTCTTTCCTCTTCGCTAGCGGAGAACGGTCACTGATCCTTTAAAGGTACAGTTGATCGGTTCAACTCTTGCCACATATAACCTAAGGGACTCATTTGAAAAAATATCCACAGAAAAACCACTCTGGCCTCGTTCATGTGTTAAAGTTATTATCATACACAACCGCATTAGAGATATCTATGAGTCTGTTTTATACTGTACAAATATTCTAGCAGGGAACATTGTTATAGAATCATATACTTTTCTGCATAATCTGCGAACCGGTCTGATAACCATAGTAGGTAGCACTGTTATAGGATCGGTTTTAACTCCAATTTTATTTTTGTGATATATATTATATTTTTCCGGTCGGATACTATAGTTGGTAACACTACTATAGGATCGTTTTTATCTATTTATCTATTTATTACTCAGATTTTGGAAGCTTCCAAGTTACCAAACTTGAGAAATCCATAATTACTGCAAACACTGTTGTAGGACCAATTGTTTTATTTATTATTGTATTATTTAGAAGGCACTTTATATTGTCATAAAGCATTATGTGGATCCATATTTAAATCCACTATATATATATATATATATATATATATATATATATACCAAGTTTGGACACGAATTGTTTTAAATCTTCCAAGTATTGTCAAGAACTTATGTTTTAATATTTGGAATAAACCATTTTGTTTTAACCCAATTGTGAAGAAATTGGTTTCACATTCTGAACCCTGCCGGTTCGCTGGCGCTTTGATATTTTCTGATATTCTTAAAGAAATATAGCTTAGTTATTATGGTATCATTATTTGCAAGGTAACCTAGGAAGATTAAATGATCTTTAAAGAAAACATGATAGCTAAGTTTATTTTCACATTTAGACAGAGCTAGTTATTGTATGTCATATTTATGACTTTTCACTCTAGTGGAGTCATTTGAAGGGACAGTTAACTCATAGATATTTTAAAATATAATTTCTCACAATTATCCTCTTTACCTGCTGGAGTGTATAAAATTGTTTTCAAGTATTTTCGTTACCCTTAAATTTGAATTTAAAATAGTTTATTTCTCCTATGGTATCTCCACCTATTCATAATGTTTTTGTCCTTAAGGCAAAGCTGTGTAAACACAGCCATTATAAGATATTACACTCCCAGTGGGGCATACAATATATAAGGTAATACAATGTAAATTTTATTTGGTGTATTAGTTTGCATATATAAGAAATATGTATATGTAAACAATGTTTTAAAGTTAGGAGATCAGATTATATCTACATACATCTAGGAATATGAATCATCCTATAGCCATTAACACTCAGATAAACACATTAATTCCAACAGAGCAAATAAAGACACATAGCCATAAAATTTAATTATGGGTTTACTTTATTAAGAAATTCTTATTCAAATTAATATGGCTTTGGTGATACTCAATGTTTCAAAGAGACAGTTTAAGATGTGCAAATTAACAGAATCATTGTGAATGAAGTCTCTTGTGTCATGAGATCTTTAATTGAGTTTGGCACTAAGATGGTTAATGTAGATATATCTGTGGCTATACACACTACACCATAATTGATATGGATAAAGACATGAAGTTACTTATGATCTGTAACCCATTGCATATATTGCAGTTATTATAGAGTACTAAGATATGAAGCTATTATGGTCGGAATGAGAAATAAGCATGTATGTTACAATAATATTTCTTTAATCACACAATGTGGAGTTCTTAAATAATATGGTATTTAGGAGTATTTACTTGATATTGGTTTTCTTGCTCCTTATGGTATAATCCTATTGGCAATGTGTGGTGTCTCAATATAAACCCCAATAACTGTGTATGACAGACACAAAATATACCCTGATGATTTTTTCCCTGTAACCATATATCTAGCTATCTATATATCTTTCTTTTGAAATTAAGATGGGGTTAACCGCCGCTTATAATAATTGTGTGATACACCTACAAACTAGTAGCACAAATATTGGTGGTGGTATTATGACATGTAACATACAAATCGTTCACCGGACGATATCAGAAACATATGTAACCAAGTATAAACAACACAGGACTTATTTCCCTCTGATCGAATCCTCCTGAGTGTTCACGCTCACTATTGTTGACATTAGCGTGATAGATCACGCCTACCGGTACATGTCATTGCAAAGTCATGTGACGTCCGACTAACCAATAGGACAGATTATAGGTGATTGGCCAGTACTTAGGGGTGTGTACGAATACTCACCCACGATTGGCTCCAAGTGATATTTAAGCTCTTAGTATGAGGCAGGACGGGTTAGCCTTTGAGAAAGCCACGGACGTGGCGAAATGCGCATCAGGCGCTCTGTTAAATGCTGAGTGTTAATTTGTCAGCGTGTTTAATACCGTAACTGTGATATTAGATATGGACACATAGTTACTTTGTTGGTAATTGTCTTTGGCTGCTGAATTGTGAACAGGCTCACTACAGCACAATTATAGGAGTGTTAGTGCAACTTATTTGAGCTAATTCAATTGTGTGGGATTCTGACAAGTGATAGCACCGCTCCAGTATTGCACCAGTCAGTTAATTTTGTGTGAGGTCAATCCTCTTTTTAGACTAGCAACCGTGCAATCCGTGAGCATTTTGTGGTGCTTCCTTGCCAGACCTACCCACTTAACACACTGTTAATAGTTAATAACGGGTATCTCAGCATTTATCATTTATTTTAAATGTTTTTATATACACCTGATTGTGTGAATGTTTGTCACAATATATTTTAATTTTAACAAATATTAAAAGTTATGTTTTATATTACCCTATCCTGCAAACTCATCATATAAAACCATTCATTACTAGTACCATTTGAGTGCTCTGTTATATCCATTTTTTTCTACATAATATTTCTATATTTATCCAGGATATTGAGCACCCCCCACCCTATCAATTAGTATAAAAAGGGAAAACTTATTTCCTCCTGTTTATTAGGAATAATTATGTTGGGGACCGAATATGTATTATATTTCTAAAGTATCTCACTACGTTAATTTCTAAAACTGTTTATGTCTATCCGCTGTTTAAGACAGCACTCTGAGATTCAACTAAGTTGAAATAAGCTCTTACCCAGAGAGGTAATTGAGTAGCCAAATCACCTACACAGACATATATAAAAATGTCACATAGTCTGTCACAAGACTTTAAAAATAGACAGGACCAGAGACTGAGGGATATAGATAAAACCTTTGCACTAGCCTGTGACACAGAAACTACTCTTGATACTATAATAGACAATTGGGAAGATGGTCTGAAATCTCTGAATTATTTAATTAGAAAACACACGCGCTCTTTCTTGAATAAGAGCGCGTATGATAAATACCTGGCCAAACATATCATCCCTAGAGGTCTTAGAGTACGCCTATTTCCTACCTTCTCTTTCCATATTGATACCTATAAAGACAGATGGGAGCAGGCACTAATTAACTGTTCCGAAATACTGGTTGCAATCTTATCAGACTATGAAACAGAAGTCATGTCTGAGTTAGATAAGGAAATTACTGAATACAATATAAAGTTAGAAAAATTTGAAACACTTGATAAGTTTAAACAATCATACAAAGAGATTAGAGAGGAACTAGATAAAAGGGAGAAAGAGATAATACAGACTAAGAATGAAGAGAGACATGAAAGACTTTGAAAAGGGAAAGATATTTACATGGGATGATAAACAACCCAGACGAAGACCACCTAATAGCCTACCACCACCTAAAACTACACATCAGTCAGACTGTGAGTCCTCGGCGGTAGAGGACAGTGACTCAGAGAGCAATATCAATAGACCAAGCACAAGTAGTTTTTTAGGGAGGGATACAACCCACCTAGACAAAGATACGAGAGACCAACAAGAAGGGGGAAAAGAAAACAGAACCCTACGAGATCGAGCGAGGTGGGGGTACAGATCCGACAGTGGGTACAGGAGAAGGGAGGACTGGGGGAAGCGCCCGAGATGGTAAATGAGGATAGTGACAAATTGCAAGTTATAAACCTTACACAAAAAGTAATTACAGAAACACAAAATCATGTTCTATCCCGAGGCCTATCATTCTCACCCTCCCCTCCTTTGAATAAATTTGATTTAATAAAGGACTTACACCTTTACTGCAGAAAATTGATATTAAAGAAAATGTATAGTACCCATGAGGACAGTACAACTACTGATCTCCAAACGTTAGATACTTTGATTGAACTATTAAACGAAAGCGAAGAACCGGTAATAGGTACAAATGAAAAGTTTCTTGATAAACAGATCAGACTCAAATCCAATTATATGCCACCGACCTCTAAGGTACCACAAATTGAGGTCTTTTTGAGAATGGTCATGCATGACTTCCTCGAATTACCTGATATAAAAGTAAGAAATATTACAAAGAAAGAGGAGGAAGCATTAAAAGAAATCAGTTCGTGGGATGATGTGATCATCAAACCATCGGACAAGGGAGGGAATATTGTGATCTGGGAGAAGGATAAATATATTGTTGAAGCAAATAGACAATTGAAAGATCGCAAATGCTATAAACATTTATTTTCAAATCCTACATCTCAATTTCTGACTGACTATCTCAAACTGATCAATGAGGCCAAGGCAGACAATTTAATCAGCCCGAAGGAATGGTCGTTCTTACAGGTTAAGAACCCAAGGATTGCCACCATTTACTTTTTGCCCAAAATTCACAAGAACAAAGATACACCGCCGGGGAGACCTATTGTCTCCAGCATAAATAGTTTATGTGAACAAGGTAGTACATTTTTGGATCTATACTTGAGAGAGATAGTATGGGCTCTGCCATCCTACACCCGGGACACTATGGATGTTCTAAGCAAAGTGAATGATTTAATACTTGACAAAGATTCCTTTTTGGTCACCTGCGACGTAGAATCGCTCTATACTTCAATTAAACATGAATATGGAATAAGAGCTGTTGAATTCTTCCTAAGCATGCAATCTACTGACAGATCTGAGAGAAATAAGTTTGTGATCAGATTATTGCAATTTGTACTGACACATAACTACTTTGTTTTTAATGACAATTTCTACTTACAAATTCAGGGTACCGCCATGGGGTCATCATGCGCCCCTACATATGCTAATATCTACCTAGGGTGGTGGGAGAGAGAATTTGTCTTTAATGAGAATATGTTAAAATACACTGAACATATTAACATGTGGTGTCGGTACATAGACGATCTCTTCATAATATGGACAGGCAGTGAAGAGATATTTAAAGAATTCATTGCGATTCTGAATCATAATGATATCAACCAGAAACTGACATACTGTATGAATAGAAACAAAGTGGAATTTTTGGATATTACTATCTACAGGGATGAGAACGATTATATTAAAACTGACCTGTTTAGGAAGGAAACTGCAACCAACTCAATACTACAGTACGATAGTTGCCATACGAGAGGAACGAAGAATGCAATCCCCACAGGGGAATTCCTCAGGATAAAGAGAAACTGTACGGACTTTAAAGTGTTTAATGAGAGAGCCAGAGAATTAAAGATACGGCTCAAAAACAGAGGATACAGTCGCAGGATAATACGTAAAGCTTATCAGAGAGCAAAGAGGACACCCAGGGAATCATTATTAATCCCTAAAAAGAAAGTACAAATTGCTGAAAAAGAAGTCAGATTTGTGACTACATATAATAATAACCATAATAAAATCACTAATATTTTGAATAAACACAGTGGAATTTTCAAATCTGACAAAGATTTATCACCATTTGTGGGTGAAAGAATAAAGACAAGTTGGAGAAGAGCTCCGACGATAGGTAATATATTGGTTAAGAGCCATTTTACCAAGAGAAGAACTAACAAATACATATGTGGAACATATGCATGCGGTACATGCAGTTTTTGTCAATATATCTCAAATGAGAGAGAATATGTGACTCGAACAGGAAGTAAGAAAAGGATGCTAGGCTTTGCCAATTGTAAAACCAAAAATGTGGTATATTGTCTACTATGTAAATGTGGCAAAAGGTACATCGGGATAACCACACGAGAGCTACGTACGCGACTGGGTGAACATATAAGTAGTATAAAGAACTGTCTGAAAGACCAAGAGAAAGGCAAGAATCTCACCCCTGTTGCCAAGCATTATCTAAAAAATCATGGCACCAAACCCGAACTTAAAGCATCAGTACTACAAGTAATAAAACCAGGGATTAGAGCAGGAAATGTGGAAAGCATGCTACTCCAAGCTGAGTGCCGCTGGATATTCTGGTTAGACACCCTGGCACCATTAGGTCTCAATGAACAAGATGGATATAACTCCTTCTTGTGAATTTGATAATCGAAATACTGGTTTGGGTACTATTATGACCAATAATAAGGGTCAGTCAGTTGATATTTGTTAAAATTTAACAACATATGTTACAATCAACTGCTATCCGCTTGATAATTTATCTAATATTAGGAATATGAATCATCCTATAGCCATTAACACTCAGATATACACATTAATTCCAACAGAGCAAATAAAGACACATAGCCATAAAATTTAATTATGGGTTTACTTTATTAATAGATGATAGAGCATGAAATAAGATTCAAAGAAATTCTTATTCAAATTAATATGGCTTTGGTGATACTCAATGTTTCAAAGAGACAGTTTAAGATGTGCAAATTAACAGAATCATTGTGAATGAAGTCTCTTGTGTCATGAGATCTTTAATTGAGTTTGGCACTAAGATGGTTAATGTAGATATATCTGTGGCTATACACACTACACCATAATTGATATGGATAAAGACATGAAGTTACTTATGATCTGTAACCCATTGCATATATTGCAGTTATTATAGAGTACTAAGATATGAAGCTATTATGGTCGGAATGAGAAATAAGCATGTATGTTACAATAATATTTCTTTAATCACACAATGTGGAGTTCTTAAATAATATGGTATTTAGGAGTATTTACTTGATATTGGTTTTCTTGCTCCTTATGGTATAATCCTATTGGCAATGTGTGGTGTCTCAATATAAACCCCAATAACTGTGTATGACAGACACGAAATATACCCTGATGATTTTTTCCCTGTAACCATATATCTAGCTATCTATATATCTTTCTTTTGAAATTAAGATGGGGTTAACCGCCGCTTATAATAATTGTGTGATACACCTAAAAACTAGTAGCACAAATATTGGTGGTGGTATTATGACATGTAACATACAAATCGTTCACCGGACGATATCAGAAACATATGTAACCAAGTATAAACAACACAGGACTTATTTCCCTCTGATCGAATCCTCCTGAGTGTTCACGCTCACTATTGTTGACATTAGCGTGATAGATCACGCCTACCGGTACATGTCATTGCAAAGTCATGTGACGTCCGACTAACCAATAGGACAGATTATAGGTGATTGGCCAGTACTTAGGGGTGTGTACAAATACTCACCCGCGATTGGCTCCAAGTGATATTTAAGCTCTTAGTATGAGGCAGGACGGGTTAGCCTTTGAGAAAGCCACGGACGTGGCGAAATGCGCATCAGGCGCTCTGTTAAATGCTGAGTGTTAATTTGTCAGCGTGTTTAATACCGTAACTGTGATATTAGATATGGACACATAGTTACTTTGTTGGTAATTGTTTTTGGCTGCTGAATTGTGAACAGGCTCACTACAGCACAATTATAGGAGTGTTAGTGCAACTTATTTGAGCTAATTCAATTGTGTGGGATTCTGACAAGTGATAGCACCGCTCCAGTATTGCACCAGTCAGTTAATTTTGTGTGAGGTCAATCCTCTTTTTAGACTAGTTTCCGTGCAATCCGTGAGCATTTTGTGGTGCTTCCTTGCCAGACCTACCCACTTAACACACTGTTAATAGTTAATACCGGGTATCTCAGCATTTATCATTTATTTTAAATGTTTTTATATACACCTGATTGTGTGAATGTTTGTCACAATATATTTTAATTTTAACAAATAATAAAAGTTATGTTTTATATTACCCTATCCTGCAAACTCATCATATAAAACCATTCATTACTAGTACCATTTGAGTGCTCTGTTATATCCATTTTTTTCTACATAATATTTCTATATCTACAAGCTAAAAACATTTTATTTTGTTGTGGCTTCAAAATAATAATTCATATACAAACAGGAACAATTTAATTTCATACATTATATACTCTGCTGCTGATTAAAGGAATTGTAAACAGAGTAAGTGAACCAAATATTATAGTAGACTGTCCATTTAAGAGTCTGCACTGAACCATTAAAAAGCTCCATCAAAGGAGGGAGATAAGTGGACAGTTTACATACAAGGTCCTCACACAGGTCAAATGTAAAATGTATATTCATATAACAGGATCGAGTATGACAAAATGTGTAATGGGTATTAAAGTAAATATATATTTTTGGTTTACTGTCCTTTTAAATGTATATAACCTTTCATGGGGTATACACTCATCTATTTAAATATATTATCATATTTAGACATGACTGCATATTTATTGTTAAAAAATAACATTGCATATTTACTATTAGAATAGTGGGTATTATGTCAACTATTTATTTTTAGTTATAAGCTTGTGATGGCTATTTCATTTGCAGTGAAAGGGAAATGCAACCCAAAGTTAATCTTCCATGATTCCGACAGAGCAGATTTGAATCTAAAATAAAATTTGACTTTGTTAATCACATATGGTTCATTCTCATGTTATCCTAAGTTTGCAAAAACAATATGCATAGGCTTATAATCAGCAAAGCATTATTGGGAGATATCTGCTTATTTGTGGGTGGGCAACAATGCATAGTTGCAATGCTTAGCCAGATGTTTTTAGATACATCACACAATTGCATATCTGCCCCTTAACAATAAAGACACAATTAAAAAGAAAATTATATGTGAGCATTTCAGACAAATACATGCTCTATTTGATTTTTATAAATAAGGAACAGAAACATTGAATTTCCATTAAAAAAGTCACTTTATTTTCTCAAAGTAACGTCCATTATAAATACGAAGAACGCATTTCACCATTTTTGAAAAATAGCGTGGTAAACGTATCTTTCAACACGAGATTTGCATTTATGAAAAGTCAAATATAATTTCACGCACTAGCACAAAATCGATGTGCATTTTTGGGATTGTAAATATATTTAATAGAGCACTGTCAACACTTCACAATGAGTCACAATATTTATTTAATAAATAATGAATACATACAATATTTACATTTTTGAACCTAAAAGTTTTTTTTAAAACTTTTTTTTTAAATAATTTGAATAATGTTACATATCTATTGATCAATATTAAGCATCAAAATGTGCCATAAACTTTTACTAATGTGACTGGATTATATTTACTCTAGTGATTAAAAATAAAATCTAGTTCAAATGTCAACAAAATATATTAATATTGAACGGATTCCGATAATATATATGCATCACATATACGCATTCCATTCTCATAAATTCTAAAGAAAAGTCTACATGCCAAATGTAGTAACAGCACCCCCAGGTGGTATGTGTATGGAAGTTACAAATATATGAATCCATGAATGATTAAGTAACGGTCAATCAGAGTTCATCACACAAACATGACTTTAGTCAGTATGTGTAACATATGTCTGCCTGATATCACTGTCCCTTTAAGACTGCCTTCCCTGCTACTGACAATCATGCTGTTTGGGCAGTATCTGCATTCAACTTACCTGCCTAATTAATCATTCATGGACCTGATTCCCTCAGCCTCTTTTTAAACCATCTCAGGCCTAATGTGCATTGCATTAGTTTTAAAGTTGTGTTCCAGAACAACAGAGGTCTGTGACTGTTACTGCATGAATTTTACCAGCATATTCAAGCTACAGCCTTTCCTTTTAGCTATGCTTAAAACCATCTAATCGCAAGTATCCATATAATACCATTCTGTTTCCCGGACACTGCTACTTAACAAATTCTGAACTTTATTCTAAATTACAAATATTCTTTTGGTTATACTCACTCTCTAATTACTCAAAACTTTATAACTATTCTGTGCTGCAAGTTGTCATAGCTGAAATATCCTCCTCCAAATATGTTAATATATTCAGAACTCTGCATCTATGTGTTCAGTTAAAAGCTTTCATGTGATTCTCTAATATATGCACAAATAGTATTTAATGCCTTAAACTTGCAACTTGTCTATCACCTGTGCTGCTCTGCTTATTACTGTCATACAGCTCTATATAATTGTATGTACTGTGAACCTGCAACAAATCTTAGTTTGCATCTATGAGTAAATCTTCTACCAGTTTTCTCTAAAGCCTGAACATCCTACATTGCTATATTTTTCTCTCATGAATCCTGCAGCTACTCCTATTAAAGGGAAACTGTACCCAAAATTTTTCTTTCGTGATTCAGATTGAGCCTCAAATTTTAAGCAACTAATTTACTCCTATTATTAAATTTTCTTCATTCTCTTGGTATCTTTATTTGAAATGCAAGAATGTAAGTTTAGATGCCGGCCCATTTTTGGTGAACAACTTGGGTTGTCCTTGCTGATTGGTGGATACATTCATCCACCAATAAAAAAGTGCTGTCCAGAGTACTGAAACCAAAAAAAGCTTAGATGCTTTCTTTTTCAAATAATGATAGCAAGTGAACGAAGAAAAATTGATAATAGGAGTAAATTAGAAAGTTGTTTAAAATTGCATGCTCTTTCTGAATTACAAAAGAAAAAATTTGGGTACAGTGTCCCTTTAACTAACTATAAGTCACAGTGAAGCCAGAATATATTTTTTACATATGTTGCACTCTCCATGAATTCTACAATAACTTCTTGCAACTATGAATCACAGAATATCATCTATCCATGTCCAGGATACTCTTCCCTGGGTCAGGGGTCAGTGTCTCCAAAACCCTACCACTGCCCCGAGGGTCTGTGTCCTGAGCGCATGTACATCAGAACATGATAGTATGGCCTCACAGACATGTTAACAAAATTACAGTATTTTATCCAATCACATGTACAGATACCATGTCCCATGGTCTATCTCATGTTTACTTCCCCATATAAAAGTCCATTATACGTTGCCATTTTTGTCAGTTCTCTAATGCTTGTTGGTATATGCAAATATAGATATATCTGTTTCTATATATTATCAACTAGCCAGGCAGGATGTCTCCCAGGTTTACATGAGCAGAAAGTGCTGCACTGATCCACGAGGTCAAGGAGTTTTATCCTCAGCTGTTTGGGACTCGGAAGAGGTTGAAGAGTGTGGTGATCAAAAGGGCCCTCTTAGTGTCTGTCACCGTTTCTGTGAATTCGGTGCATGACGTCCAGAGGAGCACGGAGCAAATCATGCAGAGATTCGGGGATATGAGGTTGCGACTTCGTAATAAAGTCCGCCTCATGAGGGAGTGGAGAAGTGCCTGTCGTTGAGGTGAGGAGGTTGGGCCCACCCCCACGGAAACATTTCCTACAACCTCATGAGGAGACTTTACACACCCTCCTCAGTCTCTGTTTCCCCCGCAGATTTTCTTCTGCCCACTCCTCGACCCCCTCCCAGTCTCCAGCTGCTGGTCCTGAAACTCCCGACCCGGAGGCCAGTGCAGCTCCAATCAGTGACCTGGGAGGAAGGGGGACAGAGGCTGAACCAGGTAAAGATCAGACTTCATATAATATTTTAATATTTGAGTATATATTTAAGCAATGTGTATATAGTCATATATTCAATCTATATAGATCTCACAACAGACGTTACCTATGATGGTAGACATCTGCATTTAGATTTGTCACACATCAAATAGGAATAATGCTTTTTCTTGGGCTATCCTGAATATGTGTCACAGAGCTAAAATGGAATTGCGCATCCGTGAAATTCCTATCCTCCGCAATTTCATACATTGAATATTGATTCATACAAAAGTTAGAAATATTAATTTGTATCAATCAATCTTTACAATGATCATATTGGAATATTGTGATACACACAATTGTAAATATATTCAAAAGCTTTACAAATTATACTCATCACACTGCTAGATCCAAATCAATTCATAATCACGGATGCGCCATTAAGCTTTTAATTATTGCGCAATGATCATGGAAGATATAATTGTGCAGATACGTGAACATGTGTTTGCTGTAACAGTGGCATTACTTTAGACATGTTGGTGAAATGTATACATTAAATATTATAAATGTGAAGAATACAGTATCCTGATTTTCAATCTTCTAAATTACAAAAGCTATACTAGCAATATAAAATTAAAAATTTACAGATCAATGTATAACAATTGATGACAATGCAAGAATATTTAAAATGACTTAAAGGGACAGTGAACAACATACAAAATTGAAAATAAATATACATGATCTCTTTATTTATAAATACATTTTAGAAAACAATGAACTCACATGAAGAATTAAAATGTTTAACTTTGTCAATTTGAAAAACAATGTATGATTGTTCGTGTTAAAGTTCAGATTTGTATTAATGATATCCAATGATGATTGAATATTTTACAGAGCTGGATGTTGGTGCTGGACCCTCAAGCTCGAGTTTGTCCCAGTCTGGTATGTCTCATTGTACTTCACTTTTGGCTTACAAATTTGGACATAACATTGCCTAATCCATTCACATTGATCTATATTAACATGGATCCTCTAATTAGATTTCAAGTGTATTTAAAAAGAAAAATCATGATTCAGAAATCAAATTCCATTGTAATCAAAATCACAATTTATTAGTATTTGAAGATATTCCTCTGAATCTTGCTCTTTATTTGAATGTAATATAAGTGTCTTGCCCATTTTGGATTCTGCACCTGGGTAGTGCTTGACAACTGGTGGCTACATTTAGACAACACTAATCCATTTTTACATATGTGCAGAATATATAAATATCCATCTCATATGCTTTGATATTTTCTTTTTATCATTAAGAGAGAAGTATAATTAAATATTCATGATGATAGGAGGAAATTATATATTTGATTGAAATTGCATGCTCTATCCGATTCATTACATCAACATATGGAATAGACTATTCCTTTAGAGTGACATTGTCAAATATTGATATTGAATTTATCTAAAGATACAAAATATCTTTATTAATCATTACACTGTTTTGATGAAACAATATTGTGATTTAAATCACATCTTTCTCTCTCGGATTACTTTTATATATAAGCATATTCTAACAGCACCATGATGACATAGTTTAAAATATATCTAATGTCTTGCATTGTGATCAATATGTGATGTGTCAGAAACCAGATTACTGAACATTGCACACATTTATCTATGTGCCACATGTATTATGCTCTAGTTGTCACCAGTTGTAATTCAAAGTGTTGTCTGTCTGGATTTATTTCAAAACAGGGACCAATAGTTATTTTTAGATACGCCATAGAGTAATATGAAAAGAATCAGATGTCTAAAATGTTAAGAAATCAGACATACTGTATGTGAAAGACATCATTTTCTTTCCACTCGCCTTGATGAACTAATTAATTTATTTTTCATATTAGTTGTCTAGTCTTCCCATTTCGAAAGATATTATTCTAAATAATTTAGAATAATTTTATTTTATAATACCAAATATGTATATTTAAAGCAGATGTACAAATTGTGTTATATAATATTTATTTATATCATTAATAGATCTAGTTATTTTGAGAAGCCTGGAGGGAACCAGCACCTATGCAGACATGCCTTTGCAGGATGCTGGTAAGTCCATTGATTCATTCATACGTCATTAAAGGTGTCTTTTGCAAAAATATTCTGATCATGATTATGATGAAGCATTCTATTTGAATAAAACTTATAATGTACCCCTCTAATTATATATAAAAAATGACATTACAAGTATAGTTTGCCACAACTCCATATAAACAGGTATAGGAACAGTTCTTGTACCCTAATTAAAATCTATACACTTTAGTTAGTATAGCAATATAGGTACAGCAATAAAGACATTCATATAATGACAGATAAACCAAGGAATAGTAAGGCAGGTACTACTGAAAACTCAATTTATATGTTTATAAAAACCTCCTAAAATATTGATAGGCCACTCTTGGACCTATATGTAACACCTAGTAACAATGTAGGTAAACTATAATGAACTATAATGATATAGAGCCACTTTTGGGCCTGGTGGCTTAATACACTTAATGTAAAGTAATTTATAATATCCAAATAAAAGGCATTAGATTTTATAGCAGACAAAAAGCTGTTAGGTAATAAACCCAGAAAATAAACTGGGAATTTTTCTTGAACCTAAAGTATCTAGCTTATGGGAGTAACATATATGGGGGGGTCTAGGAAGTGGTATGTATACGGAGGAGCTATAGAAAATGTAGGAACTTGCCAAAAGGCAGGGCCTAGGTTTCATCGGTCTATATGCATTGAAAAAGATTATTATAGTGAAGGCTACCTTTCTAGTCAAAATATATAAGCTATAGAACAGAGTCATGGTTATATGTTCACTTATCAGACATAACACATAAACTGCAGTAGTAGGATATAAATACACATATTGATATACTTGAGCTGACAAGAGAAATATCCCTCAACTGAAGGGAATAAAGATTTTAACAGGTTGTATGAGTTAATATAGTATAAGTTTGTCCCAGTATATTCCTCAGTCGACCTACTCTCAAGGTAGTGGAGTGGTCTGGATACTATGAATCATAAACCCTGGACCATAGGTTAAATGAAATATTCTGCATATGGGTGTGCCGCCTATGGGGAGGCCAGGTAGGGATGGGAAAGAGTATAATAAGGCAAGCTCTAACTAGCCTAAGAGTGTTCTATGCATGACTTTAAAAAGTTTCTTTATTCAAATTGATCCCTCCATTCTGTCGGGGGTCAAAATATGTCATTAAGAGGATGTTATGGCTTAATATAGATTAAGAGGATCATTGAGGAATCTGGAGTTGTGTTGGAACCCGGGCCCTGCCTTCAAAGGGATAAAGTTAATAAACCTCTTTATGGCAACAGGATGTGGCAGTCTAAGGTGAGATGTCCAACCTGAAATTAGCATTACTATAGACAAGTATAACTAGTTAAACCTGATATCATAAGCTGACAATCAATGAGGGGAAGCATGACTAAGGAGGGATGCTGTCTTATTACCATTTATAAGTTTAATTGTCTACTGTATAGGAATATCCAACGATCCAAGGCAAACATAAGGACATGACTAAAGGGAAGAGTATGATCTGTCTATATATATATATATATATATATATATATATATATACACACATATGCTATAACCCTAAGAGCCAACTTTCATATATGAACATATAAGCCTTAACACAAAACTATAGTTCCATAGACCACACACTCACCAATCAGTACATTTAAACTGCAGTGGCCAGAAAAAAATGATTATACAAACTGTTAAATGTGAACAAGTAAGAAGAATATCTCTCAACTGGAGGCGATAATAAATTCAGCCGTTAACTAAAGGCTATATGGTCCATATATGCTATAGGGTCAATATAAGTCATCCTACTTCAGAGGCAATAAAGCAGTGTGCATACTGTGAATTACAGGGTAGTAATAAAAGCTGGAGCAATTTCATTACAAATCGCCTCATAACAGTGTGGCTTGTTCTGTAAAGGGTTGCATTAGATCGCAATTTCGAACCTGTCTGAGTCTGCGAGCTGACACTATCTGTCTTCTCATGCCTGTCCAACTGACCATACCTCCCCCATACGGCGGTTGTCTGACCGCCAGGGCACCAAATTCTAGGACTGATGATGAGGTTCATCAGGAGGCCGGCCGCACCATCCTGATTTCCATCAGATGAAAGTTTGTCCTGTGTGATATAGGCAAAGCCATCAAAAGGAGATGTGCTCTCCAGTGGTGTAACATGCTACACCTCCATCTCAGAGGCCCATGACAGGCTGGCTTCCGTGTGATGCGCTATGGGATAGTGCTCATTTGTAACGGCTTGAAGCTCTGCACATCGTGTATTGCTGGTAGCATTCTCCGCCATTTTGGGTGTACAGCTTATTCCTTCTCCATTAGTGGCTCATATAATGAGTGTAAGATCCTGGAAGCAGCTGTATACCTTATAAATCAACTGCAGAAGTAGTGTCTGTATTAGTGTATAGTTGTCTTCCTCCATGGTCAGATTAAGCAATGTTGTGTGGTCTCAGTAAGGTGAAGTTTTTTTTGTTTTTTTTTAGTAAGTCACCCCTTCATAAGGCAACTGTACCAGTTGAATCAAGGGTGAATTAAGGTAGTATTTCAGATAGAATTAGATGTTTGTTAGGAGAAATTCAGGAAACTTCATGAAGTGCGACCTATCATGGCCACTGCGTAGCCAAGCCCCATATATATATTTTATTAGTTTAATATTAAGATCTCAAAGCTTCTTAGTCTACACCTTTGTGCTTCAGAACATGGCTAGCACATGTTGATATTTTGTATAAATGTAGACAACAATCATCAAGTGATACACACATGATAACTATTAAATGTTCCGTGTACTATGCATTTTACCGGATTTTGAAAATACAGACAATCACATTTTTAATTATTAATCATTGATAATTAAAAATTTTATTTAAATTGCATGCTCCATCGAAATTATGAAATTCCTAACTTTGGTTCAGTATCTCTTTAATGCAACATTGATGTGTGTCCTTGAGCACCAGTAACACATGTTATAATATTTGATTTTAATGTGTACACACCATATCATGTTTAGATATGGATGTTACATCTGCGATGGAGGAGGATGTGGCTCCCTTGGAGCCTGATGGTATGCCAAATATATATTAAAAAGAAGTTGAATCCAGCACAGCAATCCAACTGAATAAAACCCTCCTGGAGTTACCACCAAAGCTCCCAGCAACATATACTGATAAATAGAAAAAAGGAGGATATCCAAATATGCCAAAAAGTACTTAATGTGATGTATCAAATCATCACAAGGTCAAGAAAAACCACAACATTTTGGGGCTCATGCCCCTTAATAATGTGTTAAACAATTGTACAGATTCACCTGTTTAAATAGCATCCTGGGGTTTAACCCTTACAATCTTTCACAAGAGCTTGGCTTGTAACAAATAGTGCCATCTATTGTTGTGTCATAGGATAAATCTGACAAATATACATATTACCAACAGCTATGAAGCCTAAATTTGCTATAATACAAAATAGTGTATATACATATATACAGCATCCCTAACTACAATAGAAACCTAGACATTTTAATATATCTAATAAATGTAACAAATAATAGATACACTGTATAGAATCTATAAGCTCACCCTATATCCTATACTTAAATACAAGAAATCAATATAGCAATGTAACACAGAAAACAGGCAAGAGTTGCACATAATCTCTGCCTAATAAAAAACTGACCGATCTATCTCTCTATTTAACCCCTTCGGTTCCAGGGTATTGAGGGGAAAGATCCAAAAAGTCTATCTTTGTTTCAGCAATATATCTCTATTGCCACCTCTTCTAGGTACTTTGATCTGCTCAATTACCTGGAACTGAAGCTGGCTAATGTGATGACCTGCTGCTAGAAAATGATGTGCCACAGGAGCTGTCATTATTTTACATCTGATGTTACTTTTGTGTTCCGTAATGTGGACACGGACCCTCCTAGAGGACTCTCCAATATAGGCCCGCCCACATGGGCACTTAATCATGTATATCACATAACTGGTATTACAAGTATAATGCTCCTTATAGTGAAATTTATGACCAGTATGTGGATGTAAAAAATAAGGGCCTTTAATCATTGAATTGCAATTACTGCAACCAAGGCAGGGAAAACAACCTAAATTTTTCTTGGTAATGTAATGTTGGGTAAGAGTCTTCCCAGAGCCAATGTCAGCCCGAATCAACACATCTCTCAAGCTTCTACTTCGCTTGTAAGCTGGCATTGACAATTGGCTGAACTCCTCAACCCCCAGATTGCATTTACTCAAGATATTCCAATGTCTGCGGATAATACTTCCTATCTGCTGGCTTTGTCTAGAGTATTCAGACACAAAAAATGATTCTCTTATCTTTCTTATCTTTTTTGCCATTCCTCTTGGATTGCTGGGGTTTAAGAAGGGAATCCCTATCCATCCGGACTACAGTTCCAATGGTATTAGAAATTAAATCCCTAGGGTAACCCCTCTCAAGAAATTTTTGCCCCATTTCAGAGAGTCTAGCAGGGACTTTTGACTCATCTGCCACAATGCGTCTGACTCGCAGCATCTGACTCTTGGGTAGTGACTTTATCAAAGTAGGATGATGTGCACTATTGTAAACCAACAGATTATTTCTATCCGTTTCTTTCCTGAATATATCGGGTTTGAAACCAAAAAAGATAAGAAAGATAAGAGAATCATTTTTGTGTCTGAATACTCTAGACAAAGCCAGCAGATAGCTAGTATTATCTGCAGACATTGTTATATCTTGAGTAAATGCAATCTGGGGGTTGAGGAGTTCAGCCAATTGTCAATGCCAGCTTACAAGCGAAGTAGAAGCTTGAGAGATGTGTTGATTCGGGCTGACATTGGCTCTGGGAAGACTCTTACCCAACATTACATTACCAAGAAAAATGTAGGTTGTTTTCCCTGCCTTGGTTGCAGTAATTGCAATTCAATGATTAAATGCCCTTACTTTTTACATCCACATACTGGTCATAAATTTCACTATAAGGAGCATTATACTTGTAATACCAGTTATGTGATATACATGATTAAGTGTCCATGTGGGCGGGCCTATATTGGAGAGTCCTCCAGGAGGTTCTGTGACCGCATTACGGAAAACAAAAGTAACATCAGATGTAAAATAATGACAGCCCCTGTCACTTTGATCTGCTCAATAACCTTGAACTGAAGCTGGCATCATTTTCTAGCAGCAGGTCATCACATTAGCCAGCTTCAGTTCAAGGTTATTGAGCAGATCAAAGTACCTAGAAGAGGTGACAATAGAGATATATTGCTCAAACAAAGAGAGACTTTTTGGATCTTTCACCTCAATACCCTGGAACCGAAGGGGTTAAATAGAGAGATAGATTGGTCAGTTTTTTATTAGGCAGAGATTATGTGCAACTCCTGCCTTTTTTCTGTGTTACATTGCTATATTGATTTCTTGTATTTAAGTATTGGATATAGGGTGAGCTCATAGATTCTATAGAGTGTATCTATTATTTGTTACATTTTTTAGATATATTAAAATGTCTAGGTTTCTATTGTAGTTAGGGATGCTGTATATATGTTTATACACTATTTTTGTATTATAACAAATTTAGATAGGCTCTGGAGGCTTCATAGCTGTTGGTAATATGTATATTTGTCAGATTTATCCTATGGCACAACAATAGATGGCGCTATTTGTTACAAGACAAGCTCTTGTGAAAGATTGTGAGGGTTAAACCCCAGGATGCTATTTAAACAGGTGAATCTGTACAATTGTTTAACACATGATTAAGGGGCATGAGCCCCAAAACGTCGTGGTTTTTCTTGACCTTGTGATGATTTGATACATCACAATAAATACTTTTTGGCATATTTGAATATCCTCCTTTTTTCTATTTATCAGTATATGCCAAATATATATAACATGTATATAACGTGTATTGTTTCAAAATCATACTATTGAAGAAAACTAAAGTCTCCAGCTTGGTCCCTCTAAAATATATTTGTCCATTATTTTTCAAATACACTACTGCCCCCCTTTCTATATCATGGAGCATGAACATAGAAATTATTGATTTATTGGTTATTTATATATGAATTGTCATGAATAACATCATGATGTCACATGCATATTACATCCAAACACATAATAAACATCTTATGATTGTACAGACAGTCATTGCTATTACACTAGGCCGAAACGTACATTTGGGGTTTTGCCGTTTCCCTTGTTCAGAGAGGGATTGCCTGGTATTTCGGGGCTGGACTGCACTGTTAAGTCAGGATCAGACTGATATGCTACAGGAAAGTTCTTCTTTGTGAAAGGCACATGTTGAGCAAAAATAGGCTGCTTCTAGGGTGGTAACTAGCCATACAACAAGCTATTATGCTATTGTTCATTCCCAGGTTGAGCGCTTCTCTCTTTTAATTTATGCAAATTATGACACTTGGGGAAGTCTCCCTAAGTGTGATGTGGGAATCCAGACGTGGACCCTTTGCTCAGTGTGCCTAGAGGGCTATGACTGCACCTCACTAACAAGACACACACTAGGCCGAAATGTACATCTGGGGTTTTGCCGATTCCCTTGTTCAGAGAGGGATTGCCTGTTATTTCGGGGCTGGACTGCACTGTTAAGTTAGGATCAGACTGATATGCTACAGGAAAGTTCTTCTCTGTGAAAGGCACATGTTGAGCAAAAAGAGGCTGCTTCTAGGGTGGTAACTAGCCATAGAACAAGCTATTATGCTATTGTTCGTTCCCAGGTTGAGCGCTTCTCTCTTTTAATTTATGCAAGTTATGACACTTGAGGAAGTCTCCCTAAGTGTGATGCGGGAATCCACATGTGCACCCGTTGCTCAGTGTGCTTAGAGGGTTATGGCTGCACCTCACTGAAAGGCCCACACTAGGCTGAAACGTATGTCTGGGGTTTTGCCGTTTCCCTTGTTCAGAGAGGGATTGCCTGGTATTTCGGGGCTGGACTGTACTGTTAAGTCTAAACACCCCTAATCTGCCGCCCCCAACATCGCTGCCACCTACATAATGTTATTAACCCCTATTCTGCCGCTCCCTGACACCGCCGCCACTAAATAAACTTATTAACCCCTAAACCTCTGACCTCCCACATCACCACCACTAACTAAACCTATTAATCCCTAAACCGTCAGCCCCCCACATCACAAAAAAACTAAATTAGGCTATTAACCCCTGAACCTAACAACCCCTTAACTTTAAATTAAAATTACAACATCCCTATCTTCAAATAAATTAAAACTTGCCTGTGGTATTAAAATAAACTCATTTTAAACTATTAATTAACCTACCCTAACTATTATACTACAATTAAATGAAACTGCCAATTAAAAAAAAAAAACATAATCCTACTAAAATTATTTAAATATACAATTAAACATTCTTACAAAGTCCTAAATTACCAAAAAAAGAAAAACTAAGTTACAAAGAACCCCCCCACTAAATTACGAAAAATAACAAACCAAATTATCAAAAATATATATATATTTTTAAACCTAATCTAATAGCCCTATCAAAATAAAAAAGCCCCCCCAAAATAAAAAACCCTAGCCTACAATAAACTACCAATGACCCTTAAAAGGGCCTTTTGTGGGGCATTGCCCCAAAGATAACAGCTCTTTTACCTAGCAAAAAAAATACAAACATCCCCCCAACAGTAAAACCCACCACCCAACAAACACCCCCAAATAAAAAAACTAATCTAAAATAACCTAAGCTACCCATTGCCTTGAAAAGGGCATTTGTATGGGCATTGCCCTTAAAAGGGCATTTAGGTCGTTTACTGCCCAGACCCTAATCTAAAAATAAAACCCAGCCAAAAAAAACCGTTAAAACACTTAACACTAACCCCCGACGATCCACTTACAGTTCTTGAAGTCCCGCTTGAAGGATCCATCCAGCTGGCGAAGTCATCATCTAGGTGGCAAGAAGTCTTCATCCAGGCGGCCTCTTCTATCTTCATCCAGCCGGCACAGAGCTGGTCTATCCTGAAGACATCTGGCGCGGAGCATTTTCTTTATATGGTCGCTGCCGTACACTGATTCTTCAATGCAAGTGATGCAATCCAAGATGGTGTCCCTTGCATTCCTATTGGCTGAAAGATTTAAATCAGCCAATAGGAATTAGAGCTGCTAAAATCATATTGGTTGTTACAATCAGCCAATATGATTCAGCTCTCATCCTATTAGCTGTTACAATCAGCCAATAGGATTGAGCTCTCATTCTATTGGCTGATTGTAACAGCCAATAGGTCCCCATTTATATGAATGGTAGTATCTACCATGTATATATTCTGAATAGTAATTGATTGAACCATCAAGCTTAAAATAATTATGTTTAAGATTACAAAGGCAATCATCTTAATCTATATGGTAATCAGTGATTACCCTGTTTCAAAGGTTATGTGGAGCTTACTCAGCAAGGGTAGTCACAAACTGTACTATATTGTATCTTATATGCTTACGCACTGCTCCTTGAGTGTTGAATAATAAAAATTGACATATCACATTTATAATATTGCATAACACCCAAGTAGTAATATTATACATCCTATTATTATAATTAGGTTCCAACTCTCAGTACATTGATCATATTACACACTCCCATATTATCCAATTGGTGGAATCTCCAAAATCAATCCACGGGCATGTGTCTAAAAGAACTCTATGGTGTTTCAATATCAAATGCATACATGCGTCCTGATATATTGTCAAAAAGAGAAATATCATATTTTAAAATCATAAAGATTAGCACACAATGTTGACTTTGAAAAATATTCTTTTAATGTATTGATCAAACGTTCCATGAAAAATACCAGTGAACAATCAGAGTTTCATGGATCAATTAAATATTATTATAAATTAGACTTGCTTTAAATCAATCAATACCTTTAAACATAGTCATTATTGTGACTCTCTAAATATTTTATGAGTAAATTAATACAGATTTAAAATTATGGTGAATATTGATTTATTTCAATATAATAATATATTTTCATATAATATATGTATTTATAAAATTGTATTATATATTTCAGATGGACCTTCCACTTCTGGGCATCACTCTCCCACCCCTTCCCATCCTGCCCCTCTCCCACCCCTTCCCCTCCTGCCACTTCCCATCCTGCCCCCTCTCCCGTCCCTTCCCGCCCTGCACCCTCTCCCATCCCTACTCGTTCTGCCCCCTTTCCCACACCTTCCCAAAAACAATCCCCTGTCCTCCCTCACCGCTCTCCCCATCTTGTCTATACTGCTCCTTCCTCACCTGCACAGCCACCAACTCACCAGTCCCCACCCTCCACAGCTGCGCAGGCTCCACCGGGGCAGGAACACCATACCCCACCTCGCCCAATCCCTCCCCACCAACACCTTTACCCTAATCCCCACCTTAATTGTCCTGGGTGTCGTGTTGTCCTTCCCAGGCACCAATGTAACATTTATTTATTTTATTAATGTAAATCTTTTAGATTTACATTTTGTGAAATTAGCATCCTCATTTTCTAATATCTAAATGATATTGACTAGATGTTGGATATATATTATGTATATATGCCAATATTTAGTATTTTTTATCAATGCCCTTTTCCCAGTGTGTCATAAACCAAATAAATAATGTTTTGCCGATTAATACAGATTTAAAATTATGGTGAATATTGATTTATTTCAATATAATAATATATTTTCACATAATATATGTATTTATAAAATTGTATTATATATTTCAGATGGACCTTCCACTTCTGGGCATCACCCTCCCACCCCTTCCCATCCTGCCCCCTCTCCCACCCCTTCCCCTCCTGCCACTTCTCATCCTGCCCCCTCTCCTGCCCCTTCCCGCCCTGCACCCTCTCCCACCCCTACTCGTTCTGCCCCCTTTCCCGCACCTTCCCAAAAACAATCCCCTGTCTTCCCTCATCGCTCTCCCCATCTTGTCTATACTGCTCCTTCCTCACCTGCACAGCCACCAACTCACCAGGCCCCACCCTCCACAGCTGTGCAGGCTCCACCGGGGCAGGAACACCATACCCCACTTCGCCCCATCCCTCCCCACCTCGCCCCATCCCGCCCCACCAACACCTTTACCCTAATCCCCATCTTAATTGTCCTGGGTGTCGTGTTGTCCTTCCCAGGCACCAATGTAACATTTGTTTATTTTATTAATGTAAATCTTTCAGATTTACATTTTATGAAATTAGCATCCTCATTTTCTAATATCTAAATGATATTGACTAGATGTTGGATATATATTATGTATATATGCCAATATTTTGTATTTGTTATCAATGCCCTTTTCCCAGTGTGTCATAAACCAAATAAATAATGTTTTGCCGATTGATAGGGTTTTTAGTTTTCTTTATATCTTAATGGTTTATCTATGAAGAACATATTTAATGTGTAATTCTTCTTCTGTATAGCATATTTTTTATAATCCTGATTTGTATTTTAATTAGTACAATGTATCTTTGCTATATTTTTATTATGTTCTGTAATTAATAATAATTTTTAATATTTATTTTTGTTTAGGTTGTGACTCAGCATGGTTTACGGTAGAGGCTCTAGCACATTTGGAGCAAACCATGCTGAGTTCCAATGAGTTGCTGAGAAGGATGCATGACACCATGGTTATGCAGCTGCAGATTCAGCGCATTACGCTAATGCAAATCATGCATTTAGAGGCAAGGCCTCAAGCTGCAGCTGCAGGACCCAGGCCGATGAAGGTGAGGCTGATGCCCCAGTAAGTGAAGGATCTGGAGATGACCCGAGGGAGCAAAAATAACTCCTCCATCCACATGTTATTATTAAAATTATTATTGGCCAATTTTTTTTGTTGTTGTTGTTGTTCTTGTTGTGCCTGTTGCACTATTTCACCTTGTCAGATTTAGACTAAGGGTCTATGTTGGCCTTTGTTTACCCTTGTCAACTCCCTCCAAGGACTGTGATGCACTATGTCATCTTGTCAGATGGCTACTAAGGGGCTATGTTGGCCTTCGTTTACCCTTGTCAACTCCCTCCAAGGACTGTGATGACCTATGTAACCTTGTCATGTGGCTCCAAAGGGGCTGTGTTCTCATTCTGACTTATTTTTCAAATTATCTTATTTTTTATGTTTTATGACATTCATAAATATTTATTATAATAAAAAGAATGTAATTAAAATGTTAATTTTCTTTTTATTTATTAATGTAATTTCTAATAAAATATATTTTATGTTGATAATCCTTAAGTGATGCTGACCACAATTCTTAATTTATGGATATGCATTCATAATGTACGTTTTATTATTATTTCTTTTGACATCAACATACACATATAATATATTTAAAACAGAATATTATCTGCATGTTGGCAGCACATATATTTTACATTTCCTTACATCTTATTGTAGTAGTATAACATAAGAAATCACTGTGTGTAATGCACACATTTTAGCTGATTAATATCTTTCTCTTATTTTTGATTACATGTACTTATCCAACGATATATAGCTATAGGTAACATATAATGTATAAACAATACACATTTTCGTAATGCATATAGTAGCATTATTTCTATGTTAAACCCTGCTGCTTCCTAAATATTTCCTAATCTTCCTATTCTATATTTATTACCAACAATGGATTATATTTCAGATATCACAGTATTATGTTATCTTATCTAGCGTTACATTATGTGAAGCTGTGCATTACATGAAACAAACGCACTTGATAGATAATAATATAGCACATGCTAGTTTTTGAAATAGAAATACGTTTGTTATTGACATGCAAAGGTGTAAAATCCGTCATTTGTTTAGATTCCGTTGTTCCACGATATTGGATGCACCATGTTGCATAAGACGTCACATGTAAAGGTGTAAAATCCGTCATTTATTTGAATGCCATTGTTCTGCGATATCGGATGCACCATTTTGCGTAAGATGTCACATGCAAAGGTATAAAATCTGTCATTTGATTGGATTACGTTGTTCCGCGATATCGAATGCTCCATGTTGCGTAAGATGTCACATGCAAAGGTATAAAATCCGTCATTTGATTGGATTACGTTGTTCCGCGATATCGGATGCTCCATGTTGCGTAAGACATCACATGCCAAGGTGTTAAATCCGTCATTTGATTGGATTACGTTGTCCCACAATATTGGATTTGCCACATTTGCGAATGAGAACACAAGTTTAAAACCATGATTTTCTTGGATTATGGATTGTGTCAATCATGTACATTGTGGAAACATAGATGATAAAAATATAATAAATATTTATTGATCGCTGTCTCATGGAAGAAACAAATGAAGGCATTGTGTTGTTGATCCCGAATATATTTTAAAACAAGTGCTAATCCATGAATCTTCAGCAATGAATATACTCCATCTTGTTTAATATTTTTGTCAACAATATTTTAGCATTAAAAAATAATTAATGTGTTATGTTTAATTTTCTACATTGAAAATTCATAAACATGCGCATTTGTATTAGAATTAATTTCTCAATATGCATTCATCTTTATCATATTCAAAATATATATGAGATGTATACTTATTGTAGATGTTATGTCCTGATATTTCTTTTTAATGTAAATGCTCAATATCGTGTCATGTATCGATTCCACATTGCTATTCTCTAAATACTGTGAGTATGTATTTCAAATGTAACTCTTAAAGGGACATGAAACCCTAAATGAATCTGTCATTAGTTATGTTGAACATACCATTTTAACCCGATTTGCAAATCTCTTCTATTCTCAAATGTTCTTCAGTCTCTTGGTATAATGTGTTGAAGGAGCATCAATATACTTCTAGTTTTTAAGTGAACACATGGATAAGGCAATGACAATCGGTAGATATATGCAGCCACCAATCATCAGATCAAAGCTATGTTCTTTACTGCTCCTGAGCTTTCCTAGATAAACCTTTCTATAAAGGAAAACAAGATAACAATTCAAAGAATATGAGTAAACGCGAATGTTGTTTAAAATGTTATGCTCTGTCAAAATCATGTTTGCGAATGTTCTGCTTTAATGCACATTTTAAATTAAATAGATTTCCTAAATAAAACACTTTAATCTAGCTTGAAAAATATACACTTTATTTAACACATCAAGAGAAATATGGCATACAGGCTTATTATAAGATTCAAATATTTGCTTGTTTTAACAAGCACGTGTATGTATACCAACAAGCCCTAAGGATTAGTATATGTTAGAATATGTTCTTGTTTAAAGGGACTGGGCCCAGCCACTTGCTCATCTTTAACAATGTGGCTTGGCCCACCCAACCCTTCCTCTCACCCTTCCTCTCTAGTTCCTCTCCCCCTCCTCTTCCCCCTCCCTTTCCCTCTCTCCTGCACAAACTGCTCCCTTACCTCCTCCATAACCTGCTCCCTAACCTGCTGCATAATAAGCTCTAAGAGCTTCACACTAATCTCTTGCCTCGGCTCTCCCCTAGCCCTCCTTCCCGCCATACTCGTTTAAAATGTAAAAGTGGTCAAAATAATGAACTAAAAGTAAAAAGTGCTCAAACTGTGAATGGTATTAAAAAATAGGGTAAGGGTATTAATTAACAGACAAACATATAAAAAAAGGAGTAAATGAAGGTATGTAAACAATAATTTGGTGTAAATCAAACAAATTCTAACTATGGGATGGGATGGGTATGGGATTAAAGGGAATGTGGTATGGAGTGTATGTGTGTGTATGTAGTGCTACTGATATGCGTATGGAAACAGAAGATAGAAAGAGGGCGCCACAATAGCGTGATATTGTTTCGTCAAATGGATCTGTACATTTTAAGGTAATATGCTTACCAGAAAATATGGCACTGTACTATGACTAGTGATGTCGCGAACCTAAAATTTTCGGTTCGCGAACGGCGGACTCGAAATTCCGGTATTGTTCGCGAACCCGCGAACCGCGCGAACCGCCATTGAATTCAATAGGCAGGCGAACTTTAAAACCTACAAGGACTCTTTCTGGCCACAATAGTGATGGAAAAGTTGTTTCAAGGGTACTAACACCTGGACTGTCGCATGCTGGAGGGGGATCCCTGGCAAAACTCCCATGGAAAATTACATAGTTTATGCAGAGTCTGCTTTTAAGCCATAATGGGTCTAAATCAACTAACATTCCCAAAGTGGCTGTCTCAAAACATCCCAGACAGAAGATAGATTGATAGATAGGATAGATAGATAAACATAGATTGATAGTTAGATAGAATCAATAGAAGAGAAATAGATATATTTGTTAGATATATAATTACCCTAATAAAGTCTAATAATTAAACATGCGTTCTTGGACCCAACTAGCTTGTGTTAATTAGTACTTTTCTTAGCACTTTAATCCCTGTTACCCCCCCTATCGGGGGTGTTCTATATGGCCTGCCAGATTACCCTGAAAAATTATAATAATAAGACATGCGGTCTGCTACCTATTTTAACTAGGTTGTGTTTCAAGTACTACCATTCTTAGCACTTTAATCTCTGTAACTCCCCCTATTTGGTGAGGTCTATACGGCCTGGATGATTACCCATACAAAATATAATAAGACATCTGCTCTTGGTATGCGACCCATGGTAACTATGTTGTGTTAATTAGTAATGTCCTTCGCATTTTAATAGCTGTTACTCATACTCACCCTATTGGTGGAGGTCTATATGGCCTGCATGATTACCCTTACAAAATATAACAACCAAACATATGCTCTGGGACCCATGGTAAGTCAGTTGTGTTAAGTAGTACTGTTCTTTGCAGTTTAATACCTGTTACAACACCAAATGGTGGCAGGTCTATCTGGCCTTCATGATTAGCTGCACCCAAACCCAAAAAAAAAGCCGAGTGGTCTTAGACTAACACCCATGGCTAACTCATTGTTTCAATTAGTACTATTCTTAGCACGTTCATCCCTGTTACGGGTGGTCTACATGGCCATCATGATTAGCCAAACAAAATACTACAATCTAACCTTTGCTCAGTCTTCATAGGCCCTTCATTGTCTGTATTTTGATAGTACAGTTCTTATTATTTTTATAGCTGATACAACACCGAATGGTGGCAGCTCTATATGGCCTGCATGATTAGCCGCACCCAATACAAAAATAAATCCAAGCGGTCTTGGATTACCACCCATGGCTAACTCTGTTGTTTCAAGTAGTACTATTCTTAGCACTTTCATCTCATCATCCCTGTTACTTCCAGGACTCTCGGTGGTGGTCTACATGGCCATCATGATTAGCCTAACCAAATACTACAATCCAACCTTGGCTCATTCTTCCTAAGGCCCTTCTTTGGGTGTATTTTGGTAGTACTGTTCTTATTAGTTTAATAGCTGATACGACACCGAATGGTGGCAGCTCTATATGGCCTGCATGAATAGCTGCACCCAAAGCCAAAAAAAAGCCAAGCGGTTTTGCACTAACACCCATGGGTAACTCTGTTGTTTCAAGTTCTACTATTCTTAGCTCTTTCATCTCATCCCTGTTACTTCCAGGACTCTCGGTGGTGGTCTACATGGCCATCATGATTAGCCTAACCAAATACTACAATCCAACCTTGGCTCAGTCTTCCTAAGGCCCTTCATTGGGTTTATTTTGGTAGTACTGTTCTTATTAATTTAATAGCTGATACGACACCGAATGGTGGCAACTCTATATGGCCTGCATGAATAGCCGCACCCAAAGCCAAAAAAAAGCCAAGCGGTTTTGCACTAACACCCATGGGTAACTCTGTTGTTTCAAGTTCTACTATTCTTAGCTCTTTCATCTCATCCCTGTTACTTCCAGGACTCTCGGTGGTGGTCTACATGGCCATCATGATTAGCCTAACCAAATACTACAATCCAACCTTGGCTCAGTCTTCCTAAGGCCCTTTATTGGGTGTATTTTGGTAGTACTGTTCTTATTAGTTTAATAGCTGATACGACACCGAATGGTGGCAGCTCTATATGGCCTGCATGAATAGCTGCACCCAAAGCCAAAAAAAAAGTCAAGCGGTTTTGCACTAACACCCATGGCTAACTCTGTTGTTTTAAGTTCTACTATTCTTAGCTCTTTCATCTCATCCCTGTTACTTCCAGGACTCTCAGTGGTGGTGGTCTACATGGCCATCATGATTACCCTCACCAAAATATAACAACAATACGTGTGTGCAGGGAACCATGGTAAGCTTACTTCCTTTCGCAAAATCGAGTATAACAGTTGCAGGCAGAGTTTCTGACCCTGCATTATGGCTGCACCTCTCCCTAAAAGAGGCATGCGTTACAGAGTCTGTGGGCATGTATGCAAAGAGCTGGCCTGCCTAAAAAGAGGAGCAAGGCTGTACAGGTTGTTCTCCTTCAGCCGTTTTACACGCTGTCCCACGGCCACGACCCTCAACAACCACAACAGAATGAAACACCACATATGCCATCCTTTTGAACAACCGAGCACAGGTATGGCATTGATTTTAATTACACAGCGATATTTATTATGAACCGTGAAATAGAAAACAAAAACATGATTGGACACCCAGTACAGTACAGGTCATTCTCCTTCTGCCTTTTTAGAATAGTGTTCCGGACCCCCAACAAAACCAACAGCATGAAAGAGGAGATATGTCATCCTTTTGAATAATAGATTACAGTAAAGGCATTGATTTTAGAAACCCACAGATCATTATTTGCAACCGTGAAATAGAAAAAAACATTGATTAGACACCCGTTACACTTATTTATGCTCAGGCCTTTTTAATACGAGGGTCCCGGAGCCTCAACCGAAACAACAGCATGAAAGAGGAGATATGTCATCCTTTTGAATAAAAGATTACAGTAAAGGCATTGATTTTAGAAACCCACAGATCATTATTTGCAACCGTGAAATAGTAAAAAACATTCATTAGACACCCGTTAGACTTATTTATCCTCAGGCCTTTTTAATACGAGGGTCCCGGAGCCTCAACCGAAACAACAGCATGAAATAGGACCTATGTCATCCTTTTGAATAATAGATTACAAGAAAGGCATTGATTTTAGAAACCCACAGATCATTACTTGCAACCGTGCAATAGAAAAAAACATTGATTAGACACCCGTTACACTTATTTATCCTCAGGCCTTTTTAATACGAGGGTCCCGGAGCCTCAACCGAAACAACAGCATGAAAGAGGAGATATGTTATCCTTTTGAATAATAGATTACAGGAAAGGCATTGATTTTAGAATCCCAAAGATCATTTATATGACCCGGGAAATAGAAAAAAAGATTGATTAGACACCCGTTACACTTTTTTATCCTCAGGCCTTTTTAATACGAGGGTCCCGGAGCCTCAACCGAAACAACAGCATGAAAGAGGAGATATGTCATCCTTTTGAATAATAGATTACAGGAAAGGCATTGATTTTAGAAACCCACAGATCATTATTTGCAACAGTGAAATAAAAAAAAACATTGATTAGACACCCGTTACACTTATTTATGCTCAGGCCTTTTTAATACGAGGGTCCCGGAGCCTCAACCGAAACAACAGCATGAAAGAGGAGATATGTCATCCTTTTGAATAAAAGATTACAGTAAAGGCATTGATTTTAGAAACCCACAGATCATTATTTGCAACCGTGAAATAGTAAAAAACATTGATTAGACACCCGTTACACTTATTTATCCTCAGGCCTTTTTAATATGAGGGTCCAGGAGCATCAACCGAAACAACAGTATGAAAGAGGACATATGTCATCCTTTTGAATAATAGATTACAGGAAAGGCATTGATTTTACAATCCCAGAGATCATTTATATGACCCGGGAAATAGAAAAAAACATTGATTAGACACCCGTTACACTTATTTATCCTCAGGCCTTTTTAATAAGAGGGTCCCGGAGCCTCAACCAAAACAACAGCATGAAAGAGGAGATATGTCATCCTTTTGAATAATAGATTACAGGAAAGGCATTGATTTTAGAATCCCATAAATCATTTATATGACCCGGGAAATAGAAAAAAACATTGATTAGACACCCGTTACACTTATTTATCCTCAGGCCTTTTTAATATGAGGGTCCCGGAGCCTCAACCGAAACAATAGTATGAAAGAGGACATATGTCATCCATTTGAATAATAGATTACAGGAAAGGCATTTATTTTACAATCCCAGAGATCATTTATATGACCCGGGAAATAGTAAAAAACATTGATTAGACACCCGTTACACTTATTTATCCTCAGGCCTTTTTAATAAGAGTGTCCCGGAGCCTCAACCGAAACAACAGTATGAAAGAGGACATATGTCATCCTTTTGAATAATAGATTACAGGAAAGGCATTGATTTTACAATCCCAGAGATCATTTATATGACCCGGGAAATAGAAAAAAACATTGATTAGACACCTGTTACACTTATTTATCCTCAGGACTTTTTAATAAGAGTGTCCCGGAGCCTCAACCAAAACAACAGCATGAAAGAGGAGATATGTCATCCTTTTGAATAATAGATTACAGGAAAGGCATTGATTTTAGAATCCCATAGATCATTTATATGACCCGGGAAATAGAAAAAAACATTGATTAGACACCTGTTACACTTATTTATCCTCAGGCCTTTTTAATATGAGGGTCCCGGAGACTCAACCTAAACAACAGCATGAAAGAGGACATATGTCATCCTTTTGAATAATAGATTACAGGAAAGGCATAGATTTTAGAAACCCACAGATCATTATTTGCAACCGGGAAATAGAAAAAAACATTGATTAGACACCCGTTACACTTATTTATCCTCAGGCCTTTTTAATACGAGGGTCCCGGAGCCTCAACCGAAACAACAGCATGAGAGAGGACATATGTCATCCTTTTGAATAATAGCTTACAGGAAAGGCATTGATTTTAGAAACCCACACATCATTTTTTTCAACCGTGAAATAGAAAAAAACATTGATTAGACACCCAGTACACTTATTTTTCCTCAGGCCTTTTTAATAAGACCAGGGAAATAGAAAAAAACATTGATTAGACACCCAGTACACTTATTTATCCTCAGGCCTTTTTAATAAGTGGGTCCCGGAGCCTCAACCGAAACAACATCATGAAAGAGGACATATGTCATCCTTTGAATAATAGATTACAAGAAAGCCATTGATTTTAGAAACCCACAGATCATTACTTGCAACTGGGAAATAGAAAAAAACATTGATTAGACACCCGTTACACTTATTTATCCTCAGGCCTTTTTAATACGAGGGTCCCGGAGCCTCAACCAAAACAACAGCATGAAAGAGGACATATGTCATCCTTTTGAATAATAGATTACAAGAAAGCCATTGATTTTAGAAACCCACAGATCATTATTTGCAACTGGGAAATAGAAAAAAACATTGATTAGATACCTGTTACACTTATTTATCCTCAGGCCTTTTTAATACGAGGGTCCCGGAGCCTCAACCGAAACAACAGCATGGAAGAGGACATATGTCATCCTTTTGAATAATAGATTACAGGAAAGGCATTGATTTTAGAAACACTGAGATAATTAGTTGCAACCGGGAAATAAAAAAAAACATTGAACAGACACCCAGTACACTTCATTATCCATAGGCCTTTTCAGCAGAGGCTCCAGGACCCTCAACAAAAACAAGAGCAGGGAGCTGGGCATAGGAGTACAATGGAGTGTGACAATAATAATCTAAAGGTGAAGATTGCGTAGTTGTGGCATTTTAATTTTGTTATCGTGGGAACTTAGTACTTGCAATGACCTTGCTCTGGTGAATCCATATCGCAAATGTGTTATTTATGCCACTGTTTGTCTATTTTTTTGAATATCATCATTTGGTAAATAAAGCTCAACTTAAGGCTGGTGAGAACCGACCTTTCTTCTGGCTGTTTGCAAATGTTGTGGCTCTGGACAAACATGTGAATAAGGGGCCATCAGCCATATTCTGCACGCAACCCCTTTGATGATTGATGATAAACATGTGTCACCTGCAAGCAGAGCTTGTTACTTCTGTCTAAATCATCTTCCTGGTATGGACAGGCCACTGTTTCCCACAGCAAGTACGAAGCTTGAAATACAAGATTGTCTTGAGTATGGTAGGAAACCAAAGTTTATTTAATTCTGTACTATCACCACAAAAAATGAACTTCTTGAAGCAACGAAAATGCCAGCAATTTCGTGTGCTTATGGATGACAAGGATGTCCTGTCCTGTGGTGCACAGAGATGGAGAGGATTTTTGCCCTCCCTGTACACTACCCAGATGTCTCAAACATCACCAGAAACACAATACAGCCACTCTTGTGAAGTTCCTGGAGTGTTCCGGTAGCCATCTCTTTGCGCTCCTAAAGGAATACTTTATCAGTGTTTTTGTATACATCCGACAACAGCTTCGGAGACTGTGGTGACGCACATGTTATTTACTGTTGTTCCAGCTGTGGCAATATCAATTGGCATTAAAAAGTTAAGATTTGTGTGTGGCGGAGCCTATAGCTGTTGCGGTAGGACGTGTGTTTGAGGAGCTCCAGGTCTTACAAGTTACTTTGGAGTTATTTTTCAACCTTAATTTAATTTTCTTTTTGGGATTCATAGTCACACTTTCTGGGTCTATCCAAGAGGAGCCTGGTAAAATCACTATAGTCACCCCTTATATCAAAGGGTACGGAGACCTGTTTTTTGCCTTTCCAATATGGCGCCAGACACCCCTGAATGAAAAAAAAAAGGTCATATTTTGACTAGTGACGCACATTTTATGCACGCTGTGGTAATTGCAATTTGCAATAAAAAATAATCTGATAACAACAACCACTACCTACGACCACACCTGACTCCTGAAGTCATGCTTCAGTTATTAAGTCAAGTTAAATTATTATTATTTTTTTTTTTTATGCTCAGCAGAGGCTCCAGGACCCTCGACAAAACCAGCAGCAGGAAAGAGGACATATGGCATCCTTTTGAAAAAATGATTATAGGAAAGGCATTGATTTCAGAAACACAGAGATCATTAGTTGCAACCGGTAAATAGAAAAAAACATTGATTAGACACCCAGTACACTTATTTTTCCTTAGGCCTTTTTAATAAGAGGCTCCCGGAGCCTCAACAGAAACAACAGCATCAAAAAGTACCAATGGCATCCTTGTGAATAATAGATTACAGGAAAGGCATTGATTTTAGAAACCCGTGGATAATGTTTTGCAACCGTGAAATCTAAAAAAACATAGATTAGACACCCAGTACACTTCTTTATCCTTAGGCCTTTTTAGCAGAGGCTTCAGGACCCTCAACAAAACCAGCAGCAGGAAAGAGGACATATGGCATACTTATGTAAATTAGATTACAGGAAAGGCATTGATTTTAGATACACAGAGATCATTTATATGACCCGGGAAATAGAAAAAAACAATGATTGGACACCCAGTACACTTCTTTATCCTTAGGCCTTTTTAGAAGAGGCTCCCGGAGCCTCAACAGAAACAACAGCATGAAAGAGGACATATGGCATCCTTGTGACTAATAGATTACATTTAAGGCATTGATTTAAGAAACCCAGAGATAATTTGTTGCAACCGTGAAATCTAAAAAAAACTGGATTAGACACCCAGTACACTTATTTATCCTTAGGCCTTATTAGCAGAGGCTCCAGGACCCTCAACAAAACCAGCAGCAGGAAAGAGGACATATGGCATCCTTTAGAAAAATAGATTTCTGGAAAGGCATTGATTTTAGAAACACAGAGATCATTAGTTGCAACCGTGAAATCTCAAAAAAACTTAGATTATACACCAAGTACACTTCTTTATCCTTAGGCCTTTTTAGCAGAGGCTCCAGGACCCTCCACAAAACCAGCAGCATGAAAGAGGACATATGGCATCCTTTAGAAAATTAGATTACATGAAAGGCATTGATTTTAGAAACACAGAGATCATTAGTTGCAACCGTGAAATCTAAAAAAAGATAGATTATACACCCAGTATACTTCTTTATCCTTAGGCCTTTTTAGAAGAGGCTCCCGGAGCATCAACAGAAACAACAGCATGAAAGAGGACATAAGGCATCCTTGTGACTAATAGATTACAGGAAAGGCATTGATTTTAGAAACCCGGGGATAATTTGTTCCAACCGTGAAATCTAAAAAAACATAGATTAGACACCCAGTACACTTCTTTATCCTTAGGCCTTTTTAGCAGAGGCTCCAGGACCCTCAACAAAACCAGCAGCAGGAAAGAGGACATATGGCATCCTTTTGAACAATAGAGTACAGGAAAGGCATTGATTTTAGAAACCCAGAGATAATTTTTTGCAAATGGAAATTTGAATAAAAAAAATGATTCGATGGACACCCAGTGCATTTCTTTCTCCTTACTTAGGCCTTTTTATAAGAGGCTCCAGGACCCTCCACAAAACCAGCAGCATGAAAGAGGACATATGGCATCCTTTAGAAAATTAGATTACATGAAAGGCATTGATTTTAGAAACACAGAGATCATTAGTTGCAACCGTGAAATCTAAAAAAAAGATAGATTATACACCCAGTACACTCCAGGACCCTCAACAAAACCAGCAGCAGGAAAGAGGACATATGGCATACTTTTGTAAATTAGATTACAGGAAAGGCATTGATTTTAGAAACACAGAGATCAGTTATATGACCCGGGAAATAGAAAAAAACATTGATTGGACACCCAGTACACTTCTTTATTCTTAGGCCTTTTTATAAGAGTGTCCCGGAGCCTCAACAGAAACAACAGCATGAAAGAGGACATATAGCATCCTTTTGAAAAATAGATTACAGGAAAGGCATTGATTTTAGAAACACAGAGAAAATTTGTTACAACCGGGTAATCTAAAAAAACATTGAATAGACACCCAGTACACTTATTTATCCTTAGGCCTTTTTAGCAGAGGCTCCAGGACACTCAACAAAACCAGCAGTAGGAAAGAGGACATATGGCATCCTTTGTGAAAAAAAGATTATAGGAAAGGCATTGATTTTAGAAACCCGGGGATAATTTGTTGCAACCGTGAATTTGAATAAAAAAAATGATTGGATGGACACCCAGTACAATTCTTTCTCCTTAGGCCTTTTTATAAGAGGATCCAGGACCCTCAAACAAAACACCAGCAGGAAAGAGGACATATGGCATCCTTTTGAACAATAGAGTACAGGAAAGGCATTGATTTTAGAAACCCAGAGATAATTTTTTGCAAATGGAAATTTGAATCAAAAAAATGATTTGATGGACACCCAGTGCACTTCTTTCTCCTTACTTAGGCCTTTTTATAAGAGGGTCCTGGACCCTCAAAAAAAACACCAGCAGGAAAAAGGACGTATGGCATCCTTTTGAACAATAGAGTACAGGTACAGCATTGATTTTACAAAACCAGAGATCATTTTGGTCAATTGTTAAATAGAAAAAAAAAATGAGTGGACACCCAGTACACCTCTTTCTCCTTAGGCCTTTTTATAAGAGGGTCCTGGACCCTCAAAAAAAACACCAGCAGGAAAGAGGACGTATGGCATCCTTTTGTACAATAGAGTACAGGTACAGCATTTATTTTACAAAACCATAGATCATTTTGGTCAATTGTTAAACAGAAAAAAAATGAGTGGACACCCAGTACACCTCTTTCTCCTTAGGCCTTTTTATAAGAGGGTCCTGGACCCTCAAAAAAAACACCAGCAGGAAAGAGGACATATGGCATCCTTTTGAACAATAGAGTACAGGTACAGCATTAATTTTACAAACCCAGAGATAATTTTGGTCAAATGTGAAATAGAAAAAAAAAATGAGTGGACACCCAGTACACCTCTTTCTCCTTAGGCATTTTTATAAGAGGGTCCAGGACCCTCAAACAAAATACCAGCAGGAAAGAGAACATATGGCATACTTTGGAACAATAGAGTACTGGTACGGCATTGATTTGTGAAACCCACAGATAATTGTTTGTAAAAGTGAAATAGCCCCAAAAACCATGCTTGGACTCCCACTCCAGGTCGTTCTCCTTCAGCTTTTTTATAAGAGGGTCCAGCATCCTCAACAGAAACAACTGCAGGAAACACCACCACATATGCCATCCTTTTGCACAAGCGAGTACATGTATGACATCCATTTTAGAAACCCAGAGATAATTGAGAGGAACCAGGAACATTTTTCTAAAAACTGGATGGGGCACCCATTACAGGTCGTTCTCCTTCAGCCTTTTTATATCATGGGCCACGACCCGCAACAGGCACAACAGCATGAAACACCACATATGCCACCCTTTTGCACAATAGAGTACAGGTATGGCATAGATGGAGATAATTTAGAGCAACCAAGAGACGGATAAAGATGCTTGGTCGGTCCTACTCTTTCAAATTTGTGGCATTTTGCGTTCATTTTAATGGTCCACCAGATATGAGTGGTGTGTTAAGTTGTACAATTCGTAACAGTTTAATCACTAGTGTTATGTGCCTTATTTTTTTTTGAGTTTTGTACCCACAGAGCTGCAGCAGAGGCCAGAAAAATTCGGAATGTACAAATGACTGAAACATTGGGGTATTGTTGTAGCAACTGCTGTAGCAGCGGCCAGAAAAATCGATGTTTGTAAAACATTTATAAAGTGCCCTAAAAGCTTGTGGCTTGAACACTACTTGTTGGCGGATAAGTCAAGCAAGTCCTCCGGCTTTATAACAAAACAAAAAAGGCCAGCCTGTGTACCAGTTGTAGCCCAAGCCAGCTCATCTCATTATCAGGACTTTTTTATTCAAATGTATCGCCCAATGTCAGTCCCTTCGGGATCCAGCCCTCATTCATTTTTATAAAAGTGAGATAGTGAAGGCTTTTTTGACCTAGGCGACTTCTCTTCTCAGTGACAAAACCTCCTGCTGCACTAAAAGTCCTTTCGGACAGGACACTTGAAGCGGGGCAGGCCAGAAGTTCCATTGCAAATTGGGATAGCTCAGGCCACAAGTCCAGCCTGCACACCCAGTAGTCAAGGGGTCCATCGCTCCTGAGAGTGTCGAGATCCGCAGTTAAAGCTAGGTAGTCTTTTACCTGTCAGTTGAGTCTTTCTCCGAAAGGCTCTGATGGTGCATGGGAGTTAAAAAGGTACGCATGTCCTCCATCAACAAGACGTCAGGAAAGCGCCCGGGCCTTGCCGCCGTGGTCGTGGGAGGAGGAGGAGGATTAATTTCATCTCTTCCCCTGTTACATTCCCGTGGTGCTGTGACATCACCCTTATACGCTGTGTAAAGCATAGTTTTTAAGTTATTATGAAAATGCTCCATCCTTTCCGACTTGCGGGAATTTGGTAACATTTCAGGCACTTTTATGCTTATACCGGGGGTCGAGGAGCGTGGACACCCAGTACAGGTCGTTCTCCTTCAGCTTTTTTATACGAGGGTCCCTCAACAGGCACGACAGCATGAAAGAACCCATTTGAACAAGGTTGGATGCTGAGCTAATCATGTTGCGTTCCTCCTCCTCACTGATCTCACTGATGGTATCTTCTTCCCCCCAGCCACGTACAACACCACGGGTTCAGAGAGGTGACAACAACGAGCACCCTGGGATGACTGTTGTGCTCGGTCTTCCTCCTCCTCATCCTCCTCAAAGCCACATTCCTCCTCTGACTCCTCTTCCTCACAATCCTCTTCCTGCGTTGCCGCAGGTCCAGCAAGCAATGCTGATTCGGCTGTTTGCGGGGGTGATGGACACCACAACTCTCCCGCTTCCTCTTCACGCTCATCTACTGCCTGATCCAGCACTCTTCGCAGGGCACGCTCCAGGAAGAAAACAAATGGTATGATGTCGCTGATGGTGCCTTCGGTGCGACTGACAAGGTTTGTCACCTCCTCAAAAGGATGCATGAGCCTACAGGCATTGCGCATGAGCGTCCAGTAATTTGGAAAAAATATCCCCAGCTCCCCAGAGGCTGGCCTAGCACCCCGGTCATACAAATACTCATTAACAGCTTTTTCTTGTTGGAGCAGGCAGTCAAACATTAGGAGTGTTGAATTCCACCGTGTCGGGCTGTCGCAAATCAAGTGCCTCACTGGCAGGTTGTTTCGACGCTGGATATCGGACAAGTGCGCCATGGCCGTGTAGGAACGCCTGAAATGGCCACACACCTTCCTGGTCTGATTCAGGACGTCCTTTAAGCCTGGGTACTTATGGACAAATCGTTGTACAATTAAATTACACACATGTGCCATGCACGGCACATGTGTCAACTTGCCCAATTTCAATGCCGCCACCAAATTACTTGTCAGAAACAACCTTGCCAATCTCCAATTGGTGCGGAGTCAGCCACTGATCCACCTGTGCATTCAGGAGTGCTGTTGCGGTGTGACTCTCCGCTTTCAGGCAAGTCAACCCCAAGACGGCGTGACACTGCCGTACCCGGGATATAGCATAGTACCTGGGGAGCTGGGGGGGTGCCATAGATGTGGAGCAAGACGCAGAAGTTGAAGAGGACTCAGCCGAGGAAGAGGTTATGGAAGAGGATGGAGTAGGAGGAGTAGAGGAGGTAGCAGCAGGCCTGCCTGCAAGTCGTGGCAGTGTCACCAACTCTTCTGCAGAGCCACGCATTCCATGCTTGTCAGAAGTCAGCAGGTTTACCCAATGCACAGTGTAGGTGATATACCTGCCCTGACCATGCTTTTCAGACCAGCTATCCGTGTTCATATGGACCCTTGCCCCAAAGCTGTGTGCCAGACATGCCATAACTTCCTTTCTCACAACAGAGTACAGGTTTGGGATTGCCTTTTGTGAAAAGAAATTTCTGCCAGGTACCTTCCACTGCGGTGTCCCAATAGATACAATTTTTTTGAAAGCATCAGACTCCACCAGCTTGTATGGTAAAAGCTGGCGGGCTAAGAGTTCAGACAAGCCAGCTGTTAGACGCCGGGCAAGGGGGTGACTTTGAGAAATTGGCTTCTTACGCTCAAACATGTCCTTGACAGACACCTGACTGTGGGCAGATGACCAGGAACTGCTACGTAAGAGAGACTGAGTGGAGGATGGTTGAGAGGGGGCAAGGAGGACAGCACTGGTTGACGTGGCTGAAGATGCTGGAGCAGGAGGAGGAGGGCGGCTTTCACTTTGTGTGCTGCTTCTACTCATGTGTTCTTCCCATCGGCCTTTGTGATGGGAGACCATGTGCCTTCGCAAAGCAGTTGTACCTAGGTGGCTGTTGGACTTCCCACTACTCAGTTTCTAGTGTTGGTGGTGGCGACAGGCAGCGGAGTGGCACTGGTCACTTGAGACCTGCCCAAAGCACAGCTGGACTTAGATGGTGCGTCAAGGTTAGGAGGACTAGCAGCGGAAGCTGAAGAAGATTGGGTGTCCTGTGTTAGCCATTCAACTAGGTCCTCCTCAGAAGTTTTTGCGTCCCCCCTGGCACCCGGCGTCTGAACAATGTGCATATTTGTAGGGTCTAAAGGAATCACAGCACCACGACCACGGAATCTGCGGGGTGGCCTGCCTCTGCCTGTCATTTTTTTTAAATGGACACTAACAATACTATTACACCAATTGAGTGGTGGCACTGTGAAAGTGGGCACAGTATACGCTGTGAGACTGACAACAACAAAAAAGACAGATGTTTTAAAAATCACAAATTGTTAATTTTTTAAATATTACAACTTACAAGTACGGTGGCAAAAATATGATTGTTTGGCACTATTTGGCAAATGGGCCTGTCTGGCACACACGCTTGGAGAAAGGAAACTGCAATTCAATGGCACTAGGAGACTGAAGAATCACAGTCAAAACAGTTATGATTAACAAAAATTCCAATCCTGTTACAATAAATATGAGTGGTGGCACTAATTGGCTAGTTGGGACTGGCACACAGGCAGGCAGGCAGGAGGAAAATGCAATTCAAGGGCACTAGTAGACTGCAGATTGACAGTCAAAACAGTGATGATTGACACATTTTGCAATACTGTTAAAAGAAATATGATTGCTGGCACTAATTGGATAGTTGGGCCTGGCACACAGGCTGGCAGGCAGTAGAAAAGTGCAATTCAATGGCACAAGCAAACTGAGGATTAAGATCAACAATCAAAAAATTTTTAATTTTAATTAGTAACTATACTGTGACAACAATTATGATTGGTGTAAATAGATGGCAAGACGGCCTGGCACAAAAGTTCATGAATAAACTTCTATCTTTAATACAAGTCAGAGTTGCATATGTTATGAAATATGATGTTTAGCTGTAATTTGTACCTTGGTTATGCAGGCAGCTAGGAGAGCAAGAGGGGTTACCTTCGTAGGGTTATCAGAGCAGTTAGAGTGAGACCGGAGCAGACCCGGAAGTGACGTCACGGTGAGTAGCGTAATCAGGAGAATCCGACAGACAGGCTGAATGAACACTGAGGGTATGAGCTGCTGTAAAAAAGAAAGCAGCAAGAGGTGATAGAAAAACACAATAGGTACTTTACCCCACAAGGAGAGAGAGAGTGACTTAAAATAGGAATCCAAATTAGATGTTGCTGATTTAGGAAAAAGGCTCAGAACTCCGTATTACAAGGTAGAGAAGGAAATGGCTGAGCAGGCAGGTAATCCTCTCTGTAGCGAAGATCATCAATACTGAGCAAGGTGTAACAGGTGAGCGGCACTCTTAAGGAAGGAGGAACAAATCAGAAAATAGTGGGTGTAGCTAGGAGAAAAATGGGTTGAACCAGGCAGAACCTGACAGAATCCCCTCCTCAAGGACGCTGTTCCACAGCGGATGGGAGAGGCCGGTCAGGATGGCGACGATGAAACAAGGAGAGTAGTCTAGGTGAGTTGAGATTGGAGAGGGGCTCCCAAGAATCCTCATCACTTGAATAATTCTTCCACCTGACCAAATACTGTAGAACACCCCTGGAGATCCTGGAGTCCAAAATGGATTCAACTTCATACTCATCATCAGCAAGAGGAAGGTTTGTAGGTGGCAAAAGAACTTGTGCATCTCTTGCGGGTACATAAGGTTTTAATAAAGATACGTGGAACGTAGGATGAATCCTAAGAGTGCTGGGAAGGCATAACTTGACAGCATTGGGATTGATGACACTTTGGACAGGAAAGGGACCTATGAAGAGACTGGCCATCTTCTTGGAAGGAACTTGTAATCTTAAGTTCTTAGTAGATAGCCAGACTAAATCTCCCGGGGAGTATTCAGGCGGCTTCCTTCTCCTGAGGTCATAATAATGTTTCTGGTTCTCTTGGGCCAAACGAATGTTCTCCTGGATGACATTGAAATTCTCCTGCAGAGAATTGTGGAGCTGATCCAGCGGTGGTGAATCCGATGAAGCAAGGGTTGAGAAGGTCAGGGTAGGGTGATAGGCATAGTTTGCGAAGAAGGGTGTCATTTTTGTAGAAGCATTGGTTAAGTTATTGTAGGCGAATTCGGCCATAGAGAGATAATTCATCCAATCGTTCTGTTGATAGGAACAATAACATCTGAGAAAGTGTTCGAGCCACTGGTTTAACCTCTCTGACTGCCCATTAGTTTGGGGATGAAAAGCTGTAGTAAAACGATGTTCCATATTAATCAATGTACATAATTTGTTCCAAAATTTTGAGGTGAATTGTGTACCCCTATCTGTCGTCAAGATAGAAGGTATCCCATGCAACTTAATGATGTGGTCAATGAACAGGGTGGCAGTTTCAGAAGAAGTGGGAAGTTTATGGAAAGGGATGAAATGAGCCATTTTAGTGAATAAATCTATGACCACAAGGATAGTTGTTTGATTTTTTGATGGTGGTAAATCTACAATAAAATCCATGGAAACATGGTGCCAAGGCTTTTTAGGGACTGGTATAGGCATAAGCAAGCCAAAAGGTGGTCTTCTTTCTGGTTTGCAAGTGACACAAGTCCTGCAACTGGCGATATGATCAGAAATGGTGGATTTCATGTGTGGCCACCAATAAGTACGTGAAACGAGATCCAAGGTACGTTGAAGACCAGGGTGTCCAGCTAAAGGAATGTCATGGCAGGTCTGTATAATTTGTTTTCTCATGGAGGGTGGTATGAAGATTTTCTTATCATAGTAGTAAATGCCATGCATTTTGGTTAAAGTTGGTTCAGGTGGGTTTGAATGTTCCTTGCAGTAATTACGGAGATCAGTCAAGAACGTTGAAGTGAAACCAATGAAGCATTGTGGGGAAACAATGTCTTTTCTGACAGGGATGTCAGTTGGTCGTTCTGGTATCCGGGATAAAGCGTCAGCTTTGATGTTTTTATTAGCAGGTCTGTAAATGATAACGAAATTGAAACGGTCAAAGTACAGACTCCAACGAACCTGTCTGGCAGATAAGGTTTTATTAGATTGTAAATACTGGAGGTTCTTATGGTCTGTGTAGATATTAATTGGCAGAGTGGTGCCTTCAAGGAGGTGTCTCCAGTGTTCAAGGGATCGTCGGATGGCCAATAACTCCTTGTCCCCTATGGCATAATTTTGTTCGGCAGGGGACATTAGTTTGGAAAAATAGGAAATTGGATGGAGTGGATCAGACAGAGATTTTTGTTGTGAGAGGACTGCTCCAATGGCGAAATCGGAAGAATCAACTTCCAGAGTATATTGATATGAGGGATTGGGAAATTGAAGGATTGGTGTGGAGGTAAATCTGGATTTCAAATAACGGAAGGCATGTACAGCATCTGAACCCCATGAGAAAGGTGTCGTAGAGCCTGTTAAAACTGTGAGTGGTTTTACTATTTTAGAAAAACCCTTGATAAATTTTCTATAATAATTTGAAAAGCCAAGGAACCGTTGCAGGTCTTTTCTAGTCTTTGGTTCTGGCCAATCCAAAACAGCCTCAACCTTCTCTTTCTGCATCTGGATTCCTGAGGGAGAAATATCATATCCTAGAAAGGATACCTGTGTTGTGTGGAATTTGCATTTCTCCAATTTGGCGTATAATTTATATGCTCTAAGTCGTGCAAGGACTTGGCGAACATGCCTGATGTGTTCCTGTAAAGTTCTGGAATAAATGAGTATATCATCCAGATATATAACAATGCATACATCTAGGAGGTCTCTGAATACATAATTAATGAAGTATTGGAAGGTAGCTGGGGCATTGCAAAGACCAAAGGGCATTACAAGGTACTCGAATAACCCGTATCTGGTCCTGAATGCCGTCAGCCATTCATGACCCTCTTTAATCCTGACAAGATTGTATGCCCCTCTTAAGTCAAGTTTAGTAAAAATAGTAGCATCAGAAAGCCTCTCGATCATCTCTGGGATTAGGGGTAAAGGATAACGATTCTTAATCGTGCATTTATTTAGTTCACGATAATCTATGATGGGTCTGAGGCTGGAATCCTTGTTACGAACAAAGAAAAAACCTGCGCCTGCAGGAGAAGTTGATGGCCTAATGAAGCCTTTCTTTAAGTTGTCGTCAAGATACACTTTAAGATGTTCCAGTTCAGGATTACTTAAGGGGTAAAGGTGTCCAATGGGTATGCGGGCTCCAGGAAGGAGATCGATAGGGCAATCGTATGCCCTATGAGGTGGCAGATTCTCTGCCTCGGTCTTACTAAAAACATCTTTGAATTCCAAATATTGAGAGGGTAAGCCCTCAAAATCAGTAATAGTGTGCAACAAAACAGGACTAGGGAAACATGTTTCTTTGCAATATGTGGAACAGAACTTTATTTGAAAAGGGTGCCAAACAATAGTGGGGTTATGAAGTTGTAACCACTTCATCCCGAGAACCAAACAAAAATGGGGAGAGGGAAGAACATCAAAAGAGAGTAATTCGTAATGTCCTGAAATGTTAAGCATGAGTGGAACAGTCTCATGAGTTATAGGTCCAGAGAACATGAGTGATCCATCTATGACTCTGATTGGTATGGGAGTGGTTTTCTTTATTAGAGGTATATTTTCCCTAATACAATAGTCCCGATCCAAGTAATTCCCTGAAGCGCCAGAGTCGACAATGGCATCACTGATCCTCAGTTGACTTTGCTCCAACTGTAGGGAGACAGATAAAGTACAATAAGGAGAATGTTCAGGAGAAGGTAGAGATGTATAAAGGTAAGTGGACTTACATTTTTTGTTCTTCAAAAGTAGGGAACAGTCCTGAACAGCGTGACTTGGGCTAGCGCAGTACAGGCATAGATTCCTTAAGCGTCTGCGTTGTTTCTCCTCTTGGGAGAGGGGACCTCTGAGGAAACCAATCTCCATGGGTTCAACAGATGGTTTCGTAGCAGACACACTGCTTGGGGTCGAAGATCCAGAAGTGGGTTTAGGTTTTAGGTCTGTTGCATATTTTTCTGCCTTCCTTTCACTTAGACGGCGGTCTATCTGGATAGCTGTTTTCATAAAGGCTTCCAGGGTTGTTGGTAATTCAATTCTGGCGAATTCGTCTTTTAAAGACTCTGAAAGTCCCAACCGGAATTGATTACGCAGGGCGACTGGGGTCCAGAGAGCATCTGTGGCGAACTGTTTGAAGTCTGTGATATAGTCCTCCACAGGTCTCTTTCCTTGTTTTAAACTCCTCAGACTCATCTCAGCAGTAAGCTGAATATCTGTGTCCTGAAACATTTCATCCATACTGGTGAAGAAATCTACAAGGGATCCAAGAATGGGATCCTGGTTCTCTATGAATTTATCAGCCCAATTTCTAGGATCCCCCCTGAGAAAGGAGATTGTAGTGAGGACTTTCACTCTCTCAGTGGGGTAAGTCCTAGGTTTCATTGAAAACAATAAAAGGCAGGCGTTTTTAAATTGCCTATATGCTTTTCTGTTACCACAGAAGAGGTCTGGAAGAGAGACTTGAGGTTCAATAACAGTTTCAGTCTGGTTGCCCTTTATAGAGATAGACTCTGTAATTACTTTTCTGAGTGCAGCATTCTCAATTTGTAAATCATGCAGGCCTTGTGCCAGTTGATCTACCTTTTGATTGAGATTATACACTATTTGATGTAGGTCTGCTGGTTCCATAGTTATTTTGGCTCAGTATTATATCAGGAACTGGTAAATATGTGTATAGGTGGAACACAACTGCAGAATGAATAATAATATGTATGTTACACAGGACTGTCTAAAACCTCTATTACTGAAAAGGCTTCCTTCAGTCATGTGATTAAGTATAATATAACAAGCATTGATAACTTATTCAGCAGAAAGTGAATAAGAAAATGAAATAAACTGTTAAGATCACCCTTAGATAATAACAGAAAAAGGATAATACGATAAAGATTCAGACAAGCAGCATTACAGCAACAGAGAACCAAACAAGTGAAGTTGCGGTTTTAGGCTTTAAAGTTCATGAATAAACTTCTATCTTTAATACAAGTCAGAGTTGCATATGTTATGAAATATGATGTTTAGCTGTAATTTGTACCTTGGTTATGCAGGCAGCTAGGAGAGCAAGAGGGGTTACCTTCGTAGGTGTATCAGAGCAGTTAGAGTGAGACCGGAGCAGACCCGGAAGTGACGTCACTGTGAGTAGCGTAATCAGGAGAATCCGACAGACAGGCTGAATGAACACTGAGGGTATGAGCTGCAGTAAAAAAGAAAGCAGCAAGAGGTGATAGAAAAACACAATAGGTACTTTACCCCACAAGGAGAGAGAGAGTGACTTAAAATAGGAATCCAAATTAGATGTTGCTGATTTAGGAAAAAGGCTCAGAACTCCAGATTACAAGGTAGAGAAGGAAATGGCTGAGCAGGCAGGTAATCCTCTCTGTAGCGAAGATCATCAATACTGAGCAAGGTGTAACAGGTGAGCGGCACTCTTAAGGAAGGAGGAACAAATCAGAAAATAGTGGGTGTAGCTAGGAGAAAAATGGGTTGAACCAGGCAGAACCTGACACTAGGAGACTGATTACTGACAGTCAAAACAGTGATGATTGACAATTTTTGCAATACTGTTAAAAGAAATATGATCGCTGGCAACAAATGGCTAGGTGGGCCTGGCTCACAGCAGGCTGAAAGGCAGGAGGAAAGTGCTATTCAATGGCACCAGCAAACTGAGGATTCACAACAACTATTACCAAAAATTTTAATTTATAATTATTAGTATACTGTCACAACAAATATGATTGGTGTAAATATTTTTTAAGTAGGCCTTGCACACAGGCTTGGAAGGCTGTAGAAAAGTGCAATTCTAGGGCACAAGCAAACTGAGGATTAAGATAATCAACAATCAAGATTTTTTAATTTTAATTAGTAACTATACTGTGACAAAAAATTAGGATTGGTTTAAATAGTTGGCAAGACGGCCTGGCACAAAAGGCTGGCAGGCAGGAGGTAGATGCAATTCAAGGACACTAGGAGACTGATTACTGACAGTCTAAACAGTGATGATTGACAATTTTTGCAATACTGTTAACAGAAATATGATTGCTGACAACAATTGGCTAGGTGGGCCTGGCTCACAGCAGGCTGCAAGGCAGGAGGAAAGTGTTATTCAATGGCACCAGCAAACTGAGGATTAACAACAACTATTACCAAAAATTTAAATTTTTAATTATTAGAATACTGTCACAACAAATATGATTGGTGTAAATATTTTTCAAGTAGGCCTGGCACACAGTCTTGCAAGGAAGAAAAAAAGTGCAATTCTAGGGCACGAGCAAACTGAGGATTAAGATCATCAACAATCAAGAATTTTTTAATTTTAATTTGTAACTATACTGTGACAACAATTATGATTGGTGTAAATAGTTGGCGAGACGGCCTGGCACAAAAGGCTGGCAGGCAGGAGGTAAATGCAATTCAAGGACACTAGGAGACTGATTACTGACAGTCAAAACAGTGATGATTGACAATTTTTGCAATACTGTTAACAGAAATATGATTGCTGGCAACAATTGGCTAGGTGGGCCTGGCTCACAGCAGGCTGCAAGGCAGGAGGAAAGTGCTATTCAATGGCACCAGCAAACTGAGGATTCACAACAACTATTACCAAAAATTTAAATTTTTAATTATTAGAATACTGTCACAACATATATGATTGGTGTAAATATTTTTTAAGTAGGCCTGGCACACAGGCTTGGAAGGCTGTCGAAAAGTGCAACTCTAGGGCACGAGCAAACTGAGGATTAAGATCATCAACAATCAAGAATTGTTTAATTTTAATTAGTAACTGTACTGTGACAAAAAATTAGGATTGGTGTAAATAGTTGGCAAGACGGCCTGGCACAAAAGGCTGGCAGGCAGGAGGTAGATGCAATTCAAGGACACTAGGAGACTGATTACTGACAGTCAAAACAGTGATGATTGACAATTTTTGCAATACTGTTAAAAGAAATATGATTGCTGGCAACAATTGGCTAGGTGGGCCTGGCTCACAGCAGGCTGCAAGGCAGGAGGAAAGTGCTATTCAATGGCACCAGCAAACTGAAGATTCACAACAACTATTAACAAAAATTTTAATTTTTAATTATTAAGAATACTGTCACAACAAATATGATTGGTGTAAATATTTTTCAAGTAGGCCTGGCACACAGTCTTGCAAGGAAGTAAAAAAGTCCAATTCTAGGGCACAAGCAAACTGAGGATTAAGATCATCAACAATCAAGAATGTTTTAATTTTAATTAGTAACTATACTGTGACAACAATTATGATTGGTGTAAATTGTTGGAAAGACGGCCTGGCACAAAAGGCTGGCAGGCAGGAGGTAAATGCAATTCAAGGACACTAGGAGACTGATTACTGACAGTCAAAACAGTGATGATTGACAATTTTTGCAATACTGTTAAAAGAAATATGATTGCTGGCAATAATTGGCTAGGTGGGCCGGGCACACAGCAGGCTGCAAGGCAGGAGGAAAGTGCTATTCACTGGCACCAGCAAACTGAGGATTCACAACAACTATTACCAACAATTTTAATTTTTAATTATTAAGAATGCTGTCACAACAACTATGATTGGTGTAAATATTTTTCAAGTAGGCCTGGCACACAGGCTTGGAAGGCAGTAGAAAAGTGCAATTCTAGGGCACGAGCAAACTGAGGATTAAGATCAACACTAAAAAATGTTTTTATTTAAATTACTAACTATACTGTCTGTGACAACAATTATGATTGGTGTAAATAGTTGGCTAGACGGCCTGGCACAAAAGGCTGGCAGTGGCAGGCAGGAGGTAAATGAAATTCAATGGCACTAGGAGACTGAATATTTGCAGTCCAAAAAATTATGAATTTTTTTTTTAATTACTGTTACAAGAATTGTGATTGGTGCCACTAATTGGCTACTTGGGTCTGGCAGACAGGCTGGCAGATATGAGTCGTGGATGGTAGGTAGGGCAGCAATTTAACACAGTATGCTGTGTAAGTGACAAAAACACAGGACTGATAGAAAATTAAGTTAGATTACACTAGCAAAATATTTTAAAATTTTAGATTTTAATATTAAAATTATGTTAAGAAGTGCAATGCACATATGACTCTATGAGTGGTCGCACTGGCTGGCTGCTACGTATGGCAGCAATTATAACAACAGTATGCTGTGTAAGTCAGATAGACAGTTAGACACAGGCCTGATAGAAAATACAATTAGATTACACTAGCATAATGATTTAAAGACTTTTTGTTGTAAATTTTAAGAAAAAGGTTAAGCACATACATATGAGTCGTGGCTGATAGCCTTGGAAGGGCAGCTATTAAAAACAGTAGGCTCTGTAAGTCGGATACACACACACCTGATAGAAAATACTATTAGATTACACTAGAAAAATGATTGGAATTATTTTTTGGCGGGGGAAATTAAAAAAAGGTTAAACACATATGAGTCGTGGCTCATAGACTAGGGAGGGCAGCAAGTAAACACAGTAGGCTCTCTATGGCCTAGATTTAGAGTTTTGTCAGTAACTACCCACGTAGCTAACGCTGGCTTTTTTCTGGCCGCACCTTTTAAATACCTCTGGTATTGAGAGTTCACAGAATGACTGCGTTAGGCTCCAAAAAGGGAGCGTACAGGCATATTTAACGCCACTGCAACTCTCGATACCAGAGTTGCTTACGGACGCGGCCAGCTTCAAAAACGTGCTCGTGCACGATTCCCCCATAGGAAACAATGGGCTGTTTGAGCTGAAAAAAAACCTAACACCTGCAAAAAAGCCGCGTTCAGCTCCTAACGCAGCCCCATTGTTTCCTATGAGGAAACACTTCCTACGTCTGCACCTAACACTCTAACATATACCCTGAGTCTAAACACCCCTAACCTTACACTTATTAACCCTTAATCTGCCGCCCCCGCTATCGCTGACCCCTGCATATTATTATTAACCCCTAATCTGCCGCTCCATTAACCGCCGCTACTTACATTATCCCTATGTACCCCTAATCTGCTGCCCTAACATCGCCGACCCCTATATTATATTTATTAACCCCTAATCTGCCCCCCACAACGTCGCCTCCACCTGCCTACACTTATTAACCCCTAATCTGCCGAGCGGACCACACCGCTATTATAATAAAGTTATTAACCCCTAATCCGCCTCACTAACCCTATAATAAATAGTATTAACCCCTAATCTGCCCTCCCTAAAATCGCCGACACCTAACTTCAAACATTAACCCCTAATCTGCCGACTGGAGCTCACCGCTATTCTAATAAATGTATTAACCCCTAAAGCTAAGTCTAACCCTAACATTAACACCCCCCTAAATTAAATATAATTTAAATCTAGCGAAATTAATTAACTCTTATTAAATAAATTATTCCTATTTAAAGCTAAATACTTACCTGTAAAATAAATCCTAATATAGCTACAATATAAATCATAATTATATTATAGCTATTTTAGGATTTATATTTATTTTACAGGTAACTTTGTATTTATTTTAACCAGGTACAATAGCTATTAAATAGTTAAGAACTATTTAATAGCTAAAATAGTTAAAATAATTACAAAATTACCTGTAAAATAAATCCTAACCTAAGTTACAATTAAACCTAACACTAGACTATCAATAAATTAATTAAATACAATACCTACAATTATCTACAATTAAACCTAACACTACACTATCAATAAATGAATTAAATACAATATCTACAAATAAATACAATTAAATAAACTAACTAAAGTACAAAAAATAAAAAAGAACTAAGTTACAAAAATAAAAAAATATTTACAAACATTAGAAAAATATTACAACAATATTACCCTATTCTAAATTACAAAAGTTCAAAGCTCTTTTACCTTACCAGCCCTCAACAGGGCCCTTTGCGGGGCATGCCCCAAGAAATTCAGCTCTTTTGCTTGTAAAAAAACACATACAATACCCCCCCCAACATTACAACCCACCACCCACATACCCCTAATCTAACCCAAACCCCCCTTAAATAAACTTAACACTAAGCCCCTGAAGATATTCCTACCTTATCTTCACTTCACCGGGTACACCGATCCGTCCTGGCTCCAAAATCTTCATCCAAGCCCAAGCGGGGGCTAGACATCCATCATCCGACGGCTGAAGAAGTCCAGAAGAGGGTCCAAAGTCTTCATCCTATCCGGGAAGAAGAGTAGATCTGGACCGGCAACCATCTTCTTCCAAGCGGCATCTTCTATCTTCATCCGATGAGGACCGGCTCCATCGTGAAGACCTCCACCGCGGACCCATCTTCTTCCGACGACGTCCAACTGAAGAATGACGGTTCCTTTAAGGGATGTCATCCAAGATGGAGTCCCTCGAATTCCGATTGGCTGATAGGATTCTATCAGCCAATCGGAATTAAGGTAGGAAAATTCTGATTGGCTGATGGAATCAGCCAATCAGAATCAAGTTCAATCCGACTGGCTGATCCGATCAGCCAATCAGATTGAGCTCGCATTCTATTGGCTGATCGGAAAAGGGCTTTTTGGGGTGCTGTGCTTGCAGCAGAGATGAGTGGAGTCCTTCTGGACACTAAATACACTAGCCTAGCTATGTTTTTCCTATTAATGTCAGGAGCAAAAACACAACACGTCCTCTCATTAAGAAAGCAAGGTCGTTATGAGTCTAAAATGGCGGATTCCGAGTAGCTGGGAGTGTCTGTGAGGGAGTGTCTGATGTTGATTGGCTCTAATGTGTCAGGCGGCTGTGACATAAAGGGTCAAAGTTTCCACAATGATGACACATAGGGGCGGATCGAACATCGCCATATGTTCGCCCACAAACGCAAACGCGAACAAGCTATGTTCGCTGTGAATCGTTCGCGGGCGAACAGTTCTGGACATCACTAACTATGACCAGTGCGTGATCGCTTGCTAGCACTTAAACAGTGGCTAGTACACTGCGGGGGAACCCAGCTGCTGTAGATCTCTTCCCGGCTTTTGCTCAATGAGCAGCTCCTGCTGTTAGCCGTAATGTCCTCAATTAGGAATGCACAAATCAACTTTCTGTACTGTTGGACTAGTACTGGATTATAACAATGTAGACAACTTCTTAAAGTATAAAAATTGCTTTGTGTGTGCTATGTATGTATTGAATGTGTTTGCATGGTAAATGTGTTTATGTAATGTACAAAAAAACAGCACTCGCACACTCACCCAGACAAACTTACTCTCTCTCGCTCACTAACTCTCACTCTCTCTCACTAACTAACTCTCACTCACTAACTCTCACTCTGTCTCACTAACTCTCACTCTCACTCACTAACTCTCTCTCATTAACTAACTCGCTAACTCTCTGTAACCTCCAACACCTAGACCTGCACCTAGCTCGAAAAAGCAATACAGTCAAAGAAGCCAAGCTTAGAGCATGCTTATGTACCCTATGTAAATGGTTAATGATGTACCAGTTTGCAAAGTAAACGAGGTCCAGGTGTGCTTTAGTATTTGTATGTGTGCAATGTGGAGTAGCTGTTTTAATTTGCGCTTGCTCATATCGAGTTTGTAAATGCACATATGTATTTCTGGAATGTGTATAATGCGATGATGTCATAGTAATCATTTTGCATAACATTCCCTAATTTAGTATCCCAAAATCTAAATGCTGATTTCTGTTTGTATCGTATTTGTTAAGTGTTGTAAATGTTTTTTTTTTAATAATGTTTTCTAATCAGCAATGTGAATGTTTTGTTTGTGTATCAGTGTGCTTTTTCATGTTGTTTTGTTCCGTGATGCAGATCGCAACATATTTTGATAATCCTTGTTTAGTATAAATGTTGTGTAGTATTTGTTGTAAAGGATTGTGAATGTTAAATAAGTATGTGCTATGTTGTGTGAGCGATTACTGTTTGTACATTTGATCTGATTCTTTTTTGTGTCCATTATGTTGTATGCCTAATATGATAGAGCAGTGTGTAGTTCTCGCGATGTCGAGTGAAAAAATTTCTATTCTTCAGTTTACATTGATTTCTATGGGAGAATCCATTACACGTCTGTGATTACGCTTTGGAAATAAACGCAGTACTCGTATTACCAAGATGCGTAACGAGGTTCTTTTCAGACTTGTAATACCTAAGTTATGAAAAGTGCGCAATGAAAATAACACACACCCTATTTGCGAACAGCCATTACGCCATAACTTGTAATCTAGCTGATTACTATTTAAAAAAAAATAAAATAAAATAAAAATAAAAAATCTAAATTACAATAATAAAAAATCTTAACACTACGAAAAAAATAAAATACCTAAAATTACACACAAAAAAACCACTAAAATTACGAAAAATAAAAAAACACATTCGGCTAGGTTACGAGTTTTGCGATAAGGTAAAAAAGCAGCGTTAACAGGTCCTAGCGCTGCTTTTTTATGCCCACTACTATTATGAGTCTTGCAAGTATAGGTGTACCGCACACTTTGTTGGCCTTACCGCAAACCTACTTACGTAAAGTTCGTAAAGCCTTTTTTCTATGGGACTTCCATAGCACTGGTATTACGAGTTTGTCCTGGAAGGCCAAAAAGTGAGAGGTACAGCCTCTACCGACAAGATTCGTAACGCATTTTAAAGTCAGTAGTTATGAGTTTTATGTTACAACGCTGTAGAATGAAACTCATAACTAAAGTGCTAAAAAGTATGCTAACACCCATAAACTACCTATTAACCCCTAAACCGAGGCCCTCCCGCATCGCAAACACTATAATACATTTTTAACCCCTAATCTGCCGCTCCGGACATCACCGCCACTATAATAAACATATTAACCCCTAAACCGCCGCACTCCCACCTCGCAAACACTAGTTAAATATTATTAACCCCTAATCTGCCGCCCCTAACATTGCCGCCACCTACATTATACTTATTAACCCCTAATCTTTCGCTCCGGATATCGGCGCCACCTACATTATATTTATTAACCCCTAATCTGCTGAACCCAACATCGCTGCCACCTACCTACATTTATTAACCCCTAATCTGCCGTCCCCAACGTCGCTGCCACTATTCCAAATTTATTAACCCTTTAAACCTAACTCTAACCCGAACACCCCCCTAACTTATAATATATATAATAATAATATATATAATAATAATAAATATAATTTAAATCTAAATAAAATTACCATCATTAAATAAATTATTCCTATTTAAAACTAAATACTTACCTATAAAATAAACCCTAAACTAACTACAATATAACTAATAGTTACATTGTAGCTAGCTTAGGGTTTATTTTTATTTTACAGGCAAGTTTGTATTTATTTTAACTAGGTAGAATAGTTATTAAATAGTTATTAACTATTTAATAACTACCTAGCTAAAATAAATACAAATTTACCTGTAAAATAAAACCAAATTACAGATCTTTAAACTAATTACACCTAATCTAAAAGCCCTATCAAAATAAAAAATACCCCCTCAAAATAAAAAAAAACTCTAGCCTAAACTAAACTACCAATAGCCCTTAAAAGGGCCTTTTGTGGGGCATTGCCCCAAAGAAATCAGCTCTTTTACCTGTAAAAAAAATACAAACACCCCGCCAACAGTAAAACCCACCACCCACACAACCAACCCCCCAAATAAAAGCCTAACTAAAAAAAACTAAGCTCCCCATTGCTCTGAAAAGGGCATTTGGATGGGCATTGCCCTTAAAAGGGCATTTAGCTCTATTGCTGCCCAAAGCCCTAACCTAAAAAATAAACCCACCCAATACACCCTTAAAAAATCTTAACACTAACCCCCGAAGATTCACTTACCGGGAGAAGTCTTCATCCAAGTGGCAAGATGTCCTCAACAAAGCCGGCAGAAGTGGTCCTCCAGACGGGCAAAAGTCTTCTTCCGGACAGCATCTTCTATCTTCATCCTTCTGACGCGTAGCGGCTCCATCTTCAAGACATCCAGCGCCGAGCACCCTCTTCAATCGACGTCTTCTTCGGAATGAATATCTCTTTAAGTGATGTCATCCAAGATGGCGTCCCTTAGATTCCAATTGGCTGATAGAATTCTATCAGCCAATCGGAATTAAGGTAGAAAAAATCCTATTGGCTGATGCAATCAGCCAATAGGATTGAACTTCAATCCTATTGGCTGATCCAATCAGCCAATAGGACTTAGCTCACATTCTATTGGCTGATAGGAACAGCCAATAGAATGCCAGCTCAATCCTATCGGCTGATTGCATCAGCCAATAGGATTTTGTCTACCTTAATTCTGATTGGCTGATAGAATTCTATCAGCCAATCGGAATCTAAGGGACGCCATCTTGGATGACGTCACTTAAAGAGATATTCATTCCGAAGAAGACGTCGATTGAAGAGGATGCTCCTTGCCGGATGTCTTGAAGATGGAGCCGCTCCGCGTCGGAAGGATGAAGATAGAAAATGCCATCTGTATGAAGACTTCTGCTCATCTGGAGGACCACTTCTGCCCGTCTGGAGGACCACTTCTGCCGGCTTCGTTGAAGACATCTTGCCGCTTGGATGAAGACTTCTCCCGGTAAGTGAATCTTCGGGGGTTAGTGTTAGGATTTTTTAAGGGTGTATTGAGTGGGTTTATTTTTTAGGTTAGGGCTTTGGGCAGCAATAGAGCTTAATGCCCTTTTAAGGCCAATGCCCATCCAAATGCCCTTTTCAGGGCAATGGGGAGCTTAGGTTTTTTTAGTTAGGCTTTAATTTGGGGGGTTGGTTGTGTGGGTGATGGGTTTTACTGTTGGGGAGGTGTTTGTATTTTTTTTTTACAGGTAAAAGAGCCGATTTCTTTGGGGCAATGCCCCACAAAAGGCCCTTTTAAGGGCTATTGGTAGTTTAGTTTAGGCTAGGGTTTTTTATTTGGGGGGGGGGCTTTTTTTAGATTAGGTGTAATTAGTTTAAAGATCTGTAATTTGTTTTTTATTTTCTGTAATTTCGTTGTTTTTTGTAATTTAGCTAATTTTATTTAATGTATTTAATTGTATTTAATGTAGCGAATTTATTTAATTGTAGTGTAGTGTTAGGTGTTAGTGTAACTTAGGTTAGTTTTTATTTTACAGGTAAATTTGTATTTATTTTAGCTAGGTAGTTAGTAAATAGTTAATAACTATTTAGTAACTAGTCTACCTAGTTAAAATAAATGCAAACTTGCCTGTAAAATAAAAACAAACCCTAAGCTAGATACAATGTAACTATTAGTTATATTGTAGATAGCTTATTGTTTATTTTATAGGTAAGTATTTAGTTTTAAATAGGAATAATTTAGGTAATGATAGGAATTTTATTTAGATTTATTTAAATTATATTTAAGTTAGGGGGTGTTATGGTTAGGGTTAGACTTAGATTTAGGGGTTAATACATTTAATATTGTGGCGGCGACATTGGGGGCGGCAGATTAGGGGTTAATAAGTATAGGTAGGTTAAAGCGACATTGGGGGTGGGAGATTAGGGGTTAATAAATATAATGTAGGTGTCGGCGATGTTGGGGGCAGCAGATTAGGGGTTAATAAGTATAATGTAGGTGGTGGCGATGTCTGGAGTGGCAGATTAGGGGTTAATAAGTATAATGTAGGTGTCGGCGATGTTGGGGGTGGCAGATTAGGGGTTAATAAGTGTAAGATTAGGGGTGTTAAGACTCGGGGTTCATGTTAGGGTTTTAGGTGTAAACATAAATTTAATTTCCCCATAGGAATCAATGGGGCTGCGTTACGGAGCTTTACGCTGCTTTTTGGCAGGTGTTAGACTTTTTCTAAGCCAGCTCTCCCCATTGATGTCTATGGGGAAATCGTGCAGGAGCACGTGCAACCAGCTCACTGCTGACTTAAGTAGCTCAATTTTGCTCTATGCTCACTTCTTGCTTTTTAAAGGGACAGTCTACACCAGAATTTTTATTGTTTTAAAAGATAGATAATCCCTTTATTATCCATTTCCCAGTTTGCATAACCAACACAGTAATAATAATATACTTTTAACTTCTGTGATTATCTTGTATCTAAGCCTCTGCAAACTGCCCCTTTTTTCAGTTCTTTTAAAAGACTTGCAGTCTAGCCAATCAGTGCCTGCTCCCAGATTACTTCACGTGCGCGAGCACAGTGTTATCTATATGAAATATGTGAACTAACACCCTCTAGTGGTGAAAAACTGTTAAAATGCAATCTGAAAGAGGTGGGCTTCAAGGTCTAAGAAATTAGCATATGAACCTCCTAGGTTAAGCTTTCAACTAAGAATACCAAGAGAACAAAGCAAAATTGGTGATAAAAGTAAATTGGAAAATCGTTTAAAATTACATGCTCTGTCTGAATCATGAAAGTTTATTTTGGCCTAGACTGTCCCTTTAACGTTGGGTTTGTAAAAATCCATAATACCCGCGCTGTAGGTAAGTGAGCGGTGAGAAAAAACTGCACGGTAGCACCGCACAGCTCATAACGCGAGACTCGTAATCTACCCATAAGATTACAAACATAATAAACGAAAGTATCCAAAATAATAAAAATTAAACCTAATCTAATAGCCCTATATAAAAAAAAAACCACTCCAAAATAAAAACACCCCCTAAGCTAACAATAAACAACCAATAGCCCTGGTCCTCATCTGGAGCGCTAATCCTCTTCAGCGGCGGCGGTCTTCAGCGACATGGATCCTCCTCTGCGTGTGATCGTCTACGCACACTCAAGCTTGAATGCAAGGTACCCCTTTTATATTGGGGTATCGTTGCATTCCTATTGGCTTAAATATTCAAATCAACCAATAGGATGAGAGCTGCTTAATCCTATTGACTGATTTGAACAGTGACTGCTGTGACTCACTCTAACATCTGAAAAGTTGGTGGAGCTCCAATTTAATAGGCTGTTGTCAGCTTTATTGATAAACAAGCTGAAATGAATAGGCATGTACATCTAAGCACCCAAACGCAAGGCAGCCCACATATTGCTATGGCAACATGATGCATTAGGACTATTGGCTCTCTGTGTCATTTTTCAAAAAGTCTGGGGAGCCTAACCAAGTGTACCTTGTCAACCTCGCAGGCCTTATTCCCTAAACTTTCTAGCTTCTCTTGCCCAATATCATTCATCAACTAATTTACACATCCTTCTAGCACCATATGACGAGAGACCAATAGCACAGAAACAAGCTCTCCAAGGAAAAACTCTCATAATCCCCAATGCTACTTAAAACCTAACTACAAACACAACTCACCCTAATTGAGGAAATTAAGAGTGAAAGCTTGCCAGAAATAGCATCCTGTCAATTTCCTACTAGGCTACCACTTCACCTAAAATTAGAAAAAGCTAGATATGAACCAAATGTTGGGTCCTAAAAGCAGGCTCTGCTATGTGACAACTGATCACTGTACAGTCTCCAAGTGCCTATATCAACAGGTAACTCCACCATATAGCTATGCAATACCAACTCTTTACATGTACCTATCTCGCCCATACTATCTACCAAAAACCCAAAAATCCAAACACGAAAACTAATGGCAGATACCAGAGTACACACAAAAAATCCTGTTACCAAACACTACATACAAATATCAAAAACATCATAAAAACAATGGCATAGAAATGAAACCTTCAAATTGATCCAAAATCTGGTATTAAATACCATGTATGTAGGAACAATGGGGTCAATAAAACTTATTTATGGAATAACACCATCAATCATCCCAAAGCTTGGTAATAAAATCACAGCAGGTAGGAGCAATAGAATGTTGGTGATATATAGATAGGTTTGCCATCCAGTGTGTGTGCTCAAACCCCTAGGGCATACTCAAGTTCATATATCCAACACGCTTCATTTTGTAACAGGCATTTCACCCTATCACTGCCTCTCTTTAATGGAGGGACATGGTCATTTATAATGAACTTAAGGTATTTCACTGTTTGTCCAGCCTCAAGGAAATGTCAAGCTACAGGCTGTTCAGTCTTTTCAGTTTTAAAAGCTGTGCATATGGGGGCGGAGTCATCTACAGAGCTGGTAGGACGTGTTTTTGTGCAGCTCCCGGGCCCAAGATCCTAATTTAGGGGTCTTTTCACACTCTGCAACAAACTATTTGTACCTAGCATCTATGTGGATAGACCTACGAGCTGGTGTTATGTATTTATGAACTTTTGGGGGCCCGGAGAGTCTGCACCAGTTACCCGTCACTGTTTCACTCCGCAGAGCTGGAAGAGAGAGCCGCCATTTTGAGGATACTACACTCCGTTTGCAGGCTTCTGAGAAAACTGCATGCCTATTTCTCCTTGGGGTTTTAGACTCAGCCTGCACTATGGAGACTCCGCTTTATTTCTTGGAGGTAATGAGGCGCTTGCTGCAAAAACACCATGCCAGTTTGATCGACAAGCTGTACGCAGCTCCTAACAGAAATAGCGCCATTCAGTTCCAACAGCTGCCTGACCTCGCTGAGCCTATCTTACAGGGGGCTTTTCAGAATGCCATTACTGAGGCTGTCGACCCACCCCAAGAAGCTGCGGCAAACCCAGACTCTCCCGACACAGATCTAAGACCGGAGAAGACACTGGTTCTTCGGAGATGGTCAGTGGAAGGTAAATACCGGGTGCTACAGGGGAATCTTATATCGCTTTATAGCAGCACACTACTAACTATTGATATCAGCACCATAAGCATGCAGGTGCGTTTGCCCGTGGCTTTCCAGCTTATCAGCGAAGATATGCCTCTCAACATAAAGCACCAGCTTTCCCCTCTCTTCAGTAACCCGCTGGTTCCCACTGCTAATCAAAAGGGAATAGGTTAAACATTGGAAATGCAAGGGACTCTCTGTTTTTTCTACCTCCCTCATACCGGACTTTGTCTTTATCATGGGATGGGTTGAACATGGACCCCTGCTGAATTTTCAATAAACTTGGCAGCTCTACTAGGCACCTTTCTCTCTCTCTGACTGCCTGATAAGTTTGGACTCCCACTGAGATCTGCCCCAGGATATGGACACGCTACTTTCTTTAACAATGAATGGTTATGGTTGGCACAGCAGGTTTATATGCCAGCTCTCCTATGATATAAATGGTTTTCAAGAGTTAATGTTTGTCTATATATATTACAGTAGCTCTGTTGACTGCCCTATTAGGTTAATTGCTATGCCTAGACCCCCTGCCGCCACATTTTGCCCATACCTTGGTTATAACAAGGTCTCTTTTATTTGTTGTGATCATTATGGCTGTTTTTGGGCGCTTAACCTACCCACTTGTATGATTGTTTACTATTTTAAGTCCTTTATCATGTTTTAGACAGGTTTATACTATAAATATGCACCAATCTAGCTAAATGTTGTGTGATGATGAGGGACGGGCTGTGAGCACAGATGTGAATGGGGTACTTAAGGTCTTGCAATATATCATTTGAAAAGATAATATGTGTGCAATGTTATTGATAAATGAGCTTTACTAGGGCAAGAGTGATTAAGCTGCATTACCATAATCATAACTTTTAGATGTGGTTTTGTTATTGATGTGTTAAATATTAGTTTTTATCATGCCCCGTCTACAACACATAGGTATCATATGACGGCGGTTAGTTAGGATCCAGCTGACCGCCTATTGATTCTACAAACATATTTATGCTTACACTTCGCACACCATATAAAGCTGGTTGGCCCTGAGGAGTGAAACAAAACGTGCTATGTTGTCCTCTCCCATTGTGTATGCTCCTAAGGCTCGGGTGTCGGCGGCCGAGACCCCTAAGCCCCTTCATTTATATTCTCATGGATAACATAGACAGTATATATGGAAAATGGCGATTCTAAACGTTATCTTAAGGAATAGCCACCCTGACAAACATAACTCACCATTTGTTTTGTTTGAACCTTTATGCCAAACTCTACCTTACTAACCTTAATAACTAACCTGACGGACCCCTATGTTTATACATTTGTTTGTGTATGTTGACCCTGATCACTTATAGTTTCATGACTGTTATACGGGGTTCTTATGTATGAGATCTGCCTTATCTCCCTTAAGCCAGCTCACCATGTTCTGAAAGTTTCACATGCATTATACTCTGTTTATTGTATTCAATTTAATATCTCCCCCCCACATAATATAATATACCTCCTACTTTTGGAGGGTTAGCTATGCGGCTCCTCTTGTCTATGCCGCAATTAAATTGTTGTACCCACATATTTCACCATATTATTTACATATGTTTTCTATCAAATACTATGTCAATTGCTAATTTACTTTACGCTTATGAATCCAGAAGTGACCATTCAAGCTATTCATCTTAATGTATAAAAAGAGGTTCCAGTCTTTTCTATAAGATTATGCACATTCAAAACTGTTTCTTTCTACTTATATAGAAATCGTCAAACTGAAATGTACTCTTTCTACTTGTTTTACGCTATGTTGTTTTATATATGTTGTAACACTTTTGCACAACCTCAATAAAAAACATAAATAAAAAAAAAAAAAAAAAAAAAAAAGCTGTGCATATGGATGACCTATGGTTGGCTAGTCTTTTTCTATCGTCATCAATCGCTTTGCCAATATATAACAATCCACATGAACAACTCAACAGGTATCTAATATACTTTGTAGTGCATGTGATAAAGGTTGGATGTTGAAAGAAAGAACCTGTTATCATGCTGTTACATGTCACGCAGCTGACACATCTTAAACACCCTTTCTTCCTGTTAATTAACCACATTCTGTCATCCTTCACTACTTCAACTACTTCAATATCCGTCTTGACTAGCTGATCCCTTAGATTACAACCCTTTTGATATGCTATGTGTGGAGAAGCCCACTGATGGAAAGGTAAAGATGAATCAGACTCAAGCAGACTCCACGATTTCCTGATTTCATTAGCAATCCGCCTCTTGTCTGTAGAATAGGTGGTAACACATGTCATCCATTGCCTATCATCCATCTTCTGTTGTTCCGTACTACCATCCACCAATGGCAGCTCTTGTCTGCACCATGTGAGTTCCTTTTTCTTGCATCCACGTGCCAGGAATCTAGCTGTCATTTCCTCCAGCTGTTGTTCACTTTTCTCCGGATAAGTGTTATTCCTTATTGTCCGTTGAATCTGTGCCTTAGGGATATTCTGAATCAAAGAGAGAATATGACTTCTGTTCACATGGAGAATGGTGGTTCTATCCATTTCTTTGCGTCAAAGGGCGGTTCCTAACAAAGCATTCTGTTTAAAAACCTTTGAGAAAATCAATGGCCATTCTGGTGGTGTTATATTGGAATCTGTCTGGGATCTGATTTAATTCTTCCATAGCTGTAAAGATGTCTTACCCCCTCTCCAAATCAAAAACAAATCATCCATGCATTGACAATAGTAAATGATCTGTGGAAGTTCAAATTCTTGGTTTCATAAAGATCCATGTAGAGATTTGCAAAATAGGGGGCAACATTGGATCCCAGATACTTGCAGGTAAAAGGTCTGTTCAAACCTAAAATAATTTTTCTCAAGACATAATGCCAGCAGCTCGAGTAGTAGCTCACTTGGAGGACCCACGTATGGTACCTTTTTCAAACACTCAGCCACTGCTGACATACCCAGTGTGTGAGGTATTACTGTGTACAGACTCGGAACATCTAATGTTACCAACAGGTCAGCCTCAGTGATCTCTGTACATTCCAACACATTATGAATAAATGCTGTAGAATCCTGCACGTATCACTGAATCCTCTTAACCCATGGTTGATGATGATAGTCAACAAATTGAGCCAAAGGTTGCAATAGAGAACCCTTCTCTGAGACAATTGGTTACCCGGGAGGAGCAGTGGGATTCTTGTGGATCTTTGACAATGTCTATATGATAGGGCATTCCAGAAAATCTCTCTTCAGAAACCCCATCTCATCCATGGTGAGGTAGTTGTCCCCCCTCCACTATTCCAGACACTCGTCCACTTCCATTTTGAAGGCTATAGTGGGGTCTCTATTCAGAATAAGATATGCATTCCCATCAGAAAGTTGTTTAAGAATTTCCTCCCTATAGTATGTCAAGTCCATAACCACTACTGCACCGCCCTTGTCTGAGGGATGGACCAAAATTGATTTGACCATTCTGAGTTCTCAAAGACTTTCTCTCGTCCTTGATAGTTAGCTTGTTTGTCATCCTAGACTTGTTGTGTAATGATTCTACTAAAAATAGCAATTGAAGCAAAGGTTCTCTATTGCAACCCTAGGGATTTGAACACACACACTGGATGGCAGAGCTATCTATAGATTGATAGCAATGTCACCAACATTCCATTGCTCCTACTTAATAGGTATTTATTACCAAGCTTTGGGATGATGGATGTTGTTATTCCATAAATACGTTTTATTGACCCCAATGTTCCTACATACGTGGTATTTAATACCTTATTTTGGATAAATTGGAGGGTTTCATTTCTATGTCATTGTTTTTATGATATTTATGATATTTTTATGTGGTGTTTGGTAACATAATTTTTTGTATGTATTCTGGTTTCTCTGCCCCAAATCTGCCATAAGTGTTCTTCTTTGGATCTTTGGGTTTTTGGTAGATAGAATGAGTGAGATAGGTTCCTGTAAAGAGCGGGTATTGCATAGCCATAAGGTGGAGTTACCAGTTAATATAGGCCCTTGGAGACTGTACTGTGATGAGTTGTCACATAGCAGAACCTGCTTTAGGGACCTGACATTTGGTTTACATCTACCTTTTTCTAATATTAGGTGAAGTGGTAGTCTAGTATGTAGTTGACAGGATAGTATTTCTGGCAAGCTTTTCACTCTTAATTTCCTCAATTAGGGTGAGTTGCGTTTGTAGTTAGGTTTTAAGTAGCATTAGAGATTATGAGAATTTTTCCTTGGAGAGCTTCTTTCTGTGCTATTGGTCTCTCAGCATATGGTGCTAGAAGGATGTGTGAATTAATTGATGAATGATATTGGGCAAGAGACGCTGGAAAAGTTTAGGGAATAAGACCTATGTGGTTGACAAGATACACTTGATTATGCTCCCCAGACTTTTTGAAGAAATACACGGATGGCTATAATGATGGAGAAGAATATAAGCCTAATTAAAGGAACAGTAAACCCAAACATTTTCTTTCATTATTTAGATATAGAATACCATTTTTAAAAAGTTTCCAATTTACTTCTATTATCAAATTTGTTTTGTTCTCATGTTATTCTTTGTTGAAGGGATACCTAGGTAGGTAGCGTGCACATGCCTGAAGCACTACATGACAGGAAATAGTGCTGCCATCTAGTGCTCCTGCTAATGTATAACGTTGCTGCAAAACTGCTGCCATATAGTGTTGTGGAGACATGCACACTCATGAGCTTACATCCCAGCTTTTCAACAAAGAATAACAAGAAAACAAAGAAAATGTGATAACAGAAGTAAACTGGAAAGATGTTTAAAATGTGGGTTTTATGTCCCTTTAAGGTTTGAAGTGTTTTTTGATACATGACAGAGGAGAAGGTTGGAGCTCATGAGTACATCACACTAATATGGTGTTTTGCACACATACTTTTTGCACACACTGCACTGTTATTGATGTAGTTGTTGCTTGGAACTTTGTAAGAATATTGATATTTGAATTGCACCCTGGCAGATGTGGAAGGAAATATACTGTGTGTGTATATATATATATATATATATATATATATATATATATATATATATATATATATATATATATATATATATATATATATATATATATATATATATATATATATATATATATATATATATATATAAGAAAAAAAAAAACATTTGTGCATGCCTTTTTAAAATGGAGAAGTCCCAAATGTAGCTAATCCATCCTAAACAATTAAAGCCGGGAGCTAGATCAACAGTTCACTGTAAGCTCCAAATATGTACTTGCACATAATGAAGACACCCACAATAGGAAGGCACAATCCCAAACAGTAATGTACGTCTGCAACAATAATGGCCTCAAATTTAGGAGAGCAAGAGATGTTCTCTATCCAAACAGGTGATGCAGGTTAAGTAGACCTTCCTCATTCCATTCTAGTTCCTCCGCACTCTGTGAAGCTTGTCTTGCCCAGTGGGACAGACAGGTGCTCCTCCAATCCACATCAGGGATAGGGTCTCCATGCCATGCCAGAGAGGTCCTTTCCTTGGCCAATGCGGTTCAGATATTCAATTATGTGTTGATGTGAGTGTCCAAAGTCTGAGTCTCTGTACTCAGGCTGTCAGCAGCACTGGATGGGCTACTAAGTGATGCTCTTTATGCACAATATAAAAGTAAAGAACAAAAGAAAGCGCTTCAAGGCAAATTTGCAATGATCGCAAAATCAAAGTTCATACAACACATAAGCATGCATATAAAATGTGTCAGGTCATGTGATGTATGCACTTTTGCTTTACTATGTTGGCTTAGTCCAATAAAGTTTCACGATAATTGCAAGTTTGCTTTGGAGCTGCTTTCATTCATTCTTTACATATATATATATATATATATATATATATATATATATATATATATATATATATATATATATATATATATATATATATATATATATATATGTGTGTGTGTGTGTGTATGGTATGTACTATGAATTATTAAATATTGATTATATAGATTGCAATAATGTAAAATGTACTACAATCTAAATAGAATGCACTAGTGAAACTATTAAGACTCTCTAGATAATTTTAATGAGCTAGAAACTTACCAAACTTTCCATAATTAATAAAAAATATTAAGAACATATTCCAATGCAATCAATCTTGAGACCATTATTTGTATTATCATGTCATTACCTTATAGCATCTGATTATATAATTTCTATGATATATATAACTTTGCATACCATCTGATTAAGCAATTGTATGTAAATATTTCAGTTCAATCAGAGAGTGGCAATTCTTTTACTTGATGGGAATAGTTTAGACTATAAATGAATAAATATATTAATTCAAGCATGGGAATTATTTCATGGGTGCAAATATATGGGTATAAAATATGTAAAATGTAGTGATGTATTTAATGTAAAATTTTAATTCCCCCATAATATTTTGTATGTCCTACTGAACTTGTAGCACTCAACACATCACATCACATCAATAGTTTAGTGGTTATAACTGGTTGTTGGAGATACATGATAGAAGCTACTTTCTATCTAGGGCAAGGTTTGGCAAACATTTCTGGAAAAGGGCCAAACTGTAAATATTTTATGCTTTGAAGACCAAGAGGAAAAATCAAAGTAATTTTGTAAGACTTTTAATAACACAATTCAAATTATATTTAAAATAATTAAGTATATATTTTTTTCATACCCATCCACTAATTAGAAACACTGACGGCTAGATTTAGAGTTCTGCGGCCAAAGGGGTGCGTTAGCTACACGTGCTTTTTTCCCCCCGCACCTTTTAAATACCGCTGGTATTTAGATTTCACAGAAGGGCTGCGTTAGGCTCCAAAAGGGAGCATACAGGCATATTTACCGCCACTGCAACCTTTATTTTTTGTAACTTAGTTCTTTTTTTATTTTTTGTACTTTAGTTAGTGTATTTATTTGTATTTATTTGTAGGTATTTGTATTTAATTTATTTATTGATAGTGTAGTGTTAGGTTTAATTGTTACTTAGGTTAGGATTTATTTTACAGGTAATTTTGTAATTATTTTAACTAGGTAGCTATTAAATAGTTATTAACTATTTAATAGCTATTGTACCTAGTTAAAATAAATACAAAGTTGCCTGTAAAATAATTATAAACCCTAAAATAGCTACAATATAATTATTATTTATATTGTAGCTATATTAGGGTTTATTTTAAGGTAAGTATTTAGCTTTAAATAGGAATAATTTATTTAATAAGATTTATTTTATTTCGTTAGATAAAAATTATATTTAACTTAGGGGGGTGTTAGGGTTAGACTTAGCTTTAGGGGTTAATACATTTATTAGAGTAGCAGTGAGGTCCGGTCGGCAGATTAGGGGTTAATAATTGTAGGTAAGGTAGTGGCGACGTTGGGGGGGGCAGATTAGGGGTTAATAAATATTATATAGGTGTCAGCGGTGTTAGGGGCAGCAGATTTGGTGTACATAAGGATAATGTAGGTTGCAGCGGTGTGCGGTCGGCAGATTAGGGGTTAAAAATTTTTAAGTGGCGGCGATGTGGGGGGGCCTTGGTTTAGGGGTACATAGGTAGTTTATGGGTGTTAGTGTACTTTAGTGTACTTTAGAGCACAGTAGTTAAGAGCTTTATGAACCGGCGTTAGCCCAGAAAGCTCTTAACTCCTGGCTTTTCTCTGCGGCTGGAGTCTTGAGCCAAGACTCTAAATACCGGCGTTAGAAAGATCCCATTGAAAAGATAGGATACGCAATTGGCGTAGGGGGATCTGCGGTATGGAAAAGTCGCGGCTGGAAAGTGAGCGTTAGACCCTTTCCTGACTGACTCTAAATACCAGCGGGCGGCCAAAACCAGCGTTAGGACCCCCTAACGCTGGTTTTGATGGCTAACGCAGAACTCTAAATCTAGGCGTGATTTTGGGGTTTAAAGTTAGTATTGCGTGCCATCAAGAACAATTACCAATGTTGATCTGTTAATGAGATGGTGCATTTCATCTCTGAAAATGTTTCTTGAAATAGGTTTTGTCAAATTCTGCTATCATTCCATAAATATATGATTTTAATTGAGCATGTTGATCCCTTTGAATGCAATTCTGTTTGATACTTGCCTGTCATTAGCATGTCATTGGGCTGCAGCTTAATAATTTCCTATTGAAGGTTAGGTAGAATCTCCTCAATTGCAGAGTTAACTTAAATGGATTATAAAATATTGTAATATCCTTTGCACTATTGAGGTTCATATTCTGTTGGAAGTGTAGTTTGAGCTTTGAAAATATATCAACGCAAATGTGTGTGGGATTGGAGATCTTGCTTCTTCTTTTAACTTTTGACAGCACTGGCATTGTATAAAGCTGCTTGACATTACTTGACATTACTCATCGGAATGACTGTAAGATGGTGTAAGTTTTTTACATAAATTATATTTTGCCTTGTAACTAGGTTGAAATTATTAAAATAAAAAAATAAAAAAACATTTTCTTAAGTGTGCAACAAAAGCTAATTTCCAAACCATTCAGTGGCAGACAGATATCAATACTTGGGGGTCGATTTAGGAAGCAGCGGATGCTGCTTCAAACCCACTCCGCTTCAGTTCTGCCGGAAGCAGAAGTTAAGAAGCCGCGGTCCTGAGACCGCTGCTCCTTAACTTGTCTGCCACCTCTGAGGTGGCGGGCAGCAATCAGCCCGATCGAATATGATCGGGTTGATTGATACCCCCTGCTAGCGGCCAATTGGCAGGGGGCAGTATTGCACCAGCAGTTCACAAGAACTGCTGGTGCAATGATAAATGCCAACAGCGTATGCTGTCGGCATTTATCGATATGCGGCAGACATGATATGCTACATTGTATCATGTCCGTCCGCACAATAATACATTTACCCCTTAGGGTGGTTCTTCTTGTTCATTAAAAAATTAAATCTTAGCCTGGACTCACAAAATGCATAATAAAACTGCTAAACCATTAAACTTCTGTGTGGCAAGGCAGATCTTTTTTTTTTTTTAATAATTTTTTTATTGAGGTTATTCAAATAAACATAATTAAACAAAAGTTCAATAAGATTCACAGTAGTACATCAATAATTGTTTTGTTAGTATACTTATGGATTAAGCAAAAGGTGATACATACAAAACTTGTGAAAGTACAAAAAGAACAGTCTAGTTAGGTTGCTATTGAACTGCAGAAATAGAACCTCATTTGATTTTATTTCTCTTTTTTTTTTCCCCTCGTAAACGAATGGGTGCACCTCCAAAACTTTAAAAGGCCACTCATGGACCTCTGTAACCTGCATAATTTAGGGGAGGAGCTTTAATGTGAAACACGGTCACTCTTGGACCTTGAATGTAGTTGGGGGGGAACATGTCTGAATGATGTATAAGATAACAGCAATGGTATTATGCGGATCATGATGAAAAGGGTCTCACTTATTCTCAACTTAGAACAAATAAGAGGTATAATGAGCGGGTATACAAACATGTAGCAAATTCCCTATATATGTAATTAGAGTTATCGAGGGTATAAAGTATTGCCTGGAAAGTAGGTGGCCAATTAGTAGCCTGTGCAGGAACATATGGGATATCACTTAGGAATTAAATAAGCTAATAATACTTATGTGACATTAAAATACTGTGATAACTGTAGACTGTGAGCTAGGTTTTAACTATATTAGCATGAGAGAGTAAGAAAGTTACTCCCCATAAACTTGAATATATAATTCCTGCCACCCAGGTACAGGCCCTATACCCAGATGACAGGCAAAGTGTGTAGATTTGTAAATGGGAGAGTTTCCCATTAGTCATCTATTGGTCTCCTCTAGACTGCATATATGTTTTTTGTGACTTCCTAGTAAAAAGCTGATCCCAAGGCTCTGAAGAAACATCTCCTATAGGAGACTTACTATTAGCCTATTCCAATCTGGACTCCTCTATAGTTGCAGGCTCCATCACTGAGACCATTACTAAATTATATAATATAACATTTGAGCACTTTCCAAATGTAGGGGCTCTTATATTTGAAAGTAGGAAGTACCCTGCGTTAACTATGTCTGCTTGTCAAGTTACAGTTCTCCTCCATATATCTCCATAGGTGAGAAATAACAGCCTAGTGTACAGACATATACCGAGGAATCGCCAGACAGGACTACACAGCTAGCCCATAAAAAAACAGTTTGGTGTTAGTATATACCATAAAATCAGAGTACAGAGAAAACAACCATATTAGTAGCGTATCAAAGAAGCTGTATCATAGTAAGTTAATCTTAGGTCTCAAGCCTCTCTCCTTATATAAACATGGGGAAAGAGTTGCCTTCATCATATCGCTGACAAAATATAAGGTCAAACGGTACACCTGAACAGCTGTAACACCCTGCATTGTGGTATAAAATGTATAGTATATTGTGCCAGTATTAAATAAAGTCTATAGCCCATAGTTATCAAGGTCTGGTGGACTTGATCCGACACTGCAATACACTCGCCGTATTCAGCACTGCACCAGCAGCTCACAAGAACTGCTTGTGCAACGCCGCCCCCTGCAGACTTGCGGCCAATCGGCCGCTAGCAGGGGGGTGTCAATCAACCCGATCGTACTTGATCGGGTTGATTTCCGGCGATGTCTGTCCGCCTGCTCAGAGCAGGCGGACAGGTTATGGAGCAGTGGTCTTTGTGACCGCTGCTTCATAACTGCTGTTTCTGGCGAGTCTGAAGACTCGCCAGAAACACGAGGCATCAATTCATTCGGAGCTTGATACATATGCCCCTATAACTCTAAGAATCAGCTGAGTCACTTTGTTTAAATATATAAAGCGAAAACAAGAGAAAGCAGGCAGGAGAAAACACAACCCATTAAACATCAGGAACATACATATTACAGTAAACAGTGATATATGATGGAGAAAATATATAAAGGTTCTTTCTGTGACAGGTTACATATTTGATCCCAACCGAGTAAATATATATAGAAACCCAAAAGCGTCTAAAATGCACGTCAACAGGGATTGAGAAAAAATATAAATGCAAACATCTCCAACTATAAAGTACTTAGTAAAAACACGGTATGGAGTCTCTGGGGCCTAGTTATCAAGCCGTCAACCTCAAATACGCTGCGTATTCCGCAGCGTATTTGTGGCGAGGCTGATACGCCTTAGTTATCAAAGGCTCGAGACCGGCAAAAGTAGAATTTTGTGACGTAAGCTTCGATCCGCCGGACTCAGTCCGACACAGATCGATTCTTACGTCACTCCAGATGTTCCGCACACAAGTGCGGCACATTCTCACTACTTTTGCTAGCTATCAAAAAACTAGCAGGTACGCTCGGCACTTTTACGGCCCAGCGTACCTGGTTTTCAAAGCGCCAGCCTGGAGGCGGCGGATCCCATAGGAATCAATGGGAGTCTGACCATAGCGAAAGTACAAGTTCGCTGCTGACAGACATCCCATTGATTTCTATGGGAGCTGTCTACACCTAACACCCTAACATGTACCCCGAGTCTAAACACCACTAATCTGACCCCCCCTACACCGCCGCAACTAAATAAAGTTATTACCCCCTAAACCGCCGCTCCCGGAGCCCACCGCAAGCTACTCTATACATATTAACCCCTAAACCGCCGCTCCCGGAGCCCACCGCAACTATAATAAATGTATTAACCCCTAAACCGCCGCTCCCTGAACCCGCCGCAACCTATATTAAATGTATTAACCCCTATCCTGCCCCCCCTACACCGTCGCCACCTATAATACATTTATTAACCCCTAATCTGCCCCCCCTACACCGTCGCAACATATAATAAATTTATTAACCCCTATCCTGCCCCCCACTACGCCGCCGCCACTGTAATAAAATTATTAACCCCTAAACCTAACCCTAACGCCCCCTAACTTAAATATTAATTAAATAAATCTAAATAAATTAACTCTTATTAACTAAATGAATCCTATTTAAAACTAAATACTTACCTTTAAAATAAACCCTAATATAGCTACAATATAAATAATAATTATATTCTAGCTATCTTAGGATTTATTTTTATTTTACAGGTACCTTTCAATTTATTTTAACCATGTACAATAGCTATTAAATAGTTATTAACTATTTAATAGCTTACCTAGCTAAAATAAAGAGAAATGTACCTGTGAAATAAATCCTAACCTAAGTTACAATTACACCTAACACTACACTATACTTTAATAAATTATTCCTATTTAAAAATAAATACTTACCTGTAAAATAAACCCTAAGATAGCTACAATGTAATTAATAATTATATTATAGCTATCTTAGGATTTATATTTATTTTACAGGTAACTTTGTATTTATTTTAGCTAGTTAGAATAGTTATTAAATAGTTATTAACTATTTAATAACTACCTAGCTAAAAGAAATACAAAATTACCTGTAAAATAAATCCTAACCTAAGTTACAATTAAACCTAATACTACACTATCATTAAATTAACTAAATAAACTACCTACAAAGAACTACAATGAAATACAATTACATAAACTAACTAAAGTACAAAAAATAAAAAAAGCTAAGTTACAAAAAATAAAAAATTAAGTTACAAACATGTTAAAAATATTACAACAATGTTAAGCTACTTACACCTAATCTAAGCCCCCTAATAAAATAACAAACCCCCCCAAAATAAAAAAAATCCCTACCCTATTCTAAATTACATAAATTTCAAAGCTCTTTTACCTTACCAGCCCTTAAAAGGGCCATTTGTGGGGGCATGCCCCAAAAAGTTCAGCTCTTTTGCCTGTAAAATAAAAATACAACCCCCCCCCAACATTAAAACCCACCACCCACATACCCCTAATCTAACCCAAACCCCCCTTACAAAAACCTAACACTAATCCCCTGAAGATCATCCTACCTTGAGTCGTCTTCACTCAGCCGAGCCACCGATGGAACTGAAGAGGACATCCGGAGCGGAAGAAGTTAATCCTCCAAGCGGCGCTGAAGAAATCTTCCATCCGATGAAGTCATCATCCAGGCGGCGCTGAAGAAGTCTTCGATCCGGCCGATGTCATCTTCAAAGAGGCGCTGAAGAGGTCTTCTATCCGGGCGAAGTCATCTTCCAAGCCGGGTCTTGAATCTTCCTTCCGCCGACGCGGAACCACCTTCTTCACCGACGGACTACGACGAATGACGGCTCCTTTAAGGGACGTCATCCAAGATGGCGTCCCCTTAATTCCGATTGGCTGATAGGATTCTATCAGCCAATCGGAATTAAGGTAGGAAAATCTGATTGGCTGATGGAATCAGCCAATCAGATTGAGCTCGCATTCTATTGGCTGTTCCGATCAGCCAATAGAATGCAAGCTCAATCTGATTGGCTGATTGGATCAGCCAATCGGATTGAACTTGAATCTGATTGGCTGATTCCATCAGCCAATCAGATTTTCCTACCTTAATTCCGATTGGCTGATAGAATCCTATCAGCCAATCGGAATTGAGGGGACGCCATCTTGGATGACGTCCCTTAAAGGAGCCGTCATTCGTCGTAGTCCGTCGGTGAAGAAGGTGGTTCCGCGTCGGCGGAAGGAAGATTCAAGACCCGGCTTGGAAGATGACTTTGCCCGGATAGAAGACCTCTTCAGCGCCTCTTTGAAGATGACATCGGCCGGATCGAAGACTTCTTCAGCGCCGCCTGGATGATGACTTCATCGGATGGAAGATTTCTTCAGCGCCGCTTGGAGGATTAACTTCTTCCGCTCCGGATGTCCTCTTCAGTTCCATCGGTGGCTCGGCTGAGTGAAGACGACTCAAGGTAGGATGATCTTCAGGGGATTAGTGTTAGGTTTTTGTAAGGGGGGTTTGGGTTAGATTAGGGGTATGTGGGTGGTGGGTTTTAATGTTGGGGGGGGTTGTATTTTTATTTTACAGGCAAAAGAGCTGAACTTTTTGGGGCATGCCCCCACAAATGGCCCTTTTAAGGGCTGGTAAGGTAAAAGAGCTTTGAAATTTATGTAATTTAGAATAGGGTAGGGATTTTTTTTTATTTTGGGGGGGTTTGTTATTTTATTAGGGGGCTTAGATTAGGTGTAAGTAGCTTAAAATTGTTGTAATATTTTTAACATGTTTGTAACTTAATTTTTTATTTTTTGTAACTTAGCTTTTTTTATTTTTTGTACTTTAGTTAGTTTATGTAATTGTATTTCATTGTAGTTCTTTGTAGGTAGTTTATTTAGTTAATTTAATGATAGTGTAGTGTTAGGTTTAATTGTAACTTAAGTTAGGATTTATTTTACAGGTAATTTTATATTTCTTTTAGCTAGGTAGTTATTAAATAGTTAATAACTATTTAATAACTATTCTAACTAGCTAAAATAAATACAAAGTTACCTGTAAAATAAATATAAATCCTAAGATAGCTAGAATATAATTATTAATTATATTGTAGCTATCTTAGGGTTTATTTTACAGGTAAGTATTTAGTTTAAATAGGAATAATTTATTAAAGTATAGTGTAGTGTTAGGTGTAATTGTAACTTAGGTTAGGATTTATTTCACAGGTACATTTCTCTTTATTTTAGCTAGGTAAGCTATTAAATAGTTAATAACTATTTAATAGTTATTGTACATGGTTAAAATAAATTGAAAGGTACCTGTAAAATAAAAATAAATCCTACGATAGCTAGAATATAATTATTATTTATATTGTAGCTATATTAGGGTTTATTTTAAAGGTAAGTATTTAGTTTTAAATAGGATTCATTTAGTTAATAAGAGTTAATTTATTTAGATTTATTTAATTAATATTTAAGTTAGGGGGGCGTTATGGTTAGGGTTAGACTTAGGTTTAGGGGTTAATCATTTTATTACAGTGGCGGCGGCGTAGTGGGGGGCAGGATAGGGGTTAATAAATTTATTATAGGTTGCGGCGGGTTCATGGAGCGGCGGTTTAGGGGTTAAACTATTTATTTAGTTGCGGAGAGGTGCGGGATCAGCAGGATAGGGGTTAATAATTTTATAATAGAGGGCGACGGTATAGGGGGGGCAGGATAGGGGTTACTAGGTATAATGTAGGTGGCAGCGGTGTCCGGGAGCGGCGGTTTAGGGGTTAATACATTTATCAGAGTTGCGGCAGGGTCTAGGAGCGGCGGTTTAGGGGTTAGTAACTTTATTGAGTTGCGGGGGGCTCCGGGGGCGCCGGTATAGGGGGTAGAACAGTGCAGTTTAGTGTGAGTGCTTAGTGACAGGCTAGCAATAAAGCTGGGAAAAAGCCGAAGGGCAGCGAGATCGGATGAGTGATAACTGTCACAGTCCGCTGCTCATCGCCCCGCGGCTTTTTGACAGCTTTATTTGATAACTTAGGCGTATTTTTTCAGGTCCGCGGCGGCGAAGGTAGGCGAGCTTAGGCGGACGTATTGGGCCGGCGAAGCCAGAAAAGTAGACGGCTTGATAACTACCCCCCATTCAGTCAGCCATGTGGCTTAACTGATATAGGGAAATGTCTCAGTCTACAGGGAGTGCAGAATTATCAGGCAAGTTGTATTTTTGAGGATTAATTTTATTATTGAACAACAACCATGTTCTCAATGAACCCAAAAACTCATTAATATCAAAGCTGAACATTTTTGGAAGTAGTTTTTAGTTTGTTTTTAGTTTTAGCTATTTTAGGGGGATATCTGTGTGTGCAGGTGACTATTACTGTGCATAATTATTAGGCAACTTAACAAAAAACAAATATATACCCATTTCAATTATTTATTTTTACCAGTGAAACCAATATAACATCGCAACATTCACAAATATACATTTCTGACATTCAAAAACAAAACAAAAACAAATCAGTGACCAATATAGCCACCTTTCTTTGCAAGGACACTCAAAAGCCTGCCATCCATGGATTCTGTCAGTGTTTTGATCTGTTCACCATCAACATTGCGTGCAGCAGCAACCACAGCCTCCCAGACACTGTTCAAAGAGGTGTACTGTTTTCCCTCCTTGTAAATCTCACATTTGATGATGGACCACAGGTTCTCAATGGGGTTCAGATCAGGTGAACAAGGAGGCCAAGTCATTAGATTTTCTTCTTTTATACCCTTTCTTGCCAGCCACGCTGTGGAGTACTTGGACGCGTGTGATGGAGCATTGTCCTGCATGAAAATCATGTTTTTCTTGAAGGATGCAGACTTCTTCCTGTACCACTGCTTGAAGAAGGTGTCTTCCAGAAACTGGCAGTAGGACTGGGAGTTGAGCTTGACTCCATCCTCAACCCGAAAAGGCCCCACAAGCTCATCTTTGATGATACCAGCCTTAACCAGTACTCCACCTCCACCTTGCTGGCGTCTGAGTCGGACTGGAGCTCTCTGCCCTTTACCAATCCAGCCACGGGCCCATCCATCTGGCCCATCAAGACTCACTCTCATTTCATCAGTCCATAAAACCTTAGAAAAATCAGTCTTGAGATATTTCTTGGCCCAGTCTTGACGTTTCAGCTTGTGTGTCTTGTTCAGTGGTGGTCGTCTTTCAGCCTTTCTTACCTTGGCCATGTCTCTGAGTATTGCACACCTTGTGCTTTTGGGCACTCCAGTGATGTTGCAGCTCTGAAATATGGCCAAACTGGTGGCAAGTGGCATCTTGGCAGCTGCACGCTTGACTTTTCTCAGTTCATGGGCAGTTATTTTGCGCCTTGGTTTTTCCACACGCTTCTTGCGACCCTGTTGACTATTTTGAATGAAACGCTTGATTGTTCGATGATCACGCTTCAGAAGCTGTGCAATTTTAAGAGTACTGCATCCCTCTGCAAGATATCTCACTATTTTTGACTTTTCTGAGCCTGTCAAGTCCTTCTTTTGACCCATTTTGCCAAAGGAAAGGAAGTTGCCTAATAATTATGCACACCTGATATAGGGTGTTGATGTCATTAGACCACACCCCTTCTCATTACAGAGATGCACATCACCTAATATGCTTAATTGGTAGTAGGCTTTCGAGCCTATACAGCTTGGAGTAAGACAACATGCATAAAGAGGATGATGTGGTCAAAATACTCATTTGCCTAATAATTCTGCACTCCCTGTATTAGCTGATTCCAAAATGGCTTCGGTTCTACACACGGCCCAGGAGTAGTCCTTTAGATATAAGGCACTGGAAGTCAGTCTCAGGCACAAGCCACTGTGTGACAGCCAAGATCTGTATATCACCCACAGGTAGAGATATCATTTCTGTTGCATATAGGAGCCTGATTGGTGATTGGAAGATATGAGGGTAGGGAACAAGCTTTGTATTATTTCTCCTTTCTTGAGATGCCCGATGATAATCTCCCAACCCTGAGCACCACATGAAGAGGGCTGTTGTGTAATTCGCTGAGCTGGGGGCGGTATGTCAACTTGAGTTGATGTCATCTTGGGATTCCGTGTTTGGGAGGGTCTATCTCCATTGGATGTCTTGTGTTCCATCCGAAATAGGGTCAAAATTTGTTCTAGGTCTCTCTGCAAGTCCCTGTAGTGCTGAAACATTAGTGACCGGACTTTCAATTCCCATGTGTCTATCGCCTCCATTACTGTCTGTCCACATCGCTCCATCTTTCTTGGTAGTGGTTACTAAGATGTAGTGCCCATTAAGTGCCGTATCTATGACAAGGCAGGTTGCTGTATGTTGCTGTATATGTTAACGTTGTCCCCGGATGCCAGGAGAGCGTGATGAGGATCTTAATACAGGCCTCTGCTCGAGTAGTATATTACTCTGGATTAGGTCTCCAAATTAACAAAGTCAAACAATAGAGGTATCAAACGATGTGAAAGTTCCCAAGGCAGGCCATTCATGTCAGTGTGGCTATCGATGACCCTGCTAGTTAAAGATAATCGCCGAGTTAGTTAGATAGGTTGAGGAGCTTCCATATTTGCTTCTTACCACTGTTGCGGTCCCAGACAGCCTTTTTCAGTCCAACACAGAAACACTATTAGTTGTAGCACATCTTAGCGCAATCCGATATATGGCGTACTTTTCGGCCCAAGCGAGGTAACCCGCGCCGCCCATAGTTTCACCTCGCACATCGGGGTATCCAATATACCCCGTCGGCAGTTGCTAAAGTGCCGTAAGTTGGATAAACTAGCGATGTCCAGAAATAAGCGTAAGTACACATTTCTGGGGTCGCCAGTGACTTACGGCACTTTAGAAACAGCCTGCGCCTACAAAAACCTACTAAAATATAAAATCTCCCGTAACTGTCTAACACGCCTCCCAAAAATAGCCCGACACGTATACCCCTCTATCCACAATCCCCGCTCTCACTCCTAACAATAAATGTATTAACCCCTAGACCGACAACCCCCCACAACGCAATAAGCCTAATTATTAACCCCTAAACTGCCATAGCCCACACCGCAATAAACCTATCCTAGTATTAACCCCTAAACTGCCGCTCCCGGACCCCGTCCGCCACCTATATTAAATGTATTACCCCCTAATCTGACCTCCCTACATTAAATATATTACCCATTAATCTGATCCCCCTACACCGCCGCCACCTACCTTAAATATATTACCCCCTAATATGACCCCCCTACACCACCACCAACTATATTAAATGTATTAACCCCTAATCTGACCCCCATACACCGCCGCCACCTATATTAACTTTATTAACCCCTAATCTGACCCCCCTACACTGCAGCCACTTATATTAAATGTATTAACCCCTAATCTGACCCCCCTACACCGCCGCCACCTATATTAAATGTATTAACCCCTAATCTGACCCCCCTACACCTCCGACACCTACATTAAATATATTACCCCCTAAACCTAAGTCTAACCCTAACACCCCCTAAATTAATTATTATTTAAATAAATCTAAATAATATTAATATTATTAACTAAAGTATTGATATTTAAAACTAAATACTTACCTATAAAATAAACCCTAAGATAGTTACAATATAATTACATTGTAGCTATTTTAGGGTTTATATTTATTTTACAGGTAACTTTGTATTTATTTTAACTAGGTACAATAGCTAATAAATAGTTAATAACTATTTAATAGCTACCTAGTTAAAATAATTACAAAATTACCTGTAAAATAAATCCTAACCTAAGTTACAAAGTTACAAATACACCTAACACTACACTATCAATAAATTAATTAAATAAACTACAATTATCTCAACTAAAATACAATTAAATAAACTAAACTATATTACAAAATAAAAAAACACTAAATTACAAAAAAATAAAAAAATATCACAAGAAGTTTAATCTAATTACACCTAGCCTAAGCCCCCTAATAAAATAAAAAAGCCCCCAAAAATAATAACATTTCCCTACCCTAAACTAAATTACAAATAGCCCTTAAAAGGGCCTTTTGCGGGGCATTGCCCCAAAGTAATCAGCTCTATTACCAGCCCTTAAAAGGGCCTTTTGTGGGGCATTGCCCCAAAGTAATCAGCTCTTTTACCTGTAAAAAAAAGAACAATCCCCCCATTACAACCCACCACCCACACACCCCTACTCTTAAACCCACCCAATCCCCCCTTAAAAAAAACCTAAGTCTAACCCCCAAGTGGTCCTTACCTGTCCTGAAGACCGGTGGAGAAGGTCCTGTTCCAGGCGGTGAAGTCTTCTTCCAAGCGGCGACTTCTTCTTCTTCCAGGAACCAGCCGGCGCAGAGCGGAGGAGTTAGGTGGCGGCGGTGTAGGGGGATCAGATTAGGGGGTAATATATTTTATGTAGGTGGCGGCGGTGTAGGGGGGTCAGATTAGGGGTTAATATATTTAATATAGGTGGCGGCGGTGTAGGGGGGTCAGATTAGGGTTTAATATATTTAATGTAGGTGGCGGCAGTGTAGGGGGGTCAGATTAGGGGGTAATACATTTAATGTAGGTGGCAGCGGGGTCCGGTAACGGCGGTTTAGGGGTTAAACACTTTATTAGGTATTGCGGTGGGGGATTGTGGTTGAAAGGTAGATAGACATTACGCATGCGTTAGGTGTTAGGTTTTATTTTGCAGGCATTTTAGGGAGTTACGGGGCTCCAATACTCCAATACTACGCCTGCATTTTGTGGCAAGGTGAAAATGGAGTAAGATGTCTCAATTTTCGCCACGTAAGTCCTTACGCTGTATATTGGATACCAATTTGCGCGTGTTTTCTATATCAGTCTATGGGCCAAAAAACTACGTACGAAGGATGAATATACGAGCGTAACTTCTATGTTACACCGTATATGTGATACCAAACCCGCGCAAAATCTGGCGTCGCCGGCTTTTGCGGGCGACGCTACATATCGGATGGGGCCCTTAGTATTTTCTCAACTTCTTTAAAAACATTCTCCTTGTAGTTATTTCCCATAGGCTTTTCGTAGAGGCTAAGTCTTCAGTGACATAGCATTGAATCCTCAGATGAACAATAACTAGTAGTATTAGTAACATATGTGATTTGCCTTTTGTTTAAATAATGAAGTTGCTCCCAATGCCATTAAAGGGACACGGAACCCAATTTTTTTCTTTTGTGGTTCAGATAGAGCATGCAATTTTAAGCAACTTTGTAATTTACTCCTATTATTATTTTTTCTTCGTTCTCTTGCTATCTTTATTTGAAAAAAGAAGGCATCCAAGCTCTTTTTTTGTTTCAGACCTCTGGACAGCATTTTTGTATTGGTAGATGAATTTATCCAACAATCAGCAAGAACAACCCAGGTTTTTCACCAAAAATGGGCCGGCATCTAGACTTACATTCTTGAATTTCAAATAAAGATACCAAGAGAATGAAGAAAATTTGATAATAGGAGTAAATTAGAAAGCTGCTTAAAATGGCATTCTCTATCTGAATCACGAAAGAAAAAGTGGGGGTTCAGTGTCCCTTTAACTCTATAAGTGACTATTCCCCCTGAAAGGCTACTAGCCATAGACAGGTTTAGTTTCTCTGGACAAAGTTTTTTTGCAGCTTCAATCAAACATGATTCAATTAATTCACCATTCATTAGCACATATCTTACCTTACTTTGCTATCTAATTAGGCAAGAAAATAATCTAAACTCCAATGTACTGTAAAAGCATGACATTATAATCCACCTATCTCTTCTTCTTTTTTTTCCCATGATGGGCATACACCTGTATAGTTACATACTGGCTGATTTTCTAAATGGTTCATTCCACTGCAATGTTATAGATATATCATGCACACTTAATTATACAAAGACCATATATCGGAAATGAGATTTAAGCAATAGTTAAAAATAAATTTAGAGACCTGAAAAATCATATTTATTAACAAATTAATAATATATTAATTAATGAATTAATCAATTGAGCATGTAAAAAAAAGAAAACATATCAAACTTGTTTTAAAACTCCAGATATTTCCAAAGAAAAATGCCAAAACTTTATATTTTTGGCTGTACTGGGCATCCGTAGATATAGATGTAAGGCGGTTTTATGACGGATTCTGACGGTGCTATCATCATCCACTTTGCCGGGAACTTTTGAACACTGTTTCCAGACGGACGCCTTTTTTCTGCTGTTGCCATTTGTCTGCTTTGGTGAAGTCGTTCACTTTTGCTGTGTTTTGCTGTTTTATCTTTTTCATCTAGTAAGTTCATTACTAGCGTGTGTGTCACTGTGCAATAAAAATACCTCTACCTTAAATCGGATGTGCGCTGTCTCCTTCTTCCCTGTTGCAGCTTTAATTTTTAAGATATTAAAGAGATATGAAAACCAAAAAAAATGATTTTGTGATTCAGATAGAGAATACAATTTTAAAAAAGTTTCCAAAAGTTTACTTCTTTCATCAAATATGCTTTATTCATATGATATTCTTTGTTGATGAGTTTCCTAGGTAGGGTCTGGAACACTATATAGCAGGAAATAGTGCTGCAACCTAGTGCTCTTGCCAATGGATACCATTCTTGCAAAACTGCTGCCATATCGTGCTCCACAAATGGGCTGGCTCCTGGGCTTATGTTCTGCTTTTTAACAATCGATACCAAGAAAACAAAATGAAAATTAATAAAACAAGTAAAATAGAAAGTTGTTTAAAATTGCATGCTTGGAATAGTAATCATGAAATATTTTTTTTTTTATTTTCCTATCCCTTTAAAGCTATTGAAAAAAATAAAAATAAATGTGAAAAAAATGTGAAAAGATTCCATGAACTTGCATACCAATGTGAGGGTCTCTAAAATAGTCAAAAGCCATTTTTTATTTGTTTTTGTGTTGATTGGAATTGCCTCAAATTTGAAAACCTAATGAAAAAAACACACAAAAAAAAAACCATGCAAACCATAATGATGAAACAGTGTATCACTGAGAAACGCGTCGCTGTACTTGAGTTTTTGATATTAAAGCATTTTTTAACATTTTATATCATGACTGAGTTTTATACACCTCTTTATGGTAATCCGGCTGATTGACACCAATTTGGAAACCACTTTGGTTATCGTGTGGTTCCTATCGCATCTAAAATTGAGACACTCCCCACTGATGTTCCTGACACAGTGAATGAGTTAGCCAGATTATTCCTGCAAACCATTGCTGTATATGTTGTATCTGAGTTTTTATGCCTAACAATGAATGAATGAAAGAACTAAGAAACACTAGGTTTATTTTTGCTATATTTCCCACTAGGGAATCTATCTATTATTGGGACTCTTTAATTGTATTATTATCTCCTTCTCATGTCCGATTTGTGTTAAAGTTGCTGTTTGTCTATTGCAATACCTTTTGTCACTTGGTATAGTAATCACGTACTCTGGCGCCCCCCATATACTCTTCCTAATATTGGGTTGAGCTTATTTCAAACCATAATGGATTTGAATGGAATTGCCCCTGTTATAGTGTTCTTATTAATAGTAAGTCAGGCAAGATTTTTTTCTTCTTCATGAAATAATACAAATCTAATATACAAAGGAAACAAAGGCTATTGGCTCTCAAGCCCCATACAAACAAATCTATTGGACAAGATTACATATGCGGCATCAGGCACAAAACTCGTCGTCACCAATTTTTTGTCGGATCAAGCAAACACATATACGGCGCAGCATACAAGTTACGCGCGTACATTTTACCTGCCACCCGCAGTTTTTACTCCTATAAACTAACATAGAACCGGCGTGTCAGTATCACATATTCAAGCAAGGACTTATGCACGCAGAATGAAGAAAACACTCTATTTTCACCTAACCACACATAGGCAGGAGCAGCAAGCCTTGCACTGACTATGAAAGTACTGTAACTCCCTGGAAGCCTTAACAAACACCTAAGGCATGCTCAATATCCACCCCTAAACTGCCATCCCCCCACATCGCAATAACTGATAAATGTATTAACCCCTAATCCGCCAACCCCACAATGCAAAAAAAACACATTAACACCTAAACCACCAACCCCCACAATGCAAAGTAATAATCTATTAACTAAGCCCCCTAACCTAGCACCCCCTAAGTTAACACCAATTAAATTACTATTAACTAACTTTACATAAAAATAAAAAATCCTACGTTAAAATAAAAAACTAAGATTACAGTAAAATAAAAAAACAACATTACAGTAAAATAAAAAAAATAAGATAACATTAAAATAAAAAAACTAAGATTACAAAAAAAGGGCAATCAGATTTATTGCCCAAAAATAAAAAAAAGATCTAATCTAAAAAAAAACACCCCCCAAAAAAAACAAACCTAATACTAACGCAAAATAGGTACTCAACATTGATAAAGTCCAGTGATCCATTTTCTTCCAGGTGGCGAAAAATCTTCAATTCATCCATCGCGGGACCATCTTCTTTCTTCTTGCCGGAGTTGTGGAGCAGTCTTCTGAAGCGGGAATCCGGAGAAGTGGTCCTCGTTAGCAGCTGCGGTTATCAGCAATGTGGAGGTCCTCTTCATGTGATCGTCCTCCGCACACAAAAGATTGAATTCAAGGTACCACTTTTATATTGGTTTACTTTGCATTCTTATTGGCTGAAAATTTCAAATGAGCGAAAAGTATGAGAGCTGCTTACATTCAATTGGCTGTTCAAATCAAATAAGATGTAAGCAGCTCTCTTCCTATTGGACTTCATCAATGGTGAGTACCTATTTTGGGATTAGTTTTAGGTTCTTTTATTTTTTGGTGTGTTTTTTTTTAAGATTAGGGCTTTTTTATCAGCAGTAAAAGAGCTGATTGCCCTTTTAAGGGCAATGGGTTGATTAGAGTTGTTTTTTTATTTTGGGGGTTTGGTGGTGTTTGTAATTTTAGGGGGGACTTTGTATTTTTTTTTTAAGAACAAGTATCTTTAGGGCAATGCCCTACAAAAGGCCCTTTTAAGGGTTATTGTTAGTTTATTGTTAAATTAGGGTTTATTTTGTTTGCGGTGGCTTTTGTTTTTAAGGGGGTATTACATTAATAACTTTTTTGTTTTGGATAATTCAGTTTGTTATTTTCTGTAATGTTAGTTTTTTTATTTTTTGTAATCGTAGTTTTTTTTATTTTTATGTAATCTTAGTTTTTTTTATTTTACTGTAAAGTTAAGATTTTTTATTTGGGTAATGTAAGGTTTTGTTTCAGTCAGGTGCAAAACTACAGGGGGTGCAGAGGTCGCAGGTGCGACTGGGCCCCTGAGGGTGTGGGCCCAGATAAAAAAAATAAAATAAAATAAAAAAATAATAACAAAAAATTATATATATATATATTTTTTTTTTAATAAAAAACGTTAACCTACCACTGCCTGCACTGATATCATGTGAGTGTGACATGACTACAGGGGTTAGTATTTCTGTTTTACCCATTGGTGTTTATGTGTGTGTATGCATGGAACTGTGTGTGTATTTATGCATGTATGTGTGTGTATGTGTGTTTGTGTATGTTTGTGGAACCAGCAAATTACAGACCTTGTTACTACAGCATGCAGGGGCATAGCGGTAAGGGGTTAATAACTTTTATTAGGTAGTTTGCGATGTGGGATGGTGGATTAGGGGTTAATATTATTTATTAGCGGTTGCAATGTGGGGTGGGGTGGTAGATCAAAGGTTTTGAATGGTGTTTTGACGTGTTGGTTTAATTATTTTTAGCCGAATTAGATATTTACGAGTGATATCAACATTTGTTATTGTTTTTGTTACGCACCCCAAGATAATATTCTGCCGTAAGGTACTGGTGACTCCAGAAATGTGTAGTTGCGCACATTTCTGAACCTCGCCAGTTTGATCGACTTACGGCAGTATATCATCTGCCAGCGCCGTTGGGTTTCAGCAGTTGCGCTGAAACTTATGCTGCATATGTGTATATATTTGAAGTCCAAGAAATAAATTATTTTTAAAAGATGCGATAAGGGGACTTCTGGTGGGTGGAGCGACCGTGGAGCAGCCAAGTGGAAGAGCTCCGTGTCCACACATAAAAGAAACATTGGCCCCGGTCATTCCTGTGCTCCTTTCTTGCTGGGATCAGCTTAACAACAATAAGCTGAAGTGCCCCACAGCCACCCCAGCTGAAGAATTTGTGCGAAGGACTAAATTTTTGTCATTGTTCACAGAGGGCATAGAAAGAGCGTGAACGGGTGCTATCTTGGAAATACGCACCACCCAAATCTGCATAACAGCCGGTGGATCACTGGAGATCATAAGGAGACCCATGCAAGAGGTAACAGGTCACAAAATGCAAGCCTTGGCTTGCTTAAGACACATTATATGGGTCGAAAAGGCACCTCAAAAGGGAATACCAGTAGCTTTGCGGCTTCCTGGAAGCCATATTGCAAAGACACAGCAGTCTCTCCGGTCAGCACTTAGAGACCTACAAACCTGAGGCTAACCGTTTCAGCTAGCCTACAAAAACAACCTGGATATGTCATAAAGTACCCTAGCTCAGTTACATATTTTTTACTGCACAGCTTAAGAACTTTCTATGAAACAACTTTGAGTGCCTGGGGAATATCCTAAAAATTGCTCACAGAGCATTGCCTATACAAAGTTTGGTCAAAGCGGTCCCTTGGATATAAGTTAAATTCGCTGGACTGTGTTATTACAAATACCTGCTATATAACCTGCAGCTAAACAAATGCACACTGTAATTCCTGTGAGAGACATTAACAGCTAGCTGGTCAGATGTCAATGACCCAATTGCCTACAGCTATTTGATTTAACCTAGGATTGCGTTAAAAGACAGAATACTTGTTTAGGTATATGCTTATTACTCTGCACCTATCATCTGGAAATGTCTGGGATGCACCTCAAAGTCTGCCTTTAAAGTACTACTTAAACACAGATTTCCCAGCTTAACGTTTTTTTTGGAAACAATAAAGACTGATCATACTCAGCGCAAAAGAGTACTGCACACACATAACTAGCTGCATAGTGACTGTTCCACTTCCTCCATATTACAACTGCAGGCCTTGAAAAAATTAAGGCTGACAGCGCCACCTGGTGATCGATATAGAAAGGAAACAACAATAAAAACACAAAACCAAGGAAAGGGACAAATACCTTATGAAAGTTGACAAGTACTTCCAGAGGCTGTCTCCCCCTAAACCAGACACTTTGGGTTTTAAAAATTAAACTGCAGGCCAAAGTCTCTGTCATACTGCAGATTTTTATGTGACTGCACAACCTCAAAATGAACAGGACAGTACATTAACAGGATATAATAATATGCTACTATAAGAACTTAAAGCGTTCTTCTTGCCTAATATGGATTTCCTACAAATGGGGGTAGTTACACCGACAAGGGAAGTAAGACAATTCTCCACCAGACTTACAACAGCTAAACAGAGAATATCTGAAGTAGAGGATAAACAACAAGAATCAGAAGGTTCCTTGAAATACCTCCTAAAACAAAATCAATATCTAAAGGAGAGAGTAGAGGACCTAGAAAATCACAGTAATCAAAATAACCTATGTCTCATAGGGGTACCTGTATCTGTCAAAGATAAAGATCTATTGGAATTTAAAACACTGACATTCCCAAAGCTGCTGGACATTCACCCAAATGGGCTACCCACCACTGGATGGGAGAGGGCACATCGCCTGGGCCCTGACCGACAACTCAATAACATGAAGGCATAGCTCCCTTATGCATATTCACACTTACACGTATGTTATTTGTAATGTATATGGCCCAAACGCTCACTGCCCCCTTTTCTGGTTATCTCTACTAGCTAAATTAGCCAAATATGACAACACACCAATCGTGATGGGGGGGGGGGGGATTTTACCATAGCACTAGCCCTACCACTGGACAGATTCAATGATCATATGACTACCATAACAACTAACAGAAACACTGCCAGATATAAAAAGAAGGTGCAACTGATGCATACATTTAAATAAACCTTGGACCTTATAGATATCTGGAGGGTACAACACCTCGGATAAGAGAGACTACACATGCGTAACAAAGACAAATAACACACTATCGAGAATAGACTATTTAGCAATGCAAATCCAGCCAACCACAATATGACAAATTACAATCTCTGACCATGCACCGATTAGTCTGACACTACAACCATTGCCCAGAAACCAATAAACAGATCATGGAGGTTTCCCTCGTATCTTTATAATAATAGTGACTTTCGTCAGTACCTTTAATCATCTTGGCTAAACTACACACTAGATAATGATCAACATAAGAATAATCCAGATTTGTTTTGGCATGCATCCAAAATGGCCATGTATGATAATATTACATCTTTACAGCACATCACAATAAAACCCTCAAACGCATAGACAATGATTACCTACAGAGGCTTATAACAATTATAATTATAATAATTATATATCCAACCCCTCTCCAACGAGTAGACAAATATAATATACCCTTAAACAAGACAGAGATACATTTTTGGAACAAATGGAAAACAAACTTAATGTTCATAGGCAGGGCCATTTCTATAGACATGGTAATAAAGCCGGCAAACTTTTAGTCAATTTAGTCAAACTTCATAACCCTAAATCTTGCATAGTATACCTCAAATCACAATCTAGTCTAACATCCAACACAACTGAAATTATGGCAGAATTTGTTTGATATCACCAATCACTTTACTCTAAACAAATCATAAATTCAACTGCAAAATAAATTTTGGGAAGCAATAAAGGTCCCAGCCCTGACAGAAGAACAGCGAGCAGGCTTAAATGCCCCAATTTACACACAAGAAGTTGCTAAAGCAATCAAACACCCAAAACTAGGGAAAGCAGCAGGTCCTGATGGACTGCTGGTATAATACTACAAACTCCTCAACAGTGACTTTACCCCCATCTGGCATACCTATACACTACATATTTAGAGGGCCATACAATACCTAAAGACCGGTTTATGAAAGTGAACATTTGCATTTTACCCAAACCTGATAGAGATCTTACACTGACATCCTTATACAGACCCATTTCACTGTTAAACAGTGACTACAAATGATTAACTAAAATTTTGGCAGACAGACTAGCACAGATCTTACCTAACATCATTCACCCTGACCAGACAGGATTTGTCCAGGGTCGCTCCTCAGTTGTCAACATAAGAAAGACTTTAGCGATCACATCCCACTACTGGTATGACACTCAAAAAACACTCAGACCTCCAAGATGCATTCTTCTTGGCACTAGATGCTGAAAAAGTTTTTGATAGTATAGAGTTGGACCATCTCTATACTTCACTGAAACATTTTGGCATAACCAGTAAATTTCACTCTTTCTTGCAAACTTTATATACCACACCTAGGGTGTCAGTTATAGTAAATGGGTGGCTTTCTCCCTCATTTAAATTGCAAAGAGGGACCTGACAGAGCTGCCCTCTCTCCCATTTGTTCTTTGACTTGGTCATTGAACCGCTTGCCTGCTACATCAGGCAATATGGGAAGGCATTGTACTAAAAGGCCACAAACAACAATCATCTTTAAAGACAGGTGACCTACTACTATTTGTGGTAAATCCCTTTTCTAATGTACCTAAACTTTTACATATAATTGCTGACTTTGGATCCTTCTCGGCGTACAAGGTTAACATCAATAAATTATATGGCTAAAAAATCACAGAAACAACTCACTAGAAGCCACTGGTCTTAAGACAACAACGGGGTCATTTAAATATTATGGCATACAAATACATGTAGACCCAAACAAAATATATCAGCTTAATATTGGTGACTATCTTCACAGTAAAGAGTCCTCTTAAGGGCTGGAATAAACTCCCAATATCACTGCTGGGTAGGATACATCTATTTAAGATGTTGGTATTGCCTAAATTATTGTACCCACTGCAGATGCATCCATTGTTTTTGACTTAAAGAGATACCAAATCTCTACAATCTGCCCTTGGACACTTCATTTGGAGATGGGGAAAAAGAAGGATATGGAAATCATACTTAGTAATGTCACTTAAAAGTGGTGGATTTCATCTCCCTGAAATCCTCTGGTACAACTGGTCAACCCTAATTGGTTGGTAGGATCTGAACGTTTCACAATGCCCCACTTAGAAGAAAATCTCCTTCACCCGATACACTTAGCCTTTTTACCCCATGCACAAATCAACACTTAACCCTTAAATATTCAAACTCATATATTGTATAGAGACCCTTTAAAAGCCTGGGCGAAAGTGTGTAAATTATGGGGAATACAAAAAACAGCAAGTAAATATTTACCTATTCGATGCAATCTGCACTTTATATCGGGATACACTACTGAGGTATTCAGGTTATGGCACATGAAACACCGCACTAATCAAAATTAATTTACTTTATTAAAATGGAAAAAGTAAGAGGAGGACCCTGAGTGACAACATATCTCTCGTCTAATGTTAGGACATAATTTATTCAACACCTTCTGAATAGTGATGTCGCAAACCTAAAATTTTAATTCAATAGGCAGGCAAACTTTAAAACCTACAAGGACTCTTTCTGGCCACAATAGTGATGGAAAAGTTGTTTCAAGGGTACTAACACCTGGACTGTCGCATGCTGGAGGGGGATCCCTGGCAAAACTCCCATGGAAAATTACATAGTTTATGCAGAGTCTGCTTTTAAGCCATAATGGGCCTAAATCAACTAACATTCCCTAAGTGGCTGTCTCAAAACATCCCGGACAGAAGATAGATTGATAGATAGGATAGATAGATATACATAGATTGATAGTTAGATAGAATCGATAGAAGAGAAATAGATAGATTTGTTAGATATATAATTACCCTGATAAAGTCTAATAATTAAACATGCGTTCTTGGACCCAACTAGGTTGTGTTAAGTAGTACTGTTCTTCGCACTTTAAGCCTTGTAACTCCCCCTATTGGTGGAGGTCTATATGGCGGTTATGATTACCCTGACAAAGTATAAGAACAAGACACGCGGTCTGGGACCCATGGTAATTTTGTTGTGTTAAGTAAAACTTTTCTTATCACTTGAATCCCTCTTACCGCCCCTTTTGTTGGAGCTGTATATGGCCTGCACGATTAGCCTGACAAAGTATAATAATAAAAAATCTGGTCTTGGACCCATGGTAATTAGGTTGTGTTTAAGTAGTACTATTCTTATAACTGTAATCCCTGTTACTCCCCCTATCAAGGGAGGTCTATATGGCCTGCATGATTACCCTGACAAAGTATAACATCAAGACACATGGTGTTGGACCCATGATAACTAGCTTGTGTTAATTAGTACTTTTCTTAGCACTTTAATCATTGTCGTCGTCCCCCCACCTATCGGGGGTGTTCTATATGGCCTGCCTGATTACCCTGAAAAAATATAATAATAAGACATGCGGTCTGGTACCCATTTTAACTAGGTTGTGTTTTAAGTACTACCATTCTTAGCAATTTAATCTCTGTAACTCCCCCTATTTGGTGAGGTCTATATGGCCTGGATGATTACCCATACAAAATATAATAATAAGACATCTGCTCTTGGTCTGCGACCCATGGTAACTATGTTGTGTTAATTAGTAATGTCCTTCGCATTTTAATAGCTGTTACTCATACTCACCCTATCGGTGGAGGTCTATATGTCCTGTATTGAATGTTTGGTAGGTTTAGACTGTCTAGCTGGTGGGGAATCTAGCACACCTGAAGAAACTTTATCCCAAAGTTTAAAGAGTTATAGTTAGTTGTAGTAGGTGGCGCAAAACAAGTTGCTATTCCCAATGCGTCTTACTGTAAATATGTGTGATAATATGTGGGCTCAATATATGTTAATGTTTTGATGAGTCCTAATTTTATATTCTCTTTTGGAAAAAATGGATGTCGAAACTATTTAAGAAATAAATATGATCCTTTATTTGATTATGGTAAATTTACCCAATAGTAGTGATGCTAAAAGTACAGTTAAACAAAAATTATTACAATTCCTTCAAAGTTTAAAAAATGACACCGGTGTCTCTATGTATAAAAATGTACATAGTATATAAAAAATAAATTAAATTAAAATAATAACGTTGAAATCTTATAATTTATACAGTTTTGGGTTTATCACAAGTTGTAATTTCTAACAGAATGTTTGTAGATACAATTTTATAGTGGATAAAACAATAGTTGCTGTATAGTTCATATAGGATACTTTGTTTCAAGTTCAGCTATGCAATTGAGATCTTATCTTAGGCAACTATATATCAAATGTAGAGGTATGTTGGTGCGATTTTTATGACACTATAATGTAAGTATACAAATTAGTACCTTGAAGTGTATCTGTTTGATATCACTTTTGTGAGATAATTGCTGTTAAATAAACGCAGCTATGCCAGTGTTTTGATTAAGTTTCAAGATCAAGCTGGTGGCAGTTCTATATGAGCTGCTGGCGGTTAAATAAATGCCGCTTTGGTTTCCTCTTATTAGGTGGGCTTATCTGTTTGCTGTGAGAAAATTCACTTTTATATAAGTGTTTGGGTAGTTGTCGTGGCCGCTCAGTTACCTTATCCTTTGTTGGTCAGTGACCGATCGCGCTCTTAAGGGTTTCTTGGTGGGATCTTCGTTGCGGTTAAGTGCTAACCGTTTGCTGATGTTTTTTTAAGTATCTCCGGTTTTTCTATTCTGTGGCTTGTCTTTCGGTCAGTGACCGATCACGATGGTATGGTTGTTGGATAACCTCCTGATGTGGAATTTTTGCGTGCCTTTCCGGTCTGTTGTTCCCAGGTTTCTTAGATGTCGGTCAGTGACCGATCTGGGTGCTGAAATGTGGTTGTTGGGATAAGTAGAAAGTTTGTAGGATAAGTAGAAAAAGGATTTCTAGTTATCAATGTGATCTTTGCGGTTAAATATATGCCGCTCAGTGGGAACTTGAATATTTCAACTGGATATAGCTGGTATTCACTTTGTCTTCTCAAATCCTGTGCAGGTGTGCTCTGGTATCAACATGTTTCGGCTGGACAGCCTTTTTCAAGATCGCACCAACATACCTCTACATTTGATATATAGTTGCCTAAGATAAGATCTCAATTGCATAGCTGAACTTGAAACAAAGTATCCTATATGAACTATACAGCAACTATTGTTTTATCCACAAACATTCTGTTAGAAATTACAACTTGTGATAAACCCAAAACTGTATAAATTATAAGATTTCAACGTTATTATTTTAATTTAATTTATTTTTTATATATTATGTACATTTTTATACATAGAGACACCGGTGTCATTTTTTAAACTTTGAAGGAATTGTAATAATTTTTGTTTAACTGTACTTTTAGCATCACTACTATTGGGTAAATTTACCATAATCAAATAAAGGATCATATTTATTTCTTAAATAGTTTCGACATCCATTTTTTCCAAAAGAGAATATAAAATTAGGACTCATCAAAACATTAACATATATTGAGCCCACATATTATCACACACATTTACAGTAAGACACATTGGGAATAGCAACTTGTTTTGCGCCACCTACTACAACTAACTATATGGCCTGTATGATTACCCTTACAAAACATAATAACCAAACATATGCTCTGGGACCCATGGTAAGTAGGTTGTGTTAAATAGTACTGTTCTTTGCAGTTTAATACCTGTTACAACACCAAATGGTGGCAAGTCTATCTGGCCTTCATGATTAGCTGCACCCAAACCCCAAAAAAAGCAGAGTGGTCTTAGACTAACACCCATGGCTAACTCGGTTGTTTCAATTTGTACTATTCTTAGCACTTTCATCCCTGTTACGGGTGGTCTACATGGCCATCGTGATTAGCCGAACAAAATACTACAATCCAACCTTTGCTCAGTCTTCATAGGCCCTTCATTGGCTGTATTTTGATAGTACAGTTCTTATTATTTTTATAGCTGATACAACACCGAATGGTGGCAGCTCTATATGGCCTGCATGATTAGCCGCACCCAATACAAAAATAAATTAACACCCATGGCTAACTCTGTTGTTTCAAGTAGTACTATTCTTAGCACTTTCATCTCATCATCCCTGTTACTTCCAGGACTCTCGGTGGTGTTCTACATGGCCATCATGATTAACCTTACCAAATACTACAATCCAACCTTGGCTCAGTCTTCCTAAGGCCCTTCATTGGCTGTATTTTGGTAGTACTGTTCTTATTAGTTTAATACCTGATACAACACCGAATGGTGGCAGCTCTATATGGCCTGCATGAATAGCCGCACCCAAAGCCAAAAAAAAAAGCCAAGTGGTCTTGCACTAACACCCATGGCTAACTCTGTTGTTTCAAGTTCTACTATTCTTAGCTCTTTCATCTCATCCCTGTTACTTCCAGGACTCTCAGTGGTGGTGGTCTACATGGCCATCATGATTACCCTCACCAAAATATAACAACAATACGTGCGTGCAGGGAACCATGGTAAGGTTACTTCCTTTCGCAAAATTGAGTATAACAGTTGCAGGCAGAGGTTCTGACCCTGCATTATGGCTGCACCTCTCCCTAAATTTTTTTTTAATTTTAATTAGTAACTATACTGTCTGTGACAACAATTATGATTGGTGTAAATAGTTGGCTAGACGGCCTGGCACAAAAGGCTTGCAGTGGCAGGCAGGAGGTAAATGCAATTCAATGGCACTAGGAGACTGAATATTTGCAGTCCAAAAAATTATGATTTTTATTTTTTTATATACTGTTACAAGAATTATGATTGGTGCCACTAATTGGCTAGTTGGGCCTGGCACACAGGCTGGCAGATATGAGTCGTGGATGGTAGGTAGGGCAGCAATTTAACACAGTATGCTGTGTAAGTGACAAAAACACAGGCCTGATAGAAAATTAAGTTAGATTACACTAGCAAAATATTTTAAAATTTTAGATTTTAATATTAAAATTATGTTAAGAAGTGTAATGCACATATGACTCTTTGAGTGGTCGCACTGGCTGGCTGCTACGTAGGGCAGCAATTAACAACAGTATGCTGTGTAAGTCAGATAGACAGTTAGACACAGGCCTGATAGAAAATAAAATTAGATTACACTAGCATAATGATTTAAAGACTTTTTTGGGGGAATTTAAAGAAAAAGGTTAAGCACATACATATGAGTCGTGGCTGATAGCCTTGAAAGGGCAGCTATTAAAAACAGTAGGCTCTGTAAGTCAGATACACACACGCCTGATAGAAAATACTATTAGATTACACTAGAAAAATGATTTAAATTATTTTTTGGGGGGGGGGATTAAAAAAAGGTTAAACACATATGAGTCATGGCTCATAGACTAGGGAGGGCAGCAAGTAAACAAAGTAGGCTCTGTATGTCAGCAAAACACACAGGCCGGATAGAAAATTATATTAGATTACACTATCAAACAAATTTAAACTTTTTTTTTATATTTAAATTAAGGTGAAGAAGATATGAGTGCTGGGTGGCTGCCTGGCACAGACCAATTAACCAAAAGACTGAAAAAAAATGAGGTATATTAATGCTGAGTGAGCCTGACAGACACAGGCCTGATAGTAAATGTAATTAGATTACACTAGCAAAATATTTTTATTTATTTTTTTAAATTTAAAATAATGTTATAAACGGATATTAACACTGGTGGCTGGCACAGAGCAATGAACCAGAGTATATGCTGTGTGACACAGGCCTGATAGAAAATGTAAAAAAATTACACTAACAATTAAAATTTTTGGTTAGTTAAATTTAAACTAATGTTGTTAGGGAGATATCAGTGGTGGCAGTAATCACAGCATATGCTGTGAGCCATAAACACACAGCCTGAAAGCCAGGCAAATGCTTATAAAAAAAAAAAAAAAAAGGCACGAACTATAGCCCAAAAAAGAGCTTTTTGGGGTGCTGTGCTTGCAGCAGAGATGAGTGGAGTCCTTCTGGATTGTAAATACACTAGCCTGCTATGTTTTTCCTATTAATGTCAGGAGCAAAAACACAACACGTCCTCTCATTAAGAAAGCAAGGTCGTTATGAGTTTAAAATGGCGGATTCCGAGTAGCTGGGAGGGTCTATGAGGGAGTGTCTGATGTTGATTGGCTCTAATGTGTCAGACGGCTGTGACATAAAGGGTCAAAGTTTCCTCAATGATGACACATAGGGGTGGATCGAACATCGCCATGTGTTCGCCCACAAACGCGAACGTGAACAAGCTATGTTCACTGTGAATCGTTCACGGGTGAACAGTTCGGGACATCACTACTTCTGAATAGAATGGACAATATCTCAATAATGACTTGGATTGTACTGATGTCCAACTAACCTAATTATGTACCCATATTTAACAATGTTGTAAGCTCTTGAGAATTCTTCTTCAATAAATAAAGTTATTAAAAAAAAGAGACGATAAGGGTGGTGCCACTGACATTCTTGACAAATCTTGTCATTATGTAAGAGATTAAACAACAATTGTGTATGGAGAATGTTTATAAGAAATTAGCTAGTGATGATATTTTTCTATTCAGAAAGAAGTACAAAAGATCACTCAGATAGCTTTTGATAATAATCTTATTGACAAAGATGTATAAAAAGTTTATAAACATCACTCACCTCATTATCCCAGTGTTATACACCCTGCCAAAAATTCATAAGGACTATAAATCCCTCCCAGGCCACCCTAGTGTTGCAAGTACTGGTTCTGTATGTACAAATGTATCTATTTGTCTCGCCGGCATCTTGAGACCTTTGGTAGAACTGTCTAAATTATTTATTAAAGATACTAGTGACTTTTTGTCAAAGATAGAAAATTTGGGGTTAGACACAGATATGATTATTCTATATAGTTTAGATGGTTGAAAGTCTTTACACAACCATTACCCACTTTAATGGAATGGATGCTGTTAAAGCTGTTATAACTATGGATACTAGATACAATAGTGCACAAATAGATTTTTTTATTACAATTGTTAGAAATTATTCTATATTGTAACTATATTTTATTCAAATTCAGGGCACAGTCATGGGTTCCAACGTTATCCCCAACTATGCTAATATTTTTATGAATATTTTTGAGGAAATATTTGTTTTTCCTAATAAGAAGATTAATCAATATTGCGCCTTTTGGTATTCGGTTGGGTGACTTTGGAACCCTTATAGTTTTTGTGAATGATTTGAATAGTGCAACTAGACATATTAAGTTCAAATTAACCATTAGTGAGGAGAATATAGTCTTTTTGGATACCCTAGTAATTAAAACCGGTGACACTGTAATTGTATATATGTTTAGGAAAGAGACAGATTGTAATAGTCTTTTACGTTTTGACAGTGCTAACCCCTCATCGTTATTAAAAGCATTACCCCATAATCAACTCTTAAGAGTCCGTATTATAGTCTCTGATGATAATTTGTTTAAACTAAGACTTAAAAAAGGGTACTAGATTTGTGGACCGTGGCTAAGCGCTGTCTATCATTAATAAACAGATGTAATTTGTTTCATCCATCCCAATAAGAGAGTTAATAAGAAAAATTATACACAGCGGTAGATCTTTGTTTCTGAATTTAGTGCACAAAGCCATATTATACAAAAAAAATTACAAAACACTGGGGGTCCTATCTAAATGCAACCCAGAAATTGGAGAATTTCAAAATGTCCCTATGCCTGCATACCAACGTGGATTGAACCTTCAACAACAACTTATTAGACCAGATATTGGCTCAAATAAAAAGAATAATCAGGGGTATTTTACCTCTAAGAGTGAAGGTTGCTATCCATGTTTGAGTAGTTCATGCTGCAGTAACATGATCAAAGGTTGCGTGTTTTATCATTCTACTACTGGGAGAAAATATTCTATCAGAGGATACCATAAATGCCACACAAAATTTTTGATTTATATGATCAAATGCCCATGTGGATGGAGCTATGTGGGCAAGACGACCAGGAGCATCCGTGATAGAATAATGGAACACGGCAGTAGCATTAGGACAAAAAACTTGCTAGCGCCAGTGGCCCACCATTTCATTGAGATGGGTCATGTGATCAATCAGTTAAGGTTTCAAATTATTGATTTTGTTCCTAGGCCCCGTAGAGGAGGGGATAGAGAGTTAATGCTGAAAGAGCATGAAGCCTTATGGATTCATAAATTAGGCATTATGGAACCGTAAGGGTTGAATAAAGATTGGGTTCTCTCAGTTTTTATATAAAAATGTATTGATAGTTTTATTGTTTCAAATTGTTTCAAATAATGTTTTGATATTTGCAAATATGTTGTGTGTTAAGTTATAGAACATATATGTAGCATATGTATCATATGTCTGCTTCTAGACAAAGTAATTAAGAGATTTTTATATTTAAAATTAATTTTTTTAATTTCTATTTATATTATAAGCTGCATTTATGTGTCACTTTTCAAGATAGGGTTAACAAGTAATGCACTCTTGAGCGCCACCTTGAGGTACTTGTGTAAAACTAGATGCAATTAATCGCTTTGTATGTCAGCATGAATAAGGGAGCAATCACGAAACATTGCTGTTTGTTTCTGCGTTTATAAATAAACACTAATGTATTGCTGCCACCCTCCTAGGAATTAATACCCACAGAATTTATTAAACATTACAAAATATGTAGTGCAATAGCTGTATTTGTTTTTTATATATCACTGACTAACTTAAACAGCAAAATTTGAACTCTGTATAAATGTCCTGCAGAAAAATTTCCTTAATTTAAATTTTAAAAAATAGCTAAAACTTAAAATGAAACAAAATAAATATTCAACAGCTAGATAATCAAAACTTACAAGGTAATTGTTTCCTAAAATCATACATGAGAATTCACTAAAATAAAATAAAAAAAAAACTGTTTAAAATAGAATAAAATAATATTTTCCCATTTTTTTACAAATAATCCCCCCCCCCAAAAAAAAAGTATATTATCAGTTTTATGTTAAAATATTTCAAAATGCTATTCTACATTATGAAGATATTTAATAATGAGAAATTGTTATTGAGGATAGATATCAAACAAACTAAAAACTCAAGGCAAAGTCAACTGCCAAATGTTTGTAAACATATTTTATTTGCTTCTCAACTGTTTACCAATGCCAGAAGCAGTTTCTGAATCAGATTTGTAAAGTGATTCATTTTTATGTTGACAACTCAGGATGATATTTCTGGATTTTGTTTGCAGTGGATTGTTTCCATAATGAAGCCTGTTGGCTTGAATGTACATGCTTTCTGACTTTTTTTCTATAAGGCAAATAAATTAGCTAGGTTGAATTAATTAATATACCATAAAAGTGAAGTTAAACTTAAGATAATCAAAAACACAATGCTTAGTATTAATTAATACTTATTTGACCTCTGAATTATAGAGAAAAAATAAATATAAAGCAGAATATTTATTATGTACTAGAAAGTTAGAAAAAAAATAACCATTATGATTTCAATGCCAGAGACTATTTTAAAGAAAATAAATCTCATTAAGGGCCAGATTACAGTTGGAGTGATATTTAGCGCTAACTGTTAATACCACTGAAAGTAAACTTGCAATGCACGTAGGATAGCGCGTATTAAAAGTTGAAAGTAAAAAGTAAGTGCGAGTTTAAAACTTCAATTGACTTCAATGGACCTTGGAAATTAAAAAACCCTAACATTTATCAATTGCACGCTAACCCAACACCAATAAATATATAGTGGTATAGATATATACTGATATATATATATATATATATATATATATATATATATATATATATATATATATATATATATATATATATATATAAATATATATATTTAGAAATATAAATAACATTTTTCCCTGTGTGAAGAACATCGACATGTAAAATAGTCACAGTACATACACAGTAAAATACATTAGTAAATATACTATACAATGTCCATATATACACAGAAATACACATGTATACGCATATACACATATTTAGACATGTTTATGTGTGTGTGTATATATATATATATATATATATATATATATATATAATGTTGAAAATAAAAGTCCAGAGCGAAGTAAAACTTGAAATCCTTTATTATAATCCACTTGGGGTTAAAAAACATGGATGCACCAAAAGCTCTTTAAGAAATACACACACGTAAGCAACAGCCTGTTGCTTACGTGTGTGTATTTCTTAAAGTGCTTTTGGTGCACCCATGTTTTTTACCCCAAGTGGATTATAATAAAGGATTTCAAGTTTTACTTCGCTCTGGACTTTTATTCTCAAGATTGCATATTTCCAGGATTTCCATGAGTGAAGGGAAGCTCGCTCACTCTATACTCTGAGCCCCGCAATGGATCTTTCTACCCTGGTTTGAAATCGCCCGGCAGTGCTCGAGACGGGCGTTGATTGGCTGCTGTGGATCACGTGGGCGGACGCGCCTCTAAGCGTCTTGTGGAATGCCACTGACTGAACAGACGGCTAAGTTTTCCCGGTAACATCGATTCGATTGAGACTAGAAGCTAGCGGTGGGTGGGCGCAGCTAAGGCTGTGTTGGGCACGGGCTGTCCTGTACGGTCCCATTCTGATACCGCAGAAGTATTTACAAGATACCGGTGAAGGTGGGCTTTGTTCTGAGACTCTCAATGGTTAATTACCAGTGGTATGGGATATATTCCAAACAGCAGGGGCCAGATGTTTCTCATATAGAGGGATTGCTTTACAGTTTAACAGTTGTGTGAACTTTCTCTCTCTTTGACTATATATATATATATATAGTGACCTGGGATATTGGAAACACACACTGCTAGATTACGAGTTCTGCGTTAGCTTTAAAAAGCAGCGTTAAGGTGTCCTTACGCTGCTTTTTAACGCCCGCTGGTATTACGAGTCAGGCAGGAAAGGGTCTACTGCTCACTTTTCTTCCGCAACTTTTCCATACCGCAAATCCCCTTACGTCAATTGCATATCCTATCTTTTTAATGGGATTTGGCTAACGCTGGTATTACAAGTCTTGGAGAAAGTGAGGGGTAGAGCCTCTACCTCCAAGACTCCTACCGCATTTAAAAGTCAGTAGTTAAGAGTTTTATGGGCTAACGCTGGAACATAAAGCTCTTAACTACAGTGCTACAAAGCACACTAACACCCATAAACTACCTATAAACCCCTAAACCGAGGCCCCCCCCCCCCACATCGCAAACACTAAAATAAATATTTTTAACCCCTAATCTGCCGACCGGACATCGCCGCCACCTACATTATACCTATGAACCCCTAATCTGCTGCCCCTAACATCGCCGACACCTACATTATATTTTTTAACCCCTAATCTGCCGCCCCCAATGTCGCAGCCCCCTACCTGCACTTATTAACCCCTAATCTGCCGACCGGACATCGCCGCCACTATAATAAATGTAATAACCCCTAAACCGCCACACTCCCGCCTCGCAAACACTATAGTAAATTTTATTAACCCCTAATCTGCCCCCCCAACGTCGCCGCCACCTACTTACACTACTTTTTAACCCCTAATCTCCCGCCCCCAATGTTGCCGCTTCTATAATAAAGTTATTAACCCCTAAACCTAAGCCTAACCCTAACACCCCCCTAAGTTAAATATAAATTAAATACATATAAATAAAATTACTATAATTAAATAAATTAATCCTATTTAAAACTAAATACTTACCTATAAAATAAACCCTTATATAGCTACAATATAACTAATAGTTACATTGTAGCTATTTTAGGATTTATATTTATTTTACATGCAACTTTGTATTTATTTTAATTAGGTACAATAGCTATTAAATAGTTAATAACTATTTAATAGCTACCTAGTTAAAATAATTACAAAATTACCTGTAAAATAAATCCTAACCTAAGTTACAAATACACCTAACACTACACTATCAATATATTAATAAAATACATTAAATACAATTATCTAAAATAAAATACAATTAAATAAACTAAACTATATTACAAAAACAAACAAACACTAAATTACAAAAAATAAAAAAATATTACAAGAAGTTTAAACTAATTACACCTAATCTAAGCCCCCTAATAAAATAACCCCCCAATAATAAAATTCCCTATCCTAAACTAAATTAAAAAGTAATCATCTCTTTTACCTGTAAAAAAAAGAAATACAATACCCCCCAACATTACAACCCACCACCCACACAACCCTACTCTAAAACCCACCCGATCCCCACTTAAAAAAACCTAACACTACCCCATTGAAGATCACCCTACCTTGAGCCGTGTTCACCCAGCCGGGCACCACTGGTCATCAGATGGGGCAGAAGAGGACATCCGGACTGGCAGAAGTCTTCATCCTATCCAGGCCGAAGAGGATATCCGGACCGGCAGACATCTTCTTCCAGGCGGCATCTTCTATCTTCATCCTTCCGGAGCGGAGCCATCTTCTATCCAGCTGACGTGGAGCCATCCTCTTCAATCGAAGTCCTAACAAAGAATGAAGGTTCCTTTAAATGACTTCATCCAAGATGGCGTCCCTCGAATTCCGATTGGCTGATAGGATTCTATCAGCAAATCGGAATTAAGGTAGGAAAAATCTGATTGGTTGATTTAATCAGCCAATCGGATTGAACTTCAATCCAATTGGCTGATTAAATCAACCAATCTGATTTTTCCTACCTTAATTCCGATTGGCTGATAGAATCCTATCAGCCAATAGGAATTCGAGGGACGCCATCTTGGATGATGTCATTTAAAGGAACCTTCATTCTTCGTTAGGACTTCGATTGAAGAGGATGGCTCTGCGTTGGCTGAATAGAAGATGGCTCCGCTCCACTCCGGAAGGATGGGGATAGAAGATGCCGCCTGGATGAAGATGTCTGCCGGTCCGGATGTCCTCTTCTGACCGGATAGGATGAAGACTTCTGCCGGTCCGGATGTCCTCTTCAGCCCCATCGGATGACCAGTGGTGCCCGGCTGGGTGAACACTGCTCAAGATAGGGTGATCTTCAATGGGGTAGTGTTAGGTTTTTTTAAGTGGGGATCGGATGTGTTTTAGAGTAGGGGTGTGTGGGTGGTGGGTTGTAATGTTGGGGGGGGTATTGTATTTCTTTTTTTTTTTACAGGTAAAAGAGCTGATTACTTTGAGGCAATGCCCCGCAAAAAGCCCCTTTAAGGGCTGGTAAAAGAGCTGATTACTTTGTAATTTAGTTTAGGATAGGGAGTTTTATTATTTTGGTTTTTTTTTTATTTTATTAGGGGGCTTAGATTAGGTGTAATTAGATTAAACTTCTTGTAATATTTTTTTATTTTTTTGTAATTTAGTGTTTGTTTTTTTGTAATATAGTTTAGTTTATTTAATTGTATTTTATTTTAGATAATTGTATTTAATTTATTTTATTAATTTATTGATAGTGTAGTGTTAGGTGTATTTGTAACTTAGGTTAGGATTTATTTTACAGGTAATTTTGTAATTATTTTAACTAGGTAGCTATTAAATAGTTATTAACTATTTAATAGCTATTGTACCTAGTTAAAATAAATACAAAGTTGCCTGTAAAATAAATATAAATCCTAAAATAGCTACAATGTAACTATTAGTTATATTGTAGCTATATTAGGGTTTATTTTATAGGTGAGTATTTAGTTTTAAATAGGAATAATTTATTTAATTGTAGTAATTTTATTTAGATTTATTTAATTTATATTTAAATTAGGGGGGTGTTAGGGTTAGACTTAGGTTTAGGGGTTAATAACTTTATTATAGTAGCGGCGACATTGGGGGCGGCAGAATAGGGGTTAATAAATATAATGTAGGGTTCGGCGATGTTGGGGGCAGTAGATTAGGGGTTCATAGGGATAATGTAGAGGGCAGCGGTGTCCGGAGCGGCAGATTAGGGGTTAATAATATAATGTAGCTGTCAGCGATAGCGGGGGCGGCAGATTAGGGGTTAATAAGTGTAAGATTAAGGGTGTTTAGACACGGGGTTCATGTTAGGGTGTTAGGTGCAGACATAAAATGTATTTCCCCATAGGAAACAATGGGGCTGCGTTAGAAGCTGGACGCTGCTTTTTTGCAGGTGTTAGGTTTTTTTCCAGCCAGCTCAGCCCCATTGTTTCCTATGGGGAAATCATGCACGAGCACGTTTAGCCAGTTTACCGCTGACTTAAGCAACGCTGGTTTTACAGTGAGAAGTGGAGCTAAATTTGCTCAACGCTCACTTTTCTGAGGCTAACGCAGCCATTCAGAAAACTTGTAATACCAGCATTGTTTAAAGTGAGCGCTGGAAAAAAAAAGTCTCGTTAGCCCCGCAGGTCTTTACCGACAAAACTCGTAATCTAGGCAACAGTCCTCAAAGTTGGAAACACCACACAAGGTTGTAGCTTTATAAAATACAGTCTGTTTATTATCAGGTCTGGCAAAAACTGGCAAAATATACATAAACGAAACAGAAGAAGCTTGCTCCACTGAGCACTTACTAACAAGTACAACTGTCTGCACTATGTAGCTTTTTTCACAAAAGTAATAATGCACAGACCTTTCAAACTTTGTTGTCCTTTAGAGATAAATCATCTCAGTCTCTCAGGAGAGTGTTTGCAGTTTCCCTTTACTGCTGGCAAAACTACCTCTCAAACCCTGACTGGGGATTTTATTAGCACCTGCTGTCAATTACCACATCCAGGCGAGTAGCTAGCTGACTCAGACAGAATTCCTGGACTGGACTTTTTGACATGATGTGCTACCTGCAAACTGCAGGGTGGAGCATTGGCATGCCCTACTCTCCAAATGCTCCAGCACAGGGACCCAGAAATAAATCACATATTTTCTTTATGTAGTAAATAAACATACTAATTCTCCTTGGGGTTGTCAGACCATACCCTGCACTGCAGCACTTTTGAGGGAATATAGACACCTTCCATTACTATGCCTTGGGTTCTGTCACACATCCTCCCCCCAGCTCAGACCTAGTGGGGTGAGCGACCATGGCCAAAAGCGTATGCATATGTGAAAGGCCATCAGCATTACCCTGTTTACTTCCTGCCCTGTGGTCTACTGAGAAGTGATAGGGTTGCAAACTAAGGAACCAGCATGTAACTCTACTATTATTATCCTTATTTTGACTCATCCATTTGAGAGGTGCATGATCAGTAACTAGTTTAAATTTTCTGCCCAACAAATAATATTTGAGAGGTTCAACAGCCCATTTAATTGCTAGACACTCCTTTTCAACAATCGAATAGTTCTTTTCTCTAGGTTGAAGTTTCCGGCTCAGGTATAGTATTGGGTGCTCTTCACTTTGACTTTCCTGGGAAAGCACTGCTCCAAGCCCTACATCTGAGGCATCCATCTGTAAAACAAACTCCTTTGAAAAATCAGGGGTGACTAACACTGGTTGCCTACAGATGGCTTTCTTGAGATTTTGAAATGCCTGTTCAGCTTCAGATGACCATTTCACTATTACTGGAGCTTTTGCTTTAGTGAGGTCAGTTGAAGGATCTGCTATAGTAACAAAGTTGCAAATAAACCCTCTGTAGTAGCCAACAAGCCCAAGAAATGTTCTGACCTGTTTCTTCATCATAGGTCGTGACCAATTCCTTATGGTTTCAACTTTAGCAAGTTGTGGTTTCACTATTCCTCTTCCAATGGAATAGCCAAGATACTTGGCCTCCTCCAAGCCAATGATACATTTACTAGGATTTGCTGTCAGACCGGCATTTCTTATGGAATTAAGGACAGCTTGCAATTTTGGCAAGTGAGACTCCCAATCTTCGCTATGTATGACCACGTCATCTAAGTAAGCTGCGGCATAATGAGCATGTGGCCTTAAGATCCGGTCAATCATTCTTTGAAATGTTGCTGGAGCACCATGTAGGTCAAAAGGTAACACCTTGTATTGGAAGAGCCCATCTGGAGTAGAGAAGGCAGTCTTTTCCTTTGCCCGTCCTGTAAGCGGCATTTGCCAATAACCCTTGGTCAAATCCAATGTGGTAAGGTACCTGGCTCTCCCGAGTCTCTCCACAAGTTCATGAACCCTTGGCATGGGGTATGCATCAAACTTGGATATTGCATTCAGCTTCCGGTAATCATTACAAAACCTGATTGTGCCATCAGGCTTTGGTACAAGCACAATTGGGCTACTCCAGTCACTTTGGGATTCTTCAATTACCCCAAGGTCCAGCATTATCTTTACTTCTGATTTGATTGCTTCCCTCCGGGCTTCAGGTATTCTATATGGCTTTAGATTTATCCTTTTTCCCGGTTCAGTGACAATGTCATGCTCTATTATCATAGTTCTTCCTGGGACTAATGATAAAACATCTTTATTTAATCTGATGAAGTCTTTTACCTCCCTCTTCTGGTGGATAGTCAGGGTTTCTGAGATATTGACTACGGGTTCATTCTTCTCCATTGTAGGGAGGTCTGCTATTTTTATAGCCACAAGTGTTTCTCTTTCATTCCACAGTTTAAGTAAATTCACATGGTAAATCTGTACCTCCTTACACCTCCCAGGCTGTCTTACTTTGTAATTTACTTCCCCCACTCTGTCAATGACTTCATATGGGCCCATGCCATGTTGCCAAAAATTTGTTCTCTACAGTGGGAACCAGGACTAGTACTCTTTCTCCTGGGTTAAACACACAAACCGTGGCATTTCTATTATAGCTGTTCTGCTGGTGCTGTTAGGCATTTTCCATGTGTTCTCTAACTATGGGCATAATGACTGTCATCTGATCCTGCATCTGAGTTATATGTTCTGTCACACTTCTGTGAGGGGTTGACTCCTGTTTCCAAGTCTCCTTAGCTATGTCTAGCAATCCTCTGGGGTGTCTTCCATACAAACGTTTAAACAGCAAAAACCCAGTAGAAGCTTGAGGGACCTTTCAGATAGAAAACATTAAATAAGGCAAAAGGAAGTCCCAGTTTTTCCCATCTTTATCAATTACTTTTTTGAGCATAGCCTTAAGTGTTTTATTAAATCGTTCTACCAGACCATCAGTTTGTGGCTGATATACTGATGTTTTCAAATGCTTTATATGAAGGAGATTACACGACTGTTAATATTTCTTTGGGAATCCCAACACGGCTGAACATTAGCATTAACTCCTTAGCAATTGATTTGCTGAAGTAGTACTAATGGGTATTGCCTCATTGTAACGTGTGGCATAGTCTACTATTACCAATATATACTGGTGTCCCCTTACAGACTTTACAAGAGGACCCACAAAATCCATACCAATGCGTTCAAATGGGTCCTCAATTATGGGTAAGGGCACCAAGGGGCTACGGTATGCTGTATAGGGGCAGTTAATTGGCATTCAGGACAAGAAGAACAATAATTTGTGATAGATGCCATTACACCTGGTCAATAAAACCTCCTAAGAATTCTCTCTGGTTGTTTCAATCCCCAAGTGTCCCCCAAGTATGTGGCTATGTGCCAGGTTTAATACAGTGTGTCAATATGCCTGGGGTACTAACAGCCGTTTGACAGACTCCTTTTTCCCAACTCTGTACAATAAATCATTTTCCACTTCAAAGTATGAATAGGTGAGAGCTTTATCAGTATTAATGGGGGTACCATTTCTTATGGAAATATACGGCTAGATTAAGAGTCTTGTGTTATGAGTAAAAAAGCAGCGTCAAGCCTTATAACTACCGCTGGTATTAAAAGTCTTGCAGATTTAGGGGCACCGCACACTTTTTTGGCCTTACTGCAAATCAACTTACGCAATTTGCGTCTAGTCTATTTTCAATGGGACTTCCATAGCGCCAGTATCACAAGCTTGTCCTGGGAGGCCAAAAAGTGAGAGGTACATCCTATCCCATCAAGATTTGTACTGCATTTTAAAGTTAGTAGTTATGAGTTTTACACTACACAGAAGTAGCATAAAACTCATAACTAAAGTGCTAAAAAGTACACTAACACCCATAAACTACCTATTAACTAGATATGTGCATGATCAAAAAAAATTTTTGGTTCGGTTCGGATTGATTCAGAGTTTTTCGAATTTCGTTTCGGATCGATTTGAATTCGGAAAACTTCGAATGAATTTGTTTCGGATTCGATTCGGATTCATTCGGATTCGAAAAAATTTGGCTGGGTTCGGTTCGGTTCGGAAATTCGGAATTTCGGTATGTGTGCTGTGTATAAGACTAGTATTATTTATGTACTGTATATTAGGTGTAACCCATAGCAGAGTGATATAACCTAATATACTGTACAATACTTGTGTAATCCATGGCCATCCGAATTTACTGAATAAATACAAACTAATTCAGATTTATACTGTAAATTCGCTAGTATTTTAATTCGGAAATTCGGATCGATCTGAATCTCCGAATTTGCCGAATTTTTCGAATTTCCGAATCGATCCGAAACGAATTGCACATGTCTACTATTAAGCCCTAAACCGAGGCCCTCCCGCACCGCAAAAACTAAAATAAAATAATTAACCCCTAATCTGCCGCTCCCGACATTGCTGCCACTATAATAAACATACTAACCCCTAAACAGCCGCACTCCCACCTCACAAACATTAGTTAATTATTATTAACCCGTAATCTGCCATCCCTAACATCTCCGCCACCTACCTACATTTATTAATCCCTAATCTGCTGCCCCTATCATCGCCGCCACTATATTAAATTTATTAACCACTAAACCTAAGTCTAACCCTAACACCCCCTAACTTAAATATAATTAAAATAAATCTAAATAAAACCAACTATTAATAACTAAATAATTTCTATTTAAAACTAAATACTTACCTGTAAAATAAACCCTAAGCTAGCTACAATATAACTAATAGTTACATTGTATCTATCTTAGGTTTTATTTTTATTTAACAGGTAAGTTTGTAATTATTTTAACTAGGTAGAATAGTTACTAAATAGTTATTAACTATTTAATAACTACCTAGCTAAAATAAATACAAATTGACCTGTAAAATAAAACCTAACCTGTCTTACACTAACACCTAACCTAACCCTACAATTAAATAAATTCCCTAAATTAAATACAATTAACGAAATTCAATAAAAATAGCTAAATTACAAAAAACAAACACTAAATTACAGAAAATAAAAAACAAATTACAAGATCTTTAAACTAATTACACCTAATCTAATAGCCGTATCAAAATAAAAAAGCTCCCCCAAAATAATAAAATCCCTAGCCTAAAGTAAACTACCAATAGCCCTTAAAACGGCCTTTTGCATGGCATTGCAACAAAATCAGCTCCTTAACCTGTAAAACAAATTACAAACAACCCCCCCAACAGTTAAAACCTAAGCGCGCCCGTTGCCCTGAAAAGGGCATTTGGATGGGCATTGCCCTTAAAAGTGCATTTAGCTCTATTGTAGCCCAAACCCCTAATCTAAAAATAAAACCCACCCAATACACCCTTAAAAAATCCTAACACTAACCCCCGAAGATCCACTTACAGTTTTGAAGAGCCGACATCCATCCTCAACGAAGCCGGGAGAAGTCTTCATCCAAGCGGCAAGATGTCCTCAACGAAGCCGGCAGAAGTGGTCCTCCAGACAGGCAGGAGTCTTCACCGAGACAGCATCTTCTATCTTCATCCTTCCGACGTGGAGCGGCTCCATCTTCAAGAGATCCGGCTCGGAGCATCCTCTTTAATCGACGGCTTCTTCTGGAATGAAGGTTCCTTTAAATGACATCATCCAAGATGGCGTCCCTTAGATTCAATCCTATTGGCTGATCCAATCAGCCAATAGGATTCAGCTGGCATTCTATTGGCTGATTGGAACAGCCAATAGAATGGAAGCTGAATCCTATTGGCTGATTGGATCCTTAATTACAATTGGCTGGTAGAATTCTATCAGCCAATCAGAATCTAAGGGACGCCATCTTGGATGACGTCATTTAAAGGAACCTTCATTCCAGAAGAAGCCGTTGATTGAAGAGGATGCTCCGCGCCGGATGTCTTGAAGATGGTGCCGCTCCGCGTCGGAAGGATGAAGATAGAAGATGCCGTCTGGGTGAAGACTTCTGCCATCTGGAGGACCACTTCTGCCGGCTTCGTTGAGGACATCTTACCACTTGGATGAAGACTTCTCCTGGCTTCGTTGAGGATGGATGTCAGCTCTTCAAAACTGTAAGTGGATCTTCGGGGGTTAGTGTTAGGATTTTTTAAGGGTGTATTGGGTGGGTTTTAATTTTAGATTAGGGGTTTGGGCTACAATAGAGCTAAATGCCCTTTTAAGGGCAATGCCCATCCAAATGCCCTTTTCAGGGCAATGGGGAGCTTAGTTTTTTTTTAGTAAGGGTTTTATTTGGGGGTTGGTTGTGTGGGTGGTGGGTTTTAATGTTGGGGGGGTTGTTTGTAATTTGTTTTACAGGTTAAGGAGCTGATTTCTTTTGGACAATGCCCCGCAAAAGGCCCTTTTAAGGGCTATTGGTAGTTTAGTTTAGGTTAGGGGTTTTTATTATTTTGGGTGGGGTTTTTTTTATTTTGATAGGGCTATTAGATTAGGTGTTATTAGTTTAAAGATCTTGTAATTTGTTTTTTATTTTCTGTAATTTGGTGGGGATTTTTTGTAATTTAGCTAATTTTATTGAATTTAGTTAATTGTATTTAATTTAGGGAATTTATTTAATTGTAGGGTTAGGTTAGGTGTTAGTGTAAGACAAGTTATGTTTTATTTTACAGGTCAGTTTGTATATATTTTAGCTAGGTAGTTATTAAATAGTTAATAACTGTTTAGTAACTATTCTACCTAGTTAAAATAAATACAAACTTGCCTATAAAATAAAAATAAACCATAAGGTAGATACAATGAAACTATTAGTTATATTGTAGCTATCTTAGGGTTTATTTTATAGGTAAGTATTTAGTTTTAAATAGGAATTATTTATTTATTAATAGTAGGTTTTATTTAGATTTATTTTAATTATATTTAAGTTAAGGGGTGTTAGGGTTAGACTTAGGTTTAGGGGTTAATAAATTTAATATAGTGGCGGCGACGTAAGGGATGGCAGATTAGGGGTTAATAATATTTAACTAGTATTTGCAATACAGGAGTGCGGCGGTTTAGGGGTTAATATGTTTATTATAGTGGCTGCAATGTCCGGAGCAGCAGATTAGGGGTTAATAAATATAATGTAGGTGTCGGCGATATCGGGGATGGCAGATTAGGGGTTAATAAGTGTAAGATTAGGGGTGTTTAGACTCAAGGTTCATGTTAGGGTGTTAGGTGTAAACATAAAATGTGTTTTCCCATAGGAATCAATGGGGCTGCGTTACTGAGCTTTACACTGCTTTTTTGCAGGTGTTAGACTTTTTCTCAGCCGGCTCTCCCCATTGATGTCTATGGGGAAATCGTGCACGAGCACGTACAACCCGCTCACCGCTGACTTAAGCAGCGCTGGTATTGGAGTGCGGTATGGAGCACAATTTTGCTCTACGCTCACTTCTTGCCTTTTAACGCCGGGTTTGTTAAAACCTGTAATACCGGCACTGTAGGTAAGTGAGCAGTGACAATAACGTGCAAGTTTGTACCGTACCCCTCATAACGCAAAACTCGTAATCTGGCCGATAGTTTCTAGCCACAGCTAAAGTTGGATTCTCCCATTGTGTAGCCCTAAAGTTATTTGGGCTAACCTCTAGGTTATTTATTTCTACATCAGGTTCAGATATATTAGATTGACCTTTATTATCCTGTGCAGTGCTACCTCCAACGAGGGTTTCCATAGGGGTTAAGTGTTTCCCTCTAGCAGGAGTTATTTTGTCTAAATAATCCCCCAATAAATCTGAAAAGGGAAAGTCACAAACAGCACCCTCTACTGAATCTGGTGAATTTTCCTCAGCAGCATCCCATAGATTCAAAAAAATGGGGAAAATCTCTGCCTATTATCATTTAATGTACTAATTTATCCACTAAACCAACTCTATGATTTATAGGGCAATTTTGTGTTTCAATAAGTACTTTAGCAGTTGGATACTTGTATATGTCCCCATGGACACAAGCAATATCTAGGTTCTGGTAATTATCAATAGGAGTATTTCTCAACAGACCCCTGTCTATGAGCGTAATCATGCTACCAGAGTCCTGCAAAGCTTTAATTTAATTTCCCTCCACCCTTACAGTGCACCAAGGGTGGTCATTTAAACCCTGGTTTCTCAACAGCCGGGCCGTGGCCCAGTATGGGGCCGTGATAGCCCTGCTGGTGGGCCCTGACCTGTCATGCCCCCACTGCACACTCTTACCCCACTGCACACCAGGGGCAGACTGAGACCAATCAAGGCCCCAGGAAAACTGTCTCACACTGACCCAAATGTATTCAAATGTATGCAAATGAACATGGTAGCCTCCCTGCCCCAACCCCAACAGGCACATCAACCTCCAGAGCCAGGACCCCCAACAATAAGGGCCAGAGAAAAAGCCCCCAACCTCCAGGGCCAGACCTCACACTCCATGGCCCTCACAGAGACAGACCCCCAGCAGGACCCCCCACACTCCAGGGCCCCCACTAAACCAACTTAACTGCTTAGTTACTGATATGGCAACTGAAAACTCCAGCTTAAGAAATGCACCAGGAGCCGTGGAGATGCCATTTGTGGGGCCCCCTACTTGTTAGTCCCTTGGCCCAGGTTCTATTTGCCTGGCTGATCAGCCCGCCCCTGCTGCATACTATATATACATATATATATATATATATATATATTATCAAGAAATAAATACGGGAGAGAAGCAATTGCTATGGGCTAGTGAAGCGAAGGGTGCCGTAATCGGCCCTTATATAGCTTATAAATAAATGTGGTGCAGACCCTTATATAGTAATGTATAGTGAGACATAACAAGAGAACTCATCCTGGAAAGTAGCCAGGTTGAAAAAAAGACAGGGAAACAGCACTCTTTTAAAGTAATCAATATTTTTTACTAGCACAATATAATATACATAAATGGTAAAGGAGATGGCATACGGGTGTCCTCCCTCCGCCTTGGCACTGCAAGGATAGGCAGAATCCACCGTGTGTGAAAATACAGAATCTGATTGCAACAAAAATATATTACAAAGAAACAATACTATAGGACCTATCGAGTCCAATAGACAAAACCTGACCGGTCAGGGGATGTGCGAAACAAATTGCCCAAAAATAGTAAATGCAGCAAGATGCAGAGCTGGCTAAAATAAAGCCTGTCACACTTCCTACACCCGGCTGCACACAGCACCCCTGTGAAGAGGTAATTGCTGGGCAGGTAAAACGGAATGTGGGATCTAAGAAAGTAATGACAGCCTTATGACAAGCGGAATATGATAATCAGGCATACCTTGCAATATGTACAATATAGAAAATATATACAGAGGGAAAGTGTGTACCAAAGATCAACTACTCCCTGCTGCATCCGACACCTCTCTCAGGAGGTATGACAGGTCGGGCAGGTAGTGTAATGGGATCTAAGTGATCAAATGGAGACACGCCCTCAGGATATGTACATGGGTTAATGAGCCATACATTTCAATCTTCATATGGAAATGACATAAGTAAACTCAAAAACAAGGCATAGGTTAATGTCTGAAATGACCAATTGACACATTAAAGCAAACAGCGTTAGTATATGCTATGCAGAGAAGCAAAAGAATATGTTAGTACTCAGCATGCATCCATCCATTTGTTATTAGATGAGCTATGATCCTTGTAAGTTCTTAAGGAGAGCCGTGCCCCCTCTCGACAGAGTGGCGTTTGCCAGGTGCGAAAGTTCACGCACATAAGCCAGAGCTGGTTAGTACAGTTAGCGGCAAGGAATCTAATAACAGTAAGGAACCATACGACCTGTTAGATTCAGTGGTTTGTCGGCCGTGCCAGGTTGCTGTTAGTCCATGACAGTAAATGCCAGAAGTTTATCCGGACTTTGCTTTTGAATGTGGCTGTTGAGTAACCGCTGGGCTTGTTGTAAGTTCTTTACTTTGAAATCCTCACACGCACATCACGTGATCCGGTCGGCTGGACCTATGCCGACGCGCGTTTCACCAGTGCGTCCAAGTTGCTTTACGGGCTTCGTCAGGGCGTAATATCCATGGTGCACTTGTCACTGTATTTATACGAAGTATGGTTAGCGCCTCTACTGACGGGTGAAAATATTACAGGTAAATACAAAATGTCAAAACTTAAGAAAAAACACAAACTGTCTATTTTTAAATTTAGAGTAGCAAAAGTGCTCACTCTACTTTATGTTGCATATTTACAAAAGAATAAAAGTTAACTATATTAATGTTGCAACCTTCAATTTGTTAAAGGTTTACTTAGTTAAACTGAATAGTGTACAAGACCCTAGAGAATGAATTTATTTACAAAAAACAGGCCATATCCAACTTATCATTAAGGCCTGCAGGAAGCTGTGTACCCAGAATAGAGATCCACCTGCATTCCTTTTGGAGGAGAATTCTATCATTATCCCCTCCTCTATTATTGGTAATTCCCCTATCTATTCCAATAAAAGAGAGAGAGTCAGGATTGCTATCATGCATGAGTTCATAATGTTTGGCAACATTACTTTTCTGGTTTTTGTATTTGACATCATCCCGGTGCTCTGTTATCCGGTCTTTTATGGCCCTTCTCGTTTTTCCCACGTAGTACCGCGGGCAGCTACACGAAAGGAGGTAAACAACCCCTTCCGTGTTACAGTTCACAAAGTGTTTTAGAGTGTAGGTTTTGCCTGTATGTGTTGCAAATTGTTTAGACTTAAGCATAAACTTGCATGCAACACATTTACCACAGGGATGGTTGCCATAAGATCTATGTTTAGACAGCCAATTCTGTTGTTTAGGAACTGACAGATATTGGCTTTTTACCAATTTGTCTTTTAAATTTGGAGCCCTTTTGGCTGTGATGTTTGGAAAATCCCCAACATCACGAGATACAGCTTCATCGCTAAGTAGAGTGTGCCAATTTTGTGCCAGGATTTGTTTTAGTGATGTCCAGTGGCAATTATATTCAGTGACCAATCTAATCTTTGATTCGCCACTCTTGTCTTTGGGCACAAGAAGACTGTCTCTATTCAAATGGGCCGCACCAGATAGGGCTTGTTTTACTATCCTCTTTGAATATCCTCTATTCAAAAACCGTTTTTCCATTTCAGCCGCATGTTGATAGTATTTCCCTTTTGTGGAACAATTCCGGCGTAGCCTGAGAAATTGGCCCTTGGGAATGCCTCTTTTTAGGTGGCTTGGATGGTGACTTGAAACGTGGAGTAGGCTATTGGTGGCAGTGCTTTTGCGATAATTTTCTGTCACCAGATAGCCATCTTTGATCTTCACGTTTATATCCAAAAAGGATATTTCTTCCTTACTAAACTGTAAGGTAAGTGAGATGTTACTCTTATTGTTGTTTAAAGAATTAACAAATTCTTTCAAATCATGCTCCGAGCCTTCCCAGATGAGGAAGACATCATCCACATATCGTAACCATATGTGGATGTTGTCTTCAAAGAGGGAGTTCTGGTATACATCTTCCATCTCCCAGATGCCTAGATGGAGGCACGCATAAGTGGGAGCACATGTAGCTCCCATTGCTGTTCCCTGTTGTTGGGAATATATCTTATTGTCGAACATGAATATATTATTGGTGAGTGTAAATTTTAGTAGTTCGATTACAAAATCTGTGTGTTGCATTGCGCTCATACCTCTCATCGATAGAAAGTGCTTGCAGGCCCTTAGTCCTATCTCGTGGGGGATTGATGAATACAATCCCTCCACGTCAAGAGTGACAAGAATGGCGTTGTCTGGAATCACCAATCTGTCAATCTTCCTTAGGAAATCCGAGGTGTCCATGATGAAGGATGGTATGGTGTTGAGGGATGGTCTGAGAAAGGAGTCCACATAATTGCCCAGATTCTCAGTGAGGCTGCCAATGCCTGCCACGATTGGTCTGCCTGGTGGATGATTGGCATTTTTGTGGATCTTCGGGATGCAGTAAAATACAGGCATCACCGGATGTTCTGGATACAAGTATTTAAATTCAGTGGAGGTTATGATGTCTTTACTCTTTGCTTCTTTTAGAATGTTAAAGAGTTCAAATTGTAATGTAGGGATAGGGTTAAACGTTAAACCCTTGTAGAATGTTTTATCCAAGAGTTGGCGTTTAACCTCCAATACGTACATGTTTTCGTCCCAGAGAACCAGGTTCCCACCCTTATCCGCGGGTTTTATTACAAAGCCCTTGGCATTCATGAGCTGATTTAGTGCCTTTCTTTCAGATTTTGTTAGATTGTCATTGACCAATCCTGTGAAGGGTAGTCCTGAAATTTGTTTTTCAACTTCTCTGACGAAGATGTTCACAGCAGGTACCATAGATAGCTGTGGCATGTATTTGGATTTTGCCTTAAAATTTGAATGAAACCTCTCATACTGGATGGAATTCTCCATCTGTGAGGGAACATATTGACTACCTTCACTATCTGCCAATAGACTCTGAAGGTTTTGTATGCTGGATGAGTCTTCTCTGTTCAGAGAAACATCTTCCACCAGGTGTCTGCTTTTACCTTTCATAATCTGCGACAGTACGACACGACGTGCAAATAGATGTAGATCTTTAATAAACTTAAACTTGTTAAGTGAATTGGTAGGACAAAATGTTAGTCCTTTTTTTAAAACCTCTATATGCATGAGATTCAATTTGAAGGAGGATAAATTGATTATCTGAAGACCCTCTTCAGAATTATTTAATATCCCCTTCGACCCCGGAACCCTCGCGATCTGCCCCGAGGGTAGTTCGCTTGGTTCTGGTCGTAACTCCGTTGCCGTCGTTGTCTGGAGGGATACCTCCTCTCTTCTGAATGTGTACCTGCTATCTTCCCTCCTCCTTTTTCTTCCCCCTCTCCTCCTTCTCCTAAAAAAGACTGTGAGTTCCTACGGGTAGATCTGCGGTGCTCAGATTCTATGTCTGATCCATCAGTACCCGAATCATAAGAACTTCTTACTGGCAGATAATTATATACTTTTTTGTTTTTATAATCATCATTATCTCTCGAGAATTTCCTACCTTTTCTAAGTTTGATGTCATTTTGTAACCTTGATATCTGTTCCTTTATTTCCTCATTTAGTTTAACAAAGTTTGTATTGGTTGAAAAGGTGTTAACCAGTTTTAGTGATTCCTCAGCCTGTGTAATGGTTTTCTCTAACCTTTCTTTGTTACGAATTACCATTTTTTTCATCAAAATGATGGAACAGTCTGAGAGGCTGGAATTCCAGCCTTCCATAAATTATTCGCCTCCCTCGTCTTCCCTCAAATTAGTCCCAGGGTAATTAGTCCCAGGGTCAAGTCGAAGACATTTACTGTCATGGACTAACAGCAACCTGGCACGGCCGACAAACCACTGAATCTAACAGGTCGTATGGTTCCTTACTGTTATTAGATTCCTTGCCGCTAACTGTACTAACCAGCTCTGGCTTATGTGCGTGAACTTTCGCACCTGGCAAACGCCACTCTGTCGAGAGGGGGCACGGCTCTCCTTAAGAACTTACAAGGATCATAGCTCATCTAATAACAAATGGATGGATGCATGCTGAGTACTAACATATTCTTTTGCTTCTCTGCATAGCATATACTAACGCTGTTTGCTTTAATGTGTCAATTGGTCATTTCAGACATTAACCTATGCCTTGTTTTTGAGTTTACTTATGTCATTTCCATATGAAGATTGAAATGTATGGCTCATTAACCCATGTACATATCCTGAGGGCGTGTCTCCATTTGATCACTTAGATCCCATTACACTACCTGCCCGACCTGTCATACCTCCTGAGAGAGGTGTCGGATGCAGCAGGGAGTAGTTGATCTTTGGTACACACTTTCCCTCTGTATATATTTTCTATATTGTACATATTGCAAGGTATGCCTGATTATCATATTCCGCTTGTCATAAGGCTGTCATTACTTTCTTAGATCCCACATTCCGTTTTACCTGCCCAGCAATTACCTCTTCACAGGGGTGCTGTGTGCAGCTGGGTGTAGGAAGTGTGACAGGCTTTATTTTAGCCAGCTCTGCATCTTGCTGCATTTACTATTTTTGGGCAATTTGTTTCGCACATCCCCTGACCGGTCAGGTTTTGTCTATTGGACTCGATAGGTCCTATAGTATTGTTTCTTTGTAATATATTTTTGTTGCAATCAGATTCTGTATTTTCACACACGGTGGATTCTGCCTATCCTTGCAGTGCCAAGGCGGAGGGAGGACACCCGTATGCCATCTCCTTTACCATTTATGTATATTATATTGTGCTAGTAAAAAATATTGATTACTTTAAAAGAGTGCTGTTTCCCTGTCTTTTTTTCAACCTGGCTACTTTCCAGGATGAGTTCTCTTGTTAGGTCTCACTATATATATATATATATATATATATATATATATATATATATATATATATATATATATATATATATATATATATATATAACTACCGGGCCCTGGACATGTCCAGCTAAAATTTACCGTGCCTTGAGGTCACTTTGGTTGAGAACCACTGATTTAAACAATCATTTTTGGTAATTACATATACTGAACAAGAGTACAATGAATAATTGTCTCTCATATTGCCTACATTACATTCCATAGCAACATCATTCTCAGGGCAGTCATTTGCAAAATGTCCATACTCTTTACATTGAAAACATTTAATATTAGCATTAGACAACATCTTTGAGGCTATTATGGACTCTTCCTGCTCTCATAAAACCCTTGCCCCTTGCTGTAATTTCCCTTGGGTTGTAAAAACCCATCTGCTCCTCCCGATACCCCCTTTTTCCCCAGAACAGTCTTACCCAATTTACTGGGACTCTGGATCTTCGGGGTTCTAGGTCTTTCCTGGTTGGGGATTTGTAGAAACGCTCCAGCAGTCAAATAGCGTTCCACCAGGGCAACTAGACCGTAAGCAGTTTTAGGTTCACTTTGGCTGACCTACCGCCACAGGGAAACAGGCAATCCTCGCAGGAACCGGTCCATCATGAGCTGTTCCACAATGTGACTAGCTGAGTTGACCTCTGGCTCTACCCATTTCCTGGCAAGATGTATCAAGTCAAACATCTGTGACCGCACGGTTTTGTCTTGACTGTAAGTCCAGGAGTGAAATCGATGGGCCCTCACTGCTGTCGTTACTCCCAGATGTGCCAAGATTTCTTTTTTTAACTTTTTATAGTCACTGGCCTGCTCAGGCTCCAAATCATAATATGCTTTTTGAGGTTCTCCACTCAGAAATGGCGCAAGGAGGCTTGCTTATTCAGACGCAGGCCACCTTTCTTTTTCGGCTGTCCTTTCAAAAGCCATCAGGTAAGCTTCCACATCATCTGTAGCCACCATCTTTTCCAAATAGTTATTCACTCTCATAGTATTAGAACTGTGTGGTATTTCTGCAGCACACCTGCCCGGTCTTTCAGATAGGCCTCGAATCTCCTGCTGCATGGTACGTGTGATATTCTGCTGTTCCTCTCTTTGTGTTAATACCAGTTGTTGTAGTGCTGCAATATTTTCTTGCTGGCTGGCAGTAGCTTGCTGCTGTGTGGCAGAGGCCTGTTGCTGTGAGGCCGTAGCCTGTAGTAAAGCCTTTACAACTTCCTCCATTTTAAGTGTGGTATTGTTCCCTTAACAGACAATCAGTGTGTTCGCCCTGCTGCCTCCACGATATGTGACCTGGGATCTTGGAAGCACACAGTCCTCAAAGCTGGAAACACCACACAAGGTTGAAGCTTTATAAAATACAGTCTGTTTATTATCAGGTCTGGCAAAAACAGGCAAAATAAACATAAACAAAACAACAGAGGTTTGCTCCACTGAGCACTTACTAACAAGTTTAACTGTCTGCACTAAATAGCTTTTCACAAAAGTAATAATGCACATACCTTTTAAACTTTGTTGTCCTTTAGAGATAAATCCTCTCAGTCTCTCAGGAGAGTGTTTGCAGTTTCCCTTTACTGCTGGCAAAACTACCTTTCAACCCCTGACTGGGGATTTTATTAGCACCTGCTGTCAATTACCACATGCAGGTGAGTAACTAGCTGAGTCAGACAGAATTCCTGGATTGGACTTTTTGACATGATGTGCTACCTTTAAACTGTGGGGTGGAGCACTGGCCCGCCCTACTCTCTAAAGGCTCCACCCCAGGGACCCAGAAATAAATCACATATTTACTCTATGTGGTAAACAAACATAACAATTCTCCCTGGGGTTGTCAGACCATACCCCGCACTGCAGCACTTTAGAGGGAATATAGACACCTTCCATTACTATGTCTTGGGTTCTGTCACAATATATATATATATATATATATATATATATATATATATATATATATATATATATATATATATATATATATATATATATATATATATATATATATAACACAAATGATGCACTCTCAGGTCTTAGTGTCAACACAAACTTCAATTTAATGAAACATTTTCGGGGACAGCCTCCCCTTCATCAGCATACCAAACAGTGATAACATCACACCTTAAATACAGAAATAAACAAAGTACAATTTACACACCTGTGATTACATTCAGTGTCAGTGACCATAATGTGTATGAACCGCACGCTATGCGTGTCAGTAATGCCATCGGAAGTAGTGCCAAGTAAACCGGATATAGACTCTAATACCATAATCTCCGGTATATATTATTAGTGATATCAAACTTGTCTCATTCTCAGTAAGACTTATGTGTTAATGTGTATAGCCTTTTTGTGTGCAACATAACAAAGAATAGGGATATGTAAGTGAAGTTTGTTCCCCTCGTGTCTTTGGATAATACGTGATACTTCCTCTTACCCTTAAGTGCCACCTTAATTACCTTCCGATCCGATCACACCGCTATTAAGAGTGCACATTAGCATAGCTCTGCACACGGATGTTTTGTGAACATTATCCACTATCACCCATTATCGTATTGTCAGTCACATTCCTCACTGGTATATACACCCTGGTTATGACATGCTACATAATTTCCGGTCTCGCGTGGAGGCTATCTCCTGCTACATATAGTTAACCCCATCACTTCCGAGGTGCTGACCATTGCTTACATGTAATGTGCTTAGAAAGATGGATATAAGCATGTCTCAGTTGCTCTCTCCCTCCAGGTACCAGATGTAGTTGACCAATGTCAAACTTCACCTCTAGATTCAAAGTGTTTTAAGAACACTCAAGTATCCCAACATCCTCGCACACCTGTTGAATTAACCCAAGTGGCAAGTGCTGTCCAAGCAGCACAATACATGCCCAATACACACCAAAGAAATAAAATATATATATAACTAACTACATGGTAGCAAAGTGGTAGACTGGACTATCTATCTCATTTACCTAAGTAAACACTATATAGGGGTCACTAGAGGGTAATGTGATGTATCCTATATATGAATTATACAGTACACCTATATCAATTCCATATATTCATGCTCTCTAGCCCCTATATTGTGGTAATATGACAATATACATCATACACATCATATATATCATAGGAATCCCAGGATATCTCAAGGGAACATAGGCTAGGATACAACCAGGCCTTCACAGACCCCCAAATTACGCCCCAACATGTTGTGGTAGGGCTAGGAGTGTGTTCCCACTTTGATGTCAACCGTGGTATTAGGAGTAGTCCTTACAGTTCTTTAACTTCAGATATCCATTACTTATTACCCTGCCCTTATGTTCAACCATGATGTAAAAAGGTTAATGGAGCAAGTTAGTGTAACTGGTGACAGGGTGGTATCTGTGTCATGCCCACAGCCTGCACAGACCCCTACCGGGGCCTGTCCCTGCATGTGAAAAAGAGATCTGTGAGATAGGACCTCCCCATCCATATGGCGTGGCCCTCATCTCCCTCTCAGCGTGACACTCTTGGTCCCACGCATGCACCCCTTGTATGTGGCTCCTACCTAAATCAAGGATTTGAAGTCGGGTGGTGAGTTCAGACCCCCAGGGTGTACAGTTCCCAATCGATACATCCATTCTGCTTCACGGATCAGAAGGGCTTTGTTTCTGTCTCCCCCCCATCCAACTTAGGGATGTGATCAATTAGGATGTATCTGATCGATGAAACCTGGTGTTTCATTCGTGCACAGTGCCGTGCAACAGGCTGATCCAATTCTCCTTTGTCTAACACCACACTTATGTCTCTCCGATGATTCGCCATTCGTTCATGTAGAGTCCCACTCGTCTTTCCCACATAGCACATTGAGCACAGACAGAGTAGTAAATACACTACATGTGTAGTTGTGCATGTGATTGAGTGTCCAATAGTGAAAATCTGATTTGAATGTGGATGATGGAATGTTTTGGAAGCTATTAGGCCATTGCATGTTGTGCAGCCTAGACACCTATAGGACCCCTTGATGTTAGTCCTTGCCTGTGTCATATAGCATCGTTGAGGGTCCGTCTTAACTAGCATGTCTCTCAGATTAATGCCTCTTCTATAAGCCACCACTGGTGTCGTGTCCCGTGCAAATGCCAATTTTGGATCAGAGGCGATAAGTGGCCAGTATTTACGTAAGATATTCCCTGTCTCTGTCATATCTGGTGCAAAGGTTGTAGTCATGATTAACCTCTTATTTGCCTTTGTTTTAACTTCCCAATCAATTAGGATTTGTTGGGTGGTAGATGATACCTCCTCTAGTGTTTCTTCTAGGATGTGGGGTTTGTATCCTCTTTTCAAGAACTTTGTTTTAGTCAGCTGCATTTGGGAGACCCCTGTCTGCTGCTCAGAATTATTGTGCATGTGGTAAACAAACATAACAATTCTCCCTGGGGTTGTCAGACCATACCCCGCACTGCAGCACTTTAGAGGGAATATAGACACCTTCCATTACTATGCCATGGGCTCTGTCACAATATATATATATTATAGTATACATATATACAGTATATATCAATCAGTATATATCTATTTATACGTATTCCTGGACCACTCTTCTGCCTTCTAATAGTAAGTTTTGTCATAATATCACTGTCTATGTTTGATCTACAGCCTGTCCTATGGACAAGTTTGATATTCCATGCTGTCTGATACCTTGAACCTGTCTGCCTGACTTGAAAGCCTTCATGTGTGCACTGTCTATGGTATACAACCTATACAATAAGGATTAAAAGAACTTTAATGAATCAATATCATACATGTAAATAGACCCCTACAATGTCTCAAATAGCCATTTCAGAGTAGTTTTTGCATGTGCAAGATAATAGACTGTTTACAACTTTGAATGACCGCTGCTTCTTACATTGCGGGAAGCAGGATCGCATGTGCGAATCTGCCCTGCAAGGACTTTTGAGCAACTTACGATGCTTTGTACATGGAGCCCTTAATCACGTCACTTTATATATATATATACATATATATATATATATATATATATATATATATATATATATATTTATACAAAAATAATCAAAGAAAGAAATAAAGGATATATATATATATATATATATATATATATATATATATATATATATATATATATATATATATATATATATATATATATATATATATATATATATATATATATATATATATATATATATATATATATAACCTTAAAGAGAGGGAAATAGCACTCAGGAAATATTTTTAAAAATATTTTTTATCACAAAATTACAAATTTTAATTCATATTAATATAGTCTTCCAGGAAAGTTAATAATGTATACAAAACTAAAATTATTTGTTACCACGCTAGGAATGTACACTTAAAAGCCTAATGTACAGGAGATTTGTTATCAAACATTTTCAATGTGAAATGACATACAATCAGAGAGATTTCTATATATCATACAAGGATTTTTCCTCTTTAACTTTTATTTTTTTATATAGCTCCTAGACACTTATTTCAACTGCAGCATATGCTGCACTCAATGTCGTTTACTCATCTAGTACAGCTATGGCAATCTGGCCAGAAGAGGAACATCTCCCCTTGTAACATCGTCCAAGTAAGCCATTTCCTTTGACACTTCCAATCCGCCTCTAGGATTACTTCAGGCCGGACCTTCCAATTCGATGTTACCACCTTTTCTTACCACACATTCGATACTGTGTAGTAAACACAACAAGCTGAAACTTCTCTGGCTGTTCTGTAATTCTCCCATCCTGCTGTATAGAGCCTGTACTGGCCAATTAGGTAGCTGTAGCGCTATTTCACATTTGGTGAACAGTGTTTTTGTCACGCCGCACCGTTGCTAGGGGCACGGCATCTTCCCCATACTCGTTGCCTAGGGCTGTGTCGGCTCAGGATGCGTGCAGCAGTGACGTCAGCGCTGCACGCTCCTGATGCCGGCCGGTCTTTTGGCGCCAATCCACCAGGTACTTTAGCGGGCAGCAAGTGATCTGTCACTGCCCAAGTATAGGTGCTACTTTGTGTGCTCCTACGATTGACAGATCGTCTGCTGGACTGGTACTTAGTTGCTGAATCCTTGCCTGTCTTACTACGCTACTTGGTTAACCCCTAAACTGCTGGTCTGATACTTTGTTGCTGAAACCTTGCCTGTCTTACTACGCTACTTGGTTAACCCCTAAACTGCTGGACTGATACTTTGTTGCTGAAACCTTGCCTGCCTTACTAGGCTACTTGGTTAGCCCCTAAACTGCTGGACTGATACTTTGTTGCTGAAACCTTGCCTGTCTTACTACTCTACCTGGTTAACCCCTAATCTGCTGGACTGATCCTTGTTACTGAACCCTGCCTGTCTCACTATGCTACTTGGTTAACCCCTAACTTGCTGGACTAACTTCTTGTTGCTGATCCCTGCCTGTCTCATTACACTACCTGGTTAACCCCTACATTGCTGGACTGTCTTCTTGTTGCTGAACCCTGCCTGTCTCACTACACTACCTGATTACCCCCTGAATTGCTGGCCTGATTTTCTGTTGCCGTATTGTCAGCTATGGGGTGTATAGCTTTAATTTCAACCTTACTTAAGGCTGCTCGTCCCCCTCTCACCTGCCATTTAATTCAGTTGTGAACTCTATCTCAAGCAGAGACGTTACCACAACTAATATTCCTGGCTCTAACATACTGGACTATTGTCTTGTTTTCCCAAGGATTAAACTGCTCTTCGGCTTTTTCCCAGCTTTATTGATAAGCTGTCACTAAGCACCCATACTAAACTACACTGTTCTACCCCCTATACCGGCGCCCCCGGAGCCCCCCGCAACTAAATAAAGTTATTAACCCCTAAACCGCCGCTCCTGGACACCGCTGCAACTATAATAAATGTATTAACCCCTAAACCGCCACTCCCGGAGCCCACTGCCACCTACATAATACCTAGTAACCCCTATCCTGCCCCCCCTATACCGCCGCCACCTATAATAAATTTATTAACCCCTATCCTGCCGATCCCGGACCCTGCCGCAACTAAATAAATGTATTAACCCCTAAACCGCCGCTCCCGGACCCCGCCGCCACCTATATTAAACTTATTAACCCCTATCCTGCCCCCCTACACCGTAGCCACCTATAATAAATGTATTAACCCCTATCCTGCCCCCCCTATACCGCCGTCACCTATAATAAATTTATTAACCCCTATCCTGCCCCCCCTATACCGCCGCCACCTATAATAAATTTATTAAACCTATCCTGCCCCCTTATACCGCCGCAACCTATAATACATTTATTAACCCCTATCCTGCCCCCCCTACACCGCCGCCACTATAATAAAATTATTAACCCCTAAACCTAAGTCTAACCCTAACCCTAACACCCCCCTAACTTAAATATTAATTAAATAAATCTAAATAAATTTAACTCTTATTAAATTAATTATTCCTATTTAAAACTAAATACTTACCTATAAAATAAACCCTAAGCTAGCTACAATATAACTAATAATTATATTGTAGCTATTTTAGGATTTATTTTTATTTTACAGGCAAATTTCAATTTATTTTAACTAGGTACAATAGCTATTAAATAGTTATTAACTATTTAATAGCTACCTGGTTAAAATAAAGAGAAATTTACCTGTAAAATAAAAACTAACCTAAGTTAACACTACACTATACTTAAATAAATTATTCCTATTTCAAACTAAATACTTACCTGTAAAATAAACCCTAAGATAGCTACAATAATAATAATTACATTGTAGCTATTTTAGGATTTATATTTATTTTACAGGTAACTTTGTATTTATTTTAGCTAGTTAGAATAGTTATTAAATAGTTATTAACTATTTAATAACTACCTAGCTAAAAGAAATACAAAATTACCTGTAAAATAAATCCTAACCTAAGTTACAATTAAACCTAACACTACACTATCATTAAATTAATTAAATAAATTACCTACAAATAATTACAATTACATACAATTAAATAAATTAACTAAAGTACAAAAAATAAAAAAAGCTAAGTTACAAAAAAAAAAATTACAAACATTTCAAAAATATTACAACAATTTTAAGCTACTTACACCTAATCTAAGCCCCCTAATAAAATAACAAATCCCGCCAAAATAAAAAATGCCCTACCCTATTCTACATTAAAAAGTTAACAGCTCAATTACCTTACCAGCCCTTAAAAGGGCCTTTTGCGGGGCATGCCCCAAAGAAAACAGCTCTTTTGCCTGTAAAATAAAAATACAACCCCCCCAACATTAAAACCCACCACCCACATACCCCTACTCTAACCCAAACCCCCCTTAAATAAACCTAACACTACCCCCCTGAAGATCATCCTACCTTTAGCCGTCTTCAGCCAGCCGACCACCGATGCAACCGAAGAGGAGATCCGGAGCGGCAGAAGTCATCATCCAAGGGGCGCTGAAGAAGTCTTCCATCCGACTGAAGTCATCATCCAAGGGGCGCTGAAGAAGTCTTCCATCTGATTGAAGTCATCATCTAGGCGGTGTCTTCAATCTTCATCCATCCGGAGCGGAGTGGAGCCATCTTCAGACGAGCCTACGCGGAGCCATCTTCTTCCACCGACGACTGAACGATGAATGACGGTTCCTTTAAGTGACGTCATCCAAGATGGCGTCCCTCGAATTCCGATTGGTTGATAGGATTCTATCAGCCAATCGGAATCAAGGTAGGAAAAATCTGATTGGCTGATCCAATCAGCCAATCAGATTGAAGTTCAATCCGATTGGCTGATCCAATCAGCCAATCAGATTGAGCTCGCATTCTATTGGCTGTCCCGATCAGCCAATAGAATGCGAGCTCAATCTGATTGGCTGATTGGATCAGCCAATCAGATTTTTCCTACCTTAATTCTGATTGGCTGATAGAATCCTATCAGCCAATCGGAATTCGAGGGACGCCATCTTGGATGACGTCACTTAAAGGAACCGTCATTCGTCGTTCAGTCGTCGGTGGAAGAAGATGGCTCCGCGTAGGCTCGTCTGAAGATGGCTCCGCTCCTGATGGATGAAGATTGAAGACGCTGCCTGGATGATAACTTCAAACGGATGGAAGACTTCTTCAGCGCCCCTTGGATGATGACTTCTGCCACTCCGGATCTCCTCTTCGGTTCCATCGGTGGTCAGCTGGCTGAAGACGGCTAAAGGTAGGATGATCTTCAGGGGGGTAGTGTTAGGTTTATTTAAGGGGGGTTTGGGTTAGAGTAGGGGTATGTGGGTGGTGGGTTTTAATGTTGGGGGGGTTGTATTTTTATTTTACAGGCAAAAGAGTTGTTTTCTTTGGGGCATGCCCCGCAAAAGGCCCTTTTAAGGGCTGGTAAGGTAATTGACCTGTTAACTTTTTAATGTAGAATAGGGTAGGGCATTTTTTTATTTTGGGGGGATTTGCTATTTTATTAGGAGGCTTAGATTATGTGTAAGTATCTTAAAATTGTTGTAATATTTTTTTAATGTTTGTAACTTAATTTTTTTATTTTTTGTACTTTAGTTAGTTTATTTAATTGTATTTAATTGTAGTTATTTGCAGCTAATTTATTTAATTAATTAAATGATAGTGTAGTGTTAGGTTTAATTGTAGCTTAGGTTAGGATTTATTTTACAGGTAATTTTGTATTTCTTTTAGCTAGGTAGTTATTAAATAGTTAATAACTATTTAATAACTATTCTAACTAGCTAAAATAAATACAAAGTTAGCTGTAAAATAAAAATAAATCCTACGATAGCTACAATGTAATCATACATTGTAGCTATCATAGGCCTAGATTTAGAGTTTGGCGGTAGCCGTCAAAACCAGCGTTAGAGGCTCCTAACGCTGGTTTTAGGCTACCGCCGTTATTTGGAGTCAGTCAGGAAAGGGTCTAACGCTCACTTTCCAGCTGCGACTTTTCCATACCGCAGATCCCCTTACGTCAATTGCGTATCCTATCTTTTCAATGGGATCTTTCTAACTCCGGTATTTAGAGTTGTGGCTGAAGTGAGCGTTAGAAATCTAACGACAAAACTCCAGCCGCAGAAAAAAGTCAGTAGTTAAGAGCTTTCTGGGCTAACGCCGGTTTATAAAGCTCTTAACTACTGTGCTCTAAAGTACACTAACACCCATAAACTACCTATGTACCCCTAAACCGAGGTCCCCCCACATCGCCGCCACTCAATTAAATTTTTTTAACCCCTAATCTGCTGACCGCCACCTACGTTATACTTATGTACCCCTAATCTGCTGCCCCTAACACCGCCGACCCCTATATTATATTTATTAACCCCTAACCTGCCCCACACAACGTCGCCGCCAGCTACCTACAATAATTAACCCCTAATCTGCCGAACGCAAAGCGCCGCCACCTACATTATAGCTATGTACCCCTAATCTGCTGCCCCTAACACCGCCGACCCCTATATTATATTTATTTACCCCTAATCTTTCCCCCTCAACATCGCCTCCACCTGCCTAAACTTATTAACCCCTAATCTGCCGAGCGGACCGCACCGCTACTATAATAAAGTTATTAACCCCTAATCCGCCTCACTCCCGCCTCAATAATCCTATAATAAATAGTATTAACCCCTAATCTGCCCTCCCTAACATCACCGACACCTAACTTCAATTATTAACCCCTAATCTGCCGACCGAATCTCGCTGCTACTGTAATAAATGGATTAACCCCTAAAGCTAAATCTAACCCTAACACTAAGTTAAATATAATTTTAATCTAACAAAATAAATTAACTCTTATTAAATAAATTATTCCTATTTAAAGCTAAATACTTACCTGTAAAATAAACCCTAATATAGCTACAATATAAATTATAATTATATTATAGCTATTAAATAGTTAAGAACTATTTAATAGCTAAAATAGTTAAAATAATTACAAAATTACCTGTAAAATAAATCCTAACCTAAGTTACAATTAAACCTAACACTACACTATCAATAAATTAATTAAATACAATATCTACAAATAAATACATTTAAATAAACTAACTAAAGTACAAAAAATAAAAAAGAACTAAGTTACAAAAAATAAAAAAATATTTACAAACATTAGAAAAATATTACAACAATTTTAAACTAATTACACCTACTCTAAGCCCCCTAATAAAATAACAAAGACCCCCAAAATAAAAAAATGCACTACCCTATTCTAAATTACAAAAGTTCAAAGCTCTTTTACCTTACCAGCCATGAACAGGGCCCTTTGCGGGGCATGCCCCAAAGAATTCAGCTCTTTTGCCTGTAAAAAAACACATACAATACCCCCCCTCAACATTACAACCCACCACCCACATACCCCTAATCTAACCCAAACCCCCCTTAAATAAACCTAACACTAAGCCCCTGAAGATCTTCCTACCTTATCTTCACCTCGCCGGGTATCACACCGATCAGTCCTGACTCCAAAATCTTCATCCAACCCAAGCGGGGGCTGGGGATCCATAATCCTGCGGCTGAAGAGGTCCAGAAGAGGCCTCCAAAGTCTTCATCTTATCCGGGAAGAAGAGGCGATCCAGACCGGCAACCATCTTGATCCAAGCGGCATCTTCTATCTTCATCCGATGAGGAACGGCTCCATCATGAAGACCTCCAGCGCGGATCAATCTTCTTCCGACGACGTCGGATAGGATGAAGACTTTGGAGCCTCTTCTAGACCTCTTCAGCCGCAGGATTATGGATCGCCAGCCCCCGCTTGGGTTGGATGAAGATTTTGGAGCCAGGACCGATCGGTGTGATACCCGGCGAGGTGAAGATAAGGTAAGAAGATCTTCAGGGGCTTAGTGTTAGGTTTATTTAAGGGGGGTTTGGGTTAGATTAGGGGTATGTGGGTGGTGGGTTGTAATGTTGGGGGGGGTATTGAATGTGTTTTTTTACAGGCAAAAGAGCTGAATTCTTTGGGGCATGCCCCGCAAAGGGCCCTGTTCAGGGCTGGTAAGGTAAAAGAGCTTTGAACTTTTGTAATTTAGAATAGGGTAGGGCATTTTTTTTATTTTGGGGGTCTTTGTTATTTTATTAGGGGGCTTAGAGTAGGTGTAATTAGTTTAAAATTGTTATAATATTTTTCTAATGTTTGTAAATATTTTTTTATTTTTTGTAACTTAGTTCTTTTTTATTTTTTGTACTTTAGTTAGTTTATTTAAATGTATTTATTTGTAGGTATTGTATTTAATTAATTTATTGATAGTGTAGTGTTAGGTTTAATTGTAACTTAGGTTAGGATTTATTTTACAGGTAATTTTGTAATTATTTTAACTTTTTTAGCTATTAAATAGTTCTTAACTATTTAATAGCTATTGTACCTGGTTAAAATAAATACAAAGTTACCTGTAAAATAAATATAAATCCTAAAATAGCTATAATATAATTATAATTTATATTGTAGCTATATTAGGATTTATTTTACAGGTAAGTATTTAGCTTTAAATAGGAATAATTTATTTAATAAGAGTTAATTTATTTAGTTAGATTTAAATTATAGTTAACTTAGGGGGGTGTTAGTGTTAGGGTTAGACTTAGCTTTAGGGGTTAATATATTTATTAGAATAGCGGTGAGCTCCAGTCGGCAGATTAGGGGTTAATGTTTGAAGTTAGGTGTCGGCAATGTCAGGGAGGGCAGATTAGGGGTTATACTATTTATTATAGGGTTATTGAGGCGGGAGTGAGGCGGATTAGGGGTTAATAACTTTATTATAATAGCGGTGCGGTCCGCTCGGCAGATTAGGGGTTAATAAGTGTAGGCAGGTGGAGGCGACGTTGTGGGGGGCAGATTAGGGGTTAATAAATATAATATAGGGGTCGGCGTTGTTAGGGGCAGCAGATTAGGGGTACATAGGGATAATGTAAGTAGCGGCGGTTTACGGAGCGGCAGATTAGGGGTTAAAAAAAATATGCAGGTGTCAGCGATAGCGGGGGCGGCAGATTAGGGGTTAATAAGTGTAAGGTTAGGGGTGTTTAGACTCGGGGTACATGTTAGAGTGTTAGGTGCAGACGTAGGAAGTGTTTCCCCATAGCAAACAATGGGGCTGCGTTAGGAGCTGAACGCGGCTTTTTTGCAGGTGTTAGTTTTTTTTTTTGCTCAAACAGCCCCATTGTTTTCTATGGGGGAATCGTGCACGAGCACGTTTTTGAAGCTGGCCGCATCCGTAAGCACCGCTGGTATCGAGAGTTGAAGTTGCGGTAAATATGCTCTACGCTCCTTTTTTGGAGCCTAACGCAGCCATTCTGTGAACTCTCAATACCAGCGGTATTTAAAAGGTGCGGCCAGAAAAAAGCACGCGTAGCTAACGCACCCCTTTGGCCGCAGAACTCTAAATCTAGGCGATAGGGTTTATAACTTTATTTAGTTGCGGCGGTGTATGGGGGGGACAGATTAGGGGTTAATATGTATAATGTAGCTTGTGGTGGGCTCCTGGAGCGGCGGTTTAGGGGGTAATACATTTATTTAGTTGCGGCGGTGTAGGGGGGACAGATTAGGGGTGTTTAGACTCGGGGTACATGTTAGGGTGTTAGGTGTAGACAGCTCCCATAGGTATCAATGGGATATCTGGCAGCAGCGAACATGAACTTTCGCTATGGTCAGACTCCCATTGATTCCTATGGGATCCGCCGCCTCCAGGGCGCCGGTTTGAAAATCAGGTACGCTGGGCCGGAAAAGTGTCGAGCGTACCTGCTAGTTTTTTGATAACTAGCAAAAGTAGTCAGATTGTGCCGAACTTTTGTGCGGAACATCTGGAGTGATGTAAGAATCGATCTGTGTCGGACTGAGTCCGGCAGATCGAATCTTACATCACTAAATTCTACTTTTGCTGGTGTGTAGGGCTTGATAACTTAGGCGAATCAGTCTTGCCACAAATACGCTGCGGAATTCCAGCGTATTTGAGGTTGACGGCTTGATAACTAGGCATTGTCTCAAGATAACTACCCTGGATGGCATCCCCTTGGTTCTGGTTTGATCCATTTTAAGTCAGCACCCCTGACCCTGACTGTCGGTGTTCTTCATACCGAACAGCTCCAGTTTAAGGTCATTCATTCTCCAGCTCAGCCTGTCATCCTTGGTCTCCCTTGGCTTTGCTTACACAATCCACAGTTCGACTGGGCTGAGTGACAACTGGCTTCTTGGGGAGCCTCCTGTTTCCACTCCTGCCTTGCTAAAGTCACTCCTCTGCTCCGCATTCCCATAGCCAGCTTCCAGACTCCCTCCATCCTTCCTTCGGTATATGTAGACTTTGTTTATGTATTTGAGAAAAAAGCAGCCGACGTGCTGCCACCCCACCGTCCCTATGACTGTAAGATCGACCTCTTTCCTGGAGCCCCACTTCCTAAAGGCAGGATGTATCCACTCTCCAAGGCTGAAACCAAATCCATGGAGGAGTACATCCAAGAAAACCTAGCTAAAGGTTTCATTCGCCCTTCTCCCTCTCCTGCTGGGGCTGGTTTCTTTTTTGTCAGTAAGAAGGATGGTGGGCTCAGACCCTGCATAGACTACAGGGCCTTGAACAACATAACCATCAAAATTCGCTATCCCATACCACTGATCATTGAATTGTATTACTCACTCCAGGATGCTTGCTTCTTCACTAAATTGGACTTACGTGGGGCATACAATTTGATTCGCAACTCTCCAGGCCACAAATGGAAGACCGCCTTCAACACAAGATCGGGGCAATATGAATAACTTGTAAAGCCCTTTGGGTTGTGTAACGCCCCTGCAGTCTTCCAGGCATTTGTCAACAACGTCTTCCGTGACCTCCTCAACCGCACTGTCATCATTTACCTGGATGATATCCTTGTTTTCTCTTCCAATTTAGAGGAGCATCACAGGCACGTGAGACAGGTGCTTCTTCGTCTCAGGGATAACTCTTTGGTAGACAAGCTAGAAAAATATGAGTTTGATCAAGTCCGGATCCAATTCCTTGGATATGTCACCTCGAAGGAGGGTTTTGCCATGGATCCTGCTAAACTCACTGCTGTACTAGAATGGCCTCAACCTACCTCCTTAAAGGAATTACAGAGGTTCTTGGGGTTATCCAATTACTACCGCAAGTTCATAAAGAACTTTTCTCAACCAGTCGCTTCTCTCACTGAATTGACTAGACAGAACGAGGACTGTAAACATTGGCCTCTTGAGGCCATAAATGCCTTTTCTTGTCTGAAAAAGGCTTTCTGTTCAGCTCCTGTGCTCTGCCATCCTGACCCTGACCTACAGTTCACCTTAGAGGTTGATGCCTCCGAGATTGGAGCTGGAGCAGTTCTTATCCAAAGGGACCCTCTGACTTCCAAATCACACCTTGTAGCCTTCTTTTCTAAATGTTTCACTCCTGCTGAGAGGAACTACGATGTGGGTAATCATGAACTCTTAGACATTAAAATGGCCTTAACTGAATGGCGTCAATGGCTAGAGGGCACCGCTTTTCAGATCCTCACCGAACATAAGTATCTGACTTAATCTGACTTACTTAGAAACTGCTCATTGACTCAATCCTCGTCAGGTCAGGTGGGCCTTGTTCTTTTCCCGTTTTCACTTTGTGGTTTCCTACCTTCCTGGAACCAAGAACAAGAAGGTGGATGCCCTTTCCAGTCAGTTCCCTCACTCAAGTGATTCCTCCGAAGCTCCTATCGAACACATTATACCCCCCTCCTGTGTGATATTTACCACTCTTCTGCAAAGATTACAACGTGCTCAGTCTAGTAAACCTCCTGGTGCCCCGATGGCCTCTGATATCCTCTTTGTACCTCGGAACCGCTTTATCCCTGTGCTACCTGGGCTCATAATAGCAAATTCTCAAGTAATCCTGGTTCGACTAGGACCTTCAGGCATCTTTGCCAACATGTTTGGTGGCCTACTATGAAGTCTGACGCTCAGGACTACGTGAAAGCCTGCACAATTTGTGCTGCCAACAAAACTCCCCTATCCTTGCCTCCTGGCCTGCTCCAACCATTGTCCATTCCCAAACGACCCTGGACACACATAAAATGGACTTCATTGTTGATCTTCCCTCTTCCGACCACCATACAGTTATCTGGGTTGTGGTGGATCGCTTCTCCAGACTGGCTCACTTCGTACCCCTAGCCAAACTGCCTTCTGCTCAGGAATTGTCATCCCTTTTTCTCATGCATGTGGTACGACTTCATGGCATTCCTGTGAATATTGTCTCCGACAGGGGTTCACAGTTCTTCTCTGCCTTCTGGAAAGCCTTTGTAAGTTGATTGGAACCACTGTATCCTTGTCACCTGGCTACCATCCTCAGACCAATGGACTAACTGAGAGAGCAAACCAGGATCTTAAAGCCTACCTTAGAGCCTTTGTCAACACTCGCCATACCAACTAGTCTGAATTGCTACCCTTAGCTAAGCTGGCAAGAAACACTCATTGGTACTCGTCTCTTCAATGCTCTCCATTCCAAGCTGCAGCAGGTTATCAACCTTGTATCTTCCCTCTTTCAGCTCGGTCCACTGGGGTACCTGCCGCAGACTGTCATGTCACTGATCTCACCACTCATTGGCAACAAATTCGCTCTCAGCTGCGTTCAGCTGTCGCTATATGTAAGAAGTTTGCTGATCCTCACAGGGCTTCTGTTCATGCCATTCCAGTGGGTGAACATGTTTGGGTCTTTACTCGACATATCCGTCTACGTCAACCCTGTCACAAATTGGGGCCTAGGTTTATCGGTCCTTACAAGGTTCTAAATAGACTGTCTACTGTTGCCTACAAAGTGACCTTGCTGAGAACCCTACACATACATCCAGTCTTCCATATCTAACTACTCAAACCGTACATCAAGAATAGATATTCCCAGCCTCAAACTCCTCCGCTCTTGATCCATGGTAACCCCAAATATGAAGTGGCTAAGATTCTGGACTCCAGATACAGGTGCAGACAATTGTAGTATCTGATTGTACTATGCTACTTGGATGCCTGTAGCAGACTGTTCCTGGGTTCCTACCTGTGATGTGCATGCTCCATCTCTGGTCTCCAAATTCCATGCTGCTCACCCTGTGAAGCCGACTCTGGTTCCCGGAGGGAACCCTTGAGGAGGGGGCTATGTCATGTTGCTCGTTGACTAGGGCTGTGTCGGCTCAGGATGCGTGCGGCGGTGATGTCATCATAGTACGCTCATTATGTCAGCCCGTCTCTTGGCGCCAATCCACCAGGTACTTTAGCGGGCAGCAAGCGATCTGTCACTGCACAAGTATAGGTGCTACTTTGTGTGCTCCTGGGAGTGACAGATCGTCTGCTGGACTGATACTTAGTTGCTTAATACTTGCCTGTCTTACTACGCTACTTGGTTAACCCCTAAATTGCTGGACTGATACTTTGTTGCTGAAACCTTGCCTGTCTTACTACCCTACTTGGTTAACCCCTAAACTGCTGGTCTGATACTTTGTTGCTGAAACCTTGCCTGTCTTACTACTCTACTTGGTTAACCCCTTAACTGCTGGACTGATACTTTGTTGCTGAAACCTTGCCTGTCTTACTAAGCTACTTGGTTAACCCCTAAACTGCTGGACTGATACTTTGTTGCTGAAACCTTGCCTGTCTTACTACTCTACCTGGATAACCCCTAATCTGCTGGACTGATCCGTGTTACTGAACCCTGCCTGTCTCACTATGCTACTTGGTTAACCCCTGACTTGCTGGACTGACTTCTTGTTTCTGATCCCTGCCTGTCTCATTACGCTACCTGGTTAACCCCTACATTGCTGGACTGTCTTCTTGTTGCTGAACCCTGTCTGTCTCACTACGCTACCTGGTTACCCCCTGAATTGTGTGCCTGGGGCCCGATCCAATATGCAGCATCGCCCGCAAAAGCCGGCGATGCCAAATTTTGCGCAATTTTGGTATTACATATACGGCATAGCATACAAATTAAGGCCGTACATTTCACCCGTTGCTCGCAATTTTTACTCCCATAGGCTAACATGGGACTGCGTTGTAAATCGGTATCCAATATCCAGCGCAAGGCCTTACGTGGCAAAAATTGAGAAATCTTACTCCATTTTCACCTCGCCATAAAATGCAGCTGTAGCAGGCCTTGCGCTGAATATGGGAGCACCTTAACTCCCTAAAATGCCTTCAAAAATAAACTAACACCTAACGCATGCACAATGTCTATCTACCTGTCAACCGCAATCCCCCACCGCAATAACTAATAAACTGTATTAACCCCTAAACCGCCATAGCCCACATAGCCTATTAAATGTATTAACTGCTAATCTGCCACTGCCAACGTCGCCGCCACTATAATAAAGTTATTAACCCCTAAACCTAAGTCTAATCCTAACCCTAACACCCCCCTAACTTAAATATTATGTTAATAAATCTAAATAAATATTACTATCATGAACTTAATTATTCCTATTTAAAACTTAATACTTACTAAATACACCTAATCTAAGCCCCCTAATAAAATAAAAAAGCCCCCCAAAATATTAAAATGCCCTACCATATAATAAATTACAAATAGCCCTTAAAAGGGATTTTTGCGGGGCATTACCCCAAAGTAATCAGCTCTTTTACCTGTAAAAAAAAGTACACCCCCCCAACATTACAGCCCACCACCCACACCCAACCTTACTCTAAAGCCCACCCAATCCCCCCTTAAAAAAACCTAACACTACACCATTGAAGATCACCCTACCTTGAGCTGTCTTCACCCAGCTGGGCACAAGTGGTCATCTGATCCGGGCAGAAGTCTTCATCCGATCGGGGCAGAAGAGGACATCCGGACCGGTAGAAGTCTTCATCCTATCTGGGCAGAAGAGGGCATCCGGACCGGCAGAAGTCTTCATCCAAGCGACATCTTCTATCTTCTTCCATCCGACGAGGAGCGGCTCCAACTTGAAGATATCTGACGCGGAGCATCCTTCCAGCATGACGACTACTCGACAAATGATGGTTCCTTTAAATTACGTCATCCAAGATGGCGTCCCTCGAATTCCGATTGGCTGATAGGAGAATTAAGGTAGGAAAAATGCGATTGGCTGATTTAATCAGCCAGTCGGATTGAAGTTCAATCCGGTTGACTGATTGGATCAGCCAATAGGATTGACCTCGCATTCTATTGGCTGATCCAATTAGCCAATCGGATTGAATTTCATTTAATTCCGATTGGCTGATAGAATCCTATCAGCCAATTGGAATTCGAGGGATGCCATCTTGGATGACGTAATTTAAAGGAACCGTCATTCGTCGAGTAGTCGTCGTGCTGGAAGGATGCTCCGCGTCGGATGTCTTCAAGAAGGAGCCACTCCTCGTCGGATGGAAGAAGATAGAAGATGCCGCTTGGATGAAGACTTCTGCCGGTCCGGATGTCCTCTTCTGCCCGGATAGGATGAAGACTTCTGCCGGTCCGCATGTCCTCTTCTGCCCCGATCGAATCAAGAATTCTGCCCGGATCGGATGACCACTTGTGCCCAGCTGGGTGAAGACGGCTCAAGGTAGGGTGATCTTCAATGGGGTAATGTTAGATTTTTTTAAGGGGGGATTGGGTGGGTTTTAGAGTAAGGTTGGGTGTGGGTGGTGGGTTGTAATGTTGGGAGGGGGTGTATGTCTTTTTTTACAAGTAAAAGAGCTGATTACTTTGGGGTAATGCCCCGCAAAAGCCCTTTTAAGGGCTATTTGTAATTTAGTATTGGGTAGGGCATTTTATTATTTTGGGGGGATTTTTTATTTTATTAGGGGGCTTACATTAGGTGTAATTAGTTTAACCTTCTTGTAATTTTTTTTTATTTTCTGTAATTTAGTGTTTTTTTTGTACTATAGTTTATTTTATTTAATTGTATTTAATTTTAGCTAATTGTAGTTAATTTATTTAATTAATTTAATGATAGTGTAGTGTTAGGTGTAATTGTAACTTAGGTTAGGTTTTATTTTACAGGTAAATTTGTAATTATTTTAACTAGGTAGCTATTAAATAGTTATTAACTATTTAATAGCTATTGTACCTAGTTAAAATAAATACAACGTTGCCTGTAAAATATAAATAAATCCTAAAATAGCTACAATGTAACTATTAGTTATATTGTAGCTATCTTAGGGTTTATTTTATAGGTAAGTATTTAGTTTTAAATAGGAATACTTTAGTTAATAATAGTAATATTATTTAGATTTATTTAAATAATAATTAAGTTAGGGGGGGTGTTAGGGTTAGGGTTAGGTTTAGGGGTTAATAACTTTATTATAGTGGCGGCAACATTGGTGGCGGCAGATTAGGGGTTAATAGATTTAATGGGCTATGTGGGCTATGGCGGTTTAGGGGTTAATACTAGAATAGGTTTATTGCGGTGTGGGCTATGGCGGTTTAGGGGTTAATAATTTAGTTATTACTTGCAGTGTGGGCTATGGCGGTTTAGGGGTTAATGTGCGAGGTGAAATTACGGGCGAAGCAGGTTTCCACGCTTGCACCGAAACCTACGCTGTATATCGGATTGCGCCCCTGATTTTCTGTTGTCGTATCCTGTCTGCCTTATTTGCCTTGTGCTGTCCAGCCTGTGGTGAGTGCCGCTCTCCTCATTTACCTGATACTCTCTGCTTTGGGATATTACCTATCTTTCCGGCTCGACGCCGGGATAACAAGACTACTGGCCGAGTTCGGTCTGATAGAGGAGTATCCCACGAGCCTTACAGTTTCAAAGTACCTCCACACCTTCTTCAGTAATGATTCCCCTTAGTCGCAGAAAAAAGTCCTCTATGTCACTGTGCATATATTGCAATACAGAGATTGCTACTATGTTACATATATTAACAACTCTTACTTCATCCGCAACAACAGTTCTCCTTTAATACTGGAATAAAACATATAAGCTCACAGTCCATTTCAAAGCAGCACTTTTTTATTTATCTATGATTGCTTACTGCAGTGTCATCATATCATAGGAATTGTGCTTTTCATCCAATTGTCTGTGGCTTTATATATGTTATATGGTCCTCATAAGTGGCACATTTTTTTTCCAAAAAGTGTCATTCCTTAGCATGAGTGCACCAAAATCATACACTTGTGCCAACATTTTTTTCACCCTAGTTAGGTCATGTGCATTCAGGGGCTTCCTCAAGGCATTATGCAGTCACTTGAAATTCCTCTTTTTATAGCACCTGAGCGCTGTCATTTAATCAACGTCCTTCTTAAGGTGGAATCTTCTGCCCTAATAGTAATGCTCATCAAACCTCCGCCCTCTCTGTAATAACTATACTTCAAATAAGATGACAAATCATTTCTTATAATTACATATGTGCATATTTTTAGCTTTTACCTTATCACTCAGATTCTTCTAAAGAATGCATGCAAATTCAAGCTTGTCTTTAAACCATTAGGGATTCATGTGTTTAGCCTATAAATACACTTGGCTTCTTTCTGTAACAGAATTATATTTGTATGCCCTCCTCTACCAGGCGTGATTCAAGTGTCAATAGCCACAAATTTATGGAAATGGGCATTACTTTCATGATATTGAGCAAAATGCCTTTTTGTGATTTTGTCTCTATGCTCCTGAATCCTGTCCTTCATACTTCTTTTCATTTTACCAACATAAAAAATAGGACAAGAGCATTGTAAAATATATATCCCCCTTTCTGAGTTAAAGTTAAAAAATTACCTGTGGTCAAACATTTTTCCACCATCCACAGAAAACATTTTTTGCTTTCCATATATGTACAATACACACAATAGCCACATGGAAAATTATATTTTATTCCTCTATTCTTTCAAAACCAGTCGGGGTCAACAAATTGGCTCTTTCAAATAAGGAGCTTTCATAGCTACCATTTGGGGTCCCTCACCTACTACCTTTCTGAACTTGTCATCCATAACTAGCAGGTGCCAATTCTTTTTTTAGGATTGATTGTAGATTATCCTATTGGTTATTAAAAGTGGATATAAACCTCACTTGATTATTTATATCCTTCTTCAACAACATTTAAAATTATGGGGAGGCTAAAAGTTAGTTTAAAATCCTCCATTATGAAAAAAAAAAAAAAACAGTGAAAATATAATATGGTAAATCAAACTCTCAGGACCACTAATCTTTTAATAAAATGCAAAATGATTACCAGTTCATTAGCCAGGATGAAAGCAGAATTACACAGAAGTGTATCTTGTTTATTCAAAAGATATATTTTAAAATTAAAATTGTCCCATCATTTTGCTGTTATATGGTTCTTCATGTCTACACTGTACTCCATGACCAATTACTGTTCGATCCATATGTTAATACTTTGTAACATTTGAATTTTCATTTCTTTTTTTTTTTATTATTATTATAATAAAAAGAATATATATAAAAAATAGTGAAAATAACTCATTGTGTACAAACAAATCTAGACAATAAACCTCTAAATACATTGTTTCCAATGCAGAAAAGGATTCTGGGTAAGATATTTTTTGTTTGAAGTAAAAAAGGGAGTCATCCCTTTCCAAACTCCTCTAGATATATATGAAACACACCTTACAAAAAGTTTATATACACATCTTTGGGAGTTCTGCCAATGTGACCAAATAGTTACACAAAACAGGTGGTTATTGGCGCACATACTTTTGCAAATAAAGAACACATTTTTAAATGCTGCAATAAAAAAAGCCTTAAAAACATCTATGCTTTTATATTAAAATTTGGCTCTTAGTCACACAATATAGCCATATTCTGCTTAGCCACTCACCAACTTTCAAGGTGTCCTAATGTTGACTGGTCCTAACACTACAGCACTTTGCATTTATGGTCTGAATTATTCCTGCTTTTTCTCTTCATAATAGAATGAGACTCCCTGGCTTTATATATACAACTCCATTACACTGCCATGAGTACACTATTTGCAAATAAACAACACATTTTTAAATGCTGCAAAAAATCAATGCTTTTATATTAAAGATGTATTTGTAAGGGGTGCTAAACCAAACATTGTATTTGTATTTATAAATAAAAGGGAGACTGACCATCTCCCAGGCTGATGTGGACCGCCACCGCTGCTGAGGACCACCGATGAGGATCCGTGCATCGGGAAGCCAGCTCCGCACCTCCTCTCCGTGCCACCTCCGCTCTGTGCCGCTTTCACTCCGGATGAAGATAGAAGATGATGGAGCTGCCTGGAAGAAAACCTTCTCTGCCGGACTTCAGGAATGGTGAGTATCTATTTGGGGCTTAGTTTTAGGATTTTTTTTTTTTTTAAGTTTAGGGATTTAATGTGTTGTAAAAGAGCTGAATGCCTTTTTAAGGGCAATAAAAGAGCTGAATGCTCTTTTAAGGGCAATGCCCATACAAATGCCACTTTAGGGGCAATGGGTATTTTACTTTTTTTTAGTGTTAGGATTTTTTATTTTGGGGGTTTGGTGGGTGGGGGCTTTTTACTGTTAGGGGGCTTAGTATTTTTTTTTAATGTAAAAGAGCTGTTTAACTTAAGGCAATGCCCTACAAAAGGCTCTTTTAAGGGCTATTGGTAGTTTAGTTTATATTAGGGTGTGTTTTTATTTTGGGGGGGGGCTTTTTATTTTCATAGGGATTAGGTTTATTTTTTTTATTTTTGATAGTTGTGTTAATTTTTTTCTGTAATTATAGAGTTTTTTATTTTTTGTTATTTAATGTTAGGTTTTATTTAAATGTAACTTAGTATTGGGGTTAATTTAGGGGGTATTAGGTTAGGGGGCTTAGTAATTAAATTATTTATTTGCGTTGCTGGGGTTGGCAGTTTAGGAGTTAATAGGTTAATTAGGTTTATTGTGATTAGGGGGTTTGTCGGTTTAGGAGTTAATAGGTTAATTAGGTTTATTGCAATGTGGGGGTTTGTCGGTTTAGGGGTTAATTGGTTAATTAGGTTTATTGTGATGTGGGGGTTTGATGGTTCAGGGGTTAATAAGTTAATTTGGTTTATTGCGATGTGGGGCGTTGGCAGTTTAGGGGTTAATTACTATTTTGCAATGTGGAGGTTTGCGGTTTATGTGTTTGTTAATACTTTGTGCGGCAGGTTAGGTTTTTTTTTTATTATATTTTGTGGGAACGGTTACATCTTTTTTATTTATTTATTGTGGGAGGTTACGTGTTTTTTCACTATTTTGTGTGGGCGGTTGAGTGTTTTGGTTTTTAAGGCTTCAGGTTTGCCTACATTGCATCCGTTTAGGCTTTGTATCTACACAATCAAACGGTAATCTTTCAAATTACAATCTGCAAACTATTATAAATATTTTTCAGTACTTGTGGGGAACAGATGTATATTGGATGGGATTTTCTCTGGAGAATGCCATCAATTTTAGGACAAAACCACACAGTGGGGTACATGGGGATAGTACACTTGGTTGCAATTGTATCATAATGTGATTTACTCAATGGTTATGTCGTATAGTAAAGTTTTACAGATGGAGTATGTACATGTCCTTTTGAATTGGATATGTTTTATATCACATTGTACATACTGTATATGGAATGTTCTTAATATGAAATTGGGTGGGAGGAGTCAGTTATTCTGACATTTTTTTTTAAATTGTTTAATTGTTGACAGCTGAAGAGGCATTTGAATGTGTGTATTTAAAAGGTAGCTGATAGGATCCTTTCAGATATTTTGCTATTAAACCAATCCTGACCGGTAGTCTTGTTATCCCGGGAGTGATACTGAAAAATCTATTAGGATAGTAGCAATAGGACCCAGGAGGAAGATGACTATTGTATAGGAGAATAATAAGGAGCTGAATACCAGGAGGAGACCGGGAAGGTCAAAGCGGAGTCGACAAGCCAGGGGAAGGAAAATTAGAATCCAGAAGAGTAGTCAGGGAAAACCAAGGTCAGATCCAATCGGGCAACAAACAAGGTGAAATCAGCAGGCAGAAGAATAGTCATAGGAGTTTGAGGTCACAAGCCAAAGGTCGATATCCAAATATATAGCACAAAACACACCCAGAGATAAACTTAATACAAGGGCAATGAAAATGAAAAAACGGAATGGAATTTAAATGAAAAGGTGTGCCAAATGTGAGGCAATGTGTCACAGGTGACATTATGCGTCACAGACGGCATGGTGCGTCACAGGTGATGTAAGACGGAGCAACCTGGCATCAAAATAGTGTCAAGGCAACCTGGAGTCATAACAGTAGCTTTTGGGATATAGTGCTATATGCCTGAGGAAATGGTGCATGAGCCAAGAAACCCATTGCATTAGTTGGTCTAAATGACGATTTTGTTCATTGTTTTAATAAATTTACATGTGCTTTAACCCCTTAATGACAACTGACGTACCAGGTACGTCCAGCAAAAACTGACAGTTAATGACAATGGACGTACCTGGTACGTCAGTTGTCTAAGAGAGTGCTGGAAGCGATCGCAATCGCTTCCAGCAGCTCTCAGGGTATTGCAGTGATGCCTCGATATTGAGGCATCCTGCAATACCCTTTAAAAAGCATCCGATGCAGAGAGAGCCACTCTGTGGCCCTCTCTGCACCGGTAGCGATGGTGCCGTTGGTGGGTGGGTGGTCGCTTACAAGGGAGGCGGGTGGGCGGCCCATCTCTCCCCGGCATCCGGTTCCTTCAAGTGCTATGTGCACGCCGGATGCAGGGAGCGTGCGGAGGGGGGCCTGCGGGCGCACGTGTGTGCATGTGTGTGTGTGTGTGCGCGCGCGCGCGCGCAGCAACCACTGCCACCAATAACTAATGAGAAGAGAGAGGGGGGCAGAAAACGTTTTTTTTTTTAAAAAATAATACGATCTGCTAAGGTAGGGGGATGGGGTTAGGTGGGGGGGCAGCTACACTACAGAAAACTGCTATTTAAGAAAATAAAAACAAAAAAAAATCAACCTTTCTTTTTTGGGAAAAACTGGGTACTGGCAGACAGCTGCCAGTACCCAAGATGGTGGCAAATAGGTAGGTTGGGAGGGTTAGAGAGCTGTTTGGGGGGGATCAGGGAGGTTGGGGGCTAAGGCAGGGGTCCATCACAGATGAATAATTAAAAAACAAACAAAAAAAAACACCTTTTATTTTAGTACTGGCAGACTTTCTGCCAGTACTTAAGATGGCGGGGACAATTGTGGGGTGGGGGAGGGAAGAGAGCTGTTTGGGAGGGATCAGGGGGTGGGATGTGTCAGGTGGGAGGCTGATCTCTACACTAAAGCTAAAATTAACCCTGCAAGGTCTCTACAAGCTACCTAATTAACCCCTTAACTGCTGGGCATAATACAAGTGTGGTGCGCAGCAGCATTTAGTGGCCTCCTAATTGCCAAAAAGCAACGCCAAAGCCATATATGTCTGCTATTTCTGAACAAAGGAGATCCCAGAGAAGCATTTACAACCATTTGTGACATAATTGCACAAGCTGTTTGTAAATAATTTCAGTGAGAAACCTAAAGTTTGTGATAAAATTTGTGAAAAAGTGAACGATTTTTTTTTATTTGCTCGCATTTGGCGGTGAAATGGTGGCATGAAATATACCAAAATGGGCCTAGATCAATACTTTGGGTTGTCTACTACACTACACTAAAGCTAAAATTAACCCTTCAAGGTCTCTACAAGCTCCCTAATTAACCCCTTCACTGCTGGGCATAATACACGTGTGGTGCACAGCGGCATTTAGTGGCCTTCTAATTACCAAAAAGCAATGCCAAAGCCATATATGTCTGCTATTTCTGAACAAAGAGGATCCCAGAGAAGCATTTACAACCATTTGTGCCATAATTGCACAAACTGTTTGTAAATAATTTCAGTGAGAAACCTAAAGTTTGTGACAAAATTTGTGAAAAAGTGAACGATTTTTTTTTATTTGCTCGCATTTGGCAGTGAAATGGTGGCATGAAATATACCAAAATGGGCATAAATCAATACTTTGGGTTGTCTTCTAAAAAAATATATATACATGTCAAGGGATATTCAGGGATTCCTGAAAGATATCAGTGTCCCAATGTAACCAGCGCTAATTTTGAAAAAAAGTGGTTTGGAAATAGCAAAGTGCTACTTGTATTTATGGCCCTATAACTTGCAAAAAAAGCAAAGATCATGTAAACATTGGGTATTTCTAAACTCAGGACAAAATTTAGAAACTATTTAGCATGGGTGTTTTTTGGTGGTCGTAGATGTGTAACAGATTTTTGGGGTCAAAGTTAGAAAAAGTGTGTTTTTTTCCATTTTTTCCTCATATTTTATAAATTTTTTTATAGTAAATTATAAGATATGATGAAAATAATGGTATCTTTAGAAAGTCCATTTAATGGCGAGAAAAACGGTATATAATATGTGTGGGTACAGTAAATGAGTAAGAGGAAAATTACAGCTAAACACAAACACTGCAGAAATGTAAAAATAGCCATTGTCATTAAGGGTAAGAAAATTGAAAAATGGTCCGGTCATTAAGGGGTTAAAGTAAGCCTTATTTCCATATTTGCTACTGATTTGCTGTACTGCCTGCCAAGAGATCCTGTGTGTTTTTTTGTTGTTTGTGTTTTTTATGTTTTAATATTTGTTTGGGGCATTAATAGTTTATAGGTATTGGGTGTATATTGAACTTTTTTACACACCCACAAAGCTCCACCTTGTGCTTCTGAAGAGTATTTAGTTTGCTAAAGTGGAAGATTACTGCATTGCCCTTATTTTGAATCTATTAAGAATATTCCTCATTTTACACATTTTAATAAATGGTTTTCTCTCCTACTCTCATATGTTGATCAATATTTTGACAATTTTAAAACACTGTATCATCTTCCTTTACTCTTCTTTAAACCATGCATGCTAAGGTTTTTTATTTATTTTTTAATGGATTTTTTAGAGTGAAACATATTTATTGTATAATTGTGTTATACAAAACCTACACAGAAGCTATTTTACCTCAATCATGTGCTTTGGGAAATACTCTGAAGAAATGAACTAAAGCTGCCTTATTTTATTTGTATGTAAAATATATAGGAAGACCAAAATATGTGCATACTAATGAACATACATGGTTTAAATTCCTCCTGTTTGATTCCAGAACTGTGAGAATGTATAAATATAAAATAAATATAATGCAAGTTCTGACCTAAAAAATTGTTAGTGCTATAGGTTTTGAGTTCTATATAATTTTATGCAGATAGGATACAGCATTACATATCTGATGTATTCCAGTAGTTGAAAAAATAATTGCATTGTCAATAAACTACAGTTTCTGTTAAATATTCAGACAGATCTGCTGGAATATGGTTAGGGCTCATGATTATTCTCCCTTTATGCAGACAGCTTGTTTCCTTGAGGGAAATAATATTCAAATCAAAGATTCCTTCTTAAAAATGTTGGATATATGTTGACATATTTTCTGGGCACTTTTTATATTACTCATACAATTCAAATATGCACCAGTTATTTAATCAAGGTGAACAATGAGTCACTTATGTCAGCAATAATTTTTAGTGGGTTGTCATTATTTTCATGACACTGTGTCTGGTATAACACTAAAACATTCAATGTTTTTTTTTACATTTAAAATACTCCTTTTGTCATAAAAATATTATTTCTGCTATTAAAATCATGTCATATATAATTCAGCCTAACAAAACAATTGCAAAACTACTTTATAGTTTAAATTAATATTAAAATATGGCAAAATTACAAGTTGTGTGGTACGGCTATACTACTGAAAAATTGGCCATTGCGCGCAAAATATGCAGGTCTCCCATATTAAAAGTTATAGCTAGCGTTTTAGCCTTTACGCAACTCTCCATTCCGCACTCAAAAAATGGCTTCTGAATGCAGGATTTTCATTGTGCCTGTATTACAGGTGGAGCGGTCCAGCTATTAAGCTAGCGCTATAGTCTATACTTCTGCGATCTATTCCGTTATCTGAGACTCAAAAAATGGCTTCTGTTTGCAGGATTTTCATTGTGCCTGTATTACAGGTTGTGCGGTCCAGCTATTACGCTAGCGCTATAGTCTATACTGCCACGATCCATTCCGTTATCTGAGATCAGTAGTTATGGATTTTTCAAAACAAAAATGTTTCACAAAACTCATAAATTAAATATTACAAAGTACACTAACACACATACACTACCTAAAACGCCATACCCTGCATCGCAAATAGTATAATAAACCTATTAACCCCTAAACTGTTGCATCCTACATAGCCAACACTAAAAAAACTATTAACCCCTAAACCGCTGACCTCCCCCACATCGCCAACACTAAATAAACCTATTAACCCTTAAACCGCCACCACCACCCCGCATTTCTACTACTAAAATAAACCTATTAACCCCTAAACTGCTGGCTCACACACCGCTATTTCTAAGTTTAAACTATTAACCCCTAAACCGCAATCCCCCACAATGCAATAAACCTAATTCACCAGGCGGAGAAGGTATTCGTCCAGGCGGCGACATCTTCACCTAGTGCGGGGACCTCTTCTATCTTCATCCAGGGCGAAGTCAGCGTGAAGCGGAGGTGGCTGCGGAGCAAGAACATCGGCCGGTGAAGGTATTCACCAGGCGTGAAGGTATTCTTCCAGGCGGCGACATTTTCATCTAGCGTGGGGGCGGGGACCTCTTCTATCTTCACAATTTAAGGAGGAAGGAAAGGAGATTTAATCTCCAGCAATGTAAATGTTTTTTTTTTTTTCACTGTGAGAGCAATTATATTGTGAAGACATTACCTATGGAGGTAGTAAATGCCAATACCTTAGATACATGGTTTAGATACATTTCTGGCTAGAAACAGAATTCAGGGATATGATTGCTGGTGTTAAATGGGTCACTCTTTTAATGGGATTAATTATATCATAATTTACATGATTATTTAAATCACTGCTGACATGCTAGCATCACCAATTACATAATATTTAACATTATTAATCACATTATCACTTATAACATGATTAAAGCTGTGCACTTTCTCTGAATCAAGGGTGCTAGGTTTAGTAGAGTAACTATATTGTTTGTAGTGTCTTATTGCCTTCTGAATTATGATATTATTTATTTATTCCTTTAATAAACTTCAAATTTGTTATAATTTCTTTCATAAGAACATGAGAGTCCACAAGCCATTACATGTAGAACTAGAAGTACAGTCCTACAGAATGAGGCAAAACAACGCATACGACAGAGCTTTAATCCCTCTGAATTTCCCATGAATTCTTAGTCATTTTTTTGCCTCCAACAAGGAGAATGATGAAACTTGAAGTGCTTATCTACAAATCGATTAATAGGGGTTCTTAAACTGATGTGAGACCCGACATCCCCCTCAAAGAGCTGGGAATAGGAGAGAGTAGTGTAAAGTAGTATATTGGCAGTAACAGTAATCCTCCAATAAGAGTTTGTCACTTATCTGCCACAGCGGTCAGTTAGACTCTTCTTGCAGTCTCTTCTACTGCTAGCATGTTTCCTGCTGATTAGCATAGCAGAGTGAGTGCTGACAGGTACAATAAGTAGGTACTTGCACTCAAATAGACTGCAGGGAATTATCATGAGCATGTACGCATGATTCACATAACTTGGGGACATAGTTACATACACCAAATAATACTACATACAGTTTTGGGAACTTTTACACTTTTACAGTAATATTTGGGTACAGTTTAAATACTAAATGTATTTCTGGTATTTAATACATAGCAAATCTTTGTTCCTCATTTTTAGCAGGCTCTCAGATGATCAGGATTTGTTTCCGAACCTTTGAAGCTTATTTTTAGAAATGTCTGAGCTTCCTTCTGTGCAGAGTTCAGGGAGTTATCTTTTCCCCCCCAAACTGTACTCTGTTACAGCCCTTGGGGATATTTATCAAAGCCTCAACTATACTGCATTCGCCGGCACCAATACGCTCGCCTAACATCGCGGACGCAGACCTGAATACGATCTCCATATTTTTAAAAAAAAGCCAGCAAAAATCTGCGCACCAAGTACGGGATGATGAGCATCAGACTGTTGTTAACTAACAGTCATCGATCTCGCTGCTATTTGGCTTTTTACCGACTTTATTTATTCCCTGCCACTAAATGCCGCCACTATACTAAAATGTTTAACCCATATACTGCCGCTCCTGGACCCCGCCGCAACTTTAATAAAGTTATTAACCCCTATACTGCCACTACCGGACCCCGCTGCAACTTTAATAAAGTAATTAACCCCTATCCCACTGCTCCCCGACACCGCCGCAACCTAAATAAAATGTATTAACCCCTATCCCGCCACTCCCGGACCCCGCCGCGCTAAATAAACGTATTAACCCCTAAACCTCTGGCCTCCCACATCACTACCATTAACTGAACCTATTAATCCCTAAACCGCCAGCCCCCCACATCGCCATAAACTAAATTAAGCTATTAACCCCTAAACCGAACAATCTGCTAACTTTACATTAAAATTACAACATCCCTATAATAAAATAAATGTAAACTTACCTGTAGAATTAAAAGAAAAACTATTAATTAACCTATTATACTACAATTAAATTAAACTAGCAGTTAAATTAACTAAAAATAAAATTAAAATAAACGCTAAATTACAAAAAAAAACCACAGTATCAAAAATAAAAATGACTCACACCTAATCTAAAAGCCCTATCAAAATAAAAAAGCCTCCTCATAATAAAAAAAAACCCTAGCCTACAATAAACTACCAATGGCCCTTAAAAGGGCCTTTTGCGGGGCATTGCCCCCAAGGAAATCAGCTCGTTCTCCTGTAAAATAAAATACAAACACCCCCCAACAGTAAAACCCACCACCCACCCAACCAACCAACCCCCCCTAAATAAAAAGCCTATCTAAAAAACTTAAGCTCCCCATTGCCCTGAAAAGGGCATTTGTATGGGCATTGCCCTTAAAAGGGCATTTAGCTCTTTTACCTGTCCAGACCCTACTCTAAAAATAAAACCCACCCAAAAAAACCTTAAATAAACCTAACACTAACCCCCAACAATCCACTTACAGTTTTTGAAGTTCCGCTTGAAGGATCCATCCAGCCAGCAAGAAGTCTTCATCTGGGCGGCCTCTTCTATCTTCATCCTCCGGCGCGGAGCGGGTCCATCCTAAAGACATCCAGCGTGGAACTCCTCTTCAATACGATCGCCGCCGTAAACTGGAACTTGAATGCAGGTGACGTTATCCAAGATGGCATTACTTGCATTCCTATTGGCTGAAAGGTTCCAATCAGCCAATAGGATTAGAGCTGCTAAAATCATATTGGCTGTTCAAATCAGCCAATAGGAAGAGAGTTCAATCCTATTAGCTGATTGGAACAGCCAATAGGATTGAGCTCTCATCCTATTGGCTAATTGGAACAGACAATAGGATTGAGCTCTCATCCTATTGGCTGATTGGAACGTTTCAGCCAATAGCAATTTCTTTGGGGGCAATGCCCCGCAAAAGGCCCTTTTAAGGGTTATTGGTAGTTTATTGTAGGCTAGGGTTTTTTTATTTTGGGGGGCTTTTTTTATTTTGATAGGGCTATTAGATTAGGTGTAAATTGTTTTTACTACTGATACTGTGGTTTTTTTTCTCCTTTATTTAGTGGGGGGGTTTGTAATTTAGCGGGTTTTTTTTTTTTTAATAGTAGATTTAAATAATTTGAGTAGGGTTAGGGTTTTTTAATATGTAATATAGTTAATTTAATTGCTAGTTTAATTGTAGTATAATAGTTATGGTAGGCTAATTAATAGTTTAGAATTATTTTCTTTTAATTCTACAGGTAAGTTTAAATTTATTTTAAGATAGGTATGTTGTAATTTTAATGTAAAGTTAGCGGGTTGTTTAGATTTACGGGTTAATAGCTTAATTTAGTTTATATTGATGTGGGGAGCTGGTGGTTTAGGGGTTAATAAGTTCAGTTAATGGTAGTGATGTGGGAGGCCAGAGGTTTAGGGGTTAATATGTTTATTTAGTGGCGACAGGGTCCGGGAGCGGCTTGATAGGGGTTAATACATTTATTTAGTTGCGGCGGTGTCAGAGAGTGGCAGAATAGGGGTTAATACGTTTATTTAGTGGCGGCGGGGTCCAGGAGTGGCGGGATAGGGGTTAATACCTTTTATTTAGGTTGCGGCGATGTCGGGGGGGTAGATTAGGGGTGTTTAGTCTCGCTGCTTATGTTAGGGTGTTAGGTGTAAACGTTATTGGTTTTCTACCATTGAAATCAATGGGATATCTTGCAGCATCGAACATAAGCTTTCACTGCTTTCAGACTCCCATTGATTCCTATGGCATCTGTGGCCTCCAGGGTGGCGGATTGAAAACTAGGTACTCTGGACTGGAATAGCCGCGAGCGTACCGGTTAACTATTTGATAACTTTTAAAAAGTGTCAAATAGTGCCGAATGTGTATTCAGATCATCTGTAATGACGTAAGCATCGATCTGTGTTGGATTGAGACTAGAGGATTGCATGTTACGTCACAGATTTCAACTTTTTCCGGTCTGTAGGCTTTAAAAACTAGGTCGGATCAATCAATCAAAAAATATGCTGCGGAATTCCGGCGTATTTGCAGTTGATGGCTTGATAAATATCCCCCTTTCCCTCACAGAAAGTGACCATGTTAATGATAAACTGCAATTTCTCCTCACAGCCTTAGAGTGGTAATTTTTTTCTGAGTCCCTCACAGGGACTTTAGTCTTACATTGTGCCAATATTTGTGTGTTCCCTTGATGGTTTTAACCCTTTTAATGCCTTTTATACTGTATTTCTTTGTTTCTAGATAATTTTTGATACTTGCCTGCCCTTACTATTCTAAATTAGTATGGAGCAAACTGGTGCAACTAAAGTCTTAGGACATAACACTGATCCCTTAGAAGGGCAATATACTCAAATTGTAACCCCTTCTCATATGTGTTTTCTATCTTACAAAGTGTTGGTGTGTCCTCCTACTCAGCCTTGTAACTTATATGCTGAGTCTGGGTCTTTTGTTAGACATGGTTATGCAGCACTCAGGGTTTTGATATCCACAATGGTTTGCCCATGGACAGTTCTACAAAGCTGTCTCCTAACTTAAAACAGTACATTCACTCTGCAATTTCACAACTGAAGGCTTTTATGCCTTGACCAGTTAAATGCAAATGCATGCAAAGGACAGAAAAGAACCCTTCACTGGCCCTGGACTCATCTGGGACATGTCTAGGTACCCTGTACCCTCTAGGAATACAATTTTTAATTAGAATCCTCCTCCTCAGCTGAGTACAAATATACAGAAATCCAGGACCCCCCTTATGACAAAGTAGCATAAGACGTGTCCTTTAATTTCCAATTGGAGGCCATATATGCTCTATTGAATGATTTTTTTTACTTGCCTTACAGCTTAGGGACCCTCCTCCTTCAGATAAACAATCTGTGAAAAAATATTAATAAATTCATTAAGGCAGCCCCAAAAAAGTTTATCTACCTTCCTGGTTCCTGATGCTAACTTGCATGGAATGGATCAAACAGACCCATTTCCTTTGTTCCTTTTATCAAATTCAAAAACATGTTTTCTTTCCCTCTGAAATATTAGAGATATGAGAGACTATTCTAGAGAAGGTACTAAATCTACTTTGACTAGAAGGACTACTGTACCTCTTTTAAGAAAACGATGGACAGTTTTTCCTCAGGATATTTTTTCAGCTGGCAGGTTAAATGTTTCTTTCCCGTGTGACAAATTTTCTGACCTTATTTCCCAAGATGCTTCCATTAATAAAATTTAGGATTTTTTGATTTTGGTTAAGACTGCAAGCAGTCTTATTTGAGCTAAAGCTGTTGAAAGTACTTGCATTAATGCAAAGAGTGCTACTATGCCTGTTCCAGCTAGAAGAGCCTTATAGCTAAAGTCATGGCACACTGATATTGTATGTAAAGGCAGACTTTTTTCTCTCCCATTTCAGGGAAAAATCTTGTTTGCACCTAGAAAGGATGCTATCATTGCTACAGTCACTGGAGGTAAAGGAGCTTTCCTGATGCAAGACAAAGGGCAGAGTTAAGTTTGCTAGATTATTTCACTCCTTTTGTCATTCCAAAACACAAATAACCACCTCTTCAGTGTCTAAGATGTCAGACACCTCCAAGTCCAATGGAAAACTGATTACTCTTGGTTTAAGTTCAAACAGACCAAAAAAAAAAAAAAACTGTCCCTTCCCCTAAATCAGTATGAAGGTGCAGCCCCAAACCAAGATTCAGTTCTGGTTGGGGGCGGACTGAACTTTTTTATCAGCATCCTTGGGTACTGAACAGGTTTCCCTTTAAGGCCAGTTTTGTGAGCAGCCCAGCAGTGAAATAGTTCATTAGAGCAATTAGCAAACACTACACAATGCAGACTGCAAGGTGTGGTTCCCTTATTAACTGTTTCATTGCTGGGCCACTCAAAAAGCTGACCTTAAATTGGAAAAATGGTAGTGAACATAATTTCCTAGGGGTAACGCATAGGCTTTCAGTCTTACCCTCCTCGAGGAAGATTCCTCCTGTATCATGTTCTAAAAGATCATTTAAAGGACAGAGATTTCTTGGCATGTGTAAAAGACGTAAAAATCATGGGAGTGATTACTCCAGACCCTTTGGGGGAACAGATTCATGGGTGCTATTTAAGCCTTTTTTATTGTTCCAAAAAAATAAGTGACTCTCTAATCGATCTTGGATCTCAAAACATTCTAAAAGTTCTAACTTTAAAATGGAGATGTTTCGCACTATATTACCTTTTGGATAGGAGAGTGATACAGTAAGACATACTGTAGCTTTAAGGAGGCCTAGAAGATTAATTAAGCATTAATTGTAGTAATCTTTATAAGCTTGTGCATTAAGTAAATTCCTCTAACTCTGGCAATTACTATTTGGATATACCAGTTTGACCTCTGCTTCCCTTGACTACTCTTCTGTTTAACCCTTTGCTGGATTGACTTTTTTTATAATTTCAGCTTGTAAAATATTTAGAAAGAACAATTGAAAATGAAAATATTACAGCTTTATCTCTTCTACCTCCCACAGTGAGTTTAATTTTGTCTGCATGCTGTGTTTACATAGTTTCTCAATTAGCCTATATCCAGGTATAGAAATTTTAGGCATAGGTAGGGATACTACAGGCTAAATCAACTATTTCAAATGCCAATATAAAGGCTAAGGAGCTATTTTTAAACAATTTAATACACTCCAGCAGGCAAAATGGATAACTAGGAACAAATTAAAGGAGAGAAAGTTTTTGGAATCCTTACACCCTGAGTGATGGCAATGCCATTTTCAGTTAAAGCTCTGTTTATATTGTGGTTATGGGGGGACATATGGTTAAAAACGGTCCTGTTTTGTGGCAAAAGAAACCCCAGCAAAAGAAATAGAGTTTTAATATTTTTCTCAGTACCTCTTTTTAGTACCTCTTATTTTGCACCTGTAGACCATTTGTCTATCCCCATTGTTTGTTTTTTTTGGCCTGAAAGACGGATTGAATTTAGGGATATTATTGTTTCTGGTGCTATTGTTTATTTTCTGGATTATTCCCTTGTTTAGCAATTGTCTATTTCACTAGTAGCAAAGGAGAATCAAACTAAGGTACATGTGGTAGATGGTAATCCCATTAGTTCTGGCCCTATTATGTTTGAGACCTGTACCCTTGAGGAAAGTACTGTAAATTTTCAGGTAGAAAGAATCATATATTTTACTCTGTAATTTTAGGGTTGCCTTGGCTTAGAAAACATAATCCTAGTATTAATTAGGAGCCTGGACAAGTCACCTTTTCCCTCTTCTTTTTGTGAACAGGAGTGTTTGTTTAAAATATGTTTCTGTAATTTGTTCTGGTAATTCTGAGGTTGAGCTTGTTTTTCCCTTTAAATACTGTGTGTTTAGGAATGTTTTTGGAAAGAAAATTTCAGAATTTTTTTTTCCACCTCATAGATCTTATGATTTTCCCATTAATGTTTTGTTAGGTGCTAGTAGTTTTCCTTTCGGCAGGATTCTTTCTCTATCAGGGCCTGAACTTAAACATCTTAAGGATTATATTGAGGAAAATCTTGCCAAGGGATTTATAAGGCCTTCTACCTATCCTGTTGGCTCTGGTATTTTCTTGAAAAAAAAAGACTTAGTGTATGGCCCTGTGTGGACTTTATGGCTCTGAATGATATTACAGTTAAAGGGATAGAGGCCTATCTATCAAAGGTCTTGCGGACCTGATCCGACAGTGTGGATCAGGTCCGCAAGACCTCACAGAATGCGGAGAGCAATACGCTCTCCATATTCAGCATTGCACCAGCAGCTCACCAGAGCTGCTGGTGCAACGCCGCCCCCTGCAGACTCGCAGCCAATCGGCCGGCAGCAGGGGGGTGTCAATCAACCCGATCGTACTCGATCGGGTTGAATTGTGGCGACTTCTGTCCGCCTGCTCAGAGCAGACGAACAGGGTTATGGAGCAGCGGTCTTTAGAAGAGTTTGAAGACTCACTAGAAACACAGGCCCACAAGCTCCATACGGAGCTTGATAAATGGGCCTCATAGTCTAGTCCAAAATAAACTTTTATGATTCAGATAGGGCATGTAATTTTAAATGGTTTTCCAAATTACTTTTATTACCAATTTGCTTTGTTCTCTTGGTACTCTTAGTTGAAATCTAAACCTAGGATGTTCATATGCTAATTTCTTAGACCTTGTAGACTACCTCTTATCTGAATGTATTTTGAAAGTTTTTCACCACTGGAGGGTGTTAGCTCATGTGTGCCATATAGATAACATTGTGCTCATGCACATGGAGTTAGCTAGGAGCACTGATTGGCTAAAATGCAAGTCTGTCAAAAGAACTGAAATAAGGGGGCAGTTTGTAGAGGCTTAGATACAAGGTAATCCCAGAAGTTAAAAGTGTATTAATATAACTGTGTTGGTTATGCAAAACTAGGGAATGGTTAATAAAGGGATTATCTATCTTTTAAAAGAATAAATATTCTGGTATAGACTGCCCCTTTAAGGATCATTACCCACATTCTTTAATTAATGAGTTATTTGATAGTGTGAAGTCAGTGAAAAAAATCTAACATTTATCTCAGTGGTGCCTATAACCTGGTTCAAATTAATAAGGGGGAAAAATGTAAGACTGATCTTTGAACCATATATGGGCACCACTGAATATTTAGTAATGCCTTTCGGTCTTTGTAATACTGCGACATTTCAGCATTTTTTTAATGACATTTTCTTGAGATATTCTTGACACTTTCTTGGTTATATATCTTGACAATATTTAGATTGCTTTCTCTATCCATTGAAGAACATGAGTTTCATTTAAAAGAGGTTTTGTCTAGTTTGCGTTAAAATCAGCTTCATGCCAAACTTGAGAAATGTATTTTAGATGTTACTTCTGTTGATTGTCTTGTTTTATTTTTTAAATATCTCCACAGCATATTGAGATGGACCTTAAAATGGTTTAAGCTATTACTGACTGGCTTGTTCCCATTAATGTGAAATCTGTGCAAAGATTTATTGGTTTTGCTCATTTTTATCGTAAATTTATCAGGGGATTTTTAGCCATTTGTGACCCTATAACTAAATTGACTACTTCAAGACAACATTTAATTGGTCTATTAAAGCAACTTTTTGCTTCAGCCTCTATTTTAGCCAAGCCAGATTTGTCTAAACCATTTTTTTGGAGGTGAATGCTTCTTGGGAGGCTATTGGAGCAGTGTTGTCTCAGAGGACAGTGGAGAAAGAGGTGCTTCATCCAGTGACGGTTTATATAGGAAACTGCTGAACGAAACTATGATGTAGAAGTCAGGGAGCTTTTGGAATTAAAGATGCTCTATAAAAATTGAGAAGCATTACATCCAGTGACTGTTTACACTGACCATAAATTTTTTGAATATATGAGATATGCAAAACATTTAAAGCCCAGGAAAGCTAATTGGGCTTTGTTTTTTGCAAGGTTTAATTAATTGATAACATTTTTTCATGACTCAGGAAATGGCAAGGCAGATGCTTTGTCTAGGATGTTTGACTATAACTCTGAATCTGATAGTTGTTGTGAAACTATTCTTCCCCCATCTAAATTCTGTATCTGCTATCGATAAATTGCTTTTTGCTGATCCTGTTTTTATTCCTCCTGAATATTCTACCTAGGAGAGGTGGCAGAGAGTGTAAGAATCATCGGTCTGATGACCATTGCTTCTTACATTACGGTAAGCAGGCTCACATGTGTGAACCTGCCCCGCAAGGGCTCCGGAGTAGCTTACACTGTTCCCAAAAAACCTTGCTCACATATCTCTATTGATTTTATTGTTGATGTAACTCCATCTAATGGCTAATCTTGCACCATGGTTGTGGTTGCACAAGTAGGGTGATAGCTTTTTTCCACTTTTTTTCTCCTTTGACTTCTATGTTGAAATACATGAACACGCATGCAATATTCTAAGTTTGGGTTTTTGCACGCATCGGGTAAGCACAAGTGTGAAAACAGTTTACTTTCAACTCATAATACTAGCACAACACGACGTGTGAAAAAAAGTGTACTTTTAGTGCTGATACTGCTTGTGCAAGAGCGTTAAATAGTGCACCACTAGTAATGACGCTTATTAGGTTGTGGTTTCAAAGAACAAAACTAGCTATTTCATAAAATAAACCTAAAAAAGCAATTTCTTATACTCGGGAGCTGATATAACAAGCCATTGGAAACAGGTTAAGGGAAAAAACAGCCCCTTTAATATACACATCAGGATGTTTATTTCCAGTTGCAGTGAAATATCTGGGGCATTCAAAATAACAAAATAATATTTATTCTTAAATTCTTTAAAATAGTATGAAATTTACTTGTGGATGTCATTAATTTAGATTCACGCAGGAAAGGGTCTAACGCTCACTTTCAAGCCGCAACTTTTCCATACCGCAGATCCCCTTACGCCAATTGCGTATCCTATCTTTTCAATGGGATCTTCCTAACACTGGTATTTAGAGTCTTGGCTGAAGTGAGCGGTAGACCCTCTACCGACAAGACTCCAGCCGCAAAAAAAAGTCAGTAGTTAAGAGCTTTATGGGCTAATGCCGGTTTATAAAGCTCTTAACTACAGTGCTCTAAAGTACACTAACACCCATAAACTACCTATGTACCCCTAAACCGAGGTCCCCCCACATCGCCGCCACTATAATACATTTTTTAACCCCTAATCTGCCAACCGCACACCGCCGCCACCTACATTATCCCTATGAACCCCTAATCTGCTGCCCCTAACATCGCCGACACCTACATAATATTTATTAACCCCTAATTTGCCCCCCCCAATGTCGCCGCTACCTAACTACACTTATTAACCCCTAATCTGCCGACCGGACCTCGTGCCACTATAATAAAGTTATTAACCCCTAAACTGCCGCACTCCCACCTCACAAACCCTATAACAAATAGTATTAAACCCTAATCTCCCCCCCCCAACGTCGCCGCCACATAACTTCAAGTATTAACCCCTAATCTGCCGACCGAACCTCGCCCCTACTCTAATAAATGTATTAACCCCTAAAGCTAAGTCTAACCCTAACCCTAACACCCCCCTAAGTTAAATATAATTTTAATTTAATGAAATAAATTAAATCTTATTAACTAAAGTATTCCTATTTAAAAATAAATACTTACCTGTAAAATAAACCCTAATATAGCTACAATATAACGAATAATTATATTGTAGCTATTTTAGGATTTATATTTATTTTACAGGCAACTTTGTATTTATTTTAACTAGGTACAATAGCTATTAAATAGTTATTAACTATTTAATAGCTACCTAGTTACAATAATTACAAAATTACCTGTAAAATAAATCCTAACCTAAGTTACAATTAAACCTAACACTACACTATCAATAAATTAATTAAATAAATTACCTACAATTACATACAATTAAATAAACTAAACTAAATTACAAAAAACAAACACTAAATTACAAAAAATAAAAAAAGATTACAAGAATATTAGGCTAATTACACCTACTTTAAGCCTCCTAATAAAATAAAAAAGCCCCCCAAAATAATAAAGGTCCCTACCCTATTCTAAATTAAAAAGTAGCCAGCTCTTTTACCAGCCCTTAAAAGGGCTTTTTGCGGGGCATGCCCCAAAGTAATCAGCTCTTTTGCCTGTAAAAAAAATACAACCCCCCCAAAATTAAAACCCACCAACCACATACCCCTACTCTAACCCAACCCCCCCTTAAATAAACCTAACACTTCCCCCCTGAAGATCTCCCTACCTTGAGTCGTGTTCACCCAGCCAGGCACCGATGGACCAAAAGAGGACATCTGGAGCGGCAGTCTTCATCCTATCCGGGCAGAAGAGGACATCCGGACCGGCAGACATCTTCATCCAAGCGGCATCTTCTATCTTCATCCATCCGGAGCGGAGAGGACCCATCTTCTTCCAGCCGACACGGATCCATCCTCTTCAACCGACGCCTACTCGACGAATGAAGGTTTCTTTAAATGATGTCATCCAAGATGGCGTCCCTCGAATTCCGATTGGCTGATAGGATTCTATCAGCCAATCGGAATTAAGGTATGAAAAATCTAATTGGCTGATTGGATCAGCCAATCAGATTGAGCTCGCATTCTATTGGCTGATCGGAACAGCCAATAGAATGCGAGCTCAATCTGATTGGCTGATTGGATCAGCCAATCGGATTGAAGTTGAATCTGATTGGCTGATTTAATCAGCCAAACAGATTTTTCCTACCTTAATTCCGATTGACTGAGAGAATCCTATCAGCCAATCGGAATTTGAAGGATGCCATCTTGGATGACGTCATTTAAAGGAACCTTCATTCGGTGAGTAGGCGTCGGTTGAAAAGGATGGATCTGTGTCAGCTGGAAGAAGATGGCTCCGCTCCACTCAGGATGGATGAAGATAGAAGATGCCGCTTGGATGAAAATGTCTGCCAGTCCGGATGTCCTCTTCTGCCCGGATAGGATGAAGACTTCTGCCGCTCCGGATGTCCTCTTTTGGTCCATCGGTGCCTAGCTGGGTGAACATGACTCAAGGTAGGGAGATCTTCAGGGGGGTAGTGTTAGGTTTATTTAAGGGGGGTTTGGGTTAGAGTAGGGGTATGTGGGTGGTGGGTTTTAATGTTGGGGGGGTTGTATTTTTTTTACAGGCAAAAGAGCTGATTACTTTGGGGCATGACCCGCAAAAAGCCCTTTTAAGGGCAGGCAAAAGAGCTGGTTACTTTTTAATTTAGAATAGGGTAGGGACCTTTATTATTTTAGGGGGCTTTTTTATTTTATTAGAGTAGGTGTAATTAGCCTAATATTCTTGTAATCTTTTTTTATTTTTTGTAATTTAGTGTTTGTTTTTTTTGTAATTTAGTTTAGTTTATTTAATTGTATGTAATTGTAGGTAATTTATTTAATTAATTTATTGATAGTGTACTGTTAGGTTTTATTGTAACTTAGGTTAGGATTTATTTTACAGGTAATTTTGTAATTATTTTAACTAGGTAGCTATTAAATAGTTAATAACTATTTAATAGCTATTGTACCTAGTTTAAATAAATACAAAGTTGCCTGTAAAATAAATATAAATCCTAAAATAGCTACAATATAATTATTTGTTATATTGTAGCTATATTAGGGTTTATTTTACAGGTAAGTATTTACTTTTAAATAGGAATACTTTAGTTAATAAGATTTAATTTATTTTGTTAGATTAAAATTATATTTAACTTAGGGGGGTGTTAGGGTTAGGGTTAGACTTAGCTTTAGGGGTTAATACATTTATTAGAGTAGCAGCGAGGTCCGGTTGGCAGATTAGGGGTTAATACTTGAAGTTATGTGGCGGCGATGTTAGGGGGGGGCAGATTAGGGGTTAATACTATTTATTATAGGGTGTGCGAGGCGGGAGTGCGGCGGTTTAGGGGTTAATAACTTTATTAGAGTAGCGGCGAGGTCCGGTTGGCAGATTAGGGGTTAAAAAGTGTAGGTAAGGTAGCGGCGACGTTGGGGGGGGGCTCAGATTAGGGGTTAATAAATATAATATAGAGGTCGGCGATGTTAGGGGCAGCAGATTAGGGGTACATAGGTATAATGTAGGTTGCAGCGTTGTCCAGAGCGGCAGATTAGGGGTTAATAGTATAATGCAGGTGTCAGCGATAGCGAGGCAGCAGATTAGGGGTTAATGAGTGTAAGGTTAGGGGTGTTTAGACTCGGGGTTCATCTTAGGTTGTTAGGTGCAGACTTAGAAAGTGTTTCCCAATAGGAAACAATGAGGCTACGTTGGGATCTTAACGCTGCTTTTTTGCAATCGGAACTAAGGTAGAAAAAATTCTATTGGCTGATGCAATCAGCCATTAGGATTGAACTTAAATCCAATTGGCTGATCCAATCAGCCAGTAGGATTGAGCTTGCATTCTATTGGCTGATTGGAACAATCAGCCAATAGGATTTTTTCTACCTTAATTCCGATTTGCTGATAGAATTCTATCAGCCAATTGGAATCTAAGGGACGCCATCTTGGATGATGTCAGTTAAAGAGATATTCATTACGAAGAAACTGTCATTTGAAAAGGATGCTCCGCGTCAGATGTCTTGAAGATGGACCCGCTCTGATGGATGAAGAAGAAAGAAGATGCCGTCTGGATGAAGACTTCTGCCCATCTGAAAGACCACTTCTGCCCGTCTGGAGGAACACTTCTGCTGGCTTCATTGAGGACATCTTGCCACTTGGATGAAGACTTCTCCCAGTAAGTGAATCTTCGGGGGTTAGTGTTAGGAGTTTTTTAAGGGTGTATTGGGTGGGTTTATTTTTTAGGTTAGGGCTTTGGGCCTGCAAAAGAGCTAAATACCCTTTTAAGGGCAATGCCCATCCAAATGCCCTTTTCAGGGCAATGGGGGAGCTTAGATTTTTAAGTTAGTATTTTATTTGGGGGGATAGTTGTGTGGGTGGTGGATTTTACTGTTGGGGGGTTGTTTGTATTTTTTTTTACAGGTAAAATAGCTGATTACTTTGGGATAATGCCCCACAAAAGGCCCTTTTAAGGGCTATTGATAGTTTAGTTTAGGCTAGGGGGTTTTATTATTTTGGGGGGGGGCTTTTTTATTTTGATAGGGATATTAGATTAGGTGTAATTAGTTTAAAGATCTGTAATTTGTTTTTTATTTTCTGTACTTTAGTGGGTGTTTTTTTGTGATTTAGCTAATTTAATTTATTTAATTGTATTTAATTTAGTTAATTTATTTAATTGTATTTAGTTAATTTATTTAATTGTAGTGTAGTGTTAGGTGTTAGTGTAACTTAGGTTAGGTTTTATTTTACAGGTCAATTTGTATTTATTTTAGCTAGGTAGTTATTAAATAGTTAATAACTATTTAATAACTATTCTACCTAGTTAAAATAAATACAAACTTGCCTGTAAAATAAAAATAAACCCTAATCTAGATACAATGTAACTATTAATTATATTGTAGCTAGCTTAGGGTTTATTTTATAGGTAAGTATTTAGTTTTAAATAGCAATAATTTAGTTAATTATAGTAATTTTCTTTAGATTTATTTAAATTATATTTAAGTTAGGGGGTAGATTTAGGGGTTAATAAATTTAATATAGTGGCTGATTGGGGATGGCAGATTATGGGTTAATAAGTATAATGTAGGTGGCAGTGATGTTAGGGGCGGCAGATTAGGGGTTAATAATATGTAATTAGTGTTTGCGAAGTGGGATTGCAGTGGTTTAGGGGTTAATATGTTCATTATAGTGGTGGTGATGTCCAGAACGGCAGATTAGGGGTTAAAAATGTTATTATAATGTTTGCGATGCGGGAGGGTCTCAGTTTAGGGGTTAATAGGTAGTTTATGGGTGTTAGTGTACATTGTAACACTTTAGTTATGAGTTTTATGCTACAGCGTTGTAGTGTAAAACTCATAACTACTGACTTTAGAGTGCGTTACGGATCTTGGAGGTAGAGGCTGTACCGCTCACTTTTTGGCCTCCCAAACTCGTAGTACTGGCGCTATGGAAGTCCCATAGAAAAAAGGGTTTACAAAGTTTACATAAGTCGTTTTGCGGTAAGGCCAAAGAAGTGTGAGGTACACCTAAACCTGCAAGACTCGTAATAGCAGCGGTAGTGAAAAAGCAGCGTTAGGACCTGTTAACGCTGCTTTTTCATCTTAACGCAAAACTCGTAATCTAGCCATAAGATTTTATAGTCAGTGTTGAGTAATGATATTGGGCGATAAGCATCCATTGACTCTGCATCTTTATCTTTTTTATGAATAAGCACAACATTGGAAGCTGTAAAATATCTTAAAGGTTAAATATTATTGGAAAAATAGTTATTATATAGCCTGACAAGAATAGGAGGAATATCATCTTGGGCCTGTTGAAACAGTGGTATATCCACTGAGAAACGTGTTACTTTTAAATAAACCCGTTTTAACTGGAACTATCATTTTATTGTATACTTTATATACAATCTCAGCAGCACTTTTTATCAGCTTTTATTGCCTAATACATTGTCCTTTGGCGTCCTTCCAAGAATCTGCACACCAATAAGGAGAGCAACATATACTGGACTCTTAAGGGGGAGGTTGTGTGGTTAAATCTCTACACTCCTTACTGTATTGTATTGCCAATCCTGTTGTATTTGGTGTTTCCAGCAGCTCTTGTGACGCTTTTTATATTTGTATTTTAAATAAATCTTTTTATTCAAATATCCTGTTCAAGTAACTGTTTACTCAACAGTATAAAAGTGGGTGTGCGCATTAACCTGAGCTTGGCTATAGCTCCATCCCATGTGAGTAATCATTTGCATATATACATTCTACATTGAAAAAAGGTTACAGAGTTACGCTATGTGACATTTCTTTTCTTTTATATGAGGATCAAAAGAAAAATAGAAGCGTGAAGAATCTTAAGAAGAATCCATATATCCTTATATGAACTTTACACAATTATTTAAGTTTTAACACATATTTTGTCATTTTTTGATCACTTTTTCTTTATATTTTTTTTTCACATTTATTTCACTGAAACAACCTACCTATCGATTCATCCAAAGTAGTGGAACAAATTGATCAGTTTGGGTGGCTCTACTACTAGCATTAAGGTACCGGAACGGTGAGCCTGCGGCGACGGCACACAAGTGTTTGAGGCCTCCACCTAACCCCCCCGGTAGATCCGGGTAATGGCAGCTGATTAGAGCTGTAAACTGGGGAAGTCATACTAACATAGTGAATTTACAAAATTGACATTTCTTCGGATGTTCTAGACGTAAAATCTATATTAACCTGTCTGAACTGTGTAAAAGCGGATCATGGAGGCAATTGATCGATGGGAGAGAGAGGTGCAAAGGCTTGTGCTGGATTCCATTGCTGGGCTCGAACAGGACCTATTTCGCCTCATGAGACAACAGTCGCAGCTGGAAGAACCGGGACCTCGGAGGAGCCCCAATACAGTGACAATCTTATATGCGGTGGATGAAGAGGGGCAGAGAGAGCAAGTGTCGGCTCCGGTTTCCTCTACAGTCCTGCAAGTGCAAACAGCTACGCAGAGCGCATATGATAACCCACAATCTGGCTGGAACTCAGACGCTACTGAGGTCTCTTCTTTACCTACAGACTACGAATATGCAAGCCGCGCCATTCAAGTAAGGAAACCTGAGTTATGGGGAGCCCTACAATGCTTATACTCGATATCTGATTTTTCTCATTCAGATAAATACTTAGAGCACCTTCTTTCAAACTCTGATGGCAGTATATTTATTCAGCAAAAGGAACTTACTGACTCTTGCTATTTCTTGTTTATGTCTATCGCTGTAGCTAAGGACAGGAGTTCTAGCCCTCTGATGAAATTATATACGTGGGCTGTACACAAGAGAATAGGTGTGGGCTAACCATGCACTACGGGCTACCCAGCACGTCCTTTAGTGAAGCTAAGGGGAAGATAGACTCTAATGTTTATTATTTACCTAGAAATTCACTTAGCAGCAGCCAGCTTATTCTATGAAGCCTGTGCCCAGTATGATCATATGAAGGACCTAGACTCGCTTCCTGACTGTATTTCCCCATGCACATTTTTCATACACATAAAAGTTGTTTTGTTTTTGTTATTTTCTCCATAAAGAGAGAATGCGACATTACTAGTACTCTAGAATTGTTTGTCAGTTATGCGTAATTGTGACACTATGTGTTTAGCCGATACCCTTTGTTCACGCACTCTATAGTTGTTATTTAGGATGTGTATAACCTTGCCACTTTTTAATCTATATTTGGGTACCATTATTATTTTACTTATGCATATACAGTGGGATTAGGATAAATGCGTTTTATGCCACTTTCCTATCATAGTACTAAGTTGCATAGGCTGATCGATTTCAATGTGTGTAGCATATTTTTTTTTTATTTCAATATTCCTCAGCATACATACATAGCATATGGTGCTTTGATCATTAATATCAAGGTTGTTTGGTTTTATGTTCTTCTTATATCTCTTAAAGTTGAAGTTTGAGTCTAGGCTCAATGTACAGGGAGTGCAGAATTATTAGGCAAATGAGTATTTTGACCACATCATCCTCTTTATGCATGTTGTCTTACTCCAAGCTGTATAGGCTCCAAAGCCTACTACCAATTAAGCATATTAGGTGATGTGCATCTCTGTAATGAGAAGGGGTGTGGTCTAATGACATCAACACCCTATATCAGGTGTGCATAATTATTAGGCAACTTCCTTTCCTTTGGCAAAATGGGTCAAAAGAAGGACTTGACAGGCTCAGAAAAGTCAAAAATAGTGAGATATCTTGCAGAGGGATGCAGCACTCTTAAAATTGCAAAGCTTCTGAAGCGTGATCATCGAACAATCAAGCGTTTCATTCAAAATAGTCAACAGGGTCACAAGAAGCGTGTGGAAAAACCAAGGCGCAAAATAACTGCCCATGAACTGAGAAAAGTCAAGCGTGCAGCTGCCAAGATGCCACTTGCCACCAGTTTGGCCATATTTCAGAGCTGCAACATCACTGGAGTGCCCAAAAGCACAAGGTGTGCAATACTCAGAGACATGGCCAAGGTAAGAAAGGCTGAAAGACGACCACCACTGAACAAGACACACAAGCTGAAACGTCAAGACTGGGCCAAGAAATATCTCAAGACTGATTTTTCTAAGGTTTTATGGACTGATGAAATGAGAGTGAGTCTTGATGGGCCAGATGGATGGGCCCGTGGCTGGATTGGTAAAGGGCAGAGAGCTCCAGTCCGACTCAGACGCCAGCAAGGTGGAGGTGGAGTACTGGTTTGGGCTGGTATCATCAAAAATGAGCTTGTGGGGCCTTTTTGGGTTGAGGATGGAGTCAATCTCAACTCCCAGTCCTACTGCCAGTTTCTGGAAGACACCTTCTTCAAGCAGTGGTACAGGAAGAAGTCTGCATCCTTCAAGAAAAACATGATTTTCATGCAGGACAATGCTCCATCACACGCGTCCAAGTACTCCACAGCGTGGCTGGCAAGAAAGGGTATAAAAGAAAAAAATCTAATGACATGGCCTCCTTGTTCACCTGATCTGAACCCCATTGAGAACCTGTGGTCCATCATCAAATGTGAGATTTACAAGGAGGGAAAACAGTACACCTCTCTAAACAGTGTCTGGGAGGCTGTGGTTGCTGCTGCACACAATGTTGATGGTGAACAGATCAAAACACTGACAGAATCCATGGATGGCAGGCTTTTGAGTGTCCTTGCAAAGAAAGGTGGCTATATTGGTCACTGATTTGTTTTTGTTTTGTTTTTGAATGTCAGAAATGTATATTTGTGAATGTTGAGATGTTATATTGGTTTCACTGGTAAAAATAAATAATTGAAATGGGTATATATTTGTTTTTTGTTAAGTTGCCTAATAATTATGCACAGTAATAGTCACCTGCACACACAGATATCCCCCTAAAATAGCTATAATTAAAAACAAACTAAAAACTACTTCCAAAACTATTCAGCTTTGATATTAATGAGTTTTTTGGGTTCATTGAGAACATGGTTGTTGTTCAATAATAAAATTAATCCTCAAAAATACAACTTGCCTAATAATTCTGCACTCCCTGTATAGCATAATCAGATAGCCCTAAACTCCCCTTATTCCTTATATACATGAATGCCCTCTGCCGGACAGCTCCATATTGCTTTGAGGTACAAAAGTGACCTCAGATATCACCTGGAGGGTACATAGTTTATTTGGCAGATGATATCCATCTTGTTGTTGTTGCTGGAACTTGTCATTTGAATATGTGTTACTACTTTAATTTGGTCCATATTGATTTTATTGTATGCAACCAATCTGTGCTGTATGTTTCCTTAACATGTTCTGCATGCCTTATTTACAACCTCAATAAAAAAATAAATATAAATTTTTTTTATTTTTTTTTATAAATTCCCTCCACTTAAATAACATCCAACTTCTAAATCTAATATTAGTGAATAGAAATAAGGGGGGAGAAAACCTTGCGTTTTGTTTCTGTCTATCGTAAACTAGATGAATGGTTAGGGAAATAATTGCATGGTCTGAAATTAAAATATTTGCAATGTTGGAAGAAACCTCAGCACCCAGAAGAGATTCACTAATTAAAAACATATCAATTCTAGAAAAGGTCCTGTTTGTCCTAGATTCACATGTAAATGATCTCTCCTCTGGTTGCTGAAGCCTCCAAACATCTTTCAATTGTAAGCTTTTTGCAAAATTAAATAATACTCTGGCTTCTTTTTTATATCTATTAACTTTTAATGATTTAAAACAATCAAGAAAGAGGCTAAACACATTGTTAAAGTCCCCTCCCACTATAAATCTAATATATCCTTTTTTACAGATGAGAGCAACAAATAATGTTTAGTTGTTTTTAACATTCATCTGAATCCAAATGCATATGCTTTAAATGTTTAAAAACATCAACCATGTGGAGTTGCTTAGTTTAATGGAAGTTGGTATCCAAGGGGCGCTGATGTTTACATTTAATGTAATGTTTCTTTTTTCATCCTAGTGTCTTTCTATAATTTGTTAATCTGCATCATGCTAATCCATTCGCTCATCTATGTTATTCTCCTGTATCTTACTATGGAGTATGTAACCTCAGATGTGGCAAATGGAAATTGATGTTGTGAAGACCTATTTAGTTGCATTTACTCATATGAGATTGCAATTGCATGTTAAGTAGAGCATTCATAACCTTTCAGAGATGTAGGAGTTAAATATTGCACTAATTTGTCCTGGACAATTGCAAAAGAGAGCGGTGATAACGCTGCTCAAGCAAATGCTTGTTCAATGCTACATGCTGTTTAATTTTACAAGCTGCCGTTCAAGCCCTGACAAGTTTGCTAACAGGTTGCTGTCTGTAAACTTTTAAATGATTTCAAGCTCAAAATGGTCCTCTCTACATGACCAAAATCTGCTTTCTTTAGATAAATACTCCTTAGGGCACATGCAGAATATTTTTAATCAATAGTTAAACATTTTGAGTAAGATAGGATAGCATTAAGTACTATGGGCTGATTTATCCAGGGCCAAATTATTGTCCTGTTTCCATGCGAACCTTCAGACTTATTGGAAACAGCAGTTGTGAGGCTGCAGACATCAATCCACCAGAACTGCTTGTGAATTGTTAAATGCTGACAGCGTATGCTGACAGAATTCAGCGATGTCTTTTGGACATGTTATGCTACAGCGTATCATGTCGGACATACATTGATGAATTGGCCCCCTAAAATGTCTTTCATATATATTAACATTCAAATTGTAATAGAGAACATGGTTGAGGAATAGATCAAATGTATTAGACTCGTTTTTTGAGCAAACAGCAATAGATAGATTATAATGAGGAGCAAATTATTCAACTGATCCTCAGATTATTGCTTGTGTTGACCTTTAGCAAATATGGATATTTTGATGTCTATTTTTTCTGCTACTTTTAAAATAAGATGAAGGAGAAACGGAGAGCAGACAATGACAATACATAAACCCAACACTTTTTCCAGTGATGACTTAGATGCTCTTAATGGATGGCATTTTTTTTGGGTGGAGTATTATTTTTAGTTTAGGGTTTGGGCGTTTTTTGTAAAAGAGCTAAATGCCCTTTTCAGAACAATGCAAAAGAGCTAAATGCAATTTTAAGGGCAATGCCCATGCAAATACCCTTTTAAGGGCAATGGGTAGATTAGTTTTTATAATTTATTTTTTTATTTTGTGGGTTTGGGGGGTGTGGGTTTGTAATGTTAGTGGGACTTTGTATTTTGTTTAAGCTAAAAGAGCTGTTTAACTTAGGGCAATGCCCTACAAAAGTCCCTTTTAAGGGCTATTGGTAGTTTATTCTAGATTAGGTTTTTCTATTTTGGGGTGGGCTTTTTTAAATGGGTATTAGAATAGAAATAATCTTTATTATTTTTGATAATTTGTTTGTTATTTTGTGTAATGTTTATTTTTTGTTTTGGGGTGGGTTTTTATTTTTAGATTAGTGGTTTAAGCATTTCATAAAAGAGCTGAATGCCCTGTTAGCTTTAGGACAATGCCCTACAAAAGGTCCTTTTAAGGGACCACAAAAGGCCCTTTTAAGGGCCCTTGGTAGTTTATTATAGATTAAGGTTTTTTATTTGTTTTATTTTTATTTTTAAAGGGTATTAGAATAGGAATACTTTTTATTGTTTTGGATAATTTTGTTTGTTATTTTTTGTAATTTCACTGTTTTTTTTTTTTGTAATGTTAGGTTTTAGTTTTTGATTTTATTTCACAGGTAAGTTTGTAGTTATTTTAACTAGGTAGTTAGTAAATAGTTAATAACTATTTACTAACTAGTCTACCTAGATAAAAAAAATACAAAATTACCTGTGAAATAAAAATAAAACCTAAGCTAGCTACAATATAATTATTAGTTAAATTGTAGCTAGCTTAGGTTTTATTTCATAGGTATTTAGTTTTAAATAGGTATTATTTAGTTCATTGTAACTTTAATTTAGCTCTATTTTAATTATGTTAAAGTTAGGGGGTGTTAGGGTTAGGGTTACGTTAGGGTTAGGGTTACATTAGGTTTAGGGGTTAATATAGTTTAATTTAGGTTGTTGCAATGTGGGGGGCTGGCGGCTTAGGGGTTAATAGGTTTATTTAGTGGTAGTGATTTGGGAGGCCAGAGGTTTAGGGGTTAATAACTTTATTTAGTTGCAGCAATGTTGGGGAGCGGCGGAATAGGGGTTAATAGATTTATTATAGTGTTGGCAGTGTTGGGGTGCAGGGGAATAGGGGTTAATACAGTGGGGCAAAAAAGTATTTAGTCAGCCACCAATTGTGCAAGTTCTCCCACTTAAGAATATGAGAGAGGCCTGTAATTTTCATCATAGGTATACCTCAACTATGAGAGACAAAATGTGGAAACAATTCCAGACAATCACATTGTCTGATTTGGAAAGAATTTATTTGCATATTATGGTGAAAAATAAGTATTTGTTCACCTACAAACAAGCAAGATTTCTGGCTCTCACAGACCTGTATCTTCTTCTTTAAGAGGCTCCTCTGTGCTCCACTCATTACCTGTATTAATGGCACCTGTTTGAACTTGTTAACAGTATAAAAGACACCTGTCCACAACTTCAAACAGTCACACTCCAAACACCACTATGGTGAAGACCAAAGAGCTGTCGAAGGACACCAAAAACAAAATTGTAGACCTGCACAAGGCTGGGAAAACTGAATCTGCAATAAGCAAGCAGCTTGGTGTGAAGAAATCAACTGTGGGAGCAATAATTAGAAAATGGAAGACATACAAGACCACTGATAATCTCCCTCGATCTGGGGCTCCACGCAAGATCTCATCCCGTGGGGTCAAAATGATCACAAGAACGGTGAGCAAACATCCCAGAACCACACGGGGGGACCTAGTAAATGACCTGCAGAGAGCTGGTACCAATATAACAAAGGCTACCATCAGTAACACACTACGCCGCCAGGGACTCAGATCCTGCAGTGCCAGACGTGTCCCCCTGCTTAAACCAGTACATGTCCGGGCCCGTCTGAAGTATGCTAGAGAGCATTTGGATGATCCAGAAGTGGATTGGTAGAATGTCATATGGTCAGATGAAACCAAAGTAGAACTGTTTGGTAGAAACACAACTTGTTGTGTTTGGAGGAGACAGAATGCTGAGTTGCAACCAAAGAACACCATACCAACATCATGCTTTGGGGCTGTTTCTCTTCGAAGGGAACAGGACGACTGATCTGTGTACATGAAAGAATGAATGGGACCATGTATCGTGAGATTTTGAGTGCAAACCTCCTTCCATCAGCAAGGGCATTGAAGATGAAACGTGGCTGGGTCTTTCAGAATGACAATGATCTCAAACACACCACCCGGGCAACGAAGGAGTGGCTTCGTAAAAAGCATTTCAAGGTCCTGAAGTGGCCTAGCCAGTCTCCAGATCTCAACCCCATAGAAAACCTTTGGAGGGAGTTGAAAGTCCGTGCTGCCCAGCGACAGCCCCAAAACATCACTGCTCTAGAGGAGATCTGCATGCAGGAATGGGCCAACATACCAGCAACAGTGTGTGACAACCTTGTGAAGACTTACAGAAAACGTTTGACCTCTGTCATTGCCAACAAAGGATATATAACAAAGTATTGAGATGAACTTTTGATATTGACCAAATACTTATTTTCCACCATAATATGCAAATAAATTCTTTCCAAATCAGGCAATGTGATTGTCTGCATTTGTTTCCACATTTTGTCTCTCATAGTTGAGGTATACTTATGATGAAAATTACAGGCATCTCTCATCTTCTTAAGTGGGAGAACTTGCACAATTGGTGGCTGACTAAATACTTTTTTGCCCCACTGTAACTTTAGTATAGTGGTGGCGATATTGGGAGCAGCAGCTAAGCGGTTAATAGTTTTTTTTAGGTGGCGGCGATATCGGGAGTGGCAAATTAGGGTTACTAACATTATGTAGGTGGCAGCGATGTCGGGGGCAGCAGATTAGTGTTGTTTAGACTTGGGGTTTATGTTAGGGTGTTAGGTTTAAATGTAACTTTTTTTCCCCCATAGACATCAATGGGGCTGCTTTACAGGGCTTTTCATTCCACGATCGCAGGTGGGTTTTTTCTGACCCGCTATCCTCATTGATGTCTAAGGGGAAAGCGTGCACAAGCACGTCAAAACAGTGCTTGCATTATATATGGTATGGAGCTCAACGCAACCATATCACACGCACAAGTCGGCTGTTTCAGAACTTGTAATGGCAGCGCTGTAGAGTGTTAAATAATGCAACTTTCCTATAGCGAGCATAACTCAAAATTACTTCTGAAGATGCAAAAGAATGTCACTTTGTTTCTTTGTATGAGGGGAGTACAAGTCCAAAATGTCTGCAATAATGTTCAAATTCCATCATAAAGCTGTGCAAATTTTTAAAACAAAAGTATTTTTCCTATATATTTTTTTGTCATGCTTAGGGCAAGTTTAGTGATGAATTATGTAAAATACATGGTGAATATGAATGTTTGTGCCAATGTTGCCTATATAATTATCTTTCATTTGCTGGTCTTTACTGTCAACCTGACACAAATGAGATCAGCTATTTTTTTATAGCTTTGAATTTTTATGGACTATACAGGAGACTTAAGCTACCTCAGATACATTACAATCATGGGAAGTCAAATAGTTGGTTGGTAGATTCATGAATGGGTTTATACATCCATTATAACTATTATTAAATCAAAATAATTAGGAATCCTTAAAGATATTCAGCGAGATTACGAGTTTTGCATTACAGGGGTGCGGTGCTAACGACCAGTTTCAGCTCACCTCTCACCTACAGACAACGCTGGTATTACGGGTTTTTTTCAACCCGGCGTTGGCCTCTAAAAAGTGAGCGGAGAGCAAAATTTAGCTCCACATCTCACTGTAATACCAGCGCTGCTTACGGTAGCGGTGAGCTGGCAAAACGTGCTTGTGTACGATTTCCCCATAGGAATCAATAGGGCAGAATCTGCTAAAAAAAAAACCTAACACCTGCAAAAAAAGCAGCGTTGATTCCTATGGGGAAAGTACATTTATGTCTATACCTAACACCCTAACATGAACCCCGAGTCTAAACACCCCTAATCTTACACTTATTAACCCCTAATCTGCCGCCCCCAATACCGCCGCCACCTACATTATACTAATGAACCCCTAGTCTGCTGCCCCCAACATCGCCGAACCCTACATTTTATTTATTAACCCCTACTCTGACGCCCCCAATGTTGCCACCACCTACCTACACTTATTAACCCCTAATCTGCCACCCCCAACGTCGCCGCCACTATAATAAATATATTAACCCCTAAACCTAAGTCTAACCCTAACCCCCCTAACTTAAATATAATTTAAAATAATCTAAATAAAATTACTACAATTAAATTAATTATTCCTATTTAAAACTAAATACTTACCTATAAAATAAACCCTAAGCTAGCTACAATATAACTAATTGTTACATTGTAGCTATCTCAGGGTTTATTTTTATTTTACAGGCACCTTTGTATTTATTTTAACTAGGTAGAATAGTTATTAAATAGTTATTAACTATATAATAACTACCTAGATAAAATAAATACAAATGTACCTGTAAAATAAATCCTAACCTAAGTTACAATTACACCTAACACTACACTATAATTAAATTAATTACCTAAACTAACTACAATTAAATACAATTAAATTAAATAAACTAAAGTACGGAAAAAAACACTAAAATACAAAAAATAATAACATAATTACAAGAATTTTAAACTAATTACACCTAATCTAATCCCCCTAATAAAATAAAAGCCCCCCAAAATAAAAAAAATCCTTACCCTATACTAAATTACAAACAGCCCTTAAAAGGCCCTTTTGCGGGGCATTGCCCCAAAGTAATCAGCTCTTTTACCTGTAAAAAAAATACAATACCCTCCAACATTACAACCCACCGCCCACACACCCAACCCTACTCTAAAACCCACCCAATCCCCCCTTAATAAAACCTAACACTCACCCCCTTGAAGATCACCCTACCTTGAGACGTCTTCACCCAACCGGGCAGAAGTGGTCCTCCAGACGGGCAGAGGTCTTCATCCAAGCGGCATCTTCTGTCTTCATCCGATGAGGAGCGGCTCCATCTTGAAGACATCCGACGTGGAGCATCCATCCAGGCCGACGACTACCCGATGAATGACGGTTCCTTTAAATGACGTCATCCAAGATGGTGTCCCTTTAAGGTAGGAAAAATCCTAATGGCTGATGCAATCAGCCAATAGGATTGAGCTTGCATTCTATTGGCTGATTGGAACAGCCAATAGAATGTGAGCTCAATCCTATTGGCTGATTGGATCAGCCAATAGGATTGAACTTCAATCCTATTGGCTGATTGCATCAGCCAATAGTATTTTTCCTTCCTTAATTCCGATTGGATGATAGAATCCTATCAGCCATTAGGAATTCAAGGAACGTGATCTTGGATGACGTGATTTAAAGGAACCGTCATTCGTTGGGTAGTCGTCGGTCTGGATGGATGCTCCGCGTCGGATGTCTTCAAGATGGAGCCGCTCCTCGTCGGATGGATGAAGATAGAAGCTGCCACCTGGATGAAGACTTCTGCCCGTCTGGAGGTCCTCTTCTGCCCAGATTGGATGAAGACTTCTGCCCCTCTGGACGACCACTTCTGCCCGGTTGGGTGAAGACGTCTCAAGGTAGGGTGATCTTCAAGGGGGTAGTGTAAGGTTTTATTAAGGGGGGATATTTTTTTACAGGTAAAAGAGCTGATTACTTTGGGGCAATGCCCCGCAAAAAGCTCTTTTAAGGGCTATATGTAATTTAGTATAGGGTAGGGATTTTTATTATTGGGGGGTTATTTTATTAGGGGGATTAGATTAGGTGTAATTAGTTTAAAATTCTTGTAATTATTTTATTTTTTTCTGCAATTTAGTGGGGGGGGGTTGTACTTTAGTTTATTTAATTTAATTGTAATTAATTGTAGTTAATTTAGGAAATTATTTTATTTATAGTCTAGTGTTAGGTGTAATTGTAATTTAGGTTAGGATTTATTTTACAGGTAAATTTGTCTTTATTTTAACTAGGTAGTTATTAAATAGTTAATAACTATTTAATAACTATTGTACCTAGTTAAAATAAATACAAAGTTGCTTGTAAAATAAAAATAAACCCTAAGCTAGATACAATGTAATTATTAGTTATATTGTAGCTATCTTAGGTTTTATTTTATCGGTAAGTATTTAGTTTTAAATAGGAATAATTTATTTAATTGTAGTAATTTTATTTTGTTTTATTTAAATTATATTTAAGTTAGGGGGTGTTAGGGTTAGACTTAGGTTTAGGGGTTAATAACTTTAATATAGTTGCGGCGACGTTGGGGGCGGCAGATTAGGGGTTAATATATGTAGGTAGGTGTCAGCGATGTTAGGGACGGCAGATTAGGGGTTAATAAAATGTAACTAGTGTTTACGAGGCAGGAGTGCGGTGGTTTAGGGGTTAATATATTTATTGAAGTGGTGGTGATGTCCGGTCGGCAGATTAGGAGTTAAAACATTTATTTAAGTGTTTGTGATGTGGGGGGGGGGGCTCAGTTTAGGGGTTAATATGTAGTTTATGGGTGTTAGTGTACTTTGTAGCACTTTAGTTAAGAGTTTTATGTTACAGTGTTAGCCCATAAAACTCTTAACTACTGACTTTTAAATGCGGTAGGAGTCTTGACAGGAGAGGGTCTACCACTCACTTCTTCCAAGACTCGTAATACCGGCATTATGAAAATCCCATTGAAAAGATAGGATACGCAATTGACGTAAAGGGATTTGCGGTATGCTCGAGTCGCGGAAGAAAAGTGAGCGGTACACTTGTACCTGCAAGACTCGTAATACCAGCGGGCGTTAAAAAGCAGCGTTGGGACCTCTCAACACTGCTTTTTAAGGCTAACGCAAGACTCGTAATCTAGCAGATTATTTTTTTGCATATAATGACAAAAAGCGTATTCTAGAAGACATAACATTATGACCAGAAATGCAAGATTTAAGAGCAGCATGACTTTTTACAAATAGTGCCATTTTTTTTATGCATTTCAGTATTTCTCATATAGGGCTAGATTACGAGTGGAGCGCCGTCTTAGCCTGCACCCAGTAAAGGGGAAATTTGCCCGTTTATAGGTGTACGTTAAATAATCAGCCATTACAAGTGACTGGTTAATGTGACCGGGAGCTTGTGGTTTTAATTTGTGTTTAGCACAATTAACGAGAGGCCAGACCTCTGGTTAAAAAACGTAAAATGCCCCAATTGCTCCAAAATACGAGTACAGTACATTAACAATAAAGATGTGCATTTTTTTTAAACTGCACAAAGCAGTTATAAGGGGTTAAAGTGAAGGGATATGGGGTGTTTAAAAAAAAAGTCACCTAAAGTGCAGGTCAATGAGGGACAGTGTTTTCACTATAAATATATATGTATATATATATATTTATATGTTAATATGAATGTGTATATACACATATAAGCACATACATATATATGGCTATAAGCATATACATAAATTTATTTATTGCTGCACAATTTTCTCGCTGCACTAGGTGGTTTGCTGTGTCTGTCGGTATGAAAATGAGACTCCCATTGAAACCTATGAAAGCTCTTTCGTGAGTGCTTGGCTTCCGGGCAATGCAAATGCAAAGATGTGTTCGAATTGCGCTGCACTTGTAATACCAGTGCATATTTACAAGTGCTGGTATTACTGAGTGGAGGGCAAATATTGCACTTGCGTAAGTGCTTTATTGCTCTCCACTCATAATCTAGGACGTAATTGTCACTTTTACAAATACATCCTAAAATATGCATTATAAGATTTCTGACTAGGCAGGAGATGCCATTCTCAGTTTGCACACACACCGACAGCAAGTTTCATTATATCTTTTTCTACATCACCTAATTAACTAGAAATATCTGCCTCATGCTGCAAATAATTAAGTAAATTAAGTATTGGCCTTAACAGTAATTAATGATACTGCTGATACATTTCCTATTATAGTATTATATTTGTATGTAAAATATAATTAGTCATTTCAAAATGACAACGGAGAGGAATAGATCAGAAAAACTGTTATAGTTTTCAAATATGGAAGAGGAGGGATTTGCAGCCACTTAAAGGGACAGTCTAGGCCAAAATAAACTTTCTTGATTAAGATAGAGCATGTAATTTTGAACAATTTTCCAATTTACTTTTATCACCAATTTTGCTTTGTTCTCTTGGTATTCTTAGTTGAAAGCTTAACCTAGGAGGTTCATATGCTAATTTCTTAGACCTTGAAGCCCACCTCTTTCAGATTGCATTTTAACAGTTTTTCACCACTAGAGGGTGTTAGTTCACATATTTCATATAGATAACACTGTGCTCGTGCACGTGAAGTAATCTGTGAGCAGGCACTGATTGGCTAGACTGCAAGTCTGTCAAAAGAACTGAAAAAAGGGGCAGTTTGCAGAGGCTTAGATACAAGATAATAACAGAGGTTAAAAGTATATTATTATAACTGTGTTAGTTATGCAAAACTGGGAAATGGGTAATAAAGGGATTATCTATCTTTTAAAACAATAATAATTCTGGTGTAGACTGTCCCTTTAATTCCACAAGTATTGTTGCTTTTTTAGACTGCTACAATTTAACAATGGGTATGGAGATATATTTTAAAGCTTTTTTTTAATATATTTTTGTTTTTGCCTAAACAAAACTGATTTGTGGCAAACATTATTGCACCATCTGTTTTTGCAAACATAACATGAATTTGTATAACCTATTAGTATGCCATAAAAAGATGGAAGGACATTTATAGTGTTGTATATCATAGCAAGTTGTTATACTTATGGGAACTATTCACACTAAAGCCTCTTCTTTGACACTCTGTACTGTTATAGGTAGAGTGAATATAGACTCATATAACATTTAATATGAAACTGCACATTCTCCCCCAATTTGTGTCCCACAAGTATTTGACGTAAAACAAACAAATTACAATTGCAATAATTTTCTAATATCCTTTCTTGACCTCTTACCATTTCTAAAATTCACTAATTAAACATAAGGTCAAACTCCCCTTTTTTCAGAGGAAAACACAACTCCTTTGAACTCCAAACTTAGGGCCAATCATGTATACTTCGTCGGTTCTGATGTGGTTTTTTTCACAATGACCCTCCCTCATGGAATATCTTAAAAAGGTTGCACTTCCTGCGAGTTGCGAGATTTCTCTTATAGAAAGTAATGGAGTTTGCTGGAAAGGAAAACTTTGCTTTGTAGAGTGAAGTTAGCAGTGAGCAGGATGAATACAAATTCTGCATCAAAAACAAATCATATTAAGTATGTTGCATTTTTTGTCACAAACTTGACACATTTTAGTTTGCAAGAAAAAAAAAAGTTTAGATAATAATGCTGGGATTTGAGAGACAATTTCATATATGCTCATGCTAAATCCATTTTACAATAAAACAATTACGCTTTGAATTTTGGATCTATATGATTGAATTTTGGTGAACAATTTTCTAGACGTGCATTTTTCGTTTCGGCCAAATTTAGTTTTTGAATGAATTTTGGCTGATTCGGAGATTCAAATGCATCCAAATTTCCGAATCGGCACCATAACAAAAATCCCATAAAATTCTGAAAATGAATAAATCAGTTTACGAATTTTTGGATACATTCTTTCCTCATATTCTGAATTTTTCATTCCCCGACATCGCCAACACTAACTAAATCACTAAATAATCCTATTAACCCCTAAACTGCCATTCCCCGACATCGCCGACACTAACTAAACATATTAATCCCTAAACCGCCGTTTAAAAAATATCGCCAAGACTAACAAAACCTATTAACCCCTAAACCACAGTTCCCTGACATTGCCAACAAAAACTAAACCTATTAACCCCTAAACCACATTTCTCAAACATCACCAACACTAACTAAACCTATTAACCCCTAAACTGCAGTTCTTCAACATCGCCAACACTAACTAAAACTTACAGCCTCTAAACCGTAGTTCCCAAACATCACCGACACTAACTAAACCTAATAACCCCTAAACCGCCGGCCCCCTAAATTAAACTATATTAACCCCTAGACCTAACACCCCCTAACTTATCTCTCTAACATAATTAAATGAGATCAGCTATTTTTTTTAAACTTTGAATTTTTTAGGGACTATACAGGAGACTTAAGCTACCTCAGATTCATTCCAATCATGGGAAGCCAAATAGTTGGTTGGTAGATTCATGAATGGGTTTATACATCCATTATAACTATTATTAAATTAAAATAATTAGGAATCCTAATAGATATTATGTTTTTGCATATAATGACAAAAAGTGGATTCTAGAAGACATAACACTATGACCATAAATGCAAGATTTAAGATCAGTATGACTTTTAACAAATAGTGGCATTTTTTAGGCATTTCAGTATTTGGCATATAGGGCTAGATTACGAGTGGAGTGCTATCTTAGCCTGCACCCAGTAAAGGGGAAAATGTGCCCGTTTACAAGTGTACGTTAAATTATCAGCCATTACAAGTAGCTGGTTTATGTGACCGTGAGCTTGTGGTTTCATTAAATTAGACCTAAATTAAAGTTACAATTATTAACTAACTACTATTTAAAAATAAATACTAACTTATTTGTGAAATAAAAATAAAACCTAAGCTAGCTACAATATAACTATTTACTAACTACCTAGTTAAAATAAATACAAACTTACCTGTGAAATAAAAATAAAACCTAAGCTTACACTAAAACCTGATATTACAAAAAAATTAAAACTACAATTACAAAAACTAATAAACACTACAATTACAAAAAATAAAAAAACTACCATTACAAAAAATAACAAACAAAATTATCCAAAATAATAAAAATTATTCCTATTCTAATACCTTGTTTTAAAAAAAAAACAAAACAAAAAAAACAACCTAATCTATAATAAACTACCAAGGGCCCTTAAAGGGGCCTTATTTAGAACATTGCCCTAAAGTTAAGAGCTCTTTTGCAAAAAATAAAAACAAACACCCTCTAACATTACAAACCCTCAACCCCCCAAAACCACAAATTATAAAAAACCTAACTAAAAAAAAACCTAATCTACCCATTGCCCTGAAAAGGGCATTTGTATGGGCATTGCCCTTTAAAGGGCATTCAGCTCTTTTACTGCCCTTAAAGGGGCTTTCAGCTCTTTTTTGGCCCATTAAAAGCTCTAATCTAAAAAAAGTCACCCAAAAAAAACAAAAATATAAACCTAACACTAACCTCAAAATCGGTACTCACAGTTGCTGAAGTCCGGTGAAAGATCTTCATCACAGCGGTGAAGCATGTTCATCCAGGCGGCTCTACCTTCATCCATCGTGGGACCGGCATCTTCTTCATCCCTGCAGAGACAGAGCAGTCGAAGCGCGAAGTCGGAGGTCCAGGTGGAGGTCAATCGGTCTGTCATGGAGGTCCTCTTCATGCGATCGACAGCCGCACACTGAGGATTCAATGCAATCCTATTGGCTGAACATTTTAAATCAGCCAATAGGAATTAGAGCTGCTTAAATTGATTTGAACAGCCAATAGGATTTAAGAAGAATTCCTATTGGCTGATTCAAACTTTTTAGGAATAATTTTTATTATTTTGGATAATTTTGTTATTTTTTGTAATGGGATTTGTTTTTATTTTTGGGGTGTTTTTTTATTTTTTATATTTAATGGGCCACAAAAGGAATAATTTTTATTGTTTTGGATTATTTCGTTTGTTATTTTTTGTAATGATAGTTTTTTTATTTTATTTTAGTGTTTCTTATTTTTTGTAATTGTAGTTTTAATTTTTTTGTAATGTTAGGTTTTTTATTATTGTAATGTTCGGGTTTATTAGTGAAAGCTTAGGTAAGTTTGTATTTATTTTAACTAGGTAGTTAGTAAATAGTTATGTTGTAGCACGCTTAGGTTTTATTTTTATTTCACAGGTAAGTTTGTATTTATTTTAACTAGGTAGTTAGTAAATAGTTATATTGTAGCTAGTTCAGGTTTTATTTTTATTTCACAGGTAAGTTTGTGTTTATTTTAAATAGGTAGTTAGTTCTTCAACATCGCCAACACTAACTAAAACTTAAAACCCCTAAACCGCAGTTCCCAAACATCACCGACACTAACTAAACCTATTAACCCCTAAACCGCCGGCCCCCTATATCGCAACAATCTAAATTAAACTATATTAACCCCTAGACCTAACGCCCCCTAACTTTAACATAATTAAATGAGATCTGCTATTTTTTTTAAACTTTGAATTTTTTAGGGACTATACAGGAGACTTAAGCTACCTCAGATTCATTCCAATCATGGGAAGCCAAATAGTTGGTTGGTAGATTCATGAATGGGTTTATGCATCCATTATAACTATTATTAAATTAAAATAATTAGGAATCCTAATAGATATTATGTTTTTGCATATAATGACAAAAAGTGGATTCTAGAAGACATAACACTATGACCATAAATGCAAGATTTAAGATCAGTATGACTTTTAACAAATAGTGGCATTTTTTAGGCATTTCAGTATTTGGCATATAGGGCTAGATTACGAGTGGAGTGCTATCTTAGCCTGCACCCAGTAAAGGGGAAAATGTGCCCGTTTACAAGTGTACGTTAAATTATCAGCCATTATAAGTGGCTGGTTAATGTGACCGTGAGCTTATGGTTTCATTAAATTAGACCTAAATTAAAGTTACAATTATTAACTAACTACTATTTAAAAATAAATACTAACTTATTTGTGAAATAAAAATAAAACCTAAGCTAGCTACAATATAATTATTTACTAACTACCTAGTTAAAATAAATACAAACTTACCTGTGAAATAAAAATAAAACCTAAGCTTACACTAAAACCTGATATTACAAAAAATAAAACTACAATTACAAAAAATAATAAACACTACAATTACAAAAAATAAAAAAACTACCATTACAAAAAATAACAAACAAAATTATCCAAAATAATAAAAATTATTCCTATTCTAATACCTTGTTTAAAAACAAAAAACAAAAAAAAACCAACCTAATCTATAATAAACTACCAAGGGCCCTTAAAGGGGCCTTATTTAGGACATTGCCCTAAAGTTAAGAGCTCTTTTGCAAAAAATAAAAACAAACACCCTCTAACATTACAAACCCTCAACCCCCCAAAACCACAAAATATAAAATACCTAACTAAAAAAAAAACCTAATCTACCCATTGCCCTGAAAAGGGCATTTGTATCGGCATTGCCCTTTAAAGGGCATTCAGCTCTTTTAATGCCCTTAAAGGGGCTTTCGTCTCTTTTTGGCCCATTAAAAGCTCTAATCTAAAAAAAGTCACCCCAAAAAAACAAAAACATAAACCTAACACTAACCTCAAAATCGGTACTCACAGTTGCTGAAGTCCGGCGAAAGATCTTCATCACAGAGGTGAAGCATGTTCATCCAGGAAGCTCTACCTTCATCCATCGTGGGACCGGCATCTTCTTCATCCCTGCGGAGACAGAGTAGTCGAAGCGCGAAGTCGGAGGTCCAGGTGGAGGTCAATCGGTCTGTCGTGGAGGTCCTCTTCATGCGATCGACAGCCGCACACTGAGGATTCAATGCAATCCTATTGGCTGAACATTTTAAATCAGCCAATAGGAATTAGAGCTGCTTAAATTGATTTGAACAGCCTATAGGATTTAAGAAGAATTCCTATTGGCTGATTCAAACTTTTTAGGAATAATTTTTATTATTTTGGATAATTTTGTTATTTTTTGTAATGGGATTTGTTTTTTATTTTTGGGGTGTTTTTTTATTTTTTATTTTTAATGGGCCACAAAAGGAATAATTTTTATTGTTTTGGATTATTTCGTTTGTTATTTTTTGTAATGGTAGTTTTTTTATTTTATTTTAGTGTTTCTTATTTTTTGTAATTGTAGTTTTAATTTTTTTGTAATGTTAGGTTTTTTATTATTGTAATGTTAGGGTTTATTAATGAAAGCTTAGGTAAGTTTGTATTTATTTTAACTAGGTAGTTAGTAAATAGTTATATTGTAGCTAGTTCAGGTTTTATTTTTATTTCACAGGTAAGTTTGTATTTATTTTAACTAGGTAGTTAGTAAATAGTTATATTGTAGCTAGTTCAGGTTTTATTTTTATTTCACAGGTAAGTTTGTGTTTATTTTTAAATAGGTAGTTAGTTAGTAATTGTAACTTTAATTTAGGTTTATTTTAATTCTGTTAAAGTTAGGGGGTGTTAGGTTTAGGGGTTAATATAGTTTAATTTAGATTGTTGCTATGTGGGAGGTGGCGGTTTAGGGGTTAATAGGTTTAGTTAGTTCCGGCGATGTCGGGGAACTGTAGTTTAGGGGTTAATAGGTTTAGTTTGTGTTGGCTATGTTTGGGAACGGCAGTTAATGGGTTAATAGGTTTAGTTAGTGTCTGCAATGTTTGTGAACTGCTGTTTAGCGCTTAATAGGTTTAGTTAGTGTTGGCGATGTTTGGGGACAGCAGTTTAGGGCTTAATAGGTTTATTTAGTTTTGGCGATGTTAGGGAACTGCGGTTTAGGGTTTAGTTAGTGTTAGCGATGTTTGGGAACGGTAGTTTAGGGGTTAATATTTTTTTTTAGTGTTTAGTTAGTGTCGGCGATGTCAGAGAATGGCAGTTTAGGGGTTATAAGCTTTATTTAGTGTCAGCAATGTGGGGGGTGTGGGTTAGGGGTTAATACATTTAGGTAGTGTTGATGTTGTGGGGGGACGTTTGTTTAGGTTAATAGCTTTATTTAGTGCCGGGGATGTGGGTGGCAGCTGTGGTTTTAGATAATTTTGTTTCGGCAATCGCCGGCAAATTAATTATGTTAAATTAAATAGTTTTTTTCAGATCTATTCTTTATTCATATGCATTATTCTATTCTAAACTTCAGAACAGAATAATGCATATGAATAAAGAATGGATCTGAAGAAACGAACAGATCCGAAAAAACTATTTAACTTAACATAACTAATTTGCCAAAACAATTTTTTTTTTAAACTTAACTAAACTAATTTGCAGATTTTTTTTATTTATTTAACTAACGTGTTTTGGCTAATACACCTTTGTCAAGCTCTTGAGAGAGCTTGACAAAGGCATATTAGCCGAAACGCGTTGTTCTTTTTGATCCTTCTGAGGATCCGTACACAAAGTTCTACAGTTCCAGGCTCCAGACACTCAGCAGTATAGTGAGATTGCCGGTTCTGGCGAAACCTAAGGACAACTGTATTGTATCTAAGGACGGTCTGAATTGAGACTCCCTTATAAGTTTTTGAGAGACTTTCAACACCCTCCGTTGCAAGTAAAAGTGAATACCATTATTGTGTATATTTTCTTGCTGGTGATAAGGGTTTCTTGTCTCTCTTTTCTCCTTATAGGAAATTTATCTTGCCGTGCAAAATTCGCTAAAGAGACATTTGATCATAGAACTCTATTTGTGAACACTGGATGTATTAAAATCATCTGAGTTCTTTTGTTTACTACACTCCAATTGAGCATATTAATTGAGGATACTCCGGTCTTGTTTTATTTGCTTGTTTTAAGTGTGTTTTTTATGAAGTGTTTTTTTTATGAAATGTTTGGCATGCTGTGTATTTTTATGAACTATATATCCTCTATGTAATTCAATTTTTACTTGATTTTTCCAATTTTTATTGATCTGCTTACATTAAATGAATTTAATTAAATTTATTTTATAACCTTCATCTTTCTCTATTAATATTATTAGTCATATAGTTTCTATTAAACTGTACTCAGCATCACAGATTTTTAGATTGCATCAGTTTCTTGTGTGGAACTGTGCATTCTGATTTTTCTGCTCTATTATTGTATTAAAGGGTTTTTGGAGAAATCTGTTGGCTTTATGAACAATTTTTTTGCAAGCGCAGTTCTTCCTCTGTTTTTATAATTTGCTAGTCTGCTTCTTAGACTCATGTCTGCTCTCTCTGAATATTTTATTAACAGTGATTCTGGCATGAATTACCATTACCTGGGACAGATCATGTGACTGTTTAACGCTTATAAGAACCCACAGTCTGCCATAAATCATTACCTGATTACTATGGTTGTATGGACCCTCAACCTTGCTACTTCCTGTTTATTACATCCTTGTAATGAACTGCAGATTGCTACTGAATTGTCTTTTGCAAAGCACAAATATCATTACATCTGATTGTGTCTAATAAAAGATTGAACATAAGAAAAACAAAATAAAATGAAAGGAACAAAGAAAAAAGATAAACACAACAAACTTACTGGCCTTGGGCATATTCTTATTTATACTCCTGTCATTTTGTCAGGAAGTCATAAACCATTTCAACATCATATTTCAAGAATAAAGAAAAAACAATATGTGAAATATAAAAACAATTACCACGGGGTAATGGTCTATTGCTGACTCATGAGGATTTGTCAGCTTTATCAAGATATCAATTTCTTTATTTGTTTAAAAAATGATGAAAACATTTTCCCATTCATATTTTAGTATTCTCTGTTTCAGAATTGGATATGATTTCTAGGGCTACTAATTGTGAGGATCTGAAAGAGGTAATCACAGTGCTTTAAAGTTGGTTTTTAAATGTATATATTTTTATTTTGACTTTGTGTTTTTTAGCAGGTTCAACAAAATGCAGTTGTTGTTAGTGTGCCATTTGTTAATTAATTGAACAAGTAAGATATCTGCAGATGCGGTATTAGAAGAAGAAAATCAAATGAAGTATATTAGGATTAAGGAGGTTAAGGTGGAGTCAGGTTTTACAATCTGTAGATTAATATTCCAGATTCATTGGGCCACCTAACCTTTTGTAAGCTAGGCTTCTTAAACAGGATATGGGAAGGGTTTTGGTTTGCTTTCTAGAATTTTTTATTATGATTTGAAGTAAGGTTTAAGTGTAAGCTGACATAATCTTAGAATAGAGATAAATTTAGGTTATCTCCCAAAAAAGTTTCCAGATTAGTTTTTTTCTTGGAGGAAAGTGGGGCTGTTCATTCATCTAAGCTTCTACAGACTGCCCCTTATTACAGTTCTTTTGGCAGACTTGCATTTTATCCAATTAGTAATGACTCATAAATAACTCCACGGGGGTGAGCACAATGTTATTTGTATGCCATAAAAGAACTAGCACTGTCTAGCAGTGAAAAATTATAAAAATGTGGCCTTCAAGGGCATAGAAATTAGCATATGATCCTTGCTAAGTTTAGCTTTTAACAAAGAATACCAAGAGAACAAAGCACATTTGATGATAAAAGAAAATTGGAAAGTTGTTTAAAATGGCATGCCTTATCTGAATCCTGAAAGTTGAATTTTTATAAGACTGTCCCCTTAACAATGATATGATCATATTTTATTGCTGAAGGTGTTTCTTAATTAAATTTATGTGTGTTGAGCATTATTTTAAAATTTTTATTAAACACGATTAAGATCTTGTTTGTTAAAATGTGAAAAGAGAGAGTTCAATATTGACAGCCCAATAAAAAAAAGTTAAACCAAGATTATTATAATGCCAAAACTGGTTTTCAAAAGAGTAAGGCTATTGAATGACATAATTGTAAAAAAAATATATATATATATATATTAAAAAACTGCTCTGAAAAGTATTTTCTGATGGATCAGAAAACTGTTACGGCTAGATTTAGAGTTTTGCGGCCAAAGGGGTGCGTTAGCTACGCATGTTTTTTTCCCCCTGCACCTTTTAAATAGCGCTGGTATTGAGAGTTCTCTGAAGGGCTGTGTTAGGCCCCAAATTGGAGCGTACAGGCATATTTACCGCCACTTCAACTCTCAATACCAGCGTTGCTTACGGTAGCAGCTAGCTGGAAAAACGTGCTCATGCACGATATCCCCATAGGAAACAATGGGGCAGTTTGGGCTGAAAAAAAACCTAACACCTGCAAAAAAGCAGCGTTCAGCTCCTAACGCAGCCCAATTGTTTCCTATGGGGAAACACTTTCTAAGTCTGCACCTAACACCCTAACATTTACCCCGAGTCTAAACACCCCTAACCTTACACTTATTAACCCCTAATCTGCCGCCCCCGCTATCGCTGACCCCTGCATTTTATTATTAACCCCTAATCTGCCGCTCCGGACACCGCCGCAACCTACATTATACCTATGTACCCCTAATCTGCTGCCCCTAACATAGCCGACCCCTATATTATATTTATTAACCCCTAATCTACCCCCCCCAACGTCCCCGCTACTTTACCTAAACTTATTAACCCCTAATCTGCCGATCGGACCTCGCCACCACTATAATAAATGTATTAACCCCTAAACCGCCGCACTCCAGCCTCACAAACCCTATTATAAATAGTATTAACCCCTAATCTGCCCTCCCTAACATCACCGACACCTAATTTCAAGTATTAACCCCTAATCTGCCGACCGGACCTCGCCGCTATTCTAATAAATGTATTAACCCCTAAAGCTAAGTCTAACCCTAACCTTAACACCCCCCTAAGTTAAATATAATTTTTATCTAACAAAATAAATTAAATATTATTAACTAAAGTCTTCCTATTTAAAACTAAATACTTACCTGTAAAATAAACCCTAATATAGCTACAATATGACAAATAATTATATTGTGGCTATTTTAGGATTTATATTTATTTTACAGGTAACTTTGTATTTATTTTAACTAGGTACAATAGCTATTAAATAGTTATTTACTATTTAATAGCTACCTAGTTAAAATAATTACAAAATTACCTGTAAAATAAATCCTAACATAAGTTACAATTAAACCTAACACTACACTATCAATAAATTAATTAAATCAATTACCTACAATTACCTACAATTAAATAAACTAAACTAAATTACAAAAAAATAAAACACTAAATTACAAAAAATAAAAAAAGATTACAAGAATTTTAATTTTACACCTACTCTAAGCCCCCTAATAAAATAACAAAGCCCCCCAAAATAAAAAAAATCCCTACCCTAATCTAAATTAAAATAGTTAACAGCTCTATTACCTTACCAGCCCTTAAAAGGGCTTTTTGTGGGGCATGCCCCAAAGAAATCAGCTCTTTTGCCTGTAAAAAAAACACAATACCACCCCCAACATTACAACCCACCACCCATATACCCCTACTCTAACCTAAACCCCCCTTAAATAAACCTAACACTACCCCCCTGAAGATCTCCCTACCTTGAATCGTCTTCACTCAGCCGAGCAGCGATGGACCAAAAGAAGACATCCGGAGCGGCAGAAGTCTTCATCCTATCCGGGCAGAAGAGGACATCCGGAATTAAGGTAGGAAAAATCTGATTGGCTGATTGAATCAGCCAATCAGATTCAAGTTCAATCGGATTGGCTGATCCAATCAGCCAATCAGATTGCGCTCAGATTCTATTGGCTGTTCCGATCCAATAGTAAATAACTATTTAATAGCTATTGTACCTAGTTAAAATAAATACAAAGTTGCCTGTAAAATAAATATAAATCCTAAAATAGCTACAATATAATTATTCGTTATATTGTAGCTATATTAGGGTTTATTTTACAGGTAAGTATTTAGTTTTAAATAGTAAGACTTTAGTTAATAATATTTAATTTATTTCGTTAGATAAAAATTATATTTAACTTAGGGGGGTGTTAGGGTTAGGGTTAGACTTAGCTTTAGGGGTTAATACATTTATTAGAGTAGCGGTGAGGTCCGGTTGGCAGATTAGGGGTTAATACTTGAAGTTAGGTGTTGCGAATGTTAGGGAGGGCAGATTAGGGGTTAATACTATTTATAATAGGGTTTGCGAGGCGGGAGTTCGGCGGTTTAGGGGTTAATACATTTATTATAGTGGCGGTGAGGTCCGGTCGGAAGATTAGGGGTTAATAAGTGTAGGTAAGGTAGCGGCAATGTTGGGGGGGGGCAGATTTGGGGTTAATAAATATTATGTAGGTGTCGGCCATGTTAGGGGCAGCAGATTAGGGGTACATAGGGATAATGTAGGTGGCGGCGGTGTGCGGTCTGCAAATTAGGGGTTAAAAATTTGTATTAGAGTGGCGGCAATGTGGGGGGACCTCGGTTTAGGGGTACATAGGTAGTTTATGGGTGTTAGTGTACTTTAGAGCACAGTAGTTAAGAGTTTTATGAACCGGCGTTAGCCCAGAAAGCTCTTAACTCCGGACTTTTTTCTGCGGCTGGAGTCTTGTCGGTAGAGGGTCTACCGCTCACTTCAGCCAAGACTCTAAATACCGGTGTTAGGAAGATCCCATTGAAAATGATAGGATACTCAATTGGCGTAAAGGGATCTGCGGTATGGAAATGTCGCGGCTGGAAAGTGAGCGTTAGACCCTTTCCTGACTGACTCTAAATACCAGCGGGCGGTAAAAAGCAGCATTAGGACCCCTTAACGCTGCTTTTGACGGCTAACGCAGAACTCTAAATCTAGGCGTTAGTGAGGTGTATCCACCTAATAAATTTCATTATTTACTTGGTGCAAAATCATAAGAAATCATTTGAAAGCTATGTCTTTTTCTGATGAGTCAGAAAGTCTTCAAAAGTAAAGATAATGTGAAAATATGTTCAAAGACTTTTTGACAAAGATTAGAATATATATTATTTTTTTGGCATTTAGAAATCCTATTATTTTTATTTCATATTTTTATGACTGTAATTTACAGTACTTTCATCTTTTTTTTTTAAAATTTTTTTTTTTTTTAAATATTTTTAATTGAGGTAAAGTTTTGGCGAACAGAGTATTACATCATTGTACAATTACACTTCAAGATTGCTCGTAACAATGGTTCATCATATGAGTTACATGTTAGAATTGTTTATGCAATAAACAGTGTCTGCTATTTTCATAGCATAGAGCTGATAGTATATACAAATGCTGTAAGAGAAAGAGAGTAAGAACAATTCAACAGCACTCACGCACGCCAATACAAATTTTAACCCTTCTTATTTTTCTAAGAGGCCGCTCTTGGGCCTTATACCATGTGTGTTAAATGACAATAACAGAGGGTTAGGCCACTTATGGATCTCAATGTCTGGACCTCAGGTTTTCTTTTTATTTTGCTTGTTGTAAATTCCTCTAATTATATTTAAGGAAACTCTTGAACAAAGGTATTCTCATATAAATAGGAAGAGGAAACCTAGCAATAAAGGTGGACACTTTTGATTCTTCCAATGATCAAGTTGTATTGTCAGGGCATTGAGATTTAAATAAATAGATAGAGAAAGCTCTGATTTCAGCTGGTAAGTTTTACGTACATAAAAGATAACATGAAACAGCTCTGGTAATCTGTATTGTGAGATAACATTATATAAGGCTTAATATAAAATCCTATCTCATCTTTGTAAGTGAGAGGAGAAAACTGAGCAAATGTCATCTGCTTCATAAAATACAGAAGCTAGGGAATAGCGAACCATGAAATTAGAGCTATGAAAAAGTCTAGGGCTTCTCCAAGAAATAGTGGAGACAATGTAGAGCTTCTGAGGAGTATACACCAGACAGTCAAAACAGAATTGATTAGATATGAGCATTAGTAAGTTGACATTTATATTAATAATTTTTATCTAGGGAAAAAAGCTGCACTGGTAATCAAAAAACTAATATTTGTACTATATGCACTTCGCTGCTGCATAATAAGTCTAAATGTGAGTAAGGTTAGTAACGGCAGTTTTACATCTTATTCTGTAAACTATATGAATGGTGGTCCACGCCATCCCGGCTGCTGGCAACAGGGACACCATCCTACACAGTAATCATACAGTGCTAAGTGTGAAGCGCTAAACAGTGTTCTAGGTTAACAATTACACCAGGCATGGGTAAACATGTGTACATAATAACACCAAAACAAGGTAAATACTTAATACAAAAGAAAGCCCTTTAAGTCTTAGTTAAAGGTCTCTAACATAAAATACGAATAACACTAATCTAAGAATGTATAGCTTTAATCGGGTTTCATTATCATATACGTAGAAGAGATGTCCATAAAAAAACATTTTAAGACTTCTGACTAGAGCATTCAGATATACCCAAGATCTTCCTTTTAGTAGTAATGTCCACCGCATCAGAGTAAACTAAGTATATGACACCAGTCGAAAAGTCGGGGATCTGTTTACCCAACTCCAGTTTTCACCATTTGCTTGTTATCTGATCCGAGCATAGAAAAGTGTAGCTTTCTGATTGCAAAGCTTGCGCTGAGCTCAGAGTGCTGCAAGGATAGATCTGCTTTCACAGCGAATAAAGTACCCTCTATATTTATACAAGAAGATGTGCCTCAAGTGCTTACAGATGCTTCCACTGAGTTAGACAATCAAAAGTTACCAATCAACCTCAAGATTGGAATAAATTTAAATAGAACAAAAAAAGGGGGGGGGAGTATTTGAGTGTGCCATTTACACCTGGGTAATACTATTATAACAGTATAGCAAAGAAAAAGTCCCGATACAGCGCTCAAACCAATGCTAGACTAATACAAAGTCTTGTGGATAATTCAGGATTCCAAACAACACAGTTCAAAATAGTTACAGTACCTCAATCCTCCGGTTATTGCCAGCGTTGCACAAGCTCCCGGTTACGGGCTGTCCTCTGTGAATGAACTCCTCCTTTCCAATCATAACCGCCCGCAGACCTCTGTAAGTCTGCATAAATCAGCAATCAAAATTAGAGAAATAGGGCGAGTCGGGACCACAGGCAAGAGTTTAAAAAGTAAATTTTTATGCCATATTAATTAAAACAGTTTCACAGCAAAAATTTGTAAAAAATTGGATCCAAGACAGCAGCGGTCTGACATGTTTCAGCTCTCTGCCTTATTCATAGACTGTGCTGTCTTGGATACACAGCCTACTTAAATTTACACATCACAATGACGTGTTAAGTCTCAATTTAACTCCTTGATTGCCAGCTTGCACATACATAGATTCTTTGTATATATATCAATACTACAAACTGTTTTCTCAAACATTTAGAAGATATTAGAGCATCATCTTACACCATTTAAAATGGACAAAGTCTATTTAATCCACATATATCGATATACAAACATGTACCTTTATAGTGCTATTTTATAGTATGTGTATTCTAATATATTCAAAATCTTATAACCAAGATTTAAGGCGTTATACAGCTAAGTTATGTCATTTCCTGTCTATTAACATTGTGACAAATTAAAGAGATATTATCTCCATTTCGAATACTAGATTCCTTGATCCTAAGCTGATTAACCACATTATATTTGGTAATGTCTCTTTAAAATTAAGAGAAAATTAAAACCATATGATTTAAACATACTATTTGTTCCTTACAATACTAATAGCTATACTATATGTACTATATATTGATATATCTATGGAAAGGGAAATCAAAATTTGAAACAATGATATATTATAATGAATAATATTAGATCTTATAGGGCCACATGAATCTCAAGAGGGGCCACTCAACTAAGGATTATTTACCACAATTGTAAGAGTTTGTACTATGCTTTAAGCATATTAATTATAATAGATCTCAGCCTGCATACAGATACAATATATTGGGTAGTTCAAGATTAATTCTAACATAAAGTCTATCTCCAACAGTTAATTAAATCTGTATGTATGTTAAGGCCCTCTGGGGCCCTTGTTCCCAATTTAAAGATCCAAAAAGCCTTGCGCATACGAAGCAACTTGTCTCTATCTCCTCCTCTGTTGGGAACCCTTACCCATTCAATAATTTGCCACACTAAGTTGTCAGTACTACTATTGTGACAAAACTTAAAATGCCTAGCCACTTGTGAGTCCGGATCATCGGACTTAATGTCGTAGATATGTTCTTTTATTCGCTCTCTGGCTTCCCTTGTGGTAAGACCAACGTACTGCTTTAGACATGCTTGGCAAGTCACAAGGTACACTACATATGTGCTGCGACAATTTGTGCATGCATCAATGGTAAACACTCTCTGAGTCTTTGTCGATTGAAAAGTTTTACCAGTTAGCGTGTATGAGCATGCTTTGCATCTGGTGGCACCACACCTATAGTGGCCCTTGCATTCTAACCAACTTGTAACGCCTTAAATCTTGGTTATAAGATTTTGAATATATTAGAATACACATACTATAAAATAGCACTATAAAGGTACATGTTTGTATATCGATATATGTGGATTAAATAGACTTTGTCCATTTTAAATGGTGTAAGATGATGCTCTAATATCTTCTAAATGTTTGAGATAACAGTTTGTAGTATTGATATATATACAAAGAATCTATGTATGTGCAAGCTGGCAATCAAGGAGTTAAATTGAGACTTAACACGTCATTGTGATGTGTAAATTTAAGTAGGCTGTGTATCCAAGACAGCACGGTCTATGAATAAGGCAGAGAGCTGAAACATGTCAGACCGCTGCTGTCTTGGATCCAATTTTTTACAAATTTTTGCTGTGAAACTGTTTTAATTAATATGGCATTAAAATTTACTTTTTAAACTCTTGCCTGTGGTCCCGACTCGCCCTATTTCTCTGATTTTGATTGCTGATTTATGCAGACTTACAGAGGTCTGCGGGCGGTTAGCGGGAAGCTCTGTGAGTATATGCTGTGTTGTAAGGAGCGGATCACCTAACTCACACCTGGTTGTGATTGGAAAGGAGGAGTTCATTCACAGAGGACAGACCGTAACCGGGAGCTTGTGCAACGCTGGCAATAACCGGAGGATTGAGGTACTGTACCTATTTTGAACTGTGTTGTTTGGAATCCTGAATTATCCACAAGACTTTGTATTAGTCTAGCATTGGTTTGAGCGCTATATCGGGACTTTTTCTTTGCTATACTGATCTGATTTCTGTGTCCCGGCAGCGTCCAAGGGAAGCCAGAGAGTGAATAAAAGAACATATCTACGACATTAAGTCCGATGATCCGGACTCACAAGTGGCTAGGCATTTTAAGTTTTGTCACAATAGTAGTACTGACAACTTAGTGTGGCAAATTATTGAATGGGTAAGGGTTCCCAACAGAGGAGGAGATAGAGACAAGTTGCTTCGTATGCGCGAGGCTTTTTGGATCTTTAAATTGGGAACAAGGGCCCCAGAGGGCCTTAACATACATACAGATTTAATTAACTGTTGGAGATAGACTTTATGTTAGAATTAATCTTGAACTACCCAATATATTGTATCTGTATGCAGGCTGAGATCTATAATAATTAATATGCTTAAAGCATAGTACAAACTCTTACAATTGTGGTAAATAATCCTTAGTTGAGTGGCCCCTCTTGAGATTCATGTGGCCCTATAAGATCTAATATTATTCATTATAATATATCATTGTTTCAAATTTTGATTTCCCTTTCCATAGATATATCAATATATAGTACATATAGTATAGCTATTAGTATTGTTAGGAACAAATAGTATGTTTAAATCATATGGTTTTAATTTTCTCTTAATTTTAAAGAGAAATTACCAAATATAATGTGGTTAATCATCTTAGGATCAAGGAATCTAGTATTCGAAATGGAGATAATTTCTCTTTAATTTGTCACAATGTTAATAGACAGGAAATGACATAACTTAGCTGTATAACGCCTTAAATCTTGGTTATAAGATTTTGAATATATTAGAATACACATACTATAAAATAGCACTATAATGGTACACGTTTGTATATCAATATATGTGGATTAAATAGACTTTGTCCATTTTAAATGGTGTAAGATGATGCTCTAATATCTTCTAAATGTTTGAGATAACAGTTTGTAGTATTGATATATATACAAAGAATCTATGTATGTGCAAGCTGGCAATCAAGGAGTTAAATTGAGACTTAACACATCATTGTGATTTGTAAATTTAAGTAGGCTGTGTATCCAAGACAGCACGGTCTATGAATAAGGCAGAAAGCTGAAACATGTCAGACCGCTGCTGTCTTGGATCCAATTTTTTACAAATTTTTGCTGTGAAACTGTTTTAATTAATATGGCATAAAAATTTACTTTTTAAACTTTTGCCTGTGGTCCCGACTCGCCTTATTTCTCTAATTTTGATTGCTAATACTATTATAATGTTACAAATTTAAAAATAATGTTGTAAACCTATCATGCAATAAATATTAATAAATTATAACCTCTTATTTCAACCTTTTTTAATGTAAATTTACAGAGAGATTATAATATTAATCCACACTGAATGTATGTTATAATAATCCTTTACTTGATATAAACAAATATTTATAAAATGATTTATTTATGAAATTAAAATCCTAACAATTTAATACATATACTTAAATGTATCAGATATAGTATATATAGTTAGCGAATGCAATATTTGGTGCTAAAATATACATAAAATTGTGTTTTTTAAATAAACACTGTAACTTGTGCACAATGCTGTTTCTATTTTATCATAGATCCAATTGGGTGTTTCCAGAAAGGCTGTGTTCTACAGCTGAAATTCTACAATTCTGCTATGATTCTGCAATGCTTTCAGCTGTAGAACTGCCATTCTTATGTTGTTTTAAGTATTGAAATCAGGTACAAACAAATTGATATCAGGTGTTTAACAAAGGAGGCCCATTAAGATCTGATTAAGGATTGTCAAAGAGAATAAAAGATTAGTGAACGTCCCATTAATCAGATTGCTTGAGAAAGGCTGTGTTCTACAGCTAAAACACATAGCAGAATCATAGCAGAATCACGCTGAAGTGAGTAAAGGAGACAGATTACTACCTGTACCAGGAAGCTCAAGAGATTTTTAAATTTGTTACATTATAATAGTATACACATAGACTGAGTTCTTAGACATTACCTAGGTGTAAAAGGCACACTCAAATACTTCCCCCCTTTTTTTGTTCTTTGAATAAAGTACCCTAGCCAACCGGCTTCATCTGCTCTGTGTGGAAGTAGGTTGCCGTTGCAGTAAGGTAGGAGGGCTGATCTTGGATTAGTGGATGCTTTCATTGAATCTGGTATTTATCTGCGGCTGCAACACCATGGTACTTGGTTTTATAGCTCTGGCTTCAAGATATGGGGAAACGTGGAGCTGGATCTCTGCTAGACTAGTCTTAGTCTCTTCACTTATTTTACCAATTGGACAGTTAGGACTGAGCTGCTCAGGAGACCATACTGTCTCCATACATTGGATCAGCAATCCATTAGCCTCCTAAAGGGGAATTTCCTTCCATGTTGTCGGGTAATCCCCAGTGTCGGTCGTAGGACTAGTTATGGCAGGAATCAAAGTGCCTATCTTCTGTAGTGAGGCTGGCCATACTTTGTCAGATTGCTGTTGATCCGGGTAAAAGAGTGCTGCTAATTTTTCCTCCGGCTTCTGGGAATGCTCAAGTAGCATTGATTGTAATTGTTGTATTTGGTAGGTGTGCTCCATTTTCAGTAAATGCTTCTTGCCCGCCGTAGATGATCTAGATATACTTATAGCTGCTTGCCACAATTAGCTGCACATAATTAGTAGGCTGATTTACAGGGGCAATGGTTAAGTTTCCAAAGCAGAATATTCATAGTATGTGGCTTAGAGAATAGAGTGCTCTTTAGAGCAAGGAATGCACATTCCAGGCATAGCTAGGTATGGGGACGGGTTAAGGCCTCAGTTATAGGGGAAGGTCTTGAATGAATAGTTTGGTACTAAGAGCTTTGGAGCTGCGTCAAAATCCTAGACCCTATTTCTCAGATTAGGTCGCCGTCAGACAAGTCTCTCCACTTTTTTAAGTTGGATATTAATAGCACTGCTTTGCAGAAATGAAAAATAGTGGAGAAAGCTTAAGGAGCTGAGGCTCAGTGCAACCAGTAAGATGGCCGTCACCCGGAAGTCCCCCTAGAATAGATATTTATCTTGTTTTTGAGTGGTATCTCTCTATATATAGCAATTCCCAAACATAGGGGTCAATAACACTCCTTTAGAAAAAAAATGATCAAATAACCTTTTACAAAATTCACCATTAAAGTTTATAGGGATTTTTAAGGAAAATAAATTGTTAAAGGGACGGTATTTTTTTCCCTTAACATGTTTCCAATATTTTATTATACCAGCTGCAGAGTATAAAATGTATGATAAATTGTATTTTATGGTTCATTTGTGTATATGAAATAGCTGGTTTTGTGCATTAATAAACAACCTATTAAAATGGGTAGAGCTAGCAGGTAAAAGCAGATCTCTTTATTCTATCACTTCGTGTACCCACACATGCTTCCTAATCATATAACTGTCTGTAAACCAAAGACCTATACTTTGAGAGAACAATGGAATGTTATTACTTATCTCTTATACACCCCACTAGCATGCCAATAGCCTATACTTATAGAAACTTTCATATAGGTAGGGATATCACAGGTTAAAACAGCCATTTAAAATCCAGAAATTAAGGTAAATGAGCTACTTGTAAACAATTTAGTACACTCCAGTAGGTAAAAATTGACCATTGGGAACAAATTAAAGGGGAGAAATTTTGGGGGTAACTGTCCCTTTAAGCTTAACTAAAAGATTGTGATTGACTCCATACTTTAGTGCCTTACTAACGTTTGTATCAATGCACATACTTTAGAAAACTCATCAAATGCTTTATCTACATAAATCCACATAGACTTTAATGGTGATTTTTTTTTGTTAAAAATAATTAGGTAAGTTTTTTTCTAAAGGAATGTGATCAACCTCATAGTTATTTACTATACCAGCAAAACAATAGTAACAATAGAACTACAATCATAAGTAAAACAAAAACACAGATAAAGTTTGTTGACAGTAGAGTTTCTTTTAATATTCACTTCTCTTTGTTCACAGTGGCTTCAAATGGTATGAACTTTCAATGACAAGTAGAATTCAGGGTATTCCCAATACAGTGCAGGGTCATTTCACTTGCAATCGTATTTGAGAAGTGAGCAGAAAGCTAAATAGATGTGACACTTTCTCTGGGAAATATGAACAGCACACATGGTACCAGACCACTCTTTTTAGTCTTTTCAAATTACTCTATTTGGCACAGACTTCCCAGTCTGTCATTAGAGCAGTCCCTCTGTTGATTGGCATAAAAAAGGGTTTATTTTCCTTCAAGATTTATTCTCACATTTCATTGTTTCATATTGATTTCTGCATTTTTAAAATATTTCACTTCTAGCATCACAGATGTCTTGGAATAAAACTTTGATGTCAAAGATGATCTTTAGGGTAAACTGAGTAGGTTTACTCTCCTTTTGATACACAGTCTAGATATGTCATACTTTTGCTTATATTTTTAAAGTAAAATATAAAAGTAATCAATAATCATGAATACGCAAGTGAACATGATTGCTTTTCTCTCAGCTTATATTATAAACTAAAATGTATTATGGAACTAAACAGCAAATAATATATCACCTAGTAAAAATAGACTACTGTTTTACAATATAAACAAAGCTTTATTCTACAAGGTTGCAGTAAAACTTTATTGGGTGTGATAATGGAATTCTGATGGCTGCAAGATAATTAGTTGCTTTGATAATAATATGAGTAATTGTACTTCACAAAGTACCACAAAGAGTAACTAACATTGAAACAATTCATTTTAAATCTTCCTAACTACGTTTCCGGCTTGCTCATTTAAGGCTGAAATGCTGGGGCTCCTAAGCTACCTTTGCAGCTTAATAAATAGAGCCCAATTTTTCATCCTCCTGAAAAGTCCTCCCTCCAGATCCTGGTGGACCCCTGCACTACAGTAGGGAAACATGAATACATTCTCCTTCCTCATTTCTGGCTGTGTAAGGAACTCCATGTGATGTCACCACATATGGAAAACAAAGAAATCCCTGTTGCAGTTGTGGTACCCACATTTCACATGAAGGATCTTATGCCCTTGTGAGATGCAAATGTAAATGCTGATTTGTATATATGTATATATAGACATATATACACATATAAATACCTAAATAAATATGTAAATATATATAGATACATGTGATATATATAGATACATGTGGCCCTCGTTTTACAACGATTCAATTTACACCGTTTCAGAATAACAACCTTTTTTTCCAGTCACGTGACTGCTATTGAAAAGCATTGAGAAGCAGTGCATTTCTTAAAATAGCCAGTAGGTGGAGCTGTCCGCTTGTGTTGCAGCAAAGCCAAGCAAGCTGAAATTAATCAGTTTAACCAGACCTGAGCTATCGATCAGATTTCAAAGGAACAAGACCTTCCTGTCTATAAATCAGTCCAGATTGGAATGCATAGAAAGAACTGTTTGCAGAAAAATGCAAGTGAAGTCTGTGTTGTGTGATTATTTTATTAGGTTTTTTAATGCTGTTTAGCAAATGCTTTTGTTCATTTAACTTAGTTGAATTATATATTATGTGTTGTGTGATTATCTTATTAGGTTTATAATGCTGTTTAGCATTTAAAGTCTTCATTTCAAAGCTTTAAAAATAATGTATTAGATTACTTATGACAATTTTGAGAGGGGCCTGGAACCTATCTCCCTCACTTCCCATTGACTTATATTATAAACTGGGTTTCAATTTACAACGGTTTTGATTTACAACCATTCCTTCTGGAACCTAATCCCGGTGTATACTGAGGTCCTCCTGTATATATATATATATATATATATATATATATATATATATATATATATATATATATATATATATATATATATATATATATATATATATATATGTGCAAACATGTAAATATATATTTATGCAATATACATATTTCATAAGGGTTTTAACTATGTATTTACTGTAAATATTTTACATTACAATGTTCCGTACATAGGGGAATATTTTATTTTTATTTTTAAATAGCTATTCCTATATATATCTGTAAATATCTGTATCTATATATAATTATATATATATATATATATATATATATATATATATATATATATATACGTATATATATATATATATAGGTATACATATATATTTGTTTAAAAACATCAGATATATGTAGAAATATTTAATTTTATTACAAGCACAGAGACTTCCTATTTTGCTATCTCTTTCTTTACTGTTCAATGCAGCCTTTAAAAATTCATAGCATATAACATCAATAAATACAGAAAATTTTAAATAACAGAGAAAAAAATAAAAAAATAAATAAATTTAAACAGTATGACCAGTAGAGCAAAGGAGAGACTTGCCAATAAGGATACAAGTGAAAATTATCAACTGACAAATACAAAATATAACGTCCTCTTTCTTTTGCTGCTGTTGAACAGATAAATACACAAATTGCAATGCTCCTCAATTTATTTCTTATTTGGATTTAATTTGTTATTTAATAAACCACCTTTTTATTTTTATCTTATTTTTGCCTTATTTCTTAATATTCTTATTGTTCTTAGGACTTTATACTCTATTTTCTTTGGCAATTTCTAACTTTAATTCCTTTTTTATTTTTTCCTAATACGTATTTACTTTGCTCACTTTCGTTTTACCTTTTACTTGTTTTCTTTCGCTTGCGCTTTTAACTCATTTCGCTGCACTTTATACCCATTTATTTTGGTTTTCTTATCGTTTTTCTGTGTCCTCCATATTTCACACTGTCTTATCCGCTCACATGACCGCCACCATTTTATGGGAGTGTCTCGCGACCTCACGCGCCTCCATTTTCCCGCCTTTCATCTGTATCAATCCTTGTTATAAACATTGTTGCAAGAATTTCTTCTGCTACATAGTAATACCTATACTAAGTTGTTTCTATTTTAGGTTATATTTGTTATACTTGGTTGATAGGGCTTTGCCTGCCATCTAGTGTCCATATTATTTACTTATTTTATTACATATTCAGTACTAAATATAACTTTGCCTGATATTTGCAATATTTACTTATATCACATTTTAATTTATCTATATATTTTTTCTGTCAGAAAAGTTTATTTTATTCATTTAATTTTAACTCCTTAATTTTGAATACATATATTTTAAAAATATGTCACAGAAACCTGAAAATAAAGAACTTGATGTAAATAAAGTTCAATCCATGATTGATTCATCCATGTCAAAATGGATGTCTAAGATTACTGATCTTTTATCAGAAAAAACTAACAGTTCTAAAAGAGCAGTAAAAAGAAGACATACATCTGCTCTACAAGCTAGTAAAAACTTAATTTCTAAATCTAAGCAAAGATTGTATGAATCTAACCTTCCCACGGGCAGGGGAAGCAAAATATGTGCCAAAAAACCCTTAATCCCAAAAGGGCAAAATTGGGAGTTTCAATGCCTAAACAGCTTATGATTAAAGATTTTTCATCCTCTTATTCTGATATGTCTTCTAATGATTCAGATAATGAATATAACTCGGTTTCCCCTGATAATTCCCCTATAAATAAGAAACCCAGGAAATGCTTACAAAAATTAAAACATTTAGAGGATGATGAGCCTATTTTTAAAGATGCCCTTGGAAATATTAGGTTTGATCCGGATTCATTACATCATCCCAGATCAGCTGAATGGGGGCCAGATTTGGATATTTCAAAGTTTGTGGAACATCATATTCGAGTTCCTATGAAACCTAAATCAAGGAACAAAATGAGGGCAAAATGACCTTTGTTACCAAAGAGTAGCAATCTAACCCCAGAAATTGACCCAAAAATTCTTAAATTTATTGATACCCCTGGCTACAAACTTAAAAAAGGGATGGATAAATCCTGGAAATCCTGCCTAGATAAATTATTAGATTCTATTGGTCCCATTACTAAATTATTAGAATTATCAGATAACGCTGTTACTGATAATGAACTCATTGATCCTGCCACCGTTAGGGAATGGGTGTATAGGATTTTATGTTTGGTTGGCAATGCAAATGTTTCAATTTCAATGACTATTGAAAGACGCAAAAACTTCCTTAGCAAAAATAGATGTTAAAATGATAGATTCGGCCACTAATGAACTAAATTCTGATGAAGATGGTCTCCTTTTTGGATATTCTTTTTTGAAAGACCTAAATAAATATGCTAGTACCTTTACCAAACTTAGTAAAGTTAAATCTTCATTCAAGAACATTTTTCAAACTAATAATAATTTCTCTGACAGGGCCAGCAGAAGTAGAGGTCGTTTTCCCGGCCATAATTCATGCTCACGACCTCCCTACTCTCAATCACAACAGTATCAACCAGACTATGCAAATCAAAGACCTTTCCCAGACACTTCCAGCCAGTTCTTTCCCCTAAGATCCCATCCTTGGAATCAGAGAAATTTCCGTTCCAGAGGGACATCCCGTTTCCCACAAGGTAACTTTTTTAAATCTTGAAGAATTTCTGAATTTTCCTTCTTTCCCTCATATAGTTGGTGGAAGACTTCTTCAGTTCTCCCAGAATTGGACTCTTATTTATCACTCAAGATCAAAGGTTGATTCAGTCAGTTCGGGGAGTTCTCATAGAATTCAATTCCATTCCAGTTCAAATTGCTTACCCAAATCCAATATATTTTTCAGTTCAGGACAGGAATCTTATTAAAAAAGAAATAATAAATTTAGCAAACAAAAAAGCTATAATCCAAGTTCCCTTCTCCCCAGATCTTTTTATAAGTAATTTGGTTCTAGTAAAAAAGAAAAACGGTCAATTTCTCCCTGTGATAAATTTAAAAACCTTAAACTCTTTTGTTTATCATCATTTCAAAATGGAGTGAATCCATCTTCTCAGGGAATGTTTAATAGACAACGATTGGTTAATAAGACTAGACCTTTCAGACGCTTACCTTACCGTTCCAATAAATCAATCCCTTTGGAAATATTTAACTTTCAGTTGGAAAGACTAATTTTGGAGTTTTACCTGCCTTCCTTCTGGCCTTTCCTCTGCACCTTGGATATTCACCAAACTCCTAAAACCGGTAGTTTCTTGGTTAAGAATGAGAGGTGTTCGGATCATTATCTATCTGGACGACATTCTTATCATGAACCAAAATCCTGTTCTTTTAAAAGAACAACTAAACATAACTGTTTCACTCTTAGAGAACTTGGGATTTTTAATCAACAAGGAAAAATCAGTTCTGCTCCCCTCAAATTCCCTTATCGTTTTGGGTTTCCAAATAAATACCTTGGAATCAACTCTCAGTCTTCCAATTCAAAAATTGAAAAACATCAAAAAAGAAATATCAAAATTATTAACAAAACAATTAGTGGGGTTATTCTCATCCTCTATTCAGGCTATTTTCCCTGCTCTTTTACATTATTGAGAACTCTAACGTTTAAAAATCTTTCATTTGCAAAAAGGTCTTTCTTACAATCATTATATTCCCCTATCGTCGGAAGCAAAAGAAGAACTTCTATGGTGGCTAGCAAACATAGAAGCCTAGAATGGAAGAGCCATTTTCAAGAGTTCTCCAGATATAGTAATAGAATCGGATGCGAGCAGTTCCGGTTGGGGGGCCCGTTGCAGACCTTGTATCACCGGAGGAAAATGGTCTTTTGGGGAAAAGAATCTACACATAAATTGTCTGGAACTTTTGGCAGGTTCCTTTGCAGTCAAGAGTTTTTCAAATATTTCTGCCCCAATATCCATTCTCCTTCGTATGGGCAACGTATCTGCAGTTCGTTATTTAAATCACATTGGAGGTACCAAATCCAGAGATCTTTCAAAAATCACCAAGGAATTTATTCACCTCTGCTTAGACAAGAATATATCAATCAGAGCAGAATATATTCCAGGTCTTTCCAACACTTTGGCAGATTGGGGATCTCGTTTTCTTTCTCTTCAAAATTTGAGGGGTCCTTTTTCTATGGATTTATTTGCCTCTCGTTTGAACTTCCAATTGCTCTAATTTTTTAGGTGGCATCCAGATCCAGAGGCCAAAGTGACAGATGCCTTCCTTCAGAATTGGCCCCCTATAGTCGCCTATGATTTCCCTCCTTTTTCAATGATTGTGAGAACCATTTCAGTTATTCAGAGGGATCAACTATCATTACTGATAACCCCCCTTTGGCCAACTCAACCCTGGTATCCTTCCCTTCTAGAAATGTCTTACTTTCCTCCTCTCCTTCTACCTCACTCTCAGGACCTTCTTACAGATCCCAACGGGAATTTTCACGATCTCATTATGTCCCAAACTCTATCTCTCATAACCTGGACGATATCAGGGATATAGAACTAAAACTTTTTCTTCATCTATTTTCTATTCTTATCTTCCTTCTGAATCTGCTTTATGTGTGGTTAAATATTTGAAAGAATATAAATCTAGAACTTCATCCTTTAGACTCTCTTCTTCCTCTCAATTATTAATCTCTTTTGTTTCCCCTTTCTCTCCTGTTACTTCTACCACTATTGCAAGGTGGGTTAAATGGGTAATGAAAGAAGCTGGTATTGACATGTCTTTTTCAGCACATTCAGCGGCTTCTAAAGCATTTTCGAAATCTGCCTCTCTTCAACAAATTTTAAACGCTGCTGATTGGTCATTTGACTCTATTTTTAAACAATTTTATTTCAAACCCATTTAACATGCCCCATTAAATTTATTTTCTTAATATACTTTAAACTAGCAAAATATGAAGTCTCTGTGCTTGTAATAAAATTCTGATTATCCAAATTTGTGAAGGAATAATCTAGATTTTATTAAAAACACAGAGACAAATATTTTCCCTCCCTTATTGATATACCCTCCCATATGTTATTACTTACCTTTATTTTATCTTATAGCTCCAAATCAAGAAGATGTTTTACGAAATGAAGGTTTTCTTCCACTTCCACTCATCAGTCATCTTTCAAAACCTCTTCAAATAGGAGGAGAAAAGTTTCCACTGAACGAATTTCTTCCATCAAGAGTTGTGTTCCTGTTTTTGAGACTCTTTTTCTGGATTTTGTTCTATCGTTGTTGTTTTTTGAGCATTTTCGAAATTTGCTCCTTTTTCCTCCAATTCACCAGCATTGGCAAGAAAGAGGACATTATATTTTGTATTGGTCAGTTGGTCATTGTCACTTGTATCCTTATTGGCCAGTCTCTCCTTTGCTCTACTGGTCATACTGTTTAAATTTCAAAAATTTTAACTTGTTTCTCGGTTATTTGAAATTTTCTCTATTTATTGATGTTATATGTTATAAACTTTTAAAGACTGCATTGAACAGTAAAGAAAGAGATAGCAAAATAATTGTCTCTGTGTCTTTAATAAAATCTAGATTATTCCTTCACAAATTAGGATAATCAGAATTATGAATAAATAGAGCAGATTCCGTTAGATAAAGAATATTGAAATATGGAATATTCATATTTTTATATCAGGTTAGCGCTAATGAGAATATGTCATGGTGTTTGCATGAGAATGTTTTTTTTTCACTATTGACTACTAAGGGGTAATATGTGAACGTGCACACTATGGGGCCCATTTATCAAGCTCTGGATGGAGCTTGGGCCCGTGTTTCTGGCGAGTCTTCAGACTCGCCAGAAACAGCAGTTATGAAGCAGCGGTCTAAAGACCGCTGCTCCATAACCCTGTCCGCCTGCTCTGATGAGTCGGACAGGAATTGCCGCAATTCAACCCGATTGAGTACGATTGGGTTGATTGACACCTCCCTGCTGGCGGCCGATTGGCCACTAGTCTGCAGGGGGCGGCGTTGCACCAGCAGATCTTGTGAGGTGCTGGTGCAATGCTGAATACATAGAGCGTATTGCTCTCCGCATTCAGCGAGGTCTTGCGGACCTGATCCACACTGTCAGATCAGGTCCGCAAGACCTTTGAAAAGTAGGCCCCCATATATTATGTTAGGATTTTTGCACTAGTTGGGTTACTGCTAGAGCAAAAACAGTTTACTTTCAACTTATAATATGAGCGCAACCCTACTAGTTTAAAAATCTTAATATTAGCGGAGTTATCACCCTAGCAGGAAATGCAAATTACTGTTCCACTTGTAATCTAGCCATATATGTGCATATGTGTATTTGTTTTTTGTGGGTGTGTGTATGTGTATGTGTTTGTGTGTATGTGTTTGTGCATGTGATTGTGTGTGTATATTAAGTTTGTTGTCTATACAATATGTGATATCTGAGGAGATGAAACAGCAATAGCCTTTACTAGAAGCAACAAATCTGTACTGGGAAATTGCTTAATTTCAAACCTAAAGTAATTTTCAATTTTGAATTGTATGTCCTTTGAAGGTTGTTTACCCCTGATTCTGCTTAGTAAATGAATTATAATTAATAAACATGGAGGTTTTTTTATTAAAAACAAAATCTACATTTAATATGTCTTAAAGCTATAAATATACATTTACTGTATACTTAAATATGCACATTGTAAAAACAAGATGTGTTTATTCCAGCACTGCAGGTCCCCAGAAATAAATGTCTTTGTGTAAGTTTGACATTTTCTCCAATAAGTCTAAAGATTTTTGTCAGCTTTTCAAAAACAGCCATAAGTACAAGGTGACAGGAAAGCTCACAGAGAAAAAAAAGACAAGAAAAAGCCAAATAGTTCAGTATGTCTTTAAAAACACATTAAAATTATACCAAAATCAAAACTTCTGAACTTGTTATACCTAATCAATATGGGGTATACATCACATGGAGTGGAGATTCCACACTGTCTGTGGTAATAATGAGTTCAAAGGATGCTTACAAATATAATTTTCATTTCCTTAATTTAGGTGAGAGAAAAGTCACAGAAGATTTCTCAGTTCCCCCTTGTAGTAAATGGTAGTGGTTCTGTTTCCTCTGATAAAGTGAAACTGAATTCATGTAACACGTAAGGAATTGTGGGAGTGACATAATTTCCAGTTTCTTCCATGAAGTCCTCATACAGATGCCAAATACTACCATTCCTCACTCCAAACAGTGTGTTAAACAAACACACTTTAGAATAACACCATACAATGCAGTCATTTATAGACTTTGGAAAGGTGATTATAATTTATTTTTTATCTTACATGTATTTCCTCTGAGGGACTGTTTTTTGACTGAACTATTCCAAAATTGGAACTATGGATTAAGATGAAAATTTGATATATCTGTTTTTTTTTATTTTTTATTTATTGAGGACTTAACGATACATATACATTTTATAAAACAAAGATGCAATACATTGTACATATCAGGTATACATATCATAGTTGTACAACATAAGTTAACAATCATTATAGAAGTCCCCATTTTTTTTTCCTTATCGATTGATCGGGCCACTCTTGGGCCTCTGATTTGTAGATGATATTCTGAACAAGGGGTTATTAATTGTATCAATAAAAGAAACAAAAATAAAAAACAAGGCATAACCTGATAAATATATAGCTTTACATTTATATCTATATATTTAAGGAAAACATAGAACTATGCACTCTAGGTGGTATTAAAGTACATAGTCTGAAATTCACAACTGAGTCTAACTTAAATTCTCAAGAATATACTTAACTCCTTTTCAAAATGAATCACAATTTAAAATATACATATCCAGTATTAGGATGAAAGGCTTAAGAGGCTGCTTGGTTAAGAGCTAAAGGGGAGTTATTCATAGCTTTCTTATTATTTATTGGTATGATTGTTTATGGCGTGGTGGCATTGCCATCTGGTGGACGATGAAAGGAGAAAGTTAAAAGTGTGCGGAAGGGTGTAAATATCTACTGTTATGAGTAACTGGCAAGTATTAGTGCTTTTCCAGAACTATACAGGAGGTGTTTCTTTGTTAGGAATATGGATCTTTTTGTTCCCTCGGTGGCCCCGGCAGCAGGCTGCTAAATGAAGGATGGAGTGTATGTCCTCTCCTTTGCACACAGTTACCACTAACATTAGACAGGTTTTATAACCCAGGACAAATAATTTTCCCCAAATTAGATATTTAGTTATATTAGCTTAATCAAGCACTTAAACATAGATATACTGGGTATATGGCTTCTGTTATCTCACCAAAATAAATCTGTCTGTAAGATAGACATAAATAATCAAAAGACATATACTAACTGAATACAATATCAATGTAATACAAGAAAAGGCTTGAAACATAAACTTTGAACAGTGTTTCTATTAAATTACCCATTTCCTTTGGGATTAAGTTACCGCATATGTTTGATCAGCCACAGGGTTTTGTGTTCATGTTTTTGCTGGTACAAATGTTCCATAGAGGCTCCTTAATAAAGAATGGGTAGGAGATAAGGCCATAATTCTCTGAATGTCTCTGATAGTTTACCAGATGTATTTTGAGCCGTGATTATATTGTGTACTTTTTGATGGCCCCATGTCAAGCAAAGCGTGCTCACCCTTTTTTATATCCAGGGAGAAGTTATCGTACAATAAGAGAGTCTCTTCAGCACCTGCACTCCTCAGGGGACGCCCCCCCAAACTTTCAGCGTCAAGACTCCTCCATTTCTTTAGGCTTATTCGGATCTCCGGTGATTTCTGAAGTCAGTATTTGTGCACCGATTAGATGCCCCCAACACAAAGTGGTTGTAGGATATATGCAGGGTTTTTCTGAGGGTGCTTTCTCATACTAAGGTTGATGCAGAATTGTGGATGGTGGATTCATCTGTTTAATGCTGTTTTGGGCCTAATGTTCGTGTATACTCGGCTTGAGTTGGTAGCTACAGTAGTGTTTGGGTCAATAGGTGCAGAAGGCTCTGCTGAATCCTCTTTATATATGAAGTAACGGTTAAGCAAGTAATCCTTTTGGGATTTTTCAATGAGGTTTTGCAAAAGCTTTTCAAAGTTCTCAAAATGTTTATTGAGGTGATTTTCCAGATCTAATTCCCATACATATAAAAGAATTCGCTATTAATATATATATATATATATATATATATATTATTTAGCGATTAGTTAGCGAAACTGGGAGTAGAAGCAGACAAATCAGCCGCTAGCAGGGGGTTTCAATCAACCCAATCGTATTTGATAGGGTTGATTTCTGTCCGCGGACTCAGAGCAGGCAGACAAGTTATAGAGCAGCTGTCTTTAGACCGCTGCTTCATAACTTCTGTTTCTGACGACCCTACGGACCTTTATAAATTGGCCACCAACTCTGAACTAATCTAATTGTCTCTAAACCTACTGCTCCTCCCTTCAGTTCTGAGAGACTGTAGAAATTGTTCTCTTTCATTAAGTAGTGCTGCCACCACTGCAACATGTATTAAATAAATAAATAAATAAATAAAACTCTAATTCTAAGCTCTGTACTGTAACTGATTGCACTAAATGTCTTTCAAGGCCACAGCACTGATTAATAATTTGTGGATAGAATTATAAAAAGTTTCCAATCGCTTACAACATATAAACTCAAGCTTCTCTAGGTGTAATTGAACAAGTGCAATTTTCATAATTATTTATAGCAAAAACATGTTGAATGACTAATTAAATATTGTTAAATTGTTAAATGTCCCATTAATGAGACTATTGAATGGACTTTAATTTGAATATTTTGTTTTAACCAGATACTTTAATCTTCTCAATTAGATTATTTTAGTTCAGACTACCTTAACAGATGAATGTGAAATGTATCCTATGGACCATGAGACATCCAGATGGATATGCTATTTTATTCATTTCTTAATATAGGGGAATTTCTATATCATCACATCATAGTTGGGGTAATATTAATGTGCAGGTATATAAGTCTCCAGCACCAGTGAGTAGTACTACTTTTGCTCCTATATGCAAGATCTCTTGACCAGATCTTATAAAATGACAGAAAAAATTGTGACTAAAAGGAGCGCTGAGAAATCCTAATATAGGAGTCTCTGCTAAGTAGAGTCAAAGAGCATTTGCCATTTAAAAAATGTACATGTTTAATATAACAAAAATTTAAAAGCAATGATATTAGGCATTAGTCAAGTATTCAAACCTCAGAGTTAAATCTTGAGAAAGATCCAGTAGGATTGAAACGCGTAGACTATTACACTGGTATTTACGGCTCAGGTCCCTATCTGGTGAGTTCTTTACCATTTTAGCCACATTGTATTAGCAATATTGCAATATTGCACTATATATTTTTATTTTCACATAGGATAATGAAGACATTATGAAGACTCATTACAACTAATGGAATACTAGGAACACTAGGAGCTTATTACAACCAACACCATCCCAAAAAGGATATAATTGGATATACACCATCATCTAGAAGAGTCATAGGATTTCTACAACAAGGGATTATTCTTAATTAACTTTTCCACACCATATATATAACTTTTATAATTTCCACATTTTTTCAAAATTATCACCCACAAGGAATTTCAAAATTATCACCCACAAGGAATTTGACATTAAGACTTTTAAAGGTGTACACCTATTTTCACAAAATTGATATCTTTGAATTTTTTCAACAAATTTTTTATTTTTTCACTTTTTTCACTTTTTTCACCTATTTTTGGAGCAATTGCACCCAATACATATTTATATTTTTATTTTTACTTTATTCAATCATTCACTTTTTTCATTTGTATACATTTTTTCGTTTTTTGTATCTTTTTCACCAGTAACATATATGTTAACCAAATCTTGTGATTATTTCTTGTAAATCAGATTTAACTCTGAGGTTTGAATACTCGACTAATGCCTAATATCATTGCTTTTAAATTTTTGTTATATTAAACATGTACATTTTTTAAATGGCAAATGCTCTTTGACTCTACTTAGCAGAGACTCCTATATTAGGATTTCTCAGCGCTCCTTTTAGTCACAATTTTTTCTGTAATATTAATGTGCCCTTACTTCCTTATTAATGATTATATAATTAAGTATTGTGACAGTCTTTAGATTCTAATGGATTACATTTTTTATTGTGGGGTGTATATTTTCTATTTCTTAAAGTGACATCTAGATGTCATATATTATTTACATTATATCTTGTTATAGGTTTAAGGCTTCATTGTCCCTTGTCATTATCCTTTGATTTGCCAGATCCCAAGTAATAAATTTATTTTTAACCAAAAAATTTAAAAAACATTTTTTGGTGTTCAATATCTTTGAAATCCGTGACTCATTAGTTTAAGTTTCAAAAACTAGTATATTGGACAAGTCCTCCAAAAATGTATTTATTTATTTTGGACTCACACAAATGCAAACAGAGAAATTTTTAATAACATAAAACTCCTCAGTGACATTACTAGGTTTAAACCTAATCTGAAAACAATAACATTGAGGAAAAGTAGCAACACAGGGCACCACAATACCAGAAAAGGATTTATGGGCCTCATATCACTGGATGTTTCAAGATCTAGAAGCATTAGTAAACCCTAAGGCAGGGTGTAATTTGCTCCTCATGGCATAACTACAGGCATTTCCACTGCTACTGGGCATATCCTTTTAGGGGGAATGCTGCTGCTCAAGCAGAATCAGATATAAAGAGCAGTTTGTTTACGGAATTGCAGTTTTTATACCACTAGTGGTCGCTAAACATTTTGAAAAAACAAGCTGTACAGAAAGCAAACATTTTGCTGTGGAAAGTGTTTTTTTTTTAGTGCTGTAGTATTTGTTAGGGATGTTTGCTTCCTAATTTGTATGTGTGTATGTGAATGTCTAAATGTGTGTGTGTTTGTGCATGCATGTGTTTATATGTGCACATTAATGTTTGTATTTATACATGTTTAGTGTATATGTGTGTTTATATATATATATATATATATATATATTTGTGTGTGTGTTAGTGATGTTGCGAATAGTTCGCCGGCGAATAGTTCCTGGCGAACATAGCTTGTTCGCGTTCGCAACGGCAGGCGAACATTAGTGATGTCCCGAACTGTTCGCCCGCGAATGGTTCACAGCGAACATAGCTTGTTCGCGTTTGCGGCTGCGGGCGAACACATGCGATGTTCGATCTTCCCCCTATGTGTCATCATTGAGGAAACTTTGACCCTGTATGTCACAGCCTTCTGACACATTAGAGCCAATCAACATCAGACACTCCCTCACAGACCCTCCCAGCTACTCGGAGCCGCCATTTTAGACTCATAATGACCTTGCTTTCTTATTGAGAGGACATGTTGTGTTTGTGCTGCTGACATTATAGGGAAATACATAGCTAGGCTAGTGTATTTAGTGTCCACTACAGTCCAGAAGGACTCCACTCATCTCTGCTGCAAGGACAGCACCCCAAAAAGCCCTTTTTAGGGCTATAATTCGAGACGTTTTTTTTTTTTTTCCGTATTTTTATTAGCATTTGCCTGGCTTTCAGCCTGTGTGTTTAAGGCTCACAGCATATGCTGTGATTACTGCCACCACTGATATCTGCCTAACAACATTAGTTTAAATTTAACCAACCAAAAATTTTAATTATTTTGCTAGTGTTATTTTTTTTCATTTTCTATCAGGCCTGTGTCACACAGCATATACTCTGGTTCATTGCTCTGTGCCAGCCACCAGTGTTAATATCCGTTTATAACATTATTTTAAATTAAAAAAAAAATAATTAAATAATTTTGCTAGTGTAATCTAATTACATTTTCTATCAGGCCTGTGTCTGTCAGGCTCACACAGCATGAATATACCTCTTTTTTTCAGTCTTTTGGTTAATTGGTCTGTGCAAGGCAGCCACCACTCATATCTTCTTCACCTTAATTTAAATATAAAAAAAAAGTTTACATTTTTTTGATAGTGTAATCTAATATAATTTTCTATCAGGCCTGTGTGTTTTGCTGACATACAGAGCCTACTGTGTTTACTTGCTGCCCTCCCTAGTCTATGAGCCACGACTCATATGTGTTTAACCTTTTTTTAATCCCCCCCCCCCCCAAAAAAAAAATTAATAATTTTTCTAGTGTAATCTAATAGTATTTTCTATCAGGCGTGTGTATATCTGACTTACAGAGCCTACTATTTTTAATAGCTGCCCTTCCAAGGCTATCAGCCACAACTCATATGTATGTGCTTAACCTTTTTCTTTAAATTCCCCCAAAAAATCTTTAAATCATTATGCTAGTGTAATCTAATTTTATTTTCTATCAGGCCTGTGTCTAACTGTCTATCTGACTTACACAGCATACTGTTGTTAATTGCTGCCCTATGTAGCAGCCAGCCAGTGCGACCACTCATATGTGCATTGCACTTCTAAACATTATTTTAATATTAAAATATAAAATTTTAAATTATTTTGCTAGTGTAATCTAACTTAATTTTCTATCAGGCCTGTGTTTTTGTCACTTACACAGCATACAAAATTAAAAATCATATTTTTTTGGACTGCAAATATTCAGTCTCCTAGTGCCATTGAATTGCAGTTTCCGCCTGCCTGCCAGCCTGTGTGCCAGGCACAAACTAGCCAATTAGTGCCACCAATCCTAGTTGTTTTAAAAGTATTGATAATCTTTAAAATTCCAAATTGATCGCTTGTGATTCATCAGTTTGCTCGTGCCATTGAATTGCACTTTCCTCCTGCCTGCCAGCGTGTTTTCCAGGCCCAACTAGCCAATTAGTGGCACCAATCATAATTCTTATAACAGTATATAAAAAATTTAAAATCATAATTTTTTGGACTGCCAATATTCAGTCTCCTAGTGCCATTGAATTGCATTTTCCTCCTGCCTGGCAGCCTGTGTGCCATGCCCAAACTAGACACTTAGTGCCACCAATCCTAGTTGTTGTAACAGTATTGTTAATTTTAAAATTCAAAATTGTTCTCTTGTGATTCATCAGTTTGCTCGTGCCATTGATTTGCACTTTCCTCCTGCCTGCCAGCGTGTTTTCCAGGCCCAACTAGCCAATTAGTGGCGCCAATCATAATTCTTGTAACAGTATATAAAAAAATTTAAATCATAATTTTTTGGACTGCAAATCTTCAGTCTCCTAGTGCCATTGAATTGCAGTTTCCTCCTACCTGCCAGCCTGTGTGCCAGGCCCAAACTAGCCAATTAGTGCCACCAATCATAGTTGTTGTAACAGTATTGTTAATCTTACAAATTCCAAATTGTTAGCTTGTGATTCATCAGTTTGCTCGTGCCATTGAATTGCACTTTCCTTCTGCCTGCCAGCGTATTTTCCAGGGTCCACTAGCCAATTAGTGGCACCAATCATAATTCTTGTACCAGTATATAAAAAATTTAAAATCATAATTTTTTTGACTGCAAATATTCAGTCTCCTAGTGCCATTGAATTGACTTTTCCTCCTGCCTGCCAGCCTGTGTGCCAGGCAAAAACTAGCCAATTAGTGCCACGAATCCTAGTTGTTGTAACAGTATTGTTAATCTTTAAAATTCCAAATTGATCGCTTGTGATTCATCAGTTTGCTTGTGCCATTAAATTGCACTTTTCTCCTGCCTGCCAGCCTGTGTGCCAGGCCCAACTAGCCAATTAGTGGCACCAATCATAATTCTTGTAACAGTATTTAAAAAATTTAAAATCATAATTTTTTGGACTGCAAATATTCAGTCTCCTAGTGCCATTGAATTGCAGTTTCCTCCTGCCTGCCAGCCTGTGTGCCAGGCCCAAACTATCCAATTAGTGCCACCAATCCTAGTTGTTGTAACAGTATTGTTAATATTTAAAATTAAACATTGTTCGATTGTGATTCATCATTTGGCTTGTTGCATTGAATTGCACTTTCCTCCTGCCTGCCAGCCTGTGTGCCAGGCCCAACTAGCCAATTAGTGCCAGCAATCATATTTCTTATAACAGTATTTAAAAAAATTTAAATAATTTTTAAATAATTTTTTTGACTAGAAATATTCAGTCTCCTAGTGCCATTGAATTGCATTTTCCTCCTGCCTGCCAGCCTGTGTGCCAGGCCCAAACTATACAATTAGTGCATTGAATTGCACTTTCCTCCTGCCTGCCAGCCTGTGTGCCAGGCCCAACTAGCCAATTAGTGCCAGCAATCATATTTCTTATAACAGTATATAAAAAAATTTAAATAATTTTTAAATAATTTTTTTGACTAGAAATATTGAATTGCATTTTCCTCCTGCCTGCCAGCCTGTGTGCCAGGCCCAAACTATACAATTAGTGCAACCAAACCTAGTTGTTGTAACAGTATTGTTAATCTTTAAAATTCCAAATTTTTCGCTTGTGATCCATCAGTTTGCTCGTGCCATTGAATTGCACTTTCCTCCTGCCTGCCAGCGTGTATTCCAGTTCCAACTAGCCAATTAGTGGCACCAATCATAATTCTTGTAACAGTATATAAAAAATTTAAAATCATAATTTTTTGGACTGCAAATATTCAGTCTCCTAGTGCCATTGAATTGCCTTTTCCTCCTGCCTGCCAGCCTGCGTGCCAGGCCCAAACTAGCCAATTAGTGCCACCAATCCTAGTTGTTGTAACAGTATTGTTAATTTTTAAAATTCCAAATTGATCGCTTGTGATTCATCAGTTTGCTTGTGCCATTGAATTGTACTTTTCTCCTGCCTGCCAGCGTGTTTTCCTGGCCCAACTAGCCAATTAGTGGCACCAATCATAATTCTTGTAACAGTATATAAAAAATTAAAAAACATAATTTTTTGGACTGCAAATATTCAGTCTCCTAGTGCCATTGAATTGCAGTTTCCTCCTGCCTGCCAGCCTTTGTGCCAGGCACAAACTAGCCAATTAGTGCCACCAATCCTAGTTGTTGTAAAAGTATTGTTAATCTTTAAAATTCCAAATTGATCACTTGTGATTCATCAGTTTGCTCGTGCCATTGAATTGCACTTTTCTCCTGCCTGCCAGCGTGTTTTCCAGGCCCAACTAGCCAATTAGTAGCACCAATCATAATTCTTGTAACAGTATATAAAAAAATTAAAATCATAATTTTTTGGACTGCAAATATTCAGTCTCCTAGTGCCATTGAATTGCATTTTCCTCCTGCCTGCCAGCCTGTGTGCAAGGCCCAACTAGCCAATTAGTGCCACCAATCATAGTTGTTGTAGCAGTATTGTTAATCTTACAAATTCCAAATTGTTAGCTTGTGATTCATCAGTTTGCTCGTGCCATTGAATTGCACTTTCCTTCTGCTTGCCAGCGTGTTTTCCAGGGTCCACTAGCCAATTGTGGCACCAATCATAATTATTGTACCAGTATATAAAAAATTTAAAATCATAATTTTTTGGACTGCAAATATTCAGTCTCCTAGTGCCATTGAATTGACTTTTCCTCCTGCCTGCCAGCCTGTGTGCCAGGTAAAAACTAGCCAATTAGTGCCACCAATCCTAGTTGTTGTAACAGTATTGTTAATCTTTAAAATTCCAAATTGATCGCTTGTGATTCATCAGTTTGCTTGTGCCATTGAATTGCACTTTTCTCCTGCCTGCCAGCCTGTGTGCCAGGCCCAACTAGCCAATTAGTGGCACCAATCATAATTCTTGTAACAGTATTTAAAAAATTTAAAATCATAATTTTTGGACTGCAAATATTCAGTCTCCTAGTGCCATTGAATTGCAGTTTCCTCCTGCCTGCCAGCCTGTGTGCCAGGCCCAAACTATCCAATTAGTGCCACCAATCCTAGTTGTTGTAACAGTATTGTTAATATTTAAAATTAAATATTGTTCGATTGTGATTCATCATTTGGCTTGTTGCATTGAATTGCACTTTCCTCCTGCCTGCCAGCCTGTGTGCCAGGCCCAACTAGCCAATTAGTGCCACCAATCATATTTCTTATAACAGAATATAAAAAAATTTAAATCATAATTTTTTTGACTAGAAATATTCAGTCTCCTAGTGCCATTGAATTGCATTTTCCTCCTGCCTGCCAGCCTGTGTGCCAGGCCCAAACTATACAATTAGTGCCACCAATCCTAGTTGTTGTAACAGTATTGTTAATATTTAAAATTCCAAATTTTTCGCTTGTGATCCATCAGTTTGCTCGTGCCATTGAATTGCACTTTCCTCCTGCCTGCCAGCGTGTATTCCAGTTCCAACTAGCCAATTAGTGGCACCAATCATAATTCTTGTAACAGTATATAAAAAATTTAAAATCATAATTTTTTGGACTGCAAATATTCAGTCTCCTAGTGCCATTGAATTGCCTTTTCCTCCTGCCTGCCAGCCTGTGTGCCAGGCCCAAACTAGCCAATTAGTGCCACCAATCCTAGTTGTTGTAACAGTATTGTTAATTTTTAAAATTCCAAATTGATCGCTTGTGATTCATCAGTTTGCTTGTGCCATTGAATTGCACTTTTCTCCTGCCTGCCAGCGTGTTTTCCTGGCCCAACTAGCCAATTAGTGGCACCAATCATAATTCTTGTAACAGTATATAAAAAATTAAAAAACATAATTTTTTGGACTGCAAATATTCAGTCTCCTAGTGCCATTGAATTGCAGTTTCCTCCTGCCTGCCAGCCTGTGTGCCAGGCACAAACTAGCCAATTAGTGCCACCAATCCTAGTTGTTGTAAAAGTATTGTTAATCTTTAAAATTCCAAATTGATCACTTGTGATTCATCAGTTTGCTCGTGCCATTGAATTGCACTTTTCTCCTGCCTGCCAGCGTGTTTTCCAGGCCCAACTAGCCAATTAGTGGCACCAATCATAATTCTTGTAACAGTATATAAAAAATTTAAAATCATAATTTTTTGGACTGCAAATATTCAGTCTCCTAGTGCCATTGAATTGCATTTTCCTCCTGCCTGCCAGCCTGTGTGCAAGGCCCAACTAGCCAATTAGTGCCACCAATCATATTTCTTCTAACAGTATATAAACAATTTTAAATCATAATTTTGTTGACTGGAAATATTCAGTCTCCTAGTGCCATTGAATTGCACTTTCCTCCTGCCTGCCAGCCTGTGTGCCAGGCCGTATTGCCAACTATTTACACCAATCATAATGGTTGTCACAGTATTGTTACTAATTAAAAATAAAAAAATTTGATTGTTGTTCTTAATCCTCAGTTTGCTTGTGCCATTGAATTGCACTTTCCTCCTGCCTGCCAGCCTGTGTGCCAGGCCCAACTAGCAAATTAGTGCCAGCAATCATATATATTTTAACAGTATTGCAAAAATTGTCAATCATCACTGTTTTGACTGTCAATCTGCAGTCTACTAGTGTCCTTGAATTGCATTTTCATCCTGCCTGCCAGCCTGTGTGCCAGGCCGACTTGCCAACTATTTACACCAATCATATTTGTTGTCACAGTATTGTTAATAATAAAAATTAAATATTTTTTTATTGTTGTTCTGAATCATCAGTTTGCACGTGCCATTGAATTGCACTTTCCTCCTGCCTGCCAGCCTGTGTGCCAGGCCGACTTTCAAAATATTTACACCAATCATATTTGTTGTCACAGTATTCTTAATAATTAAAATTTAAAAATTTTGGTAATTGTTGTTATGAATCCTCAGTTTGCTCGTGCCATTGTTAAAATAAATATTACTCCTGCCTGCCAGCCTGTGTGCCAGGCCGACTTGCCAACTAGTTACACCAATCTTATTTGTTGTCACAGTATTGTTACTAATTAAAATTAAAAAAAATTTGATTGTTGTTCTGAATCCTCAGTTTGCTTGTGCCATTGAATTGCACTTTCCTCCTGCCTGCCAGCTAGTGTGCCAGGCCGTCTTGCCAACTATTTACACCAATCATAATTGTTGTCACAGTATTGTTACTAATTAAAATTAAAAAATTTTGATTGTTGTTCTGAATCCTCAGTTTGCTCGTGCCATTGAATTGCACTTTCCTCCTGCCTGCCAGCCTGTGTGCCAGGCCCAACTATCCAATTAGTGCCAGAAATCATATTTGTTTTAACAGTATTGCAAAAATTGTCAATCATCACTGTTTTGACTGTCAGTATTCAGTCTCCTAGTGTCCTTGAATTGCATTTACCTCCTGCCTGCCAGCCTGTGTGCCAGGCCGACTTGCCAACTAGTTACACCAATCTTATTTGTTGTCACAGTATTGTTAATAATTAAAATTACAAATTTTTGGATTGTTATTTTTAATCCTCAGTTTGCTAGTGCCATTGAATTGCACTTTCCTCCTGCCTGCCAGCCTGTGCCAGGCTGACTTGCCAACTATTTACACCAATCATATTTGTTGTCATAGTATTGTTAATAATAAAAAGTAAAAAAAATGTGATTGTTGTTCTGAATCCTCAGTTTGCTTGTGCCATTGAATTGCACTTTCCTCCTGCCTGCCAGCCAGTGTGCCAGGCCGTCTTGCCAACTATTTACACCAATCATAATTGTTGTCACAGTATTGTTACTAATTAAAATGACAACATTTTTGATTGTTGTTCTGAGTCCTCAGTTTACTCGTGCCATTGAATTGCACTTTCCTCCTGCCTGCCAGCCTGTGTGCCAGGCCCAACTATCCAATTAGTGCCAGCAATCATATTTCTTTTAACAGTATTTAAAAAATTGTCAATCATCACTGTTTTGACTGTCAATCTGCAGTCTACTAGTGCCCTTGAATTGCATTTTCCTCCTGCCTGCCTGCCTGCCTGTGTGCCAGGCCCAACTAGCCAATTAGTGCCACCAATCATATTTCTTGTAACAGGATTTAAATTTTTGTTAATCATAACTGTTTTGACTGTGATTCTTCAGTCTCCTAGTGCCATTGAATTGCAGTTTCCTTTCTCCCAGCATGTGTGCCAGACAGGCCCCTTTGCCAAGTATTGCCAACAATCATATTTGTTGTCACAGTACTTTTAATATTTTAAAAAATTAACAATTTGTGATTTTTAAAACATCTGTCTTTTTTGTTGTTGTCAGTCTCACAGCGTACACTGTGCTCACTTGCACAGTGCCACCACTCATATAATTGGTGTAATAGTATTGTTAGTGTCCATTTTAAAAAAAATGACAGGCAGAGGCAGGCCACCCCGCAGGTTCAGTGGTCATGGTCATGGTGCTGTGATTCCTTTAGACCCTACAAATATGCACATTGTTCAGACGCCGGGTGCCAGGGGGGACGCGAAAAGTTCTGAGGAGGACCTAGTTGAATGACTAACACAGGACACCCAATCTTCTTCAGCTTCCGCTGCTAGTCCTCCTAGCCTTGACGCACCATCTACGTCCAGCTGTGCTTTGGGCAGGTCTCAAGTGACCAGTGCCACTCGCCCGCCTGTCGCCACCACCAACACTAGCACCACAGCCGCTTCACTTGATCTGTCAAAGGAGTTATTGACACATCAGTTGGAAGAAATGAGTGATGAGCAACCATCATTGACAGAGGATGTAGATAATAGTGATCAGTCTCAGTCAGGCAGCATTACCGACATGGAGGTACGGTGTGATGATGATGATGATGTTGTACCCGCTGCTGCTTACTTTCTTGATGTGTCAGATATAAGTGAAGCGGTTGATGATGATGTGTCAGTGGATGTCACGTGGGTGCCTGCTAGAAGAGAAGAAGAAGATGGGGAAAGTTCAGATGGGGAGACAGAGAGGAGGAGGAGGAGAAGGAGATGATTTGGAAGCATGGGGAGGTCGTCTCAAGGAGCTAGTGGCACAGTCAGACAGCATGCATCGGCACCCGGGGTCAGCCAGACAGCACGCCGACGCCCATCAACGCATGCTGTTGCCACCACCAGAATGCCGTCATCGCAGAGCTCAGCAGTGTGGCATTTTTTTGTGTGTCTGCCTCTGACAACAGCAATGCCATTTGCAACCTGTGCCAAAAGAAACTGAGTCGCGGGAAGTCCAACACCCACCTAGGTACAACTGCTTTGTGAAGGCACATGGTCTCCCATCACAAAGGCCGATGGGAAGAACACATGAGTAGAAGCAGAACACAAAGTGAAAGCCCCCCTCCTCCTCCTGCTCCAGCATCTTCAGCCACGTCAACCAGTGCTGTCCTCCTTGCCCCCTCTCAACCATCCTCCACTGAGTCTCTCTTACGTAGCAGTTCCTGGTCATCTGCCCACAGTCAGCTGTCTGTCAAGGACATGTTTGAGCGTAAGAAGCCAATTTCTCAAAGTCACCCCCTTGCCCGGCGTCTGACAGCTGGCTTGTCTGAACTCTTAGCCCGCCAGCTTTTACCATACAAGCTGGTGGAGTCTGATGCTTTCAAAAAATTTGTATCTATTGGGACACCGCAGTGGAAGGTACCTGGCAGAAATTTCTTTTCACAAAAGGCAATCCCAAATCTGTACTCTGTTGTTCGAAAGGAAGTTATGGCATGTCTGGCACACAGCGTTGGGGCAAGGGTCCATATGACCACGGATAGCTGGTCTGCAAAGCATGGTCAGGGCAGGTATATCACCTACACTGCGCATTGGGTAAACCTGCTGACGTCTGACAAGCATGGAATGTGTGGCTCTGCAGAAGAGTTGGTGACACCGCCACGACTTGCAGGCAGGCCTGCTGCTACCTCCTCTACTCCTCCTACTCCATCCTCTTCCATAACCTCTTCCTCGGCTGAGTCCTCTTCAACTTCTGCGTCTTGCTCCACATCTATGGCACCCCCCAGCTCCCCAGGTACTATGCTACATCCCGGGTACGGAAGTGTCACACCGTTTAGGGGTTGACTTGCCTGAAAGCGGAGAGTCACACCGCACCAGCACTCCTGACCGCCCTGAACGCACAGGTGGATCAGTGGCTGACTCCGCACCAACTGGAGATTGGCAAGGTTGTTTCTGACAGTGGAAGTAATTTGGTGGCGGCATTGAAATTGGGCAAGTTGACACATGTGCCGTGCATGGCACATGTGTGTAATCTAATTGTACAATGATTTGTCCATAAGTACCCAGGCTTACAGGATGTCCTGAAGCAGGCCAGGAAGGTGTGTGGCCATTTCAGGCGTTCCTACACGGCCATGGCGCACTTGTCCGATATCCAGCGTTGAAACAACCTGCCAGTGAGGTGCTTGATTTGCGACAGCCCCACATGGTGGAATTCAACACTCCTAATGTTTGACCACCTGCTCCAACAAGAAAAAGCTGTTAATGAGTATTTGTATGACCGGGGTGCTAGGACAGCCTCTGGGGAGCTGGGGATATTTTTGCCAAATTACTGGACGCTCATGCGCAATGCCTGTAGGCTCATGCGTCCTTTTGAGGAGTTGACAAACCTTGTCAGTCGCACCGAAGGCACTATCAGCGACATCATACCATTTGTTTTCTTCCTGGAGCGTGCCTTGCGAAGAGTGCTGGATCAGGCAGTAGATAAGCGTTAAGAGGAAGAAGAAGAGTTGTGGTGTCCATCACCCCCACAAACAGCCTTATCAGCATTGCTTGCTGGACCTGCGGCAACGCAGGAAGAGGATTGTGAGGAAGAGGAGTCAGAGGAGGAATGTGGCTTTGAGGAGGAGGATGAAGACAGAGCACAACAGGCATCCCAGGGTGCTCGTTGTTGTCACCTCTCTGGTACCCGTGGTGTTGTACGTGGCTGGGGGGAAGAAGATACCCTCAGTGAGATCAGTGAGGACGAGGAACGGGACATGATTAGCTCAGCATGCAACCTTATTCAAATGGGTTCTTTCATGCTGTCGTGCCTGTTGAGGGACCCTCATATAAAAAAGCTGAAGGAGAACGACCTGTACTGTACTGGGTGTCCAATCATGTTTTTGTTTTCAATTTCACGGTTCATAATAAATATCGCTGTGTAACTAAAATCAATGCCATACCTGTACTCTATTGTTCAAAAGGATGGCATATGTGGTGTTTCATTCTGTTGTGGCTGTTGAGGGTCGTGGCCGTGGGACAGTGTATAAAACGGCTGAAGGAGAACGACCTGTACTGCCTTGCTGCTCCTTTTAGGCAGGCAAGCTCTTTGCATACATGCCCACAGACTCTGTAATGCATGCCTCTTTTAGAGAGAGGTGCAGCCATAATGCAGGGTCAGAACCTCTGCCTGCAACTGTTATACTCGATTTTGCGAAAGGAAGTAACCTTACCATGGTTCCCTGCACGCACGTATTGTTGTTATATTTCGGTGAGGGTAATCATGATGGCCATGTAGACCACCCCCGAGAGGCATGGAAGTAAGGGATGAGATGAAAGTGCTAAGAATAGTACAACTTGAAAACAAAGAGTTAGCCATGGGTGTTAGTGCAAGACCGCTTGGCTTTATTTGGACTTTGGGTGCGGCTAATCATGCAGGCCATATAGAGCTGCCACCATTCGGTGTTGTATCAGCAATTAAACTAATAAGAACAGAACTACCAAAATACAGCCAATGAAGGGACTATGAAGACCTAGCAAAGGTTGGATTGTAGCATTTGGTTTGGCTAATCATGATGGCCATGTAGACCACCACAGAGAGTCCTAGAAGTAACAGGGATGAGATGAAAGTGCTAAGAATAGTACTACTTGAAACAACCGAGTTAGCCATGGGTGTTAATCCAAGACCGCTTGGCTTTTTTTTGGTTTGGGTGCGGCTAATCATGCAGGCCATATAGAGCTGCCATTATTCGGTGTTGTATCAGCAATTAAACTAATAAGAACAGAACTACCAAAATACAGCCAATGAAGGGACTATGAAGACCTAGCAAAGGTTGGATTGTAGTATTTTGTTAGGCTAATCATGATGGCCATGTAGACCACCCCCAAAAGGCCTGAAAGTAACAGGGATGAAAGTGCTAAGAATAGTACTAATTGAAACAACCGAGTTAGCCATGGGTGTTAGTCTAAGACCGCTTGGCTTTTTTTTTGGGTTTGGGTGTGGCTAATCATGAAGGCCAGATAGACCTGCCACCATTCAGTGTTGTAACAGGTATTAAACTGCTAAGAACAGTACTACTTAACACAACCTAGTTACCATGGGTCCCAGAGTATATGTTTTGTTATTATATTTTGTAAGGTTAATCATGCAGGCCATATAGACCTCCCCCAATAGGGTGAGTAACAGGTATTGAAATGCTAAGGACAGTACTACTTAACACAAAGTTACCATGGGTCCCAGAGCATATGTCTTATTATTATATTTTGTTCAGTTAATCATGCAGGCCAAATAGACCTCCCCCGATAGGGTGAGTAACAGGTATTAAAATGCTAAGAAGAGTACTACTTTACACATCCTAGTTACCATGGGTGCCAGACCGCATGTCTTGTTATTCTATTTTGTAAGGGTAATCATGCAGGCCATATAGACCTCCCCAGATAGGGTGAGTAACAGGTATTAAAATGCTAAGAACAGTACTAATTAACACAATCTAGTTACTATGGGTCCAACACCACGTGTCTTGTTGTTATACTTTGTCAGGGTAATCATGCAGGCCATATAGACCTCCCCCAAAAGGGTGTAACAGGTATTAAAATGCTAAGAACAGTACTACTTAACACAACCTAGTTACCATGGGTCACAGACCCAGAGCAGATGTCTTATTATATTTTGTATGGGTAATCATGCAGGCCGTATAGACTTCACACGATAGGGTGAGTAACAGGTATTAAAATGCTAAGAAGAATAATACTTAACACAACCTAGTTACCATGGGTCCCAGACCGCATGTTTTGTTATTATATTTTGTAAGGGTAATCATGCAGGCCATATAGACCTCCCCTAACAGGTATTAAAATGCAAAGGAAGTTACTACTTAACACAAACTAGTTACCATGGGTCCCAGACCGCATGTTTTGTTATTATATTTTGTAAGGGTAATCATGCAGGCCATATAGACCTCCACCGATAGGGTGAGTATGAGTAACAGATATTAAAATGCTAAGGACATTACTAATTAACACAACATAGTTACCATGGGTCACAGACCCAGAGCAGATGTCTTATTATTATATTTTGTATGGGTAATCATCCAGGCCGTATAGACCTCCCCAAATAGGGGGAGTTACAGAGATTAAAGTGCTAAGAATGGTACTACTTAAAACACAACCTAGTTAAAATGGGTCCCAGACCGCATGTCTTATTATTATATTTTGTCAGGGTAATCATGCAGGCCATATAGACCTCCCTTGATAGGGGGAGTAACAGGGATTACAGTTCTAAGAATAGTACTACTTAAACACAACCTAATTACCATGGGTCCCAGAGCAGATGTTTTCTTGTTATACTTTGTCAGGCTAATCATGCAGGCCATATAGAGCTCCAACAAAAGGTGGGGTAAGAGGGATTCAAGTGATAAGAAAAGTTTTACTTAACACAACAAAATTACCATGGGTCCCAGACCGCGTGTCTTGTTGTTATACTTTGTCAGGGTAATCATAACCGCCATATAGACCTCCACCAATAGGGGGAGTTACAGGGCTGAAAGTGAGAAGAATAGTACTACTTAACACAACCTAGTTGGGTCCAAGACCGCATGTTTACTTATTAGACTTTATCAGGGTAATTATATATCTAAAAAATCTATCTATTTCTCTTCTATGGATTCTATCTAACTATCAATCTATGTATATCTATCTATCCTATCTATCGATCTATCTTCTGTCCGGACTGTTTTGAGACAGCCACTTGTGTTTCTGACAAATTTGAAGTAGGAGGACAGAAGAATCATCTTCTTCCATCTCCCGGTTCCAAAAAATGAAGGCCATATAGACCTCATCCGATAGGGGGAGTAACAGGTTGTAGTAAAATGTTAAGAATAGTACTACTTAACACACCACGGGTCACAGACCACATGTCTTATTGTTATACTCTGTCAGGGAAATTATATATATTTCAAATTGATTTATTTATATATCAAATCAATCGAACTATCAAACGTATCGATCAAATGTAGATTGCATCTATTGATCGATGTAATTTGTATCTATAAAATGTATATTACATATTTTGAGTGATATCATTCATATCTATAATGACATCACTCATCTTTGATTCGATAACATTGCATCTTTGATTCGATTACATTTGTATCTATCAAATGTATATTGCATCTATTGATCGATGTAATTCGTATCTATCAAATTATATTGCATCGATTGAGCTATGTAATCTATGTATCTATCTATCAAATCTATCTATCTCGTGGTTCTGCAAGTGGACTGTTTGCGGTTGATTGTGGTGTGTGACACATTTTCAGTTTGCTCTGTCACTGTGATGCGGCCGTAACCCTTACACTACCTGATAGATACAACATCATAACTGATGTTTTAAAGCATGTTATTGCAAACAATTTGGGAATGTTAGGTGATTTAGGCCCTTTATGGGTTAAAAGCAGACTCTGCATAAACTATGTCATTTTCCATGGGAGTTTTGCTAGGGATCCCCCTCCAGCATGCCACAGTCCAGGTGTTAGTCCCCTTGAAACAACTTTTCCATCACTATTGTGGCCAGAAAGAGTCCTTGTAGGTTTTAAAGTTCGCCTGCCTATTGAAGTCTATGGCGGTTCGCGTGGTTTGCGGGTTCGCGAACAATAACGGAAGTTCGAGTCGCGACATCACTAGCGAACATATGCGATGTCGGATCTGCCCCCTATTCATCATCAATGAGTAAACTTTGACCCTGTATCTCACAGTCTGCAGACACATTCCAGCCAATCAGCAGCAGACCCTCCCTCCCAGACCCTCCCAGCTCCTGGACAGCATCCATTTTAGATTCATTCGGAAGCTGCATTGTTAGCGAGAGGAGGGACAGTGTAGCTGCTGGTGATTTAATAGGGAAATTGATAGCAAAGCTAGTGTATTCAGTGTCCACTACAGTCCTGAAGGACTCATCTGATCTCTGTTGCAAGGAAAGCACCCCAAAAAGCACCTTTTAGGGCTGGAACATCATTTATTTTTTTTCACCGGGTAATCTAATTGCAGTTGCCTGCCTGCCAAGCAACTTGCCCAGTGCCACCACTCATATCTGGTGTAACAGTAGTGTAAATTTAAAAAAAAAAATACTTTTTTGACTGTGAAACATCAGTCTGCTAGTGTAATCTAATTGCAGTTGCCAGCCTGCCAGCGTGTGTGCCAGGCCCACTTGCCCAGTGCCACCACTCATATCTGGTGTTACAGTAGTGTAAATTTAAAAAAAAAAACTTTTTTGACTGTGAAACATCAGTCTGCTAGTGTAATCTAATTGCAGTTGCCTTCAATGCCAGCGTGTGTGCCATGCCCACTTGCCCAGTGCCACCACTCATATCTGGTGTAGCAGTAGTGTAAATTTAAAAAAAATCTTTTTTGACTGTGAAACATCAGTCTGCTAGTGTAATCTAATTGCAGTTGCCTGCCTGCCAGCATGTGTGCCAGGCCCACTTGCCCAGTGCCACCACTGATATATGGTGTAACAGTAGTGTAAATTTAAAACAAAAATACTTTTTTGACTGTGAAACATCAGCCTGATAGTGTAATCTAATTGCAGTTGCCTTCCATGCCAGCGTGTGTGCCATGCCCACTTGCCCAGTGCCACCACTCATATCGGGTGTAACAGTAGTGTAAATTTAAAAAAAAAAACTTTTTTGACTGTGAAACATCAGTCTGCTTTTTTGTGTCAGGCTCACAGCGTATACTGGGCCCACTTGCCCAGTGCCACCACTCATATCTTGTTTAATAGTAGTGTAAGTGTAAATTTAAAAACAAAAAAAACTTTTTGGACTGTGAAACATCAGTCTGCTTTTTTGTTTTAGGCTCACAGCTTATACTGGGCCCACTTGCCCAGTGCCACCACTCATATCTTGTTTAATAGTAGTGTAAGTGTACATTTAAAAAATAAAACCTTTTTGTACTGTGAAACATCAGTCTGCTTTTTTGTGTCAGGCTCACAGCGTATACTGTGCCCACTTGCCCAGTGCCACCACTCATATCTTGTTTTATAGTAGTGTAAGTGTACATTTAAAAACAAAAAAAAATTTTTGGACTGTGAAACATCAGTCTGCTTTTTTGTGTCAGGCTCACAGCGTATACTGTGCCCACTTGCCCAGTGCGCTAAATGGGGAGTTTTTCTGTCACTGTGAAACGGCCGTAACCCTTACACTACCTGATCGATACAACATCATACCTGATGTTTTAAAGCATGTTATTCCAAACAATTTAGGAATGTTAGGTGATTTATGCCCTTTATGGATTAAAACCAGACTCTGATTCAACTATGTAATTTTACGTGGGAGTTTTGCCATGGATCCCCCTCCGGCATGCCACAGTCCAGGTGTTAGTACCCTTGAAACAACTTTTCCATCACTATTCTGGCCAGAAAGAGTCCCTGTGGGTTTTAAAATTCGCCTGCCTATTGAAGTCAATGGCGGTTCGCCCGTTCGCAAACATTTGCGGAAGTTCGCCGTTTGCGAACGGAAAATTTTAAGTTTGCGACATCACTAGTGTGTGTGTGTGCATGTATGTGTGTATAACATGAACAGTGTGTGTATATATATATATATATATATATATATATATATATATATATATATATATATATATATTGTACTGAAGATATAAGATGATGCTATGTATGGCTCATTTACCTGAGCTATGGATAATAATATAAGGAAACCATTATTCAAAAAACACAGTGATCTTATGATATCCTTGTAGATAATAATTCCACTAACAAGAGGTCAAGGATGTTTATGAAATAAAAAAAACAGAATAATATGGTGTGTACAATATATACTTTTAGCATGAATAAAGCTTATAAACCTGTGCGTGCAATTAAAGTGCAGGTTAAAACAGCATATAATGCAATCAAAGCAAAAATAAATTCTTATATGACCTCAGCCATTATAAGAAAACTATTATAGAAGAAAATGATTCATCATAGAAAGTCTGATATTATAAACCTTTAAAAAAAACTTTAAAAGCCTTTTAAAAAAAGAGTCCTTGAAATAATACTTTTTCCCAATAAAAAATACAAATAAGAATAGGATAAATAAATATATAAATCAAAAGGGGCACTTCCAGGAAATCATACTCCAGCACCCACTCAGATGTGCACTTACTTCCAAGAACCTCAATCAATATGAGGTAAGTAGATGGTGTTTGATTGGTATCCTCCCAGAGTTTGGATCCAATAGCTTGTGTATTACACACACTCCTCAGGTGTAGCTGTAGAAACTTCCAAATGCTCTCCAATACAGATATCCTCAATATTCCAGGTGTTGATAGCTCAATATGCAATAAAACACAAAGCCAGGAAGGGGCTAATAGTGTTATATCATTTTTATTATGGTGCAAATAACAACCAAATTATCAAAATGCAAACTCACACTTTTTAACCCCAACAATATGAGTTATTCATACAGCAAACACTCCTGATTTTAAAAGATTTTGGTAGTGATATAACGATCCAAGTACAGAAATTGGCTATCAGTCCAGCTAAGATCCGTAACATCCAGCAAGACTTGTCAATCTCAAAACAAATATACCTTACGTGTTTCGAAGGGAGTGTATACTCTTTCCCTTCTTCATCAGAGGACCTATATTGAAGTGGATAGATGGCCATAATTATTACACAGCACAACATGTCCTATTTTATTGTATGGATACTTGTCATGATCATACAGTGCAGTGTGCTCATTTTCAGAGTATAACTATTTGGCATCATTATGCAGCAAAGAGTGCTCAAAGTTAGTGTATTAAATGCACTCATCATTATTATACCTGTTTTAGTATGTTCAAAATAAGTTTATGCTGTACTGGTATCCTGCCCAAAACTTGCCAGTACTCAACTGCAAGTAAATGTGATGTATTGTAGGACTTGAAAAATGTATACCTATTGGAAAATTTATCAAGATGTATTTGTTGCTTCTGTTAAGTTCAGGCTTGCGAAAGTTAGGCTGCAACCACACATTTTCACCAGACAGTCTCTGCTTCTTATACTAGGTGACAGATATAAATCACCTCAAACTTGCTTATTCTGGTGATTGACAGGCCCTGCTCTCATACAATTGGTTGTCCAAGCACAGAAGGCACGACTAAACAACAGAGCTCTTCTGCTTCTTTTCATTTTTAAACGTGACTATTGCAGATGGACAAGTTCTCTGCTTGATAAATTTTCCTTTTAGACATGCTAGTATCATTCTAGGTATATAATGATGAAAAAGAAAAAGAGACCATCCTTTCTCCAGGTTAATTTGTTTTATATATTTTCACCACTTCTTGATTTATTATGCAGTACCACCACTGTTTTACTATTTTGTGCAGAGCCACCACTATGGTTTATATGTCATGCAGAAATTTACCATTATAGCTATTATAATTATAATACATCAGATAAACAGTCAATGATTTGATGTGATCATTATATCATTATAAATACAGTAGTTATCTATAACTGCTTAAAAAATTTCTAGAACATTTTGTTAAGAAGCAGTAATATCATGGTATATAATTTTGTTGTGGGGGGGGGGGGGGGGTAACAAAATGTGTCTTCGCCTGTGTAGCCAAAAATCCTAGCATTAACCTTGACAATGTAGCTTAAATTAATATAATTTACATTATCTTTTATATTCTACTATGCATTAAGCATTGTCGATAACAATATCCCTCTTGTTTATAGAACATTGTCCAAAAAAACATCATATTCATATCAAATGCCTTACAATACTCAATATAAAGTCTTGCTTTTCAATTTTCTTTACTTGAACTTAGTGGAGTTTCATAGATTGCACAATAGGATACATTGCATGGAAGGTTTAATGTCTTGTTTTTGTATTAGTAACTGTTTAAAAATTACTTTTTTATGCTTCAATTATGCACAGACTTTTAAAATATATAGTTTTAGACATAAACAAAGTACTCATCTTCCATTGCAGTTTAGATTCTGAGAATTGCTATGAAGTACATTAAGGCTTTTGTTCTTTTTTCTTGGCTTCTCATTTTTTGTCTGACACAGAAAATGATTGTTCTGTCATGTTTCAGTGGCAAATAAAATAATACACTTGGAAGAAAAGGAAAAATGTATCTATAGTTTCATAAAAAAAACTAGATGTGAATTCATAAATGCATACACAGTGTTAAGAGCAGCGAGTGAAATCAGTTTTGAATTTTGTACTGTTGCTATTGAAAATTTTAATTGAACTACATCAAATCTGTATACACTTTTCTTAACTTTTATAAGTATCTGTCAAGGTCAATCCACCAGCAACATATTTTGTGCTTTATTGTTTTATCAATAAAGATAGAAAGTTTGATCAATTGATCTTTGGTATGGAGACATGTAAAGCAACTTTAAATGAATTAACTAGTATAGCTACACAATTCAGAGCGGCTTTGTGCAAAGTACGTTTTTCAATTAAGGGCTAGATTATAGATGGAGTGCAATCGTTTGTAATTTTTTTATACCTACTCTGTATTGCAAGTTGTGCAGTGTTTAATTTACTGCAAGTTTGTTTGCGCAAACTCACAGTAATTTACGCTACCCATATTTTCTATTGAGCGTCAATGTGCACTAGTATTACAAGTTGCGATCTCTCGAACGCAATCACATTTTAACACAAAAAAGCTTGATTGTAGAAAAATATATCATGGAGTAATTTATAAAAATTTACTTTTATTGATTCACAATTAAATAAAAGGACAGCTTGAAATAAGTAAACATCCTGGTAACTATCCACACACAAGAACAAGTTAAAAAAGCACTTCAGGGGGGGGCGGAGCCAGCAGCCGAAGAAAGCAGATGCAGATACTCTGAGCTCCAGCTATAACTAAAGCATTAAATGATCAAACTGCTATGCTGACTTCTCTAAATGATGTTTGAAATAAATGTAGGTACTGGAGGAGTCAGTGGAAGCTATAATCTTCCTATTTCGGCTTAAATATAATCAGGGATCCGTATACTACAATGCTGCGTGTTGAGGCCTTCTCTGCATTTTTTTCTTAGATCCCAGCCTGTACAGTATACACGGAGGACATACATACTATATTACTGTCTGGTTGTCTGAATTCCTGAAGGGGAAGAAGAACCTTTAAACTAACCAACATATCCCAAAGGGCAAAGTGAAGAGACAAAGATTAAGAAACATAATGGAAATTGTTGCCCTCCTACAATGGGTGGCACACAAGTTAGATGACCATTTTGTTTCCCTTGTAGGAACACTAAAGGGCGAGCATAGCGACAAACCTGAGGAAAGTGCGACTGATATTTTCATACAAGCCCTGTCAGGCTCTTGCGATGAAAGGGAGCAAGTCAGACCCTCTGCCGCCAATCCCGAGGTACAAGTTAGTATGGAGGGACAATATGCCTGTGAGATAACCCTACGCATCACAACGATATGCCCCGAACGCTTTGTGATGGCGGCGGCACTCTTTATTTATGAGGCAGACATGGAGGACCTAACCTTTTGCTCTCCTGCGACACGGCCGGTCGCCAGGGGACATCAGGTACAAGCTGGTTCTGCGGTACAGCCTTTTAGCACCGTTCTGCCAACTACAGTTCCCGCTTCACACACATTTTGCTCAGCTCTCCAGAGGGACGGAGATTCTTACAGGGATGACAACCTAGCTTTACACCCTGGGAACGCTAAGTTACTGCTAAGAACCACCTATATCCCAGATTTACCAAATATCTGCTGCTCCTCAATATCGAAGCTTCCTCCAGAGCGGACCTCTCTGCCTGTAGGTATAGGCTAAAGAACGGGACATGTCTACACACCCTGAAGGGTTAAGTTGTCTGACACCCAGCAAGTCCGGTGTGTCAGGACTTGAACTTTGAAGTCATCCCAGCATTTGGAATTTATTGCAAAAGTTTGGTCTTATTTTGTAAGGACTCTAACCCGAGGACACCCTCATGTATATGCTCAAGTTTAACAATAATACTCAACGTATTATGCCATCTAGTTATATGATTCATACACTTGTTTTTTAATGTGCATTGCATAACTTCTTAATGATGTTTTTATTTAGTTGAGTTAACCCATTTTTAGCAAGGGCGATCAAAATGATGACTATTCATGCATATAAATGCAACCAGTTGAATGTTTGAGCCACATATTGTTGTTGAAGATGCACTTAGTTGTGTATCTTCAGTTCGGCTATAGGCAAAGTTTTTATTATATAATTTTTAGTTGAGTAACAGTATTGTATGCACAATTAATGTAGCTCTTTATGAGTTTATGTTAAGGTTACCCTACCCAGCACTAAAAAACAGGCGAATGTATAACTTGTTCAACCCAAACTTGTCCACCCTGTTTAGGATCTAGTATTTTCTTATCTTGTTTTACCTTCTTGACTGTTATGGCTCATGGTATCATACTCTGTTGATACACACTGTTATTGCAGGTATTTAGAATACATATCATATAGGCTCAGTATAAATAAAAGCTAATACGGGTATCAGTGGGAAAAGTATAGCATTCCTGTTGGTCTACCTTTATAGACTGTTGAGTTACTGCTCTATATTGAATACTAATGCACTATATTTCACCCAGCACGTAGATGTCATGCGCAACACTAATTCCCCCTATATAACATAATATCACAGATCCTTTATAATGGGGCTTACCGAGAAGGCAGCAGTGGAGTATAAATGGTAAGCTCATATAGAGTATCACCAATATAGAGTTATCACTTTACTGGGTGAGAATAGAGTAAGTGATACAATAAGCACAGTAAGGACCCGCTAGTGCTTAGATGTAGCGCATGTATAGCAACAAGATGTATATAAATATTCATAGAGTCATTTTGGCGAAAATATGACAACAGATCTGCATGGTCTATTCTTAAACTACCTCCCTCCCCCCCCCGGTTAACGTAAGTTCCTAGGTGGTAATATTAGCCATTCACCCAACGCAGTGAATTATTTTCTGCGGTGTTAATCCGCATCCTCACATTTATTTAGATCTAGAATACATGCCCATTAGTGGCTATATGTCATAATATTCTTTGTATGAATCTCTATTTCTATAATCACTTAGGCCTAGATTTGGAGTTTGGCGGTAGCCGTGAAAACCAGCGTTAGAGGCTCCTAACGCAGGTTTTAGGCTACCGCCGGTATTTGGAGTCATTCAAAAAAGGGTCTAACGCTCACTTTTCAGCCGCGACTTTTCCATACCGCAGATCCCCTTACGTCAATTGCGTATCCTATCTTTTCAATGGGATCTTTCTAACTCCGGTATTTAGAGTCGTGGCTGAAGTGAGCGTTAGAATTCTAACCACCTACGTTATACTTATGTACCCCTAATCTGCTGCCCCTAACACCGCCGACCCCTATATTATATTTATTAACCCCTAACCTGCCCCCCACAACGTCGCCGCCAGCTACCTACAATAATTAACCCCTAATCTGCCGACCGCCACCTACATTATTGTAATGCCTTTATAGAGGGTGTGTGGATCGCAACTGGTGATATAACAAAAATAGTGTATGTTTCACAACTGTTTAGATTGATACTATGAGGCAGTATCAAATGTAACAGATTGTGCAATTGATTTAGTTTAAATAAGATCTTTCTTATAGCTGGTATAAGGCTTACCCTGCTATAGCGTATACAGTGAGAATGATAAGTGAAAAGCTTAACCTTGAATTAAGCAAATGCTGTTGGCTGAAACATAGGAATTGACTCCCAAACAATATAGTGGATTTGAGATTTGTTTAAGTAAGCCAACTAATTGCTTGTCAGATGGAATGAACAAGTAATATTGAACAGACTGAGAGTTGTGTAAAGATAAGATAGTTCTATAGTTGAAGTACCTTTTGTAATCCTTGAGCTCTGGTTTTTACTCTCAGCCGAGGTCGGTATCGTTTCACTTTAATCTTACAGCGGTGAAGCGTGGAGGGGCGTCACTTGCCTAGCCGTGAGTTTGATTGACAGCGGAACGCTTCTGACGACATGCGGTCTTGATCACCGCGGCAATCCTTGCGGCTGTACGATCTGTGAGTAAAAATTTAAAGAGTCCCAAATATGAAACAATGTTGCAAGTGTACCTGATATTCCAAGGTGAGGATCCGTAACAGAAGTTAGAGAGAAGTTGCGCTGACAGTAGTTTTCCCCAGGAGAAGGTGTAACACTCTGTAGAAATAACGGACAAAAGTAAAGTTCTCAGTTAAAGTAAAATTTACTCCGTATACCTCCTGATGGTTTCCTGGGAAATCTCTGTTGGTTGCAGAGCATAGGATTCACAGGTAGAAGTAGATGTAATCCGTTCCTTGTTTGTCTGTATGGTGGAAGTATAACGGAGCTGAGATCCAGAGATTGGGATTGGAGTAGCTGTAGTCTTCCCGTAGTCAGAGATGCAGAGAAATGACTGCTGTAACAGGGAAAACAAGTTAGGTATCGAATTTCACTCAGAGCTTAGGTATGCGGCTTGCTGCAGGTAGGCAGGAAACAAAATACTAAGCACTGAACTTAGTAGGCGGGAAGCTTTTAAAGGGAAAGTTGATGAGAACAATTAGACTCTTAAAGCTATGCTCCTCAGCAACATAAGATCCTGACAGGACCCCCTCCTCAAGCAAGCTGATCCTCAGCTTGAGGGCGAGGACGATCCGGATTCTGACGGTGGAACTTAGCAATCAATTTAGGAGCATTGAGATTGGAAGAAGGTTCCCAACTATCGTCTTCTTCGGAGTAGTTTTTCCAGCGGATCAAGTACTGTAACTCCTTTTTACAATATCTAGAATCCAAAATTGATTGCACTTCATACACATCAGTACCTACATCCGTGACTGCTGGAGGCAAAACAGGAACTCCAGATCTCGTAGGAATGTAAGGTTTGAGGAGAGAAACATGAAAGGTCGGGTGGACCTTCATGGAAGGAGGTAAGCTAAGAGTGACTGCATTGGAGTTAACGACTTTAGTAATAGAGAATGGACCAATAAAACGGTGAGACAATTTTTTACTAGGTACATGCAACCTGAGGTTTTTTGTTGATAACCATACCTGGTCTCCAATCGAATAAGCGGGTGGTGTCCTTCTCCTTAAGTCGAAGAACCGTTTTTGGTTTGCTTGGGCTTGTTGGATGTTTTCTCGTAGAAATCTGAAAATGTCCAACATAGTATTATTAAATTCGTCAATCAGAGGAGAGCTTGACACGCATGGTGGTTGTGAATCAAAACTGGGGTGAAATCCATAATTAGCATAGAATGGAGAGACCTTGGTGGTTGTAGAGGTGAGGTTATTGTAAGCATATTCAGCTAGAGGTAAATATTCCACCCAGTTATTTTGCTGGTATGAACAGAAACATCGGAGATATTCATCGAGCCATTGGTTAACTCTTTCCGTCTGTCCATTACTTTGGGGGTGAAATGCAGTGCTGTAATGGTGTGTGAATTTAAGAGATTCACTAAGCTTCTTCCAAAAACGTGATGTGAATTGGGTCCCACGATCAGAGATGACTACAGATGGAACTCCATGATATTTAATGACATTATTAATGAAGAGAGAAGCAGTTTCACTGGATGTTGGTACCTTGTGAAAAGGTATGAAATGTGCCATTTTGGTTAGAGTGTCAATAACTACGAATATAGTTTGGTTTTTTGATGGAGGGAGGTCAACTATAAAATCCATACCAACTTGTTGCCAAGGCCTATCAGGTATGGGAAGGGACATCAGTAAACCATATGGTGATTTCTTTTCACTTTTTGATGTTTGACATTCCACACAGGTCTTAATGTAGTCTGCTATAGTAGATCGCATATGAGGCCAATAGTATTTCCTTCTTATGAGTTCTTCTGTGCGTTTTGTACCTGGATGTCCAGCTAAGGGAGAATCATGGTATTGTTCTAATATTTTGGTCCTTTGATTCTCAGGAAGGAAGATCTTGTTGTTGTTTGGACCAATAAGTGGTTGTGAGGAAAGAAGATTAATCTTAAGATGATGATCATTTTGTTCCTGATTAAAATCATCAGCTGAAATGATGGAAGTGGGAGAACTCATCTTCATGGAGGCAACAAAATTTCTTGAGAGGGCATCTGCCTTTCCATTTCTACTTGCTGGTCTGTAGATGATATGGAAGTCAAATCTTGAAAAGTAAAGGGACCATCGGACTTGTCTTGCAGACAAGGTTCGGTTGTTTTGTAAATATTGAAGATTCTTATGGTCTGTGTATATTGTAATAGGATATTTAGCACCTTTTAGCAAATGTCTCCAAAATTCAAGAGCTCTACGGATAGCTAATAATTCCTTATCACCAATCGTATAATTTATTTCAGCTGGTGACATAGCTTTAGAGTAATATGAAATTGGATGAATAGGTTCAGTTAAGGTTTTCTGCTGAGAGAGTACTGCACCTATTGCAATATCCGAGGAATCAACTTCAAGTATATAATGTTGGTTAACATCAGGGTAATGCAAGATGAGGGCAGTGATGAAACTTGCTTTCAGGGAGTTAAAAGCTTTGGTAGCATCTGAATTCCAAGAGAAAACTTTGGAGTTACTTGTGAGTTGTGAAAGTGGTTTTGTTATGGTGGAGAAATTCCTTATAAATTTTCGGTAATAATTTGAAAAACCGAGAAATCTTTGTAGTTCCTTTTTGTTTGTAGGAATGGGCCAGTTCTTTACGGCGTCTACTTTTTCAGTTTGCATCTGAATACCATTGGGTGATATGGTGTACCCCAAAAAAGATATTGTTGTTTTATGAAAGGAACATTTTTCTGGTTTAGCGTACAATTTGTGCACCCTTAAACGGGAAAGAACCCACCTAACATGTTTTATGTGATCTTCCAATGATTCTGAATAAATAAGTATATCATCCAAATATATGACCAGGCACACATCCAGCAAATCCCTGAAGATGTCGTTAATAAAGTGCTGGAAGGTGGCAGGGGCATTGGTCAAACCGAACGGCATTACGTGGTACTCAAATAACCCATAACGCGTTCTAAAGGCAGTGAGCCATTCATGTCCTTCCTTGATACGGATGAGGTTATAGGCACCTCTTAAGTCCAGTTTGGTGAAGATTGTGGCGGAAGACAGTCTTTCAATCATCTCAGGTATCAAGGGAAGTGGGTATCTGTTTTTGACGGTTTGTTTATTTAATTCCCTGTAATCTATAATAGGACGGAGTGTGGAATCTTTATTTGTTACAAAAAACATCCCTGCACCAGCAGGGGAAGTAGAGGGTCGAATGAAACCTTTACGAAGGTTTTCTTGTAAATAAGTTTTTAAGTGGTTAAGTTCAGGCTGACTCATCGGGTATAGATGTCCAACTGGAATGGATGCACCAGGTATGAGTTGGATAGGACAATCGTATATCCGATGAGGTGGTAAATGTTCCGCCTCTGATTTACTGAACACGTCCTCAAAATCCTTATATGGTGAAGGGATGGATTCCTTTTGTGGAGAAATTTGTAGAATAGGTTGATTAGGGAAACACGTAGTGGTACAATAGTCCGAACCAAACTGGATGTGTAAAGTCCTCCAATTTATGGTGGGGTTATGTAATTGTAACCAATTTACCCCGAGAACAACGGGGAAATGAGGAGAGGGAATGACATCGAAGGAAATATGTTCTGTATGCCCTGTATCAGTTACAACATTTAAAGGTATTGTGTGATGTGTAATGGGACCAAAATCAATAGTGGAACCATTAATAACTCGTACTGACACAGGTTTAGGTTTTGTAACAGTGGGTATTTTATTTAACTGAACAACATTAATATCCATGAAGTTCCCCACTGCTCCTGAGTCTAGAATAGCGTTGGTCACCAATCTTTTATGGTCCCACTGTAAAACAAGAGACAATTTGCAATAAGGTTGTGAGTCATTTTGGATATGAGAGGTATTTATAAGTATAGACTTACTCTTTTTATTTCTTTGCAGAATAGGACACTCCTGGACGATATGTTTAGAACTGGCACAATACATACAAAGATGGTTACTCTTTCTTCGATTTCTTTCATCTGGAGTCAGAGGACCACGTAGCATGCCTATCTCCATAGGAGTGGTGGAAGAACTGGGAGGAGTATTCACGGTACTGGATGCCTCTATTTTAAATCTGGAGTGAGTTTCAGGATTCATCCTCTCAGCTTTTCTTTCACGAAGTCGCCTATCAATCCTTGTAGACAACCTCATTAAAGCTTCCAGTGTATTTGGTAATTCTACTCTAGATAGCTCATCCTTGATGTTTTCAGCTAGTCCTAGACGAAACTGATTTCTGAGTGAGATAGCACTCCAAGAGGAATCGGAGGAATACAATTTGAATTCTGTTATATACTCTTCTACAGGTTTTTTCCCCTGTCTCAGATTTCTCATTTTATACTCAGCAGTGAGCTGTACGTCTGTATCTTTATACAGTTCATCCATGGCTTGAAAGAAATCGTGAAGACTTCCTAGGAGAGGGTCTTCTATCTCACATAAATGATCCGCCCAAATTCTTGGTTCGGATCTGAGGAAAGATATGGTGGTTAGAACTTTAACCCTTTCAGTGGGGTATGTGGATGGTTTTAGTGAATATAATAAATGACAGGCGTTCTTGAAGTATCTGTAATTTTTTCTTTCCCCTGTAAATGGTTCGGGGAGTGAGACCTGAGGTTCAGGTGTTTGGTCTGTTTTACTTTTAACAGCATCTTTTATGATGTCTTTTAAGGTTCTATTTTCAGTTTGTAGATCTCTTATAGCCTGTCCCATTAGGTCTACTTTCTGGGACAAGTTATACACTATTTGAGGTAAATCACCTGGCTCCATTTTAAGGGCTTAGTATTATGTAATGCCTTTATAGAGGGTGTGTGGATCGCAACTGGTGATATAACAAAAATAGTGTATGTTTCACAACTGTTTAGATTGATACTATGAGGCAGTATCAAATGTAACAGATTGTGCAATTGATTTAGTTTAAATAAGATCTTTCTTATAGCTGGTATAAGGCTTACCCTGCTATAGCGTATACAGTGAGAATGATAAGTGAAAAGCTTAACCTTGAATTAAGCAAATGCTGTTGGCTGAAACATAGAAATTGACTCCCAAACAATATAGTGGATTTGAGATTTGTTTAAGTAAGCCGACTAATTGCTTGTCAGATGGAATGAACAAGTAATATTGAACAGACTGAGAGTTGTGTAAAGATAAGATAGTTCTATAGTTGAAGTACCTTTTGTAATCCTTGAGCTCTGGTTTTTACTCTCAGCCGAGGTCGGTATCGTTTCACTTTAATCTTACAGCGGTGAAGCGTGGAGGGGCGTCACTTGCCTAGCCGTGAGTTTGATTGACAGCGGAACGCTTCTGACGACATGCGGTCTTGATCACCGCGGCAATCCTTGCGGCTGTACGATCTGTGAGTAAAAATTTAAAGAGTCCCAAATATGAAACAATGTTGCAAGTGTACCTGATATTCCAAGGTGAGGATCCGTAACAGAAGTTAGAGAGAAGTTGCGCTGACAGTAGTTTTCCCCAGGAGAAGGTGTAACACTCTGTAGAAATAACGGACAAAAGTAAAGTTCTCAGTTAAAGTAAAATTTACTCCGTATACCTCCTGATGGTTTCCTGGGAAATCTCTGTTGGTTGCAGAGCATAGGATTCACAGGTAGAAGTAGATGTAATCCGTTCCTTGTTTGTCTGTATGGTGGAAGTATAACGGAGCTGAGATCCAGAGATTGGGATTGGAGTAGCTGTAGTCTTCCCGTAGTCAGAGATGCAGAGAAATGACTGCTGTAACAGGGAAAACAAGTTAGGTATCGAATTTCACTCAGAGCTTAGGTATGCGGCTTGCTGCAGGTAGGCAGGAAACAAAATACTAAGCACTGAACTTAGTAGGCGGGAAGCTTTTAAAGGGAAAGTTAATGAGAACAATTAGACTCTTAAAGCTATGCTCCTCAGCAACATAAGATCCTGACAGTTATACTTATGTACCCCTAATCTGCTGCCCCTAACACCGCCGATCCGATTGGATCAGCCAATCGGATTGAACTTGATTCTGATTGGCTGATTCCATCAGCCAATCAGAATATTCCCACCTTAATTCCGATTGGCTGATAGAATCCTATCAGCCAATCGGAATTCGAGGGACGCCATCTTGGATGACGTCATTTAAAGGAACCGTCATTCGGCGAGTAGGCGTCGGGAGAAGAGGATGTTCCGCGTCGGATGGAAGATGATGGCTCCCGAAGAAAGAAGATTGAAGATGCCGTTGATAGAAGACTTCAGCCGGATCATGGACCTCTTCAGCCCCCCGCTTGGGCTTGGATCAGGACATCGGAGGAGCTCTTCTGGATCGATCGGTGAACCTGGTATGGTGAAGATAAGGTAGGAAGATCTTCAGGGGCTTAGTGTTAGGTTTATTTAAGGGGGGTTTGGGTTAGATTAGGGGTATGTGGGTGGTGGGTTGTAATGTTGGGGGGGTATTGTAAGGGTTTTTTTACAGGCAAAAGAGCTAAATTTCTTGGTACATTGTAGGTAATTGTAGGTATTTTATTTAATTAATTTATTGATAGTGTAGTGTTAGGTTTAGTTGTAGGTAATTGTAGGTATTTTATTTAATTAATTTATTGATAGTGTAGTGTTAGGTTTAATTGTAACTTAGGTTCGGATTTATTTTACAGGTAATTTTGTAATTATTTTAACTATTTTAGCTATTGTACCTGGTTAAAATAAATACAAAATTACCTGTAAAATAAATATAAATCCTAAAATAGCTATAATATAAATATAATTTATATTGTAGCTATATTAGGATTTATTTTACAGGTAAGTATTTAGCTTTAAATAGGAATAATTTATTTAATAAGAGTTAATTAATTTCGTTAGATGTAAATTATATTTAATTTAGGGGGGTGTTAGTGTTAGGGTTAGACTTAGCTTTAGGGGTTAATAAATTTATTAGAATAGCGGTGAGCTCCAGTCAGCAGATTAGGGGTTAATCTTTGAAGTTAGGTGTCGGCGATGTTAGGGAGGGCAGATTAGGGGTTAATACTATTTATTATAGGGTTAGTGAGGCGGATTAGGGGTTAATAACTTTATAATAATAGCGGTGCGGTCCGCTCGGCAGATTAGGGGTTAATAAGTGTAGGCAGGTGGAGGCGACGTTGTGGGCGGCAGATTAGGGGTTAATAAATATAATATAGGGGTCGGCGGTGTTAGGGACAGCAGATTAGGGGTACATAGGGATAACGTAGGTTGCGGCGGTGTACGGAGCGGCAGATTAGGGTTTAATAATAATATGCAGGGGTCAGCGATAGTGGGGGCGGCAGATTAGGGGTTAATAAGTGTAAGGTTAGGGATGTTTAGACCCGGGGTACATGTTAGAGTGTTAGGTGCAGACGTAGGAAGTGTTTCCCCATAGGAAACAATGGGGCTGCGTTAGGAGCTGAACGCGGCTTTTTTGCAGGTGTTAGGTTTTTTTCAGCTCAAACAGCCCCATTGTTTCCTATGGGGGAATCGTGCACGAGCACGTTTTTGAGGCTGGCCACGTCCATAAGCAACTCTGGTATCGAGAGTTGCAGTGGCGTTAAATATGTTCTACGCTCCTTTTTTGGAGCCTAATGCAGCCATTCTGTGGACTCTCAATACCAGAGTTATTTTAAAGGTGCGGCCAGAAAAAAGCCAGCGTTAGATACGAGGGTCGTTACCGACAAAACTCTAAATCTAGCCGTTAGTATGGTGAACTATTGGGCGGTATTAATCCGCCTCTTGCTCTTATAGTTTTGTGCCCCCCTTGCTAGTTGTTATTATACTAAGCTGGTTAGATTAAAATATCATTATATCAGACAGTTTCTTATGACAAAGAGGCACTACAGCTATTACAACAAATATAATAAAAAAATTAAGGTATCAAATCAGATTACCATATCTGCATAAAGGATGATTGTTATAATCCATTATGATTGTTATATATTAGTGTGTCTAACCAATTCTTGGGTAATTTGATGGCGTGCCATTGTTGTATATAGATAGGTGATCCCAAAAGTTACTTTAGTATTTTGTATTAGTTATCCTTCATAAAGGATTGGTTTTGTAATGAGGAAATTGTATTTCTGTGCACCTATCATACATGTTGTACTACTAATTACCTTTAATAAAAAAACTTTGATTTAAAAAAAAAAAAAAAGCACTTCCACTATGGTATATGTGAAAAATAGCTTATTCTCAATAAATCATGATGGCCATCAAGTAAATACCCAAATATATATGCTTGTATTGGAATACTGCCTATACAGTTGCAGTTTTAATTAGATTATGCTAGCCCCTATATTAATATTATAAAAGGGTTAAATTGTTACATATTATATCGTCTGTTGCAACAAAAGTAACAGCATAGGGTTATCTAGTTGTCAGAGAAGGTATCCGGATATATAGGCCTATGGTCTGGAAGGTCAGTGCTAGTCCTGCTGTGTATCACTGATTATAGTCAACCAGCATGAACTTTAACATAGGCTGTAGGTAAAATATCAATGTAAGATGTTGATTAATGGAAAGAAATAATGTAGCATATATTCCTAACTTAAAGCGATTGTTATATTGTTTCTTACAATCCGGTGAAAAAAAATGCTTTCCGACTGTATTTTATGGCTATAACATTGCTACTGATATAACAGACTGAGTAATACTACTGCTGTGATATTTTATTGGATTTAAAATCAAGTGTTTTTCAACACTTGCTTACCCCAACAAATTATTTTAAAGATAAATGCTTATATATCTTAATCAACACAGCTGAGGTATCAGACTAGGTGATACTATTATTGACATCTGCTATTAAATATAAGATTAAACGTTTTCCACAGAATCTAAATAAGCTGGGGGTAGCACAACTTGCTTACCCAGATTAATCAACACAGCTGAGGTATCAAACTAGGTGATACTGTTATTGAAATCTGCTACTAAATATAAGCTTAAACGGTTTCCACAAAATCTAAAACTGCTAGGGGTAGCACAACTTGCTTACACAGATTATATATTCTAGAAGGTAGGTATTTAAAATATGTCTGGGAGCCCTAAGGTTGAGAGACCAACGTAAAAATTATAAGAGAATAGAGCTATTGTTAACTATTATTAGCATTTAAACAACTATAGTGGAGCTGATTAAAAAAGAGAAACAAACTCCCCTTAACGTGCAGTTGCATTTCACAATCGCTTCCTCAGAGGGGTACGCGGTACTGACACAGGATCCTATTTATTGCATGAATGCACCCTCCCATTGTTCGTAATTGGTTAGAGGAGATTATGTGACTTGAGACTCAATTGGTTCTAGTGGACTCACTGAGAAACGTGTGATGTATCATTAGCCAATCAGGCACATTGTATACTCGTTGCTATGGTGTTCTCAGAGTTGTCACTGTTGTTATTGTGTCCATTTTGTTGCGAAATAACCGAAAAACAATCAGGCACATTGTATACTCGTTGCTATGGTGTTCTCAGGGGTATCACTATGGTTATTGTATCTATTTTTTTTGCGAAATAATAGAGAAGGACATGGATCCTAATATACAAATTCAGTTATGTATTATTTGTTTATTTATATGAATGAAGTTACTATAAAGTGATTCGTTATAACCCTTCTCAGTCACGGATTATCTGTGAATAGATGGAATACCTCAGGGATTCAACCATAGCTGAGCTGACAATTAGACATGTGCACGGCTAAAAAATTTGGTTCATTTTCGGTTCGGATCGATTCAGACTTTTCGAATTTCGGTTCGGATCGAATCGAATTCGGCAAAATTTGAATGAATTTGTTTTGGATTTATTCGGATTCGAATAAATTCGTTTCGGATTTATTCGGATTCGAATAAATTCGGCTGAATTCGGTTCTATTCGGTTCCGAAATTCGGTATGTTTTAGTACACTAACACCCATTTAGTACACTAACACCCATAAACCACCCATGAACCACTAAACTGCCCCCCCCCCCAACGTCGCCGCAATCTAACTACAAGTATTAACCCCTAATCTGCCGACCGGATATCGCCGCCACCTACATTATAGCTATTAACCCCTAATCTGCTGTCCCTCACATCGCTGACCCCTACATTATAGTTATTAACCCCTAATCTGCCCCCCCAATGTCGCCGCAATCTAACTACAAGTATTAACCCCTAATCTGCCGACCGGACATCGCTGCCAATATAATAAATGTATTAACCCCTAAACCGCCACACTCCCGCCTCACAAACACTATAATACATTTATTAACCCCTAATCTGCCCTCCCTAACATTGCCGCCACCTACCTACAATTATTAACCCCTAATCTCCCGCCCCCAACGTCGCCGCTACTATAATAAGGTTATTAACCCCTAAACCTAAGTCTACCCCTAACACCCCCTAACTTAAATATAATTTAAATAAAAAGAAATAAATTTACTATAGTTAAATAAATGAATCCTATTTAAAACTAAATACTTACCTATAAAATAAACCCTAATATAGCTGCAATATAACTAATAGTTACATTGTAGCTATTTTAGGATTTATATTTATTTTACAGGCAAGTTTGTATTTATTTTAACTAGGTACAATAGTTATTAAATAGTTAATAACTATTTAATAACTACCTAGCTAAAATAAATACAAATTTACCTGTAAAATAAATCCTAACCTAAGTTACAATTACACCTAACACTACACTATCATTAAATTAATTAAATAAATGAATCCTATTTAAAACTAAATACTTACCTGTAAAATAAACCCTAATATAGCTACAATATAACTAATAGTTACATTGTAGATATTTTAGGATTTATATTTATTTTACAGGCAACTTTGTATTTATTTTAACTAGGTACAATAGCTATTAAATAGATATTTACTGTTTAATAGCTACCTAGTTAAAATAATTACAAAATTACCTGTAAAATAAATCCTAACCTAAGTTACAATTAAACCTACCACTACACTATCATTAAATAAATTAACTACAAGTACCTACAATTATCTACAATTAAATAAACTAAACTAAAGTACAAAAAAACCCACTAAATTACAAAAAAACCCCCACTAAATTACAAAAAATAAAAAAATATTACAAGAATTTTAAACTAGTTACACCTAATCTAAGCCCCCTAATAAAATAACAAAGCCCCCCAAAATAAAAAAATGCCCTACCCTATACTAAATTACAAAAGTTAACAGCTCTATTACCTTACCAGCCCTTAAAAGGGCCTTTTGCGGGGCATGCCCCAAAGCAAACAGCTCTTTTGCCTGTAAAAAAACCCCACCACCCCCAACATTACAACCCACCACCCACATACCCCTACTCTAACCAAAAACCCCCTTAAATAAACCTAACACTACCCCCCTGAAGATCTCCCTACCTTGAGTCGTGTTCACCCAGCCGGGCCGAAGTCTTCATCCGATGGGGCATTTTTTTATTTTGGGGGGCTTTATTATTTTATTAGGGGGCTTAGATTAGGTGTAATTAGTTTAAAATTCTTGTAATATTTTTTTATTTTTTGTAATTTAGTGTTTGTTTTTTTCTCCTTTAGTTTAGTTTATTTCATTGTATTTAATTGTAGGTACTTGTAGTTAATTTATTTAATTTATTTAATGATAGTGTAGTGTTAGGTTTAATTGTAATTTAGGTTAGGATTTATTGTACAGGTAATTTTGTAATGATTTTAACTAGGTAGCTATTAAACAGTAAATATCTATTTAATAGCTATTTTACCTAGTTAAAATAAATACGAAGTTGCCTGTAAAATAAATATAAATCCTAAAATAGCTACAATATAACTATTAGTTATATTGTAGCTATATTAGGGTTTATTTTACAGGTAAGTATTTAGTTTTAAATAGGATTCATTTATTTAATTAATTTAATGATAGTGTAGTGTTAGGTGTAATTGTAACTTAGGTTAGGATTTATTTTACAGGTAAAATTAAAATTCTTTAATATCCTGATGGAAAATCAGAAAAGGAGACTCACAAGAAAGAGCAGATAATTTTGAAACTCTTCTAGCAGATGAGATAGCCAAAAAGAACAACACTTTCCAAGAAAGTAGTTTAATATTCAAAGAATGCATAGGCTCAAAAGGAGGAGCCTGTAAAGCCTTCAAAACCAAATTAAGACTCCAAGGAGGAGAGATTGATTTAATAATGACAGGCTTGATACGGACCAAGGCCTACACAAAACAGTGAATATCAGGAAGCTTAGCAATCTTTCTGTGAAATAAAACAGAAAGAGCAGTGATTTGTCCCTTCAAGGAACTTGCAGACAAACCTTTATCCAAACCATCCTGAAGGAACTGTAAAATTCTAGGAATTCTAAAAGAATGCCAGGAGAATTCATGAGAAGAACACAATGAAATATAAGTCTTCCAAACTTGATAATAAATCTTCCTAGAAACAGATTTACGAGCCTGTAAAATAGTATTAATCACTGAGTCAGAGAAACCTCTATGACTAAGCACTAAGAGTTCAATATCCATACCTTCAAATTAAACGATTTGAGATCCTGATGGAAAAACGGTCCTTGAGACAGAAGGTCTGGTCTTAAAGAAAGTGGCCAAGGTTGGCAATTGGACATCCAGACATCTCCATAACAGAACCTGTGAGTTCATACTGGTGCTACCAGAAACACAAACGATTGTCCCATGATGATCTTGGAGATCTTGGAGGAAGAACTAGAGGTGGTAAGATATAAGCAGGTTGGTAAAACCAAGGAACTGCTAATGCATCCACCGACTCTGCCTGAGGATCCCTAGATCTGGACAAGTACCTGGGAAGTTTCTTGTTTAGATGGGAAGCCATCATATATATTTTTGGAAGACCCCACATCTGAACAATCTGAAAAAAACACATCTGGATGGAGAGACCACTCCCCTGGATGTAAAGTCTGATGGCTGAGATAATCCGATTCCCAATTGTCTACACCTGGGATATGTACTGCAGAAATTAGACAAGGGCTGGATTCTGGCCAAGAAAATATCCAAGATACTTCTTTCATAGCTAGGGGACTGTGAGTTCCACCCTGATGATTGACATATGCCACAGTTGTGATATTGTCTGTCTGAAAACAAATGAATAGTTCTCTCTTTAACAGAGGCCAAACCAGAAGAGCTTTGAAAATAACACAGAGTTCTAAAAAATTTATTGGTAGTGATGTTGCGAACATAAAATTTTCCGTTCGCGAACGGCGAACACAAGTTTCCACAAAAGTTTGCGAACGGGCGAACCGGGAGAACCGCCATAGACTTCAATAGGCAGGTGAATTTTAAAACCCACAGGGACCCTTTCTGGTCACAATAGTGATGGAAAAGTTGTTTCAAGGGGACTAACACCTAGACTGTGGCATGCTGGAGGGGGATCCATGGCAAAACTCCCATGGAAAATTACATAGTTGATGCAAAGTCTGGTTTTAATCCATAAAGGGCATAAATCACCTAATATTCCTAAATTGTTTGGAATACCGTGCTTTAAAACATCAGGTATGATGTTGTATTGATCAGGTAGTGTAAGGGTTACGCCCGCTTCACAGTGACAGACCAAACTCCCCGTTTAACGCACCTTACTGCATTATTCTAGGGCCAAAGGGAATCACAGCACCATGACCACGACGGCCCCTGCGGGTTGTGGCCTGCCTTTGCCTGTCATTTTTTTTGATTAGTGGTACTATGCGTGCAAACTACTGTGACAACAGATATGAGTGGCACTGTGCACTGGCAGAAGTTTGCAGAGTAGACTCTGTAGGCCTGACACACACGCTTGCAGACAACTAACTGCTATTCAATCTATTACAGTAAAAAAAAATGTTTTAAATGTACACTACTGTAACACCAGATATGAGTTGCACTGGTGTGACACTTTGCCCTTACAGGCCCTGAAATGCACACATGTGAAGGAAACTGACTGCTATTATTTCACAGTCAAATTTCTTTTTTTTTTTTAATGTACACTACTGTTACACCAGATATGAGTTGCACTGGTGCGACACTGAAACACACACATGTGAAGGAAACTGACTGCTATTATTTCATAGTCAAAAAAGTGTTGTTTTTTTTAAATGTACACTACTGTTACACCAGATATGAGTTGCACTGGTGTGACACTGTGCCCTGGCAGGCCCTGAAACGCACACGTGTGAAGGAAACTGACTGCTATTATTTCACAGTCAAAAAAGTGTTTTGTTTTTTTTAAATGTACACTACTGTTACACCAGATATGAGTGGTGGCACTGGGCAAGTGGGCACAGTATACGCTGTGAGCCTGACACACACGCTGGCAGGCAGGCAGGCAACTGCAATTCGATTACACAGGAAAAAAAAAAAAAGCAGACTGATATTCTAGCCCTGAATAGGGCTTTTTAGGGTGCTGTCCTTACAGCAGAGATCAGATGAGTCCTTCAGGACTGTAGTGGATACTGAATACACTAGCCTAGCTATCGATTTCCCTATTAAATCAGCAGCAGCTACACTGTCCCTCCTCTCACTAAGAATGCAGCTTCCGAATGAATCTAAAATGGATACTGTCCAGGAGGTGGGAGGGTCTGGGAGGGAGGGTCTGCTGCTGATTGGCTGGAATGTGTCTGCTGCTGTGAGGTACAGGGTCAAAGTTTACTCAATGATGGCGAATAGGGGGCGGACCGAACATCGCATATGTTTGCCCGCCGCGGTGAACGTGAACATGCTATGTTCGCCGGGAACTATTTGCCGGCTAACTATTTGCGACATCATTATTGATTGGTAAGCTTGCCTCTTGAGGTTTCCAAACCCCTTGTGCTGTCAGATATCCCCAGACAGCTCCCCAACCTGAAATACTTGCATCTGTTGTGATTACAGACCAGGTTGGATGAACAAGAGAGGCCCCTTGAACTATACGATGGTGGTCTATCCACCAAGTCAGAGAGTGTCGAACATTGGGATTTAAGGATATTAACTGTGACATCTTTGTATAATCCCTGCACCATTGTTTCAGCATCCAAAGCTGGATAGGTCTCATATGAAAACGAGCAAAGGGGATCGCTTCTGATGCTGCAGTCATAAGACCTAAAACTTCCATTCACATAGCCACTGAAGGGAATGATTGAGACTGAAGGTTCTGACAAGCTGAAACCAATTTTATTTGTCTCTTGTCTGTTAGAGACAGAGTCATGGACACTGAATCTATCTGGGAACCTAAAAAGGTGACCCTTGTCTGAGGAATCAAGGAACTTTTTGGTAAATTGATCCTCCAACCATGTCTTTGAAGAAACAACAATATTTGATTTGTGTGAGATTCAGCAGAATGTAAAGATTGAGCTAGAACCAAGATATCATCCAAATAAGGAAACACCGCAATACCCTGTTCTCTAATTACAGAGAGTAGGGCACCGAGAACCTTTGAAAAAAATCTTTGAGCTGTCGCTAGGGCAAATGGAAGAGCGACAAATTGGTAATGCTTATCTAGAAAAGAGAATCTCAGAAACCAATAGTGATCTGGATGAATCGGAATATGAAGATATGCATCCTGTAAGTCTATCATGGACATATAATGACCTTTCTGAACAAAAGGCAGAATAGTCCTTATAGTCATCATTTTGAAAGTTGGCACTCTTACAAAACGATTCAAAATTTTCAGATCCAGAATGAATTCTATTTCTTTGGGACAATGAATAGATTTGAATACAATAAAAAGATTTGAAACGGAACTGGTATGATTACCCCTGAAAGCTCTAGATCTGAATCACACTTTAGAAAAGCCTGAGCCTTCAATGGATTTGATGGAATGCGTGAGAGAAAAAAATCTTCTCACAGGAGGTCTCATTCTGAATCCTATTCGATACCCTTGTGAGACAATGCTCTGAATCCAATGATTTTGGACAGAATCTGCCCAAATGTTTTGGAAAGATTTTAATCTGCCTCCCACCAGCTGAGCTGGAATGAGGGCAGCACTATCATGCAGACTTGGGGGCTGGCTTTGTTTTCTTAAAAGGCTTGAAGAATATTTCCAATTGGAACCAGATTCTTTGGGGGAAGGATTCTGCCGAAAAGCATGAAAACGATTAGAAGCTTTAGATTTACCCTTAGATCTTTTATCCTGAGGTAAAAAAAAAAAACTCCCTTCCCTCCAGTGATAATTGAAATAATTGAATCCAACTGAGAACCAAATAAATTGTTACCTTAGAAAGAAAGAGATAGTAATCTAGACTTAGATACCATGTCAGCATTCCAATAGTTGAGCCACAAAGCTCTTCTAGCTAAAATAGCTAAAGACATAGATTTAACATAAATTTTGATGATATCAAAAATAGAATCACAGATAAAATGATTAGCATGTTGAAGCAAGCAAAACAATGCTAGACAAATCAGGTTCTGTTTCCTGTTATGCTAAGCTTTCCAACCAGAAATTTGATGCAGCTGCAACATCAGCCATAGAAGTGGCATGCCTGAGAAGATAGCCAGAATATAAATAAGCTTTCATTAGATAAGATTCAAGTTTCCTATCTAAAGGATCCTTAAAGGAAGTTCTAACTTCCATAGGGATAGTAGTACGTTTGGCAAGAGTAGAAATAGCCCCATCAACTTTATTTTTTTTAAAAAAAAAAACTCCAATCTAACTGCTGGCAAAGGATACAACTTTTTAAACCTAGAAGAAGGAATAAAAGAAGTACCAGGCCTATTCCATTCCTTTGAAATAATATCAGAAATAGCATCAGGAATTGGAAAAAACCCCTGGAGTAACCACAGGAGGTTTATAAACAGAATTTAAATGTTTACTAGTTTTAGAATCAAGAGGACTAGTTTCCTCAATATCCAAAGTAATCAACACCTCTTTTAACAAGGAACGAATATACTCCATCTTAAAGAGATAAGTAGATTTTTCAATGTCAATATTTGAGGTAGGCTCTTCTGAATCAGATAGATCCTCATCAGAGGAGGATAATTTAGCATATTGTCGGTCATTTGAAATTTCATCAACTTTATGAGAAGTTTTAAAAGACCTTTTACATTTTTTAGAAGGCGGAATATCAGACAAATCCTTCTGAATCTCATTAGCAATACAATCTTTTTTATTCACAGGGATATCATGTACATTAGATGTTGAAGGAACAACAGGCATTGTACTAGTACTGATGGATACATTCTCTGCATGTAAAAGCTTATCATGACAACTGTTACATACTACAACTGGAGATATAATCTCCGCTAATTTACAACAGATACACTTATCTTTCGTAGAACTGTTATCAGGCAGCAGGGATCCAACAGTGATTTCTGAGACAGGATCAGATTGAGACATCTTGCAAATGTAAGAGAAAAAACAACATATAAAGCAAATTTATCATTTTCCTTATATGGCAGTTTCAGGAATGGGAAAAAATGCAAACAGCATAGCCCTCTGAGCATAGAAAAAGGCAAAAGGCATATCGGAAATGTGGTTTAATTAATTAAATTATTTGGCACCAAGTATGACGCACAATGCAAAATGAAATTTTTTTGGCGCTAACAACATCTGGAAATGACGCAACCTTGTGCAATGAGACCTGACGTCAAGTAAGACGCCGGAAATTACGAATTTGCGGCACCGAACGTACCTTTGCGCCAAAAAAATTCTCACGCCAAGAATGATGCAATAAATATCAGCATATTGCGGCCTCGCGAGCCTAATTTTTCCTGCGAAAAGTAATGAAAAACAGTAAATTTTGAAGAAAAGACTATACACCAGGTAAGAAAAAATAACTTCCTAAATATGTTTTCCCAATTTTGAAACTAAAAGTCTGCAAAAGGAAATATACATAAACCTGACTCATGGCAAATATAAGTGAAATACATATATTTAGAACTTTACATTAATACATAAAGTGCCAAACCATAGCTGAGATTGCCTTAAATAATGAAAACATACTTACCGAAAGACACCCATCAACATATAGCAGATAGCCAAACCAGTACTGAAACAGTTATCAGTAGAGGTAATGGAATATGAGAGTATATCGTCGATCTGAAAATGGAGGTAGGAGATGAATCTCTACAACCGATAACAGAGAACCAATGAAAAGATTTCCCACAAGGAAAACCATAGAATTCCATAGGTGATACTCTTTTCACATCCCTCTGACATTCACTGTAGTCTGAGAAGAATCGGGCTTCAAAATGCTGAGAAGCGCATGTCACAGAAGAAAATCAAGCACAAACTTACTTCACCACCTCCATAGTGAGGCAAATTTTGTAAAACTGAATTGTGGGTGTGGTGAGGGGTGTATTTATAGGCATTTTGAGGTTTGGGAAACTTTGCCCCTCCTGGTATATCCCATACGTCACTAGCTCATGGACTCTTGCCAATTACATGAATGAAAACCTAAAGCTTAACTTCAAAGTTTATACTCACCATCTTCTATCCCTCTTAAGGGCAGCAGCCGGTTCAGTAGCTCTCATCCTATTGGCTGATTTGAAAATATCAGCCAATAGGAATGTAAGGAACCCCAAATATAAAACACGTACCTTGCATTCAAGCTTCAGTGTGCGGCGGTGATCGCATGAAGAGCATCCTCCACTCTGGATGTCTCCACGGCAGCCGTACTTGCTCCATGGCCACCTCCACTCTGCACCGCCTTCGCTCTGGATGAAGATAGAAGAGGTCCCCGCACTAGATGAAGATGTAGCCTACTGGAAGAAGATCTTCAGCGCTGGACTTCAGGAATGGTGAGTACCTATTTCGGGGTTAGACTTTGGTTTTTTGGGGGGGGCTTTGCGTGTTTTTTTTTTTAGATTAGGTCTTTTTTTTTAATGGGCAGCAAAATAGCTGATTGCCCTTTTAAGGGCAATGCCCATACAAATGCCCCTTTAGGGGAAATGGTATCTTAGGTTTTTTTAGTCTTAGGTTTTCTTTATTTTGGGGGGTTGTGTGACTGGGTTTACTTTTAGGGGGTAACTTGTATTTTATTTTGGTAGAAGTGCCCTACAAAAGGCCATTTTAAGAGCTATTGGTAGTTCAGTGTTATCTTAGGAGGTATTTTTATTTTGGTGGGCTTTTTTATTTTTATAGGGGTATTAGATTAGGTTTAAAGGGCCCCACTTAACCCAATATTTTTCTTTTGTGATTCAGATAGAGCATGCAATTTTAAGCAACTTTCTAATTTACTCCTATAATCAATTTTTCTTTGTTTTCTTGCTATCTTTATTTGAAAAAGAAGACGTCTAAGCTATTTTTTGGTTCAGATCACTGGACAACACTTGATTATTGGTCGGTTAAATTAATCCACCAATCAGCAAGAACAACCCAGGTTTTTCACCAAAAATGGACCAGCATGTAAACTTACATTCTTGCTTTTCAAATAAAGATACCAAGCGAATAAAGAAAATTTGATAATATCTGATTCATGAAAGAAAAAATTTGGGTTCAGTGTCCCTTTATTTTTTTATTTTGCATAGTTTCGTTATTTTTTTATTTAATTTTAGACTTTCTTATTTTTTGTAACATTTTTAATTTAATCTTAGTTTTTTTTAATGTAATGTTAGGGGGTTTTTTTAATTGTAAGATAGGATTTTTTTACTTTTGTAATTTTTAATACATTTATTTGTAAGATATTCTTTTTTTATTTTATGTAATTGGGGTTAACTTAGGGGGTGTTATGTTAAGGGGCTTAGTACTTGTGTTGTGGGGGTGGCGGTTTAGGGGTTTATTAGGTAGATTGCATTGTGGGGGGATGGCGGTTTAGGGGTTAATAATTTATTTACGTTTATTGCATTGCAGGGGGATGGCAGATTAGGGGTTTAAACTTTATTAGGCACTATGCGATGTGGGGGTTGGTGGTTTATGGGTTAATAGGTTAATGAGGTATATTGAATTGTGGCGGGTTGGAGAATTAGGGGTTTAAACTATATTAGGTACTTTGCGATGTGGGGGTTGGCGGTTTAGGGTTTAATAAGTTAATGAGGTATATTGCATTGTGGCGGGTTGGCAAATTAGGGGTTTAAACTTTATTAGGTACTTTGCGATGTGGGGGTTGGCGGTTTAGGGGTTAATAGGTTAATAATGTATATTGCATTGTGGGGGGTTGGCGGATTAGAGGTTAATACACTTTTTAGGTATATTGCATTGGGCGGGGGAAGGCCGTTTAGGAATTAATCAATTTTATTATTAGTTGTGAAGTGGGGGGTTGGAGGATATAGGGGTTAATATATTTTTTAGGAATATTACGTTGTGGGGGGATGGCGGTTTAGGGTTTCATTGATTTTATTACTAGTTGCTATGTAAGGGATGGCGGATTAGGGGTTTTGACATGTCGAGTTTATTTTTGGGAGGCGAGTTAGGCTTTTACAGGCGATGTAAAAAAAAATTGTTTTAATCTTATGCCCTGGCAGATCTTAAACTGCCGTAAGTCACTGGCACTGCGCACATTCCTGAACATCGCCAGTTTATCCAACTAACGGCAGTTTATGTTTTGACAGCGCCGTATATGTGATTAACCCGATGTGAGGGGTAAACTTACGGGCGACGTGGGTTTCAGCAGTTGTGCTGAAACCTGCGCCGCATATGTAATCTTGCCCAGAGTTTTTAGCAAAAATCTGAAAACACGTTTGTGGGTGCAGCAAATTGATGTTACTGTGATTGAATCAAATTGAAAGTCAAAAAGGCCTCAACCGATAGATTTTGATTGAATCCATATGCAAGCAAAACTGCAATAATAAAATTTCCTATCACATTTCATTATTTTCTTTTTGTACTTTTATATCCATTTAAATGTAAGAAACTACTTGATTTTAATGGGACATTGAAACCCTTATATATTTGCACACAAGATATAGATTGGGAAACATACTGACTATATTTGATAATAAATATTTGTGCATATGCTTATATCTATTTATCAAAACAAATAAAGCGTGCTGGGCCTTGGGGCTTCTATATTTTATTATTATTTGTTGTTGTTTGCCATTATTATTTCAGATAGCTCTTTTGCATTTTTACTACTGAACCATATAATTGATAACAATATAATGAAATGCTTTATGAATTTGTGGTTGTGTATGACAGCTTCTGTGCTATTGTAAAATATAATATTGAAATTAAACATGTAAAACAGACAATGCTTTACAACACTAAATATTACTCTAATATTAATCTACTTACTGCTAAATAATCAATCTTTGTTCATGAAATATACTCATTTCAATATAAATTCAATATACTAACTATAATTTCCCAACTTTATAACATCATACTTTTCTGGTGAATACCCTTTTTGAAACAATGTACCACAGCTCTTCAGGAAACTTTAATAAATGACAAACATATGCTTTTGACAAAGATAAATGACAATAATTAATACACAACTGGATGCATATATTTTCAAATATGTGAAAAATACTATCATAAAATATTCAGCAAGACATTGTAGATTATGAATATTATTATGGGTGAAGCATTGTTATCAAGATAAAGATGTCATCAAGTAAGAATGATAGAATAATTTACATCACTTGTTAATAAAAAAAAAAAAAAAAAAAAAAAAAAAAAGCAGAAAACATGGCCAGAAAACTGTAAGGAAATTAAAATAGACGAAATTAAAGATAATATACTTAAAGGGATACTGAACCCAATTTTTTTCTTTCATGATTCAGATAGAGCATGCAATTCCAAGCAACTTTCTAATTGACTCCTATCATTATTTTTTCTTTGTTCTCTTGGTATTTCTATTTGAAAAAGCAGGAATCTAATCTAAATTCAGCCACCAATCAGCAAGAGCTATCCAAGGTGATGAACCAAAAATGGGTCGGCTCGTAAGCTTACATTCCTCCTTTTTCAACTAAAGATACCAAGAGTACAAAGCAAAATTGATTATAGGACTAAATTAGAAAGTTGCTTAAAATGGCATGCTCTATCTGAATCATGAAAGAAAAAAATTGGGTTCAGTATCCCTTTAAAAATGTTTATATCCTTCATGAACAACCTGTTATATATGATTTGTACATAAAATCTCAATAGAATTATTGAAACATTTTAAATTGTTTGATCATTTTGATAATTGTATCATGAGTTAAAAATAAATGGCTAGATTACGAGTTTTGCGGTAAGAGCTGCTCAGTGCTAACTTGCAAGTTATTGTCACCGCTCACCTCCCTCTAGCGCTGCTATTACAGGTTTACAAAAACCCGGCGTTAGCAGGCAATATTGCAGCGTAAAGCAAAATTGAGCTCCATACCGCACTCCAATATCAGTGCTGCTTTGAGTTGGTTTTACGTGCTCGTGAACGATTTCCCCATAGACATCAATGGGGAGAGCCGGCTAAAAAAAAGCCTAACACATGCAAAGAAAATTTATATTTACGCCTAACACCCTAACATAAACCCCGAGTCTAAACATTCCTAATCTGCCGCCCCCGACATTGCCGATACCTACATTACACTTATTAACCCATAATCTGCCACCCCCGACTCCGCCGACACCTACATTACAGTTATTAACCCCTAATCTGCTGCCCCCAAAGTCGCCACCACTATACTAAAGTTATTAACCCCTAAACCTAACCCTAACTCTAACCCTAACACCACTAACTTTAATATAATTAAAATAAATCTAAATAAAACCTACTATTAATAACTAAATAATTCCTATTTAAAACTAAATACTTACCTGTAAAATAAACCCTAAGCTAGCTACAATATAACTAATAGTTACAATGTGGCTATCTTAGGTTTTATTTTTATTTCACAGCTAAGTTTGTATTTATTTTAACTAGGTAGACTAGTTAGTAAATAGTTATTAACTATTTACTAGCTACCTAGCTAAAATAAATACAAAATTTACCTGTAAAATAAAACCTAACCTATCTTACACTAACACCTAACCTTACACTACAATTAAATACATTACATTAATTAAATACAATTAACTAAATTACAAAAACAAACAAACACTAAATTACACAAAATAAAAAAGAAATGATCAAATATTTAAACTAATTACACCTAATCAAATAGCCCTATCAAAATAAAAAAGCCCTCCAAAATAAAAAAAAAACCTAGCCTAAACTAAACTGCCAATAGCCCTTAAAAGGGTATTTTGTGGGCATTGCCCCAAAGAAATCAGCTCTTTTACCTGTAAAAAAAAATACAAACAACCGCCCAACAGTAAAACCCACCACCCACACAACCAACCCCCCCAAATAAAAACCTATCTAAAAAAACCTAAGTTCCCCATTGCTCTGAAAAGGGCATTTGTATGGGCATTGTCCTTAAAAGGGCATTTCAGCTCTTTTTCCGCCCAAACCCTAATCTAAAAATAAAACCCACCCAATAAACCCTTAATAAAACCTAACACTAACCCCCGAAGATCCACTTATAGTTTTTGAAGACCCGACATCCATCCTCAACGAAGTGGCAGAAGTCTTCATCCAAGTGGCAAGAAGTCCTCAACAAAGCCGGGAGAAGTCTTCATCCAAGTGGGCCGAAGTCTTCATCCAAGCCGGCAGAAGTCTTCATCCAGACGGCATCCATTCGGTGTAGAGCGGCTCCATCTTCAAGACATCCGGCACGGAGCATCCTCTTCTTACGATGACCACTGAAGAATGAAGGTTCCTTTAAGGGACGTCATCCAAATGGCGTCCCTTGAATTCCAATTGGCTGATCAATAGGATCAGCTAATAGGATTGAGCTTGCATTCTATTGGCTGTTCCAATCAGCCAATAGAATGCAAGCTCAATCCTACTGGCTGATTGGATCAGCCAATTGGATTTTTTTCACCTTCTATCAGCCAATCGGAATTCAAGGGACGCCATGTGGATGACGTCCCTTGAAGGAACCTTCATTCTTCAGTCGCTGTCATAAGAAGAGGATGCTCCGCACCCGATGTCTTGAATATGGAGCTGCTCCGCCCCGGATGGATGAAGATAGAAGATGCCGTCTGGATGAAGACTTCTGCCCGTCTGGAGGACCATTTCTGCCGGCTTGGATGAAGACTTCTCCCGGCTTCATTGAGGCCTTTTTGCCGCTTCGCTGAGGACTTCTTCTGGCTTCGTTGAGGATGGATGACGGCTCTTCAAAACTGTAAGTGGATCTTCAGGAGTTAGTGTTAGGTATTTTTAAGGGTTTATTGGGTGGGTTTTAGTTATAGATTAGGGTTTGGGCAATTGAAAAAGAGCTAAATGTCCTTTTAAGGACAATGCCCATCCAAATGCCCTTTTCAGGCCAATGGGGAGCTTAGGTTTTTTTAGTTAGGATTTTATTTGGTAGGTTGGTTGTGTGGGTGGTGGGTTTTACTGTTGGGGGGTGTTTGTATTTTTTTTTACAGGTAAAAGAGCTGATTTCTTTGGGGGAATGCCCAACAAAATGCCCTTTTAAGGGCTATTGGTAGTTTAGTTTAGGCTAGGGTTTTTTTATTTTGGGGGGGCTTTTTTATTTTAATAGGGTTATTAGATTAAGTGTAATTAGTTTAAATATCTGATCATTTCTTTTTTATTTTGTAATTTAGTGGTTGTTTGTTTTTGTAATTTAGGTAATTGTATTTAATGGCCCATATTTATCAAGGTCTGGCGGACCTGATCCGACACTGCGGATCAGGTCCGCCAGACCTCGCTGAATACGGCGAGCAATACGCTCACCGTATTCAGCATTGCACCAGCAGCTCACAAGAGCTGCTGGTGCAATCACGCCCCCTGCAGACTCGCGGCCAATCGGCCGCCAGCAGGGGGGTGTCAATCAACCCGATCGTACTCGATCGGGTTGATTTCCGGCGATGTCTGTCCGTCAGAGCAGGCGGACAGGTTATGGAGCAGCGGTCTTTATGACCGCTGCTTCATAACTGCTGTTTCTGGCGAGCCTACAGGCATCAAGCTCAATACGGAGCTTGATAAATATGCCCCAAAGTATTTAATTTGTTTAATTGTAGTGTAATGTAAGGTGTTAGTGTAAGACAGGTTAGGTTTTAAGTTACAGGTAAATTTGTATTAATTTTAACTAGGTAGTTAGTAAATAGTTAATAACTATTTAGTAACTATTCTACCTAGTTAAAATAAATACAAACTTAGCTGTGAAATAAAAATAAAACCTAAGCTAGCTACAATATAACTATTAGTTATATTGTAGGTATCTTAGACTTTATTTTACAGGTAAGTATTTAGTTTTAAATAGAAATTATTTAAGTAATGATAGTAATTTTTATTTAGATTTCTTTTAATTATATTTAAGTTAGGGGGTGTTAGGGTTAGACTTAGGTTTAGGGGTTTATAGCTTTAGTATAGTGACGGCGACGTTGGGGTGGCAGATTAGGGGTTAATAAATGTAGGTAGGTGGCGGCGATGTTAGGGGCGGCAGATTAGGGGTTAATAATATTTAACTAGTGTTTGTGATGCGGGAGTGCGGCGGCTTAGGGGTTAATGTTTATTATAGCGGCGGCGATGTCTGGAGTGGCAGATTAGGGGTTAATAAGTGTAGGTAGGTCGCGGCAACATTGGGTGTGGGAGATTAGGGGTTAATAAGTATAATGTAGGTGTCGGCGATGTTGGGGGCAGCAGATTAGGGGTTAATAAGTATAATGTAGGTGTCGGCGATGTCGGGGTGGCAGATTAGGGGTTAATAAGTGTAAGATTAGGGGTGTTTAGACTTGGGGTTCATGTTCGGGTGTTAGGTGTAAACATAAATTTAGTTTCCCCATAGGAATCAATGGGGCTGCGTTATGGAGCTTTACGCTGCTTTATTGCAGGTGTTAGGCTTTTTTTCAGCTGGCTCTCCCCATTGATGTCTATGGGGAAATCATGCACTAGCACGTAAAAGCAGCTCATCGCTGATTTAAGCAGCGCTGGTATTGAAGTGCGGTATGGAGCTTAATTTTGCTCTACGTTCACTTCTTGCCTAATAACGCGGGGTTTATGAAAAACAGTAATACCAGCGCTGTAGGAAAGTGAGCGGTGACAATAATGTGCAAGTTAGCACTGCACCCCTCATACCGCAAAACTCATAATCTAGCCATTAGTGTTTATTTTACAGGTAAGTATTTAGTTTTAAATAGGTATTATTTAATTATTAATAGTAGGTTTTATTTAGATTTATTTTAATTACATTAAAGTTAGTGATGTTAGGGTTAGACTTAGGGTTAAGTTTAGGGGTTAATAACTTTAGTATAGTGGTGGTGATTTGGGGGGCAGCAGATTAGGGGTTAATAACAGTAATTTAGGTTGCAGCGATGTTAGGGACAGCAGATTAGGGGTTAATAATACTTAACTAGTGTTTGCGATGCGGGAGTGCGGCGGTTTAGGGGTTAATATGTTTATTATAGTGGCAATGATGTCCAGAGCGGCAGATTAGGGGTTAATAATTTTATTTTAGTGTTTGCGATGTGAGAGGGCCTCGGTTTAGGGGTTAATAGGTAGTTTATGGGTGTTAGTGTACTTTTTAGCACTTTAGTTAGGAGTTTTATGTTACGGCGTTGTAGCATAAAACCCATAACTACTGAGTTTCAGTTTACGGTATGGATCTTGACGGTATAGTCTGTACTGCTCACTTTTTGGCCTCCCAGGCAAACTCGTAATACCGGCGCAAAGGAAGTCCCATTAGAAAAGGACTTTTTGAAAGCTGCGCTAGTTATGTTGCGTTATGGCCAAAAAAGTGTGCGGTACACCTTAACCTTCAAGACTCGTAATACCAGCGGTAGTGAAAAAGAGCCTTAATGCTGCTTTTTCACTCATACTGCAAAGCTCGTAATCTAGCCGTAAGTTATTCGATTTTAAAAGAAACACAATAGGGCAAAACATCAATTGTGTATAAGCAATGAAGTATAATTATCTGAGTGAAATATTTTTTTTCTAATTTGTGAAAGACAAAACATTTTGTAAATGTACCATATTTATACCTCCCAACAAATAATGCTTTGTTTGGTCATCAAATAATGTTATATAAGCTTGCATGCCAACTTTAATAAGATAATTACAAGAGAAGAAAGCAGTAAAGTTCAACTTGTACAAAAAAAAATAACACCTGTTCCTCTACCACATTGTGCTTGTTGTACTTGTGAGCAAACAATATCACTCGTACGAAAATGACAGATGACAGGTTCTAATCCTTAAAATAAAATTATTTATTGGTTTAAAAGTCCACATTCAAATGTAGGTGAACATACCCCACAATACCGCTACAATATCATAGCTTACAACATTTCCCTAAGCTTTGTGGGGAAGGCACGTAGTGGGGACTAGCTAGTCAGTGTTTTATGGGTGGAAACATGATAGTAGGTATCGGGCCATGAGTTTACCAATGAGCGGGCGGAGTGTGTTAGGGAAAGGGCTGGTAAGTGCTGTGGGTGAAGCTAGGCATTCCCTGGAAAGTGGGCAAATGTATAAAGGACAGCTGGAAGGCCTCCCAGCCTGTGACAACCCCACAATATTTGTGAAGAATTTTACCTATTTTAAAATATTTTCCTTTGTGGTTTCTAAAAGAAAGTGATACTATGTTATGGTTCTTCTTTTATTGAAACAACATATTTAGTTTTTTGTATTTTGGCATTTTTCTGTTAAACACGATAACTGTGAGAATTGCTTTTATCAGACAGTGCTCTCTAGGGGAAGACACAAGAACTGTTAGTGAAAAACATAAGTGTTTCTTAGGGCTCCATGTACTAAGCCGTCAATTCATCCGTCATTGTAGACGCGGATAAACTCGCCGTTACTCGCCGCAGGCGAAATGGTGTCTGCTGTCGCTATGTACTAATAATCCCCCAATAAATAGACACGTCTAGACCGCCACGAGCAGTGGCGGAATATTGATAAATTTGACGCCTCGCTCGCCGCGACTAAGTTGATGTACTTAACTTTCAGTTGAATTGTCTGGCCAATTGTTAACACGTGACATGCAAGGTGTCACGAACGTCATAGTCGTCGCGGGAATAGAATTTTACTCCTATAGGGAGTCAACAGCCATTCTGTACATAAGTAGCCTCCATCTCCTAATAGAAAATATAATAAATATAAATATTAATATAAAAATAATTATAAAGATTGACAACTATAAAATACAAATTTAAAATATACAGATTACTCTTTAATTACAGTCGACAAATTCGGCGCAATTTATGTACATGGAAATGAGAAACAAATTAGACTCCAATCGATTAGTGACATTTGCAGTATTCAGTCTTCTAGACCGCATTTGCATCACACGGAGAATAAACAAATACAGAAGTGTCTCCATAGCTGCAGAAATGAACAATGTAAGTACAATGCTGATATTACTGCCTTTTATATATGTCTAGACTGACGTCTAGAGTGACTTTCCTATTGTTTTGTACCTTGCCCGCCACCTAAAAGGTGGCGAGGCAAAAATAGGAGGTGGGAGCGGAAATTGTCGCAAGCGGACAAATAGATTTTTTAGTAAATTCGTTTTTGGCGAGTTGGTGGTCAAATGTGTGTAATTACAGTGAAAAATGGAGAGGTAGCGAGGTTTGGCGGATAAGTACGCTCGCAATTTTAAAGATGCAAGTTTGAACATAGTTGACGACTTTGTACATATCAGTTTGCGAGATTTGACGCGAGATTTGTTGCGGGTAGCTCGCTGACTGCTTAGTACATGGAGCCCTTAGAATCAAACTTTCATTTTATGTGATTGCACCACGCAATTTGTAGATGGTGATTTCCTGATGTTCAGCTTATGTTTATACTCAACTCATTTACATATGCATATTAACCTATATATATGTAAATGTGTGCTCTGTCTACTGCATGCTGCCCATACAAGTGATGAATAGAGCTTTAACTAATCAATACCATGCCTTGAGTTGTCAAATTTGAAAAGTCAAAACTGGCCTCATAAAGGTGTTCATAAGTGATTTGAAAATGGATTGTGATCCCTTAGAACAAAAAAAATTACAGGTGGACAAGATTAGCTCCCAGGCAACTGTCCACCTGGCATCATGTTGTCATATCCCTATGTTATGTACCTATGTACCTTTAAGATGATATCTCCTCCAACACATCTACCTTTAAAAGGATGTTCATTCCCCTTCCTCTTTGCTTGATAATTAGTGTGTATTCAGTGCATCTTTTTCTCACTGCTCTTTGAGCCGAATGTGATTACTTTGAATCCGGAACTCTTTAAGACATTTACCTCCCTGCTACATGGGACACTTCGCTATTACAAGTTTGCCTTTGCAACTTGAATTGTTTTATGCTTCGTTCATCATCATATGTGCTTACTTACTGTTTTCAACTGTTACCAAATGCTAAATTGCTTCAAGTTCCCTTTCGGTTACCTTTGCTACTCAATCTACTTTGCTACGGTCTTATCCGATCCACAGAAATACAACTAAACTGTGTTGACGTCATGAGCCTCACTTCCAACTCCGCTCACTGCCGCAACTTACACAGTTACTCTTTGTCACAGCAAGTCAGTACATCCGATACAGGTACTCTACATAGGTAAAGTGAAATTACAACCGCTACAGCTCACGGTCCCTCAGAGGATGCGGTGTCGTAGGTTGATGATGTCATCCACCAGCAAACGTGGTGAGCCACAGCCCTCAGAACTCTATCCATGCAAGGTGCAAAACCAAGGGGTGCGAGAACCATCCGCCCAAAGCACAACAACAGGTTCAAACAACAGGTTCAAATGAATAACAAAGGTTTATTTGTGTAATAAAACCTAGACAGTCATAGACAGGTGGGTAGTGTATGTCTGTCTAGGTTTTATTACACAAACTACCCCCTGTCTATGTCTGTCTAGGTTTTATTACACAAATAAACCTACGTTATTCATTTGAACCCATTGTGCAGCCTTACGTTTGTTCAAGGTACTCTACATACTCTTCGCATTAAAGGGACAGTCTATGCCAAAATAAACTTTCATGATTCAGATAGAGCATGTAATTTTAAACAATTTTTCCATTTACTTTTATCACCAATTTTGCTTTGTTCTCTTGGTATTCTCAGTTGAAAGCTTAACCTAGGAGGTTCATATGCTGATTTCTTAGACCTTGAAGCCCACCTCAGATTGCATTTTAACAGTTTTTCACCACTAGAGGGTGTTAGTTCACGTATTTCATATAGATAACACTGTGCTCGTGCACGAGAAGTTATCTGGGAGCAGGCACTGATTGGCTAGACTGCAAGTCTGTCAAAAGAACTGAAAAAAGGGGCAGTTTGCAGAGGCTTAGATACAAGATAATCACACAGGTTAAAAGTATATTATTATAACTGTGTTGGTTATGCAAAACTGGGAAATGGCTAATAAAGGGATTATCTATCTTTTTAAAAAATAAAAATTCTGGTGTAGACTGTCCCTTTAAGTGAAACTAGTGCTTACTGTGAAATACTATTTATGATCATAGTCATTCATATCTGGAACAATACATTGTAACTGCATTGAACACTTTATCTTGTTTACTTGGGTTATGTAAACTTGATAGCAAGGACTTAGAACTGCATTAATTTATTATTGTGCTTTCTCTAAATACAATCTGACATCAAGGTATAAGCTACGAACTTTATGAACACTTTGTTACAGATTGCAATTCCTGAAGAATCACATTCACTCTATAATTTACTTAATATATCCAAGTCTCTTTTCCCTCAACTTCTTGTTAAACCCAGCTTGTGCTGATTACGTTTAACCTAATTTTATCTAGAGACTAAATGCTTCTCTTTTTCAAGGTTCAATCCTTCAATATTGAATTTAATAAATGGAGAAGCTACAATCCCATAACTAAACTCTATCTAAAGTGGTTAAAGCCTTACAAAATTATCAAGCCTATTACCTTAAAGAGAAAGAGTGAAAATGGATGCAAATGAAGTAACAAGTCAGATTCAAAACTTTAACCAAAAGGTAGATATTTTAGTTCAAGCTATTACCACATTACAAACAGAGAATACAACACTAAAAGGTCTGCTTGATGATATTATAACACATAAGACAACAGATCATCCTGAACCACATATTAATCCACCCAATATATTTTCAGGTGTACGTTCTGAATTTAGAAGTTTTAAAAAACCCTGTTACTTATTTTTTTATCTAAAGCCTCAAACTTATTATAATGAAAAAATTAAAGTTTGCACTACAATATCTTATTTGTGTGGAGAACCCAGAACATGGGCTAATAGATTTTTTTAAACTATGATATAATCTTGGACTCTCTTGATAATTTTTTTCTCTGCTATGGCTATTCTGTATGAAGACACTAATAAACAGATCACTGCAGAAAATAATCTATGGGCATTAAAACAGAGTAAAAGATCCGTAGAGGACTATATAGCTGATTTCCAATTATGGGCAACAGACTCACTATGGAACACAGTAAGTCTTAAAAATCAATTCAGATTGGGCTTGTCAGAGAATTTGAAAGACAAACTATCTAGAATTGAGATGCCAGAGACCTTAGAGAATCTCATTAAGGTCTGTATAAACATGGACAGGAGATACAGAGAGAAAAGAGCAGAAAGGTTATTACATAATTCAACACCTATGGAAATAGGAACATTCAGAGGTTCACTATCTCAAGAAGAAAAACTTAGGAGACGTATATAAAACCTCTACATGTATTGTGGACAAAAGGATCATTCACTTTCAACTTGTCATATTTTGAATCAACAAAGAAAGGGTAAGATAAAATCTATTCTCTCTTTAAGCCATCATAAACAGAAAACTCATCTCTGCATTATGATATTCTTACAGTGGGAACATCCTCAGTTTCAGACAGAGGCTATGATTGACTCCGGAGCTTTTGGAGTATTTATGGATGAAAAAATTGTAAAAGCAAATAAAATTCCATTTATTGAAAAAACAATGACTATCCATGTTAAAGGGACATGAAACCCCAAAAAATTATTTCATGATTCAGACAGAGAATACAATTTTAAACAAAATTCCAATTTACTTCTATTATCTAATTTGCTTCATTATTTAGATATCCTTTGTTAAAGAAATTGCAATGCACATGGGTGAGCCAATCACATGAGGCAAATATGTGCCGCCACCAATCAGAAGCTACTGAGCCTTTCTAGATATGCTTTTCAGGAAGGAATATCAATAGAATGAAGCAAATTAGATAACTGAAGTAAATCAGAAAGTTGTTTAAAATGGTATTCTCTATCTGAATCATGAAAAAATTGGGGGGGTTTAATGTCCCTTTAAGGTTATTGATGGATCTTATTTTTTAAAGGGACCTATCACTCATCATACCATAACTCTACACATCACTATGAAAGATGGTCATGCAGAATATTTATCTTTTGATGTGATACCCAGCTCCCTACATCTATATCATATTGTGTTAAAACACAATCCTTCTATTGATTGGGTGGATAACAAATTGACTTTCAGTTCAACTTTTTGTTCCACAACTTGTTTTCCTTATACAACTATAGCTCAAACAGAACAACAGTTGCCAGCAGAGTATCAAGATTTACTGATGTATTCAATCTCAAAGAGGCTGAAAATCTGCCACCACATAGAACTTTCCATTGCCCTATTGAAACAAAACCTGATGCAAAGATTCCTTTTGGAAGAATATTTCCTTTGTCTCAGCGTGAATTGCAGCACCTTCGAGAATACTTCAATGAAAACTTGAGAAAAGGTTTCATCAGTCATTCAACCTCCTCAGCTGGTGCAGGAATTTTCTTTGTTACCAATAAGGGTGGAACTCTTTGACCCATCATCGACTACAGAACATTAAATGCCATAACTTTTAAAAATTGATACCCTCTTCCCCTGATCCCTGAACTTCTGGAACGATTGAACGAAGCCACAATTTATTCAAAACTAGACCTTAAGGGAGCCTACAATTTGATCAGGATATGCAGTTGGGATGAGTGGAAGACCACTTTTAGAACCCGTTACGGCCTATTTGAGTACAATGTAATGCCATTTGGATTATGCAATGCTCTCACTACTTTCCAATTCCTCATAAATTAAATATTCAAAGATCTCATGGATGTATGTGTCGTGATTTATTTAGATGACATATTGATCTATTCACGAAATAAAGAAGAACACATAAAACATGTTCGCTGGGTTCTAAACAGACTAAGAGAACATCACCTATATGCAAAGATGGAAAAAATGTCAAATTCCATGTTCAAGAAATAAAATTCTTAGCCTATAGCATTTCTCCTGAAGGAATCCAAATGGATCCAGAAAAAGTACAAGCGATATTAAATTGCCCTCGTCCTACTTCAGTTAAATCCCTACAATGATGTTTAGGGTTCTCTAACTTCTACAGAACATTCATTCATAACTTTTCCACAATAGTCAAACCGTTGACTAAATTGACTTGCATTCAATTCAAGTTCAAATGGACACAAAAATCTCAAGATGCTTTTGATTTCCTTAAATCACATTTTGTCTCTGCTCCAATACTTTAACTACCAAATCCTGATCTCCAATATACAGTTGAAGTGGATGCTTCTAATCTAGGACTTGGTGCTATACTCTCTCAGCGCAAATCTATCTCTTCTGCCCTACATCCAATCCCCTTTTTCTCAAGAGTTTTGAGTCCTGCCGAGATCAACCACTCAGTTGGAGATAAAGAACTTCTTGCAATAAAGTGTGCTCTTGAAGCTTGGCATCACCTTTTGGAAGGGATACAGAAACCTTTTCTAATATATACTGACCACAAGAATTTACAGTATCTCAGAAATAACAAGACATTATCTTCAAGACAGGTGATATGGAGTCTATTTTTTGATAGGTTTGATTTCCTAATAACATACCGACCTGGTTCAAAAAATGCTAAAGCTGATGCTCTATCTCGAAGTATGTCAGAAACTCCTGAGAAAGAACAACCATCTCACATTCTTCCACCAGAAAGATTTATTGGAGTTCTTACAACATTAAAGTCAGAAATCTTGTCAGCACTAGCGAAAGACAAGAATATTCCCATCACTATGCTAAGAAAAGAATCTACAGGATTATTCTACCATAAAAATCAACTTTATGTACCAGGATCCAAAAGAAAACAAATTCTTCATCAATTTCACAATACTCCTCTTGCTGGCCATCCAGGTATTTCCAAGACAATATAACTTATACAAAGACATTTCTGGTGGACAAACTTAACACAAGATGTATACAAGTATGCTCACTCTTGTCAAATCTATGCCCAAAATAAACTTGATCACAAAAACCTTATGGATTGGGGGGCGGAGCCGGAACGCCGTCTAAGATGGCCGCACCTAAGTGAGCTCCTTAAAGTGGTGAGAAGTAAGGCACATTTTCTACATGCCTAGACCTGCTTTTCGACTAAATAAAGGTGGCAGCAGACTAATCGCCACTCACTCTGCACATCGATACCTTCCGATGTCCTGAACTCTTAGCGGCACAGCCGCGCGATCCGCGGCCTACACGGAGAAAGCCTGAGTTCTCTGCAGCCCGTGACACGCCAGCATCTGTAGCTGGGAAGAGATACTCCACACGGGATATTACCGCCAACAGCAGAAAATGATAGAATACTTGGCTCAACAAGGTAAACACCAGCTTTTCGTCACTAATTCACAATGGCATATAATGCAGATTACATACCGAGAGGGCTATGCACAAAGAAGTTCCAAAGTAATTAAGATCTGCCTACCTATCTAATAAGGGAAAGCTGTATGAAAGAGTTTGTTGTTAAAGAGCTACCATCCGGCATCCGGGTGCATTTCAAGCCAAAATTACACATGCATACCACAGACTGTTATACCAGGCCATAATATAACGATTATGCACAAAACTATATGAGAGTTTCTTTTTATATATATCGCCACGTGGGCCTAAAGCAACAGCAATCTAAGGCAGCCATTGCAGCACAATAACGGTTCACATAATCTTTTCAGTGTACTACACTAATCTCAACTTATCACCACACTCTATGGGTCTAAGTAAAACGGTTATATAGAAGGAAACTGCTGTTTTTTGTCCAGCATTATATCAAAGCATCACACATCTATATTCTCTGCCCAATCTGAGATGGCAACAAGAAGATTAGGTAAACAGGACAAAAACAACAAAACCACTACCAATAACGTTAATACTTTTTTCAAACCTATTGATAAACAAAGAAACACTGAATAAACATCAGATTTAATTACAGATAAATTGCAAGAAGAAAGTTGCACTATGTCCCTGACCGCTGACAAAATGGGAGACTCTGGTAATGAGGGCCCAATTACATATAAAGCAATGGAAACCCTTATAAATCAGGTGAAGTCATGTATAAAGGAAGAGTGTGCGGATCTTAAAAAAGAGATCACAGATCTAGGAAACAGAGTAGACACTCTGGAAGGAGACAGGGAGGACATGTCAGCAGAACTGCATAGTATGTCTAACAAAATGCGCTCTCAACAAAGCAGATTTCTGAACTAGAAGTCAAACTAGACGAAATTGAAAATAGGACTCGTCGAAATAATATAAGGATTAAAGGGATACCTGAAGCGGTCTTGGGCCCACATCTAAGAAATTATCTAGACGGCTTATTCAAATCTCTATTAGAGCAAGAACATCCTGATTTACCATCGTTACAAATGGATAGAGCCCACCGTTCATTAAAACCAAGACCACCAGATACCAGCCCCCCCAGGGATGTTGTCATCTGCTTTACAAAATATCAAGAGAAGGAACTCATCCTACAACAAGCACGCAAGCAACAAAACTTCCAATACCAAGGAGCTACAATAAAGTTTTTTGCCGACTTATCTATACTGACCCTGCAAAAAAGAAGGGAATTTACCATCCTGACACAACACCTCAGGTCCTTAAACATTCCATACAGATGGGGCTTCCCAGTACAAGTCCAAGTGATAAAAAATGGGAAAAAGTATGACTGCTCTCAAGTTTCCGATATCAACTCTTTCTGTACCAAACTGGATATCCCATTCCCAACGCACACAGCAAATGACAAGGATCAAGATGAAACAACAGAAAAGAGACGCTCCCCAATCACCAAACATAGAGCATGGAGTGAAGTAACTAAAACCCCACCATCTAAGAAATCTTCTATAAACAGACCCCCAGCTTTCAAGACTTGAAAAATTCTTCACTCAAACTGGGGAGGCATGGATCACCCATTGTCCCAATGGGAACTCTGACTAACTTGCCCCATAAATCGGATGATTCTACAAGAAGATTTTGGTAACTATATTTAACTCTTACAGATGTTTTTCTTAGTTGAACTATAAAACTCTCTTTCCTTAGGCAAGTTTGAAATCTGTCAATCTTTCTATATGACCCATATAAGTTTAAAACCTTTTCAGAATGCCACCATCAGTATCCCTTAGATATATAATTAGCTATATCTTAGAGCATTATCTCCTTTGTGAAAGCCACCTTGAAAACGGCCAACCTGTTGATGATGCATCCTAACAACAGTTAAAGTTGCCACCACTCCACCAAGAGACAATAAAAACTTTGAATAAGGTCAAGGCAACGGTTTGGTAAAACACTTTAAGCAAAAGTAGTCAGAGACCTATAGCCAGAAAGGATGGAACAGAAACTCCAAAGAGATGTTATGAACAGTGTTTGCCCATCCTTCATGAACTATGAGGAGACCCATGTCTCGCAGTATTATTAGCATTAGTTGAGTAAATTGTCGTTCTATGTTCAGTTACAAACCCTTTATATTGTTTATTATTTGAAAAGTTAATATATTTAACCCAATTCCAGATCACCTGTTTGAGTAGCCACTTCACTGGTAAGTTTGGGATTGAACCTAGTGGTAAGTTTATTCGCTAACCCCATTGTAATATGATTATATTGATACCTATGGTTGTTTGCCAATGTGTTTCATTAACATTGTCTAAGTTCTGATTGTACTACAACAAGTTCAAACGTTTTGATTCTTTCACCTGTAACACACCAGATTTATATTATTTCTGCAGCAAACTTGTACACACTCATTCACACTTAATAGCCGGATGGGTACCCTATATACATTTGATTTCAAGCCACACTGTCCATTAGTCAATATTGCCACGAAGCAAACATTTCCTTTATAGCCTTATCAGACCACTAAGTGTCCCCCATCACACACCCTTTTATCCATTACTGTTTTTTTTATCCCTCTTTTGATAAGAGATAATCCCTTTGCACTCTTCTCCCTCTGTCCCTCTCCCCTTTTCTATCTTTCTAAAACCTTCTACCTTCCCCCTAATCTACTCTCCAATACAGAGTTACTATTTTAGCAACTTTCTTCTAGATAGCTGACCATCGACTACACCCCCTACGCGCCAGTAGCCCAATATGCCGGTAACCCAAGCACCTAATAAACTTAATATAGCAACACAAAACGTAAAGGGGTTCCTATCAGCGCAAAAGAGGTCTATCGCATTATATGATTTTCATAAAAAAGACCTTGACATTGTATTCCTTCAGGAAACCCATTTTAGGAAAAGACATGAACCAAATCTCCCATCACGCCATTATGATAAATATTACACCAGTTCCAACACCACAAAGAAAAATGGGGTTTGTATACTATTCAAAAAAGGCCTCCCCTTTGAACTTTTACAAAGTAGACGAGACGAAGAGGGAAGATTCCTGTTGCTTGTGGGTACATGCTACGGCAGACCTCTGACACTCCTTAACCTTTATGCCCCGAACCGCCCCAGACCGGTCTTTTTTAGGAAAGTGATGAACATGGTAATAGATATAGCGAAAGGGCCTATAGTAATTGCAGGAGATCTAAATTTCTCGATAGACCCGTCAGTAGATGTATCCTCAAGGAAATCTTACATGCCAACCAAGATGATCAAAGCAAACTGGCAGGCACTACAAACCATACCATCCTTTGATGTTTGGCGTCTGTCGCACGGCTCAACAAGAGATTATACATTTTTCTCACACCCGCAAAAAATATACACTAGACTGGATTATATACTAGTGGATCAGACATCCTTGCGGCTGTTGATAGACGCCAAGATTTCCCAAACACCCTGGTCAGATCACGCTATGGTGATAAGCTCGTTTGCCTGGCCCCAGAAAACTGGCGTAAGGAACACTTGGAAATTAAACAATACTATCTTCACAGATCCCATAATGCTTCAGTCGATGATAGAGAAAACCTCTCTGTTCTTCAACATAAACATCCCACAAGACACTAACCACACCAATAATTGGGAAACATATAAATGTTATATCAGGGGGGAGATAATCAAATTAATGTCTAAACACCGTAGACAGCAGGAATCGGTCTATAAATCCCTTACCATTTCGCTTAACAAAGCTGAGAAAGATCATCAAGCACACCCATCCTCAGAGGACCTATTATCTAAATTAAACAATGCCAGAGAATCCATAAATCATTATCTCAACAAAAATGCACATAGACGAGCACTTGCATTAAACGCCAAATATTTCGCAGAGGGTAACAAAGCCGGTAAACTTCTAGCTAGGTCACTTAAAAAGAAATCATACAAATCCTTCATTAGATCTGTCAAAGATGAAAACAAATGTGAACAGGTTAAGAGCGAAGATATCGCAAATACCTTCTCTCAATATTATAGCAAATTATACAACTTAGAGATAAATAGATCCCCTACCAGACAAGATCAAATTAATAACTACTTAACGAAACTAGACCTACCATCTTTATCAGAGACGGATAAATCAGATTTAGACATCCCCATTACGATTCAAGAATTACAAGATACTATTAAACAACTTGCTCCTGAGAAAGCACCAGGTCCTGATGGGTTCACCCCGAAATTTTACAAAATGCTTTCGCCACAAATTTGCCCACATCTAGTACAACTCTTTAACACCATTGATAAAGGATCCCCCTTCACAAGCCACATGCTAGAAGCAAATATAACAGTCATCCCCAAACCAGGAAAAGACCCCAACCACACAACAAATTACAGACCAATTTCATTGCTAAATATTGATATCAAATTATACGCGAAAATACTGGCCAACAGGTTAAAGCGCTTCCTTCCAGGACTAATACATGCTGACCAGGTGGGTTTTATACCTTCACGGGAAGCTAAAGACAATACCACCAGACTGTTACATATTATACATTACTCCTCGACAGATCAAACACCCCTTATCTTATTATCAACAGATGCCGAGAAGGCTTTTGACAGGGTAGACTGGCAATTCTTGTGGTCTGCCCTGTACAAATTCGGTCTTCCAAAACATTTTGTAGAGAAAATCCAGGCAATATACACTGACCCTAATGCAAGAGTCGTAGTTAATAACACAGTTTCACAAAGTTTCCAAATACGTAATGGCACGCGCCAGGGTTGCCCCCTCTCTCCCCTGCTCTTTGTGCTTTCAGTAGAGGTTTTAGCAGCACAAGTAAGAGCTTCCTCAAAAGTTAAAGGCGTAGAAATGGGTCATATTAATACTAAGTGTCTACTATACGCTGACGACATACTATTTACTCTGACAGACCCCAACAACTCCCTTCACGAGCTTGTGGAAATCCTGGTGGAGTACAAAAAAATTTCTAACTTTTCAATAAATATGGGGAAATCTATGATTATGCCCCTGAGGTTAAATTCAGAAGACGACCAATTTATCAAATCACAAACATTATTTCCCACAACAAATCAGATCACATACTTAGGGCTAGTTATTAAACCTACTATTAATGACACTATTGATACCAACTATAAAGCCTTAAAACAGGAGATAGAAATTGAATTAAACACATGGCATAAGAAAGGGCACCTAACACTGTTAGGCAGGGTCAACGCAATTAAGATGTCCACACTTCCGAAGATTCTATATATATTACAAACATTGATACTTATACCTTCTACCTCATATCTAATAAATCTCCAAAAGCAGATGATTAACTTTATCTGGTCCTACTCAAAACCGAGGATCTCTTCGCATACTTTGTACCTCTCTAAACATCAAGGAGGTCTGGGCATACCACATCTATTGAATTATTATAAAGCAATACACTTATCGCGCATTATTACATGGAATCAATTAATTGACCCTAAAATTTGGGTATCAATGTATGCTCAACAATTATTAGACACTAACATACGTGACATTTGCTGGATCCCTGCCAAATTCCGCCCAAAAGAAATTTGTCAAAATATCTTTATTACAGAATCACTCCATATATGGGATACCCTCCTAGGCACATATAATCAGATTTCGACCCCCTTATCTCCACTCACTCCCATCTTAAACAGTAAACTTTTCCCAGGACTCCAGACTACAAAACCTGCCACTAAAGATGGAATAACTTCATATATACCGTTTTATCAAATAATGACAGAAGGACACATAAAAAACTACAACGATATAAAAAATGATATAGGTCCACCATTAGATACCTGGTTCTCCTATTTTCAAATCAGACATTTTTTACAGACACACCCGCAGAAAGCAAATATCAAAAGACATCTCACGGCCTTTGAGACATTCTGCCTTATTCCACAAACACCAAAACACCTAATCTCATTAACATACCAAATGCTACTTACACTAGAAGCCCACAAACCACCATCATTTAGGGCACTTTGGGAGAAAGAACTACATGTAAGTTTTGATGACAAAGACTGGGAGAAATGCTTCACCGCCATTAAGAAGTCCTCTATATCAGCCAATATCGTAGAAACTAACTATAAACTAATATCTAGGTGGTATTTAACACCTACACGCTTACATAGAATTTATCCCTCAGTATCCCCTAAATGTTGGAGACTATGCGATGACCATGCCACATTATCGCATATTTGGTGGCATTGTCCATTGATTAGACCATTCTGGGAACAAGTAGAGCAGCACATTTCCAAAAAACTAAATCATAATATTAATCTGGATCCTCAGATGATCCTACTAAACTATCTACCTAACCTTAAATGTCAATACAAGAACTCGCTACTCCAAATACTATTAAATAGTGCGAAAAGGCTAATACCACGCCTATGGAAAAAAAAATAAGGTCCCCACTTTTCAGCAATGGATAGATGAGGTACAACACATACTCTCTTTAGAGGAGATGTATCATAACTATTATTCCAAAAAAGAACATTTCCTCAATATACTTTTGCTCTGGCAAATAGACTGATTACTACATTTCTTAATATACTTATAAATGACACATTACCATACGAAGACACTATCGTAGAAGATCCCCCCCTTCCCCCAAACCTTTCCTTCCATTCTTCTTCTCCCCTCTGTACTTCCCTTCTGTTTTATTATACTGTATGTTTTGGGTAATACATTCTGAAAATTATTGGATTCCACATGGCTATGCATAGCCTAATGTTATGTTGTTAATTCTAATAATCTGTTATTTACATACTGAACTATTCTAGATGAGAAATATTTTGTCTGTTTACTTGCATCTTGTTCATTATGTTATTCCACCAATAAAAATTATTGAATTTAAAAAAACCTTATGGATTATTAAAGCCTTTACCAACACCAGATATTCCTTGGTCTCAAATTTCTATGGACTTTATTGTCGATTTACCTAATTCCAACCATTTTAACACTATTTTAGTGGTTGTTGGTCACCTTACAAGACTGGCTTATTTTGTACCCTTAACATATTTACCTTCTGCCTTATCTACTGCAAAGATTTTCATCAATCATATTGTAAAGCTACGTGGTTTACCATCTACAATCATTTCAGACAGAGGTACACAGTTTATGTCCAGATTCTGGAGAGAAATGTGTAGAACACTTAATATCGATTGTAAATTCTCAATAGCATATCATCTTCAAACCAATGGATTAACTGAAAGAATAAATAAAAAATTAGAACAGTATCTCCGATGTTATGTCTCTTATTTACAAGAAGACTGGTCAGAAGTCCTTCCACTTACAGAGTTTGCATACAATAACTCATTCAACTCATCTATAAAATCTAGTCCTTTCATGGCTACTTTTGGTTACCATCCTTCAACTTTTCCAACCTTGTTCACAACCTCTACAACACCAGCTGCAGTGAACTTTTCTAATAAGATCAAGACATATTTAATACTACTTAAAAAACATCTAAATGATGCCAAGGTAAAACAAAAGTTCTACTACGACCAAAAAAGAAGACAAAATCCTCCTTACCAAAAAGGTGACTTAGTCTGGCTATCTACAAGGAATCTCAAGCTGAATGTGCCAAGTACAAAACTAGCTAATCAATTTATTGGACCTTTTCCTATTCAAAAAAATCATATATCCAAATGCAGTTATCCTTAAGTTACTCAACACATACAAGATTTATCCTTCTTTCCACTTTTCACTTTTGAAACCTTTTGTTCCTGAATCCAGTTTTCACAAACAAAGAATACCTCCACCGCCAGTATTGATTGATGATCACTCTGAATACCAAGTTGAAAGCCTACTGGATTCAAGAATTAGAAAAAAACATCTTGAATACTTGGTTCGATGGAAGGGCTACGGTCCTGAAGAGGATTCTTGGATATCAAGTCAGGATGTTCATGCTCCTAAGTTGGCTTCTATATTTCATAAAACGTACCCACAAAAACCTTGTCCAGAATACTCGTGGAAGATTCCTTCAGAAGGGGGATCTGTCATATCCCTATGCTATGTACCTATGTACCTTTAAGATTATATCTCCTCCTACACATCTACCTTTAAAAGGATGTTCATTCCCCTTCCTCTTTGCTTGATAATTAGTGTGTATTCAGTGCATCTGTTTCTCACTGCTCTCTGAGCCGAATGTGACTACTTTAAATCCGGAACTCTTTGAGACGTTTACCTCCCTGCTTCATGGGATACTTCACTATTACAAGTTTGCCTTTTCAACTTGAATTGTTTTATGCTTCGTTCATCATCATATGTGCTTACTTACTGTTTTCAACTGTTACCAAATGGATTGCTAATTAAATTGATTCAAGTTTACTTTCAGTTACCTTTGCTACTCAATCTACTTTGCTACGGTCTTATCCAATTCACAGAGATACAACTAAACTGTGTTGACGTCATGAGCCTCGCTTCCAACTCCGCTCACTGCCGCAACTTACACAGTTACTCTTTGTCACAGCAAGTCAATACATCCTATACAGGTACTCTACATACTCTTTGCATTAAGTGAAACTAGTGCATACTGTGAAATACTATTTATGATCATAGTCATCCATATCTGGAACAATACATTGTAACTGCATTGAACACTTTATCTTGGTAACTTGGGTTATGTAAACTTGATTGCAAGGACTTTGAACTGCATTCATTTATTATTGTGCTTTCTCTAAATACAATCTGACGTCAAGGTATAAGCTATGAACTTTATGAACACTTTGTTACAGATTGCAATTCCTGAAGAATCACATTCACTCTATAATTTACTTAATATATTCAAGTCTTTTTTCCCTCAACGTCTTGTTAAACCAAGCTTGTTCTGATTACGTTTAAACTAATTTTATCTAGAGACTAAATGCTTCTCTTTTTCATGGTTCAATCCTTCAATATTGAATTTAATAACTTGAGAAGCAACAATCCCATAACTAACCGCTATCTAAAGTGGTTAAAGCCTTACACATTTAAGTAAAAAACCTTTATTCCCTTTCACAGGGTCTATAGTACAGCAACAGCAACAATGTTTCAAACCAACAATTGGTTCTTACTCATGTCAGAGAGTCTATTTACAGGTGTATAAATAAAAAGAGAGAAGCGCTCAACCTGGGAACGAACAATAGCATAATAGCTTGTTCTATGGCTAGTTACCACCCAAGAAGCAGCCTCTTTTTGCTCAACATGTGCCTTTCACAGAGAAGAACTTTCCTGAAGCATATTAGTCTGATCCTGACTTAACAGTACAGTCCAGCCCAGAAATACCAAGCAATCCCTCTCTGAATGAGAGAAACAGCAAAACCCCAGACGTATGTTTTGGCCTAGTAAGGTGCAGCCATATCCCTCTAGGCACACTGAGCAACGGGTCCACGTCTGGATTCCCGCATCACGCTTAGGGAGACTTCCCTAAGTGTCATAATTTGCATAAATAAAAAGAGAGAAGCGATCAACCTGGGAACGAACAATAGCATAATAGCTTGTTCTATGGCTAGTTACCACCCAAGAAGCAGTCTCTTTTGGCTCAACATGTGTCTTTCACAGAGAAAGAGAGTGTGCCTAGAGGGATATGGCTGCAGCTCACTGACGAGGCCCACAATAGGCCGAAACGTACATCTGGGGTTTTGCTGTTTCTCTTTTTCAGAGAGGAATTGCCTGGTATTTTGGGGCTGGGCTGTACTGTGAAGTCAGGATCAGACGGATATGCTTCAGGAAAGTTCTTCTCTGTGAAAGGCACATGTTGAGCAAAAAGAGGCTGCTTCTTGGGTGGTAACTAGCCATGGAACAAGCTATTATGCTATTGTTCGCTTCCAGGTTGAGCGCTTCTCTCTTTTTATCTATGTACAGGTTTGTCTTTTATACCTATCAGACAATTATTAGCAACACCGCCATCTTGTGGATGTTTTCCAATATACATGTGTTAGATACAAAATTGCAAAATTAAAAAACATATCAATGTCAATTTTGCATATGTTTCTGCAGAAAATTTCTTTTGAAATTATCACATGCATATTTTTGAAAATATTTGTAATAAAACCATATTAAAATTAAGCAAACCTATACATAAAATTAAAAATTCAGAATCGTGCAACATTTACATTTCACAGGTACATCTTAAAGGAACTGTGACCAGTCAAAATCCTTATTAAGCCCTTTGGGTTGTAAGGAATCCAATTTCCTAATCCAAAACATTTCTCTTTTCTTTAGTATTGATTCCCTATCACCTCCCCTCCTGGGTTTGGCCACATGTTCTATTATTTGAAACCTCAACTGGCTTATATTGTGGCCAATGGAGAGGAAGTGATAGGAAAGAGGGGCATCTTTGTTATTTGTCCTATTAGACTTGTGTTCATTCCCTACTCGTTTCACCCACATAAATCCTAGCACAAGGACACTTATTGATGTATATTGCATATGTACTCCTACATGTTAGTCTTTATTCTATATTTAGTCCCATGTGAAAAATATTTTCCTCTTTAATTACAGAGCCACAATGGCTGCAGTGTAAATAGGGATAACACCCAGTTCTATTGGATCCTATTCGTGTTTGTACACGTAATTTCCTACTACCTATGTCAGCATGAACTAAAACATCTTTCAAACTTTTTCTTTTTTTATATGCTGTCATTGGGCTCTCCTGAAAGCTTTCAATATGGGGATTACAGTCTTTTAAAATGTACCAATATTTATTCAAGATACTTGTAACAAATATCATTCTATCTCCTTTGTCACTCTTATTCTTTCTAGTATGTTGATCGTCATTTTTTTTTTATCATTTATTTATATACAACAAGTGATAAACCAGTACAATGTGTGTCAACTTCACACCACACAGGGTGTTTTGAAGAAATACACAGGCAAATAAAAACAGTTTATGCACAGCAAAATAATATAGAATATTTTAGCTTGACAGACATTAGAAATAAACTGCTTGATATATCTTTAATATTTTAACCACTTCTTTTACCATATCTTGTTGGATTTATTTTTATTTTTAATTATAGGAGAAAAAAAAAAAGATGAAAACCCTCACCCCGGAGCACATTACCGCCTCTCAATACCCCTCTCACAAAAAGTATATCATTAGGCCTTAATTCACATTATCCTACAAATTCTCATCAAGCCTTTCTATATGTTAATATGGTTCTCTGTACATTGAAAGCCATTCACTTGGGAATATATCTAATAACACAAGATCTGCAAAACTTTTCGAACTCAGGAATGGGGCCAAAATAACGCCTAGATATAGAGTTTGGCGTTAGCTGTCAAAACCAGCGTTAGAGGCTCCTAGCGCTGGTTTTTACCGCCCGCTGGTATTTTGAGTCAGTCAGGAAAGGGTCTAACGCTCACTTTCCAGACGTGACTTTTCCATACCGCAGATCCCCTTATGTCAATTGCGTATCCTATCTTTTCAATGGGATCTTTCTAAAGCCGGTATTTAGAGTCGTGGCTGAAGTGAGTGTTAGAAATCTAACGACAAGACTCCAGCCGCAGAAAAAAGTCAGGAGTTAAGAGCTTTCTGGGCTAACGCCGGTTCATAAAGCTCTTAACTACTGTGCTCTAAAGTACACTAACACCCATAAACTAACTATTTACCCCTAAACCAAGGCCCCCCCACACCGCCGCCACTCTATTAAATTTTTTTAAACCGTAATCTGCCGACCGCACACCGCCACAACCTACATTATCCCTATGTACCCCTAATCTGCTGCCCCTAACACTGCCGACCCCTATATTATATTTATTAAACCCTAATCTGCCACCCCAAACATCGCCGCCACCTACCTACACTTATTAACCCCTAATCTGCCGACCGGACCTCACCTCTACTATAATAAAGTTATTAACCCCTAATCAGCCTCACTCCTGCCTCAATAACCCTATAATAAATATTATTAACCCCTAATCTGCCCTCCCTAACATCACCAACACCTAACTTTAAGTATTAACCCCTAATCTGCCGACCGGACCTCGCCGCTACTCTATTAAATTTATTAACCCCTAAAGCTAAGTCTAACCCTAACCCTAACACCCCCCTAAGTTAAATATAATTTAAATCTAACAAAATAAATGAACTCTTATTAAATAAATTATTCCTATTTAAAGCTAAATACTTACATGTAAAATAAATCCTAATATAGCTACAATATAAATTATAATTATATTGTAGCTATTTTAGGATTAATATTTATATTACAGGCAACTTTGTATTTATTTTAACCAGGTACAATAGCTATTAAATAGTTAATAACTATTTAATAGCTACCTAGTTAAAATAATTACAAAATTACCTGTAAAATAAATCCTAACCTAAGTTACAATTAAACCTAACACTACACTATCAATAAATAAATTAACTAAAATACCTACAATTATCTACAATTAAACCTAGCACTACACTATCAATAAATTAATTAAATACAATACCTACAAATAAATACAATTAAATAAACTAACTAAAGTACAAAAAATAAAAAAGAACTAAGTTACAAAAAATAAAAAAATATTTACAAACATTAGAAAAATATTACAACAATTTTAAGCTAATTACACCTACTCTAAGCCCCCTAATAAAATAACAAAGTCCCCAAAATAAAAAAAATGCCCTACCCTATTCTAAAATTAAAATAGAAAAGCTCTTTTACCTTACCAGCCCTTAAAAGGGCCTTTTGCGTGGCATGCCCCAAAGAATTCAGCTCTTTTGCCTGGAAAAAAAACATACAATACCCCCCCCAACATTACAACCCAACACCCACATACCCCTAATCTAACCCAAACCCCCCTTAAATAAACCTAACACTAAGCCCCTGAAGATCTTCCTACCTTATCTTCACCACGCCGGGTATCACCAATTTGTCCTGGCTCCGATGTCTTGTTCCAAGCCCAAGCGGGGGCTGAAGACGCCCATCCTCCGGCTGAAGTCTTGATCCAAGCGGCGGCTGAAGAAGTCCATCTTCGGGCAGAAGTCTTCATCCTATCCGGGCAGAAGAGGAGATCCGGACCGGTATACATCTGCCAATAGAATGCGAGCTCAATCTGATTGGCTGATTGGATCAGCCAATCGAATTGAACTTGAATCTGATTGGCTGATTCCATCAGCCAATCAGAATTTTCCTACCTTAATTCCGATTGGCTGATAGAATCCTATCAGCCAATCGGAATTCGAGGGACGCCATCTTGGATGACGTCCCTTAAAGGAACCTTCATTCTGTTTTAGGACATCGGAAGAAGAGGATGGATCCGCGCCGGAGGTCTTGAAGATGGAGCCGCTCGTCATCGGATGGAAGAAGATAGAAGATGCCGCTTGGATGAAGATGGTTGCCGGTCCGGATCTCCTCTTCTGCCCGGATAGGATGAAGACTTTGGAGCCTCTTCTGGACTTCTTCTTGCCGCTTGATAGAAGACTTCAGCCGGATGATGGATCTCCAGTCCCCGCTTGGGCTTGGATGAAGATTTCGGAGCCTGGACTGAACAGTGATAAGGTAGGAAGATCTTCAGGGGCTTAGTGTTAGGTTTATTTAAGGGGGGTTTCGGTTAGATTAGGGGTATGTGGGTGGTGGGTTGTAATGTTGGTGGGGGGGGTATTGTGTTTTTTTTCCCAGGCAAAAGAGCTGAATTCTTTGGGGCATGCCCCGCAAAAGGCCCTTTTAAGGGCTGGTAAGGTAAAAGAGCTTTTCTATTTTAATTTTAGAATAGGGTAGGGCATTTTTTTATTTTGGGGGGCTTTGTTATTTTATTAGGGGGCTTAGAGTAGGTGTAATTAGCTTAAAATTGTTGTAATATATTTCTAATGTTTGTAAGTATTTTTTTATTTTTTGTAACAGTTCTTTTTTATTTTTTGTACTTTAGTTAGTTTATTTAATTGTATTTATTTGTAGGTATTGTATTTAATCAATTTATTGATAGTGTAGTGTTAGGTTTAATTGTAGATAATTGTAGGTAGAAGGAGAACCAGGAGGGGCAGGGGGAAACAAAATGAGGACAAGGAGGCAAGTTCGCTTATTAACCCTTAATCTGCCCTCCCTAACATCGCCGCCACCTACCTACAATTATTAACCCCTAATCTCCCTCCCACACCGTCGCCGCTACTATAATAAAGTTATTAACCCCTAAACCTAACTCTAACCCTAACCCTAACACCCCCTAACATAAATATAATTTAAATGAAACAAAATAATATTCCTAAAATTAACTAAATTAATCCTATTTAAAACTAAATACTTACCTATCAAATAAACCCTAATATAGCTACAATATAACTAATAGTTACATTGTAGCTATTTTAGGATTTATATTTATTTTACAGGCAACTTTGTATTTATTTTAACTAGGTACAATAGCTATTAAATAGTTAATAACGATTTAATAGCTACCTAGTTAAAATAAGTACAAAATTACCTGTAAAATAAATCCTAACCTAAGTTGCAAATACACCTAACATTACACTATCATTAAATTAATTAAATAAATTACCTACAATTAGCTAAATTAAAATACAATAAAATAAACTATTCTATAATAAAAAAACCCCACTAAATTAAAAAAAATAAAAAAGAATTACAAGAAGTTTAAACTAATTACACCTAATCTAAGCCCCCTAATAAGATAAAAAATCCCCCAAAATAAAAAAAAATGCCCTACCCTATTCTTAACTACCAAAGTAATCAGCTCTATTAACAGCCCTTAAAAGGGCTTTTTGTGGGGCATTGCCCCAAAGTAACCAGCTCTTTTACCTGAAAATAAAAATACAATAACTATTTAATAGCTATTGTACCTAGTTAAAATAAATAAAAAGTTGCCTGTAAAATAAATACAAATCCTAAAATAGCTGCAATGTAACTATTAGTTATATTGTAGCTATATTAGGGTTTATTTGATAGGTAAGTATTTAGTTTTATATAAGATTAATTTAGTTAATTGTAGGAATATTATTTCGTTTCATTTAAATTATATTTATGTTAGGGTTAGGGTTAGAGTTAGGTTTAGGGGTTAATAACTTTATTATAGTAGCGGCAACGGTGCGGGCGGGAGATTAGGAGTTAATAATTGTAGGTAGGTGGCGGCGATGTTAGGGAGGACAGATTAGGGGTTAATAACATTTATTATAGTGTTTGCAATGCGGGAGTGCGGCGGTTTAGGTGTTAATACATTTATTATAGTGGCGGCGAGGTCCGGTCGGCAGATTAGGGGTTAATAAGTGTAGGTAAGGTAGCGGCGACGTTGGGGAGGCAGATTAGGGGGTAATAAATATAATATAGGGGTTGGCGGTGTTAGGGGCAGCAGATTAGGGGTTCATAGGGATAATGTAGGTTGCGGTGGTGTCATTGCGGCATATTAGGGGTTAATAAGTGTAAGGTTAGGGGTGTTTAGACTCGGGGTTCATGTTAGGGTGTTAGGTGCAGACTTAGAGAGTGTTTCCCCATAGGAAACAATGGGGCTGCTTTAGGAGCTGAACGCTGCTTTTTTGCAGGTGTTAGTTTTTTTTTCAGCCCAAACTGCTCCATTGTTTCCTATGGGGATATCGTGCACGAGCATTTTTTTCCAGCTTACCGCTACCGTTGGCAACGCTGGTATTGAGGGTTGATGTGGAGCTAAATTAGGCTCAACACTCCCTTTTCTGAGCCTAACGCAGCCCCTCAGACAACTCTAAATACCAGAGTTGTCTTAAGGGTGCGCTGGGAAAAAAAGCAGCGTTAGCTACATGGGTCTTTACCGACAAAACTCTAAATCTAGCTGATTGTGTCTAATTTGTAAATATACAAAGAAACTATTTCTGGGAAAATCAAATTGCTGCACTAGAGATTCATATAATTGTATGTGTCCTGAGTTTGATATCATTTGGTAGATATATTCCAGGCCCTTTTCCTCCCATGACTTAAAGGGCCATAATACCCAAATGTTGAAACACTTGAAAGTGATGCAGCATAGCTGTAAAAAGTTGACTAGAAAATATCACCTGAACATCTCTATGTAAAAAAGAAAGCTATTTTACCTCAAAAGTTCCTCAGTAGCCACATCCCATTGTAAAGGACTTCTAAGCAGCAAATCAGTATGTCTGTCCCGGGACAGCAGAGGGGTTGAGCCTCGTGCACTCTCATGTTATTTCCCTATTCAGTTTAAAGGAAGTTTGCTATGAAATCTCATGAGAGTTAAGTGAAATCTCATGAGATCACAGTAAAAGAGTTCATGACCTTAGCACTGCTGATGCTGATTGGCTGCAGTTCATTTCTTCATTTTTTTTTTTTTTTTACCTGCAGCTGGGCAGCAGCTGAGCATAACTTTTTACACAGAACTTACTCTGCTGAGCTGAGGAGATTGTGAGGTAAAATACCTTCTTTTTTTACATAGAGATGCTCAGGTGATATTTTCCTGTCAGCTTTTTACAGTTATACTGCATCAGTTTCAAGTGATTTAGCATATGAGTATTATGTCCCTTTAAATACTTTCTGATAGATACCAGGAGTGAATTCTGCATATCCTATTATTAGTAGATACTCCGTTAAGGAAAAATCCACTCCAATCAAAGCACAAAATTTGTGCCACGCAAAAATGATATTATTGATCGTGATTAAGCCTTTTACATTGTCTGAAACAAATGAGTTACTGCCACTATGGGAATACATTTAGAGGAAAGGACCCAATGTATATGGGACCGCTGCTGCCCTAAATACAAGTATTATACACGGATACTCCACTAAAGGAGTGGGGCAGAAAGAAGGGGGATTAAGCACTCCACCTCTAATATTATGTATACTATAAAATATAACTTTTAATATATTAATAATAATAAAATCCAGGAAACCCTGAAAGGTCATCCACCACACTAAAATCAAAGACAAAACAACCCCAAAAACCTAAACTGTATTGAACATATGCCTCCCTGTTTCCTGGCCGATAACAGCTTACATCGGCATCAGGTGACAGAGGCATAGACGGCACTACACGTAGGTAAAGAAGGGGGTATTAGACACAAATGCGTTTCGGCCTGTAAACGGCCTTTCTCAATGTGGACATTATTGTAAATGATTAGACAAACCGAGTGCCAATTCAGCGCACCTTAAATACCCTATCTATATGCTACCCACCATTAGCGACATATTGCATCATAACTCCTCCATATTCAACTCCACCTCATGGTTACCATTGGTTGTGTAAGGGTCGTATGTGTAGGAACGCATCTCATAGGGTAGGTCATGGCAAATGTAAATAGTAGCTTACGGTGTATATTATTGTCAAAGTGTCAGAATATCTGGGTCCCATCAATTAGCTGCACTAATAATAGCAATACGTTAAGTGTGAGGCGCTCATACACTTCACAATATTCACTCAGCGGAATACTCAGAAACAGAATTCAGCCACACAAAAATGCAGAAAGTGTCCCTTTAGAAGGAGAACCAGGAGGGGCAGGGGGAAACAAAATGAGGACAAGGAGGCAAGTTCGCTTCACTCAGAAACCCCAATACAAAAAGAACCAGTAACGACCAATAGTCTTAATATTGTTATTTTATCTGATATAGACCTCACTACTGCACAAATCTCAGTTCTTACCAAGGGCCTTTCCTTTGTACCCACCCACAAATTTGATATTATTAAAGATGTCCATTTATTTGTGAGAAAATTACTTCTTAAAACATTCTTTGATAAAGACTCTGAAACAGGCACACTTGAACAAGATGAGTTGAATACAATTAATGATCATTTTTCTTTATTAGAGGACTCTGATACGTTTAATATACCAGAGAATAATTGACGCAATATTCTGAAACCCAAGTCACATTTTGTTCCACCCAACAGCACATCTCATAATGCACTCACATTTCTGAATTTAGTATGTAAAGACATTATGGACATACATATATATAAGGACATAGAAATGGAAAACTGCACTAAACAAGAGAGAGAGGCCTTGAGGGAATTATCAAGTATGTCCAATATACAGATCAAAAAAGTGACAAAGGTGGCAATATTGTTCTCTGGCCAACAGAGTTATATATTGAGGAAGTATTAAGACAGCTTAACAATGTTAAGAATTACAAACTGTTGTTTTGTAATCCAACTGAAGAATTTCTGGAGAAATATAATAAACTTATCACTAACACCCTCGATGACGGAATAATTGATCAAAAAGAATATCTGTACTTATCTGTGAGTAAACCTAGAATAGCAACATTTTATATGTTGCCAAAAGTATAAAAAAGTCTGTCCAAGCCCCCAGGCAGACCAATTGTGTCGGGGATTGAGTCCTTAATGGAAAAGGCCAGTGTTTACTTAGATGCTAGATTAAGAAATATTGTCAACTCACTACCCTCCCACACCAAGGATACCATGCATGTCATGAACAAGATCTGTGGATTAGAAGTGAATTGTAACTCATTGCTAGTAACATGTGATGTTGAATCATTATATACTAGTATCCAGACTCATTGGGGAAGCAAAGCAGTTGCCCATTTTTTAAAGAAAGAGTCTAATTTATTGGATGTTACTAAAGATTTCATCATCTCGTTGTTACAGTTTGTACTGAGTCACAATTACTTTGTGTTCAATGACAGGTTTTATTTGCAAACCTGCGGAACGGCAATGGGCACTTCGTGTGCACCAACGTACGCAAATATATTCCTGGGGTGATGGGAGGAAACAATTGTGAATCATGAATCCCTCAGTCACTATACTCAATATATTTCCCACTGGTCAAGATATATTGATGACATCTTCCTTATTTGTAATGGACCAGAAGGGAAGCTGCAATAATTTTTTCAGGCTCTAAACCAAAACCCATTTGGTCTATTTTTAACATATTCTATAAGTAAAGTAAAAATAGAATTTTTAGATCTGACTATTCATAACGTGGATGGCAAATTAGAGACTGATACCTTTAAAAAACCTACAGCGACTAATAGTATATTACGGGCTGAAAGTTGTCATCATTCCTCTACCATTAGAGGATTACCTGTTGGAGAATAAGAAGGAATTGTTCAGCATTGGATTTGAGACAGAGATTGTTAGAAAGAGGTTACTCACATAGATCTTTAGCTAAGGCATATCACAAGGCTTTAAAGAAAGATCGTATAAATCTTTTAAAACCGAGAGAACATAACCAAAGCAATCCTATTAGATTTGTCTCAACCTTTTATCTGGAAAGTGCCACAATCAAAGAAATCTTTAACAAATATTGGCATGTTATTAAAGCAGATGACCATTTAAGTAAACTAATTACTTATAAACCCTTGTTTACGTATCAAAGGTGTTAAAATCCTGAATGAGTATCTGGCACGCAGCCATTTTGACAGGAATCCAAATAAGAAACCAATTTGCCAGGGATCTGTACAATGTGGGAATTGCCAGTTCTGTCATCATATGGTTAAAAAAACTGCAATAAAAGATAGATTTAATAACCAATGGTATATCAAGGAGTTTATTAAATGCAAAAGTGACAATGTAATATACTGTATATCTTGCAGTTGTAATATATTCTATGTTGGCATGACGACAAGATCCTTAGGAAAGAGAATGACTGAACACCTAAGTAATATTAGGAATGCAAAATCTGATTTGGGTAAAAAGAAGAAGATTACTAGTGTTGCAAGACACTTTTTGTATAAACATAAAGGAGATACAAGGGAACTCAAATGCTGGGGTTTGGAGAAAATCAAACCAGGCATTAGAGGGGCTAAAATGGAAGCCCAATTGTTGCAGCAGGAAACAAAATGAATATTTAGGTTGAATAGTGTCATGCCTAAAGGCATGAATGAGTCTAACAATTATTGGACTTTCCTATAAACTTAAAGTATTTGGTAATTTTGTACAATTATGTGGTGATACTATATTTTAACATACTAGTATATGACAAGCCAATCCCCTGGTGACATTGCTCATTTGATGAGTAATCACTAAATAGTAATAAACTGAGCTTTATCTATCCCTTTGTATATGAGGGAAGATATGTATCTTACAATAGGGATTAAATATAAGCAAATAAGAATTATCCATGTAGGATAAGGTTTTAAATGATCTGTTATGATAATATATATATAGACTTTTACATATAGTTTAAAGGTACTACCACATTAAAAGTAGCAATAGTTAAACCAATAACTTAGTCGTAATTATACTTCTGTGTTATTTAGGCATATGCTAAATTTAGGGGTCTATGGGCCCTATCTATCAAGCTCCGAAAGGAGCTTGACGGCCCATGTTTCTGGCAAGTCTTCAGACTCGCCAGAAACACTAGTTATGAAGCAGCGGTCTAAAGACCGCTGTTCCAAAACCCTGTCCGCCTCAGAGCAGGCGGACAGGAATCGCCACAATTCAACCCGATCGAGTACAATCAGGTTGATTGACACCTCCCTGCCGGCGGCCGATTGGCCACTAGTCTGCAGGGGGCAGCGTTGCACCAGCAGCTCTTGTGAGCTGCTGGTGCAATGCTGAATACGGAGTGCGTATTGCTCTCCACATTCAGCGAGGTCTTGCGGACCTGATCCACACTGTTAATTAGGGGCCACAGTGTCCTTATGGGTCCTGTCATTAGCTGTAATATGTAGTATTGGTAAAGCAGAATATAATATTCAGTTTGAATTAAATTATAAGTCGATGCATAGGAAACTGCAGGTAATATATACATATGTTACACTAACCCTGTGCTGTAATATACAAATCAATATCTACAAGAGACTTATGTTTTACAGTTTATATCTAATGTAAGGCTCTCTGAATATTTGTAGAAGATTTATGATATATGAGATGAATGGAATATAGATGAATATATTAATTTACTATACACAGGGATTACCGCTGATCATACTCCAAAGCATGATCGTAATAACGATTTTTGAATGATTCCGCTGAGTGAATATTGTGCAGTTTTCCATTTCTGTGTCCTTATATATGTATGTCCATAATGTCTTTACATACTAAATTCAGAAATGTGAGTGCATTATGAGATGTGCTGTTGGGTGGAACAAAATGTGACTTGGGTTTCAGAATATTGCGCCAATTATTCTCTGGTATATTAAACGTTTCGGAGTCCTCTAATAAAGAAATAAGATCATTAATTGTATTCAACTCATCTTGTTCAAGTTTGCCTGTTTCAGAGTCTTTATCAAAGAATTTTTTAAGAAGTAATTTTCTCACAAATAAATGGACAATTTAATAATATCAAATTTGTCAATGTGTGTGGTGGGTACAAATGAAAGGCCCTAGGTAAGAACTGAGATTTGTGCAGTATTGAGGTCTGTATCAGATAAATTAACGATATTAAGACTATTGGTCGTTACTGTTTCTTTTTGTATTGGGGTTTCTGAGTGAAGCGAACTTGCCTCCTTGTCCTCATTTTGTTTCCCCCTGCCCCTCCTGGTTCTCTTTCTAAAGGGACACTTTCTGCATTTTTGTGTGGCAGAATTCTGTTTCTGAGTATTCCGCTGAGTGAATATTGTGAAGTGTATAAGCGCCTCACACTTAATGTATTGCTATTATTAGTGCAGCTAATTGATGGGACCCAGATATTCTGACACTTTGACAATAATATACACCGTAAGCTACTATTTACATTTACCATGACCTACCCTATGAGATGCGTTCCTACACATATGCCCCCTACACAACCAATGGTAACATGAGGTGGAGTTGAATATGAGAGGTGTTATGATGCAATACGTCGCTATTGGTGGGTAGCATATAGATAGGGTATTTAAGGTGGGCTGAATTGGCGCTCGGTTTGTCTAATCATTTACAATAATGTCCACATTGAGAAAGGCCGTTTACAGGCCGAAACGCGTTTGTGTCTAATACCCCCTTCTTTACCTATGTGTAGTGCCGTCTATGCCTCTGTCACCTGATGCTGATGTAAGCTGTTATTGGCTGGAAACAGGGAGGCATACGTTCTACACAGTTTAGGTGTTTGGGGTTGTTTTGTCTTTGATTTTAGTGTGGTGGGTGACCTTTCAGGGTTTCCTGGATTTTATTATTATTAATATATTAAAAGTTATATTTTAAAGTATACATAATATTAGAGGTGGAGTGGTTAATCCCCCTTCTTTCTGCCCCATTCCTTTAGTGGGGTATCCATGTTTAAGCCTTTTACATTACCAGGATTTTTTCTATAAGAGTTATGTAGAATAGCCTTCAATGAGAATGGATGGATAATAAAACTTTCAATATCAGGTAATGTAAACCAACTAGAATCTGCCAACCAATCAATTGCTACTTTAATCAACGTGGCCAGATTGTAAAAAACAATTGCCTAAATTAAGAGTTTTGCGGTAACAGGGGTGCGGTGCTAACTTGCAGTTTATTCTCACCGCTCACTTACCTGCAGTGCTGGTATTATGGGTTTTTATTAACCCAGCGTTAACAGGCAAGAAGTGAGCGTAGAGCAAAATTGTGCATCACACTGCACTCAAATACCAGCACTGCTTAAGTGAGCGGTGAGCTGGTTATATGTGCTCATACAAGATTTCCCCATAGACATCAATGGGGAGAGCCGGCTGAGAAAAGGCAGCGTAAAACTCAGTAATGTAGCCCCATTGATTCCTATGGGGAAACACATTTTATGTTTACACCTAACACCCTAACATGAACCCCGAGTCTAAACACCCCTAATCTTACACTTATTAACCCCTAATCTGCCGCCCCCGACATCGCTGACACCTACATTATACTTATTAACCCCTAATCTGCCGCTCTGGATATCGCCGCCACCTACATTATACTTATTAAAAAGAGAAAAAAGAAGAGGCGCCAAATGGTGTGTATCGTTTTAAATTCAGTAGGCCATGCCCCCAAATATAAACTACTTACAAAATTTCCAGCACTTGAGAAGTGCCACAAATGCCTTCTGAACTGTTAGCAGCCGTCCAGCTAGCTGAATTGTACCAGTACTGCTTCAATAATGTGCTGTGTGAGACAAAAAACACAAAAGTGCCACAATAGTGTGTATCAGTGTGATCACTTGTGAAAGCGCAATAATTGAAATGTACTCACAGGATATAGGGCACTTGAGAAGTGCCACAAAGACCTCCTGGACACTTGTCAGCTGTCCAGCTCACTGATATCACCGATATCCTCTGGGTTCAATAGTTCAGGTCACAAAAGGGCTCCAATGAAGCACTCTACGATATACCTGCAGCTCAGTGTCCTGCTACTTGCATAAATGGCTGTCAGTATTAAATGCCAAAAAATGCCGTGCTACTTGTAATTGTAATATAAAAAGAAATTTATTTAAAAACAATGTTACACTACGCGTTTCCCGGTTGCTAAGACCGCTTCCTCAGGTGTAAATACAAATACAAAGTAGCCAAATTTTATAGCCCATTGTCGGCGTCTATCCCGACCTAGGGCGCATGCGTGAGCAACTTAAACATCGTTAGCCAATCCGTGTCTGTATAAGAATTATCTGTGGTATAATAGGTTCCCACTTAGGGGCTTGGCCTGTGAAGTTACCCACTATCATATGAGTGTAGTGATTGACACTAGGTGCCGAAGTGCCACATCAATGACCTACACCGGTAAACAAACACATCGTAAGTGTTTTTTACATATTGCAAAAATTATTAAAGTATCGCCCCATTAATTTCAGTACTTATTGTTTATGCTCAGATTGGATTAGAGAATGTTGACCACGCATTTACAAATCATAAAAACCTTAAAAAATACAAGCATTACTTCATAATGCATATATCTCGACATCTAAATACATAAACTCCATAAAAAAAGCCACTATATTTGAACAAAATCATTTTCAAACATAATTTCTCATGCATACAACTAAACTAAAACACAAATTCAGCAAGTTTCCAATTTTTCGGTTCCCAGAGGTTATAACATTAAACTAATTCCTTATAGAATCCTATAAATATTACGATAAACATTATAATGTGATCATAATTAAAAATTAAATTGATTTACCTAAAATGAAATAACATGGGTGTTGATGAATAGTGGAATGTGCTGGCTATTAATTATTAACAAGCTCATGATAGCTGTCATGTTGCTAAATAATAAATTACGTGAATATATATGGAAATATAAAATATTATAAAATAATATATATAATGGTGTTCTAATTAGTGAAATGTCTCATCAACAGATCTAATAGAATCAATACTTCAAATATGTATAACCTAAAAACTATTTGTTGAGCTATAACTCATACTGAAAAATCTAAGTGTATTCATATACTGTTTCATCTAATGTGTCTGATGATGTTGTTGTCATTTAACAACAACCCCATCAACAGATATGATGCAATTCTACATTGATGTGTCCTAAACCTTAATTAAAAGCAGCCATATCTATATTCTCATTTAAGCCATATGGTTGCAGAGTCTTGAGTTTCCAGATCCAAAATGTCTCCCTCTGTCTTAGGTGGATCAGCCTATTTCTACCCCATTTGGGAGCAATGTGTTCTAAAGGAAAAATGCTGTAGGTTGTTATTTCACTTGTTACATCATACATTGTATTGTTATTATAAAAACAATTAGTGACAAGTTTTACATATAACACTTTATTTTATCACATAGCACACCAACACTGGCAATTTAATAACTGCCAGTAGACGAGGGCGCCTCTAATTTCACTTCAACATATTATACTTATTAACCCCTAATCTGCTACCCCCAACATTGCAGACACCTACATTATATTTATTAACCACTAATCTCCCTCCCCCAATGTCGCCGCAACCTACCTAAATTTATTAACCCCTAATCTGCCACCCCCAACGTTGCCGCCACTATTCTAAATTTATTAACCCCTTAACCTAAGTCTAACCCTAACACCCCCTAACTTTAATATAATTAAAATAAATCTAAATAAAATTACTATCATTAACTAAATGATTCCTATTTAAAACTAAATACTTACCTATAAAATAAACCCTAAACTAGCTACAATGTATCTAGCTTAGGGTTTATTTTTATTTTACAGGCAAGTTTGTATTTATTTCTCTTGTTAAGTGTGTTCAGTCCACGGGTCATCCATTACTTATGGGATATATTCTCCTTCCCAACAAGAAGTTGCAAGATGATCACCCTAGCAGAGCTGCTATATAGCTCCACCCCTCACATGTCATACCCAGTCATTCTCTTGCAAGTCTCAACAAAGGAGGTTGTGAGAGGAGATAGGAGTAACATTCTTCAATCAAAAGTTTATTATTTTAAAATAGCACCGGAGTGTGCTGTTTGTTCTCTCAGGCAGTATTTAGAAGAAGAATCTGCCTGCGTTTTTTCTATGATCTTAGCAGACGTAACTAAGATCCACTGGCTGTTCTCGCACATTCTGAGGAGTGGGGTATCTTCGGAGAAGGGAATAGCATGCGGGGTCCCCCGCAAATGAGGTATGTGCAGTAAAATATTTTCTAGGAATGGAATTGACTATGAAAACACTGCTGTTACCCATATGACGTAAGTACAGCCTTTAATGCAGTAGTAGCGACTGGTATCAGGCTGATAAATGTATGCGCAGTTGAGTTATTTTCTAGGGACTAGAATTTAACTTTAAATACTGTTAGTACTGAAATAAATGTATGAGCCTTAACTGCAGTAGAAGCGACTGGTAGCAGGCTTAGTGATAACTTTGCATAACACTGGAAAGTTGTTTTTTAAAAACGTTTACTGGCATGTTATTCATTTTGTGAGGTACTTTGGTGATAAATCTTTTTGGGCATGATTTTTTTCCACATGGCTAACGTATATTTCTGCATAGACACCATTATAACAGGTCTCCCACTGTTGTGATATGAGTGGGAGGGACCTTTTTTTAGCGCCTTGTTGCGCAGTTAAAATTCTAGCACAGTCTTCCTGCTTCTTCCTCCTTGATCCAGGACGTCTCCAGAGAGCTCAGGGGTCTTCAAAATTCATTTTTGAGGGAGGTAATCAGTCACAGCAGACCTGTGACAGTGTGTTTGACTGTGAGAAAAGCGTTAAATCTTAAATTGATTATCCGTTTTGGGTATTGAGGGGTTAATCATCCTTTTGCTGATGGGTGCAATCCTCTGCTAATTTCATACATTTATTGTTTAAAATTGGTTGCTATAACCGTATTAGTTCGTTGTTATTTCAACTGTGACAGTTTTTTTTTTGTGTTTTTAAAAGCGCTGCAGCGTTTTTTATATTGCTTGTAAACTTATTGAAAGATATTTCAAAGCTTGATAGCTTCATTGCTAGTCTGTTTAAACATGTCTGACACAGATGAATCTGCCTGCTCATTATGTTTAAAGGCCAATGTGGAGCCCAATAGAAATATGTGTACCAATTGTATTGATGTTACTTTAAATAAAAGTCTGTCTTTACCGGTAAAGAAATTATCACCAGACAACGAGGGGGAAGTTATGCCGCCTAACTCTCCTCACGTGTCAGTACCTTTGCCTCCCGCTCAGGAGGTGCGTGAGATTGTGGCGCCAAGCACATCAAGGCACTTACAAATCACTTTACAAGATATGGCTAATGTTATGAAAGAAGTATTATCTAATTTGCCTGAGTTAAGAGGCAAGCGCGATAGCTCTGGGTTAAGGACAGAGCGCGCTGATGATATGAAGGCCATGTCTGACACTGCGTCACAATTTGCAGAACATGAGGACGGAGAGCTTCATTCTGTGGGTGACGGATCTGATCCAGGGAGACCGGATTCAGAAATTTCAAATTTTAAATTTAAGCTTGAGAACCTCCGTGTATTACTAGGGGAGGTATTAGCGGCTCTGAATGATTGCGACACGGTTGCAATCCCAGAGAAATTATGTAGGCTGGATAAATACTATGCGGTACCGGTGTGTACTGACGTTTTTCCTATACCTAAAAGGCTTACAGAGATTATTAACAAGGAGTGGGATAAACCCGGTGTGCCTTTTTCCCCTCCTCCGATATTTAGAAAAATGTTCCCAATAGACGCCACCACACGAGACTTATGGCAGACGGTCCCTAAGGTGGAGGGAGCAGTTTCTACTTTAGCCAAGCGTACCACTATTCCGGTGGAGGATAGTTGTGCTTTCTCAGATCCAATGGATAAAAAATTAGAAGGTTACCTTAAGAAAATGTTTGTTCAACAAGGTTTCATATTACAGCCCCTCGCATGCATTGCGCCCGTCACTGCTGCAGCGGCTTTCTGGTTTGAGTCTCTGGAAGAGGCTATTCGCACTGCTCCATTGGATGAGACTTTGAACAAGCTTAAAGCCCTTAAGCTAGCTAATGCATTTGTTTCGGATGCCGTTGTGCATTTAACCAAACTAACAGCTAAGAACTCCGGATTCGCCATTCAGGCGCGCAGAGCGCTATGGCTTAAATCCTGGTCAGCAGATGTAACTTCTAAATCTAAATTGCTTAATATTCCTTTCAAAGGGCAAACCTTATTCGGGCCCGGCTTGAAGGAGATTATTGCTGACATTACTGGAGGTAAGGGTCACACCCTTCCTCAGGACAGGGCCAAATCAAAGGCCAAACAGTCTAGTTTTTGTGCCTTTCGTAATTTCAAGGCAGGAGTAGCATCAACTTCCTCCACTCCAAAACAGGAAGGAACTGCTGCTCATTACAGACAGGGTTGGAAAAGCAACCAGTCCTGGAACAAGGGCAAGCAGGCCAGAAAGCCTACTTCTGCCCCTAAGACAGCATGAAGAGAGGGCCCCCTATCCGGAAACGGATCTAGTGGGGGGCAGACTTTCTCTCTTCGCCCAGGCTTGGGCAAGAGATGTCCAGGATCCCTGGGCGTTGGAGATTATATCTCAGGGATACCTTCTGGACTTCAAAGCTTCTCCTCCACAAGGGAGATTTCATCTTTCAAGGTTATCAGCAAACCAAATAAAGAAAGAGGCTTTTCTTCACTGTGTACAAGACCTCCTAGTAATGGGGGTGATCCACCCAGTTCCGCGGACGGAACAAGGGCAAGGATTTTACTCAAATCTGTTTGTGGTTCCCAAGAAAGAGGGAACCTTCAGACCAATCTTGGACCTAAAGATCTTAAACAAATTCCTAAGAGTTCCATCATTCAAAATGGAGACTATTCGAACCATCCTACCCATGATCCAAGAGGGTCAGTATATGACCACAGTGGACTTAAAGGATGCCTACCTTCACATACCGATTCACAAAGATCATTATCGGTACCTAAGGTTTGCCTTTCTAGACAGGCATTACCAGTTTGTAGCTCTTCCCTTTGGGTTAGCTACGGCCCCGAGAATTTTTACAAAGGTTCTGGGCTCGCTTCTGGCGGTACTAAGACCGCGAGGCATAGCGGTGGCTCCGTACTTAGATGACATTCTGATACAAGCGTCAAGTTTTCAAAATGCAAAGTCTCATACAGAGATAGTTCTAGCATTTCTGAGGTTGCATGGGTGGAAAGTGAACATGGAAAAGAGTTCTCTGTTACCACTCACAAGGGTTCCCTTTCTAGGGACTCTTATAGATTCTGTAGAGATGAAGATTTACCTGACGGAGTCCAGGTTATCAAAAATCCTGAATGCTTGCCGTGTCCTTCATTCCATTCCAAGCCCATCAGTAGCTCAGTGCATGGAAGTAATCGGCTTAATGGTCGCGGCAATGGACATAGTGCCATTTGCGCGCCTGCATCTCAGACCGCTGCAATTATGCATGCTGAGTCAGTGGAATGGGGATTACTCAGATCTGTCCCCTTTACTAAATCTGGACCAGGAGTCCAGAGATTCTCTTCTCTGGTGGTTGTCTCGGATTCATCTGTCCAAGGGAATGACTTTTCGCAGACCAGATTGGACGATTGTAACAACCGATGCCAGCCTTCTAGGCTGGGGCGCAGTCTGGAATTCCCTGAAGGCTCAGGGATCATGGACTCAGGAGGAGAAACTCCTTCCAATAAACATTCTGGAATTAAGAGCGATATTCAATGCTCTTCTAGCTTGGCCTCAGTTAGCAACACTGAGGTTCATCAGATTTCAGTCGGACAACATCACGACTGTGGCTTACATAAATCATCAAGGGGGAACCAGGAGTTCCCTAGCGATGTTAGAAGTCTCAAAGATAATTCGCTGGGCAGAGTCTCACTCTTGCCATCTGTCAGCGATCTTACATCCCAGGCGTGGAGAACTGGGAGGCGGACTTTCTAACCCGCCAGACCTTTCACCCAGGGGAGTGGGAACTTCACCCGGAGGTATTTGCTCAACTGATTCTTCGTTGGGGCGAACCAGAACTGGATCTCATGGCTTCTCGCCGGAACGCCAAGCTTCCTTGTTACGGATCCAGGTCCAGGGACCCGGGAGCGGTGCTGGTAGATGCACTAGCAGCCCCTTGGGTTTTCAACATGGCTTATGTGTTCCCACCGTTTCCGTTGCTGCCTCGTCTGATTGCCAGGATCAAACAGGAGAGAGCATTGGTGATTCTGATAGCTCCTGCATGGCCACGCAGGACCTGGTATGCAGACCTAGTGGACATGTCGTCCTGTCCGCCATGGTCTCTGCCTCTGAGGCAGGACCTTCTACTTCAGGGTCCTTTCAACCATCCAAGCCTAATTTCTCTGAGGCTGACTGCATGGAGATTGAACGCTTGATTCTTCTTGATCAAAGCGTGGTTTCTCGGAGTCGGTTATTGATACATTGATACAGGCTCGGAAACTGGTTACCAGAAAAATTTACCATAAGATATGGCGTAAATATTTACATTGGTGTGAATCCAAGAGTTACTCATGGAGTAAGGTTAGGATTCCTAGGATATTGTCTTTTCTACAAGAATGTTTAGAAAAGGGTTTATCCGCTAGTTCGTTAAAGGGACAGATTTCTGCTCTGTCTATTCTTTTACACAAACGTCAGGCTTTTTGTCAGGCTTTGGCTAGGATTAAGCCTGTGTTTAAAACTGTTGCTCCTCCGTGGAGCTTAAACTTGGTTCTTAAAGTTCTTCAGGGTGTTCCGTTTAAACCCCTTCATTCCATTGATATTAAGCTTTTATCTTGGAAAGTTCTGTTTTTGATGGCTATTTCCTAGGCTCGAAGAGTCTCTGAGTTATCTGCCTTACATTGCGATTCTCCTTATCTGATTTTTCATTCAGACAAGGTAGTTTTGCATACTAAACCTGGGTTTTTACCTAAGGTTGTTTCTAATAGGAATATCAATCAGGAGATTGTTGTTCCATCATTATGTCCTAACCCTTCTTCAAAGAAGGAACGTCTTTTGCATAATCTGGACGTAGTCCGTGCCCTGAAGTTCTACTTACAGGCAACTAAGGATTTTCGGCAAACTTCTTCTCTGTTTGTCATTTATTCTGGACAGAGGAGAGGTCAAAAGGCTTCGGCCACCTCTCTCTCTTCTTGGCTTCGTAGCATAATACGTTTAGCCTATGAGACTGCTGGACAGCAGCCCCCTCAAAGAATTACAGCTCATTCCACTAGAGCTGTGGCTTCCACCTGGGCCTTTAAGAATGAGGCCTCTGTTGAACAGATTTGCAAGGCTGCAACTTGGTCTTCACTTCATACCTTTTCAAAATTTTACAAATTTGACACTTTTGCTTCTTTGGAGGCTGTTTTTGGGAGAAAGGTTCTACAGGCAGTGGTTCCTTCTGTTTAAAGTTCCTGCCTTGTCCCTCCCATCATCTGTGTACTTTAGCTTTGGTATTGGTATCCCATAAGTAATGGATGACCCGTGGACTGAACACACTTAACAAGAGAAAACATAATTTATGCTTACCTGATAAATTTATTTCTCTTGTAGTGTGTTCAGTCCACGGCCCGCCCTGTCTTTTTTTGAGGCAGTTCTAAATTTTAATTAAAACTCCAGTCACCACTGCACCCTATAGTTTCCCCTTTCTTGTCTTGTTTCGGTCGAATGACTTGATATGACATGTGAGGGGTGGAGCTATATAGCAGCTCTGCTTGGGTGATCCTCTTGCAACTTCCTGTTGGGAAGGAGAATATATCCCATAAGTAATGGATGACCCGTGGACTGAACACACTACAAGAGAAATAAATATATCAGGTAAGCATAAATTATGTTTTTAACTAGGTAGAATAGTTATTAAATAGTTATTAACTATTTACTAACTACCTAGCTAAAATAAATAAAAATGTACCTGTAAAATAAAACCTAACCTAAGTTACACTAACAACTAACACTACACTGCAATTAAATAAATTACATAAATGAAATACAATTAAATAAATCAAATACAATTAGCTAAATTACAAAAAAAACCCCACTAAATTACAGAAATTAAAAAACAAATTGCTGCTTGGATGAAGAATTCTCCCGGTAAGTGAATCTTCGGGGGTTAGTGTTAGGATTTTTTAAGGGTGTATTGGGTGGGTTTTATTTTTAGGTTAGGGCTTTGGGCAGCAATAGAGGTAAAGGCCCTTTTAAGGGCAATGCCCATCCAAATGCCCTTTTCAGGGCAATGGGGAGCTTAGGTCTTTTTAGTTAGGCTTTTATTTGAGGGGTTGGTTGTGTGGGTGGTGGGTTTTACTGTTGGGGGGGTTGTTTGTATTTCTTTTTCAGGTAAAAGAGCTGATTTCTTTGGGGCAATGATCCGCAAAAGGCCCTTTTAAGGGCTATTGGTAGTTTAGTTTAGGCTAGGGTTTTTTTTAAAATTTTGGAGGGGCTTTTTTTATTTTGATAGGGCTCTAGATTAGGTGTTAGTTTAAAGATCTTGTAATTTGTTTATTATTTTCTGTAATTTAGTGGGGAGGGTTTTGTAATTTAACTAATTGCATTTAATTTATTTAATTGTATTTAATTTAGGTAAGTTATTTAATTGTAGTGTAGTGTTAGGTGTTAGTGTAACTTAGGTTAGGTTTTATTTTACAGGTAAATTTGTATTTATTTTAACTAGGTAGCTAGTAAATAGTTAATAACTATTTAGTAACTATTCTACCTAGTTAAAATAAATACAAACTTGCCTGTAAAATAAAAATAAACCCTAAGCTAGCTACAATGTAACTATTAGTTATATTGTAGCTAGCTTACGGTTTTTTTATAGATAAGTAATTAGTTTTAAATAGGAATAATTTAGGTAATGATAGGAATTTTATTTAGATTTATTTAAATTATATTTAAGTTAGGTGGTGTTAGGGTTAGACTTATATGGTTAGACTTTAGGGGTTAATAAATTTAGAATAGTGGTGGCGACGTTGGGGATGGCAGATTAGGGGTTAATAAGTATAATGTAGGTGGCGGCAATGTTGGGGGTAGCAGATTAGGGGTTAATAGGTATAATGTAGGTGGCGATGATGTCCGGAGCGGCAGATTAGGGGTTAATAATTATAATGTAGGTGGCGGCGATGTTAGGGGTGGCAGATTAGGGGTTAATAATATTTAACTAGTGTTTGTGAGGCGGGAGTGCGGAGGTTTAGGGGTTAATATGTTTATTATAGTGGCAGCGATGTCCGGAGCGGCAGATTAGGGGTTAATATTTTTATTTTAGTGTTTGCAATGTGGGAGGGCCTCAGTTTAGGGGTTAATAGGTAGTTTTTGGGTGTTAGTGTACTTTTTAGCATTTTAGTTATGAGTTTTATACTACAGCTTTGTAGTGTAAAACTCATAACTACTGACTTTAAAATGCATTAGGAATCTTGGCGGTAGAGGGTGTACTGCTCACTTTTTGGCCTCCCAGGACAAACTCGTAATACCGTCGCTATGCAAGACCCATTGAAAAAAGACTATACGCAATTTGCGTAAGTTGGTTTGCGGTAATGCCAAAAAAGTGTGCGGTTCCCCTAAACTTGCAAGATTCGTAATACCAGCGGGCGTAAAAAAGCAGAGTTAGGACCTGTTAACAGAGTTAGCACCTGTTAACGCTGCTTTTTCACCTTACTGCAAAACTCGTAATCTAGCAGAATATTAGGTAAAGCAAGGCCTGCGGTACTATATTTTTGCATGAATTTATTTAAGGAAATATGAGCCTTACCCCCTTCCAAATACATTTAATAAACAAATTATGTTTTTTTTTGTATATCCGATTTTTTTTAAAAGTAATGGAAGGTTCTGCAAGGGATATAATAGTTGTGGGAAAATGATTGTTTTAATGAGACTAACTCTTGCAGATACTGATAGAGGAAAGGAGAACCATATTTCTAGATCCATTTTAATCTTTTGTATAAGTGTTTGGAAGATTAATTTATACCAGTTTTGCAAATTTTTATGTATTTCTATACCCAAATATGTAAGTGAATCAACTATTTTAAAAGGGATTTCTTGTAACCTATATCTTGTCTTTTGAACCTACATAACTTCGCTTTTGTCATAGTTTATTCTATACCCTGAAAAGGTACAAAACAAGTTTAGACATGATAAAATTAGGGGTATTGCTTGAGATGTATATATTGAGATGTAAATTAGCAGGTCATCTGCATACTAAAGGACTTTCAATGTTTGTGTAGACATCATTATCCCCTCATAGACCTCTCTTATCCATATGGCCAAAGGTTCAAGTGCTAGATTAAAAAGTAGGGGGGAAAGCGGGCACCCCTGCCTAGTACCTTCTTGTAGTAGTATTCCAGGAGTTAGTGAACCATTAATCAATAAGTATGATATCGGGTTTCTATATATATTGTGAATAAATTGTAAAAATTGTTTTTTAAAGCCAAATTTTGTCTAGTGCGTTAAACAGGTATTCCCATTTGATCGAGTGAAAGGCCTTCTCGGCATCTAGTATTAATAAGGCTATATCATGCTTTAGTTGTTTTCCTCTAATATTTTCTATATTCCACATATAGTCAAGAAAGGTTGTGACGTTACGAATATTTTTAGACGGTTTTCTTGATGGCAAGAAGCCTGCCTGATCAGAGTGGATAACTTTATCAAGACAGCCCATTAATCTAGTTGCTATAACAGAAGTTAGGATTTTGTAGTTTGTGTTCAATACAGAAATTGGTCCTCTAGATTTTTACCTTTCTTTGGTATTAAGGAAAGATTAGCTGCTGAAAAGTAGGCTGATATTGGGCTATTATGTGAAAAATAGTTGTTAATTTTTTTTCCCAAAGTTGGGCTAATTTCCTCTATCAAAATGTTAAGATACCTGCAGGAAGACAGTCTGGACCTGCTGCTTTGTTTAATTTGGCCTCCTTTATGGCCTTTATGATTTCTTGGTTTGATATAGGGATATTAAGAGCTGTCAATGGTTCTTCTGTTACTTTGGGTATCTTAACCTGCGACAAAAAATCCATTTGATTACAGTTATTACTCTTTATATTCGTATATAACTGCTGATAATATGTAAAAAAGGTTTTACTGATATCTTTTAAGTTAGTGTATCTCTGGTCTCCTTTTTTAACAGCTAATATATAGTTTCTCTTTTTCCTATTGTTAACTAGTTTCGACAAATGTATGGCCGAACAACCATAAAAGCCTTTGAATTTTATGTTTACCTTTAATTCTTCTTCCTGCAGTCTTTGTTTTAGATCAATATCCCTTTCCTGTCTTGTTCTAATATAATTTCCCCAGTTTAAATTTGATGGGTCGTAATAGTATTTCCTGTATGCATTTTTAACTTGGTTTGCCAATTGCATTTCCCTAGCTAATGCTTTTTTTTTCCTTGTATGCATATATGATTTGATTTCTCCCCATATCACTGCCTTTGATCCTTCCCAACATGTTTCTATTTTGCTAAAATAAGCCGTGTTATGAGTACAATAGTCTCTCCATTTCTATTTCAAACAATTGGAGAATCTAGTATTGTTATAAAGATAGCATGGGAAAGGGATAGTTTGGTTTTCAGATTTTAGTCTGTTCCCCATAAAGAATAAGAGTGATATAATGGCATGATCTGATATAGAGATATTACTTATCTGTGGATCAATTTTTAAAATGGAGAGAGCTTCAGACAGCAGCAAAAAAATCTATTCTTGAGAATGATTTATGGGTTTTAGATTCACATGAGAAAGAGCATGAGTTTGGATTTTTAATCCTCCATATATCAACTATCTTGAGTTTATGGCATAAATTCTTAAAATATGTAGCATATTTATTGTGCTCTTTCATATTTTTTTTGGAAAATCTTTCCAGTTCTGGGCATAAATACATGTTAAAGTCACCCCTATAATGAGATTATCTGATATAAATGTATAGTTTACCCTTTATTATTTTCCAAAATTCTTTAGTGAATGTATTTAGGGCATAAATATTACAGAGTATAAACTTTACTTCATTAACTTGTATATGTAAATTTATATATCTTGTGTCTGTATCTAAAGCTGTTTTAATAATCTCATAATTTAAATTCTTATTTAAGAGGATGGCTACCCCTGATTTTCTACTGGTACAGGGGGTTGCTATAACCTGACCCACCCATTTTTATTTTAGTTTGGGAATCTCCAGCTCTTTTAAGTGTGTCTCCTGGAGGAAAACAATATTTGGATTTTGTTTACCTAGTTTTTTGATTATAAATTTTCATTTAATCGGGGACGTGACGCCCCCAATACTCCAAGAGAGGATATTTAAACTCATATCTCTATTTTCCATAAAAACATTGCAATTTCATGCTCTAAAATCAAGCCCTCCAAATGGGGGCAATACGCACCAGGGAGGGGCACCACCCAGGGGGTGTGAGGGAGAGAAAGAAGAAAAAAAAAAAGAAAAAAGAAAAAGGAAAAAAAAAAAAAGAAAAAAAGTTAAAAAAAAAAAAATAGATTTATATCTCTTAACTCGTATACTTATAGGGGCATATTTATCAAGCTCCAAATGGAGCTTGATGCCCCGTGTTTCTGGCGGCGAGCCTGCAGTCACAAAGACCGCTGCTCCATAACCTGTCCGTATTGCTCGCCGTATTCAGCGAGGTCTGGCGGACCTGATCAGGTCCACCAGACTTTGATAACTTGGGGCCAAAAAGTTATTAGGAGATCATATTTCAAAATTATATTTCTTTATGGTTAAATCAATCTAATGATATCCTATCATATAATACACCCTATATCTTCTATTATCTATTATCAGTTTTCTTTAAGGTTATAAATTCTTTTGCTTTACCAGCTTCAGTAAATGTACAGTTGTGCTCATAAGTTTACATACCTTGGCAGAATTTATGATTTCTTGGCCATTTTTCAGAGAATATGAATAACACAAAAACTTTTCTTTCACTCATGGTTAGTAGTGTTTGGCTGAAGCCATTTATTATCAATCAACTGTGTTTACTCTTTTTAAATCATAATGACAACAGAAACTACCCAAATTACCCTGATCAAAAGTTTACATACCCTGTTGATTGTGGTCTGATAACATGCACACAAGTTGACACAAAGGGGTTTGAATGGCTATTAAAGGTAACCATCCCCACCTGTGATCTGTTTGCTTGTAATTAGTGTGTGTGTATAAAAGGTCAATGAGTTTCTGGACTCCTGACAGACCCTTGCATCTTTCATCCAGTGCTGCACTGACGTTTCTGGATTCTGAGTCATGGGGAAAGAAAAAGAATTGTCAAAGGATCTGTGGGAAAAAGGTAGTTGAACTGTATAAAACAGGAAAGGGATATAAAAAGATATCCAAGGAATTGAGAATGCAAATCATCAGTGTTCAAACTCTATTCAAGAAGTGGAAAATGAGGCGACGGAAGCACCACTTCACCCGGCTTGGATGAATACTTCTCCCGGCTTCGTTGAGGACTTCGGCCCGGTTGGGTGAAGACGTCTCCTGGTAAGGTGATCTTCAGGGGGTTAGTGTTAGGTTTTTTTAAGGGGGGATTGGGTGGGTTTTAGAGTGGGGTTGGTTGTGTGGGTGGTGGGTTTTAATGTTGGGGGGGGGATTGTAATTTTTTTTCAGGTAAAAGTGCTGATTACTTTGGGGCAATGCCCTGAAAATAGCCCTTTTAAGGGCTATTTGTAATTTAGTGTAGGGTAGGGCTTTTTTATTTTGGGGTGGCTTTTTTTATTTTGTTAGGGGGATTAGATTAGGTGTAATTAGTTTAAAAATCTTGTAATTTCTTTATTATTTTCTGTAATTTAGTGTTTGTTTGTTTTTGTACTTTAGATAATTTTATTTAATTTTAATTAATTGTATTTAATTTAGGTAATTAATTGAATTGTAGTGTAGTGTTAGGTGTAATTGTAACTTAGGTTAGGTTTTATTTTATAGGTAAATTTGTCTTTATTTTAAGTAGGTAGTTATTAAATAGCTAATAACTATTTAATAACTATTGTACATAGTTAAAATAAATACAAAGCTGCCTGTAAAATAAAAATAAACCCTAAGCTAGCTACAATGTAACTATTAGTTATATTGTAGCTATCTTAGGGTTTATTTTATAGGCAAGTATTTAGTTTTAAATAGGAATTATTTAGTTAATTGTAGTAATTTTATTTAGATTTATTTAAATTATATTTAAGTTAGGTGGGGTTAGGGTTAGGGTTAGACTTAGGTTTAGGGGTTAATAACTTTATTATAGTGGCGGCAACGTTGGGGGCGGCAGATTAGGGGTTAATAAAAGTAGGCAGGTGGCGGCGATGTTAGGGCCGGCAGATTAGGGGTTAATAATATTTAACTAGTGTTTGCAATGCTGGAGTGCGGCGGTTTAGGGGTTAATATATTTATTATAGTGGCGTCAATGTCCGGTTCGGCAGATTAGAGGTTAAAACATTTATTTTAGTGTTTGTGATGTGGGGGGGACTCGGTTTATGGGTTAATAGGTAGTTTATGGGTGTTAGTGTACTTTTTAGTACTTTAGTTAAGAGTTTTATGCTCTTAACTACTGACTTTTAAATGCGGTACCAGTCTTGACAGGATACGGTCTACCGCTCACTTTTTGTCAGACTCGTAATACCGGCGCTATGCAAGTCCCATTGAAAATATAGGATCCGCAATTGACGTAAGTGGATTTGCGGTATTTCCGAGTCTGGCCAAAAAAGTGAGCGGTACACCTGTACCTGCAAGACTCGTAATACCAGCGGGCGTTAAAAAGCAGCCAACGCTGCTTTTTAAGCCTAATGCAAGACTCATAATCTAGCCGAATGTTACTTATTTCCCTGCTGTAAATACATGGCGATATCACTGGCTCAAGTAACACAGAAACAAAATAGTGAAACAAAACAGTTCAAATGTTGCTAGATGAATTCCTAAATGATGAAAGTTCAACACAAATACTCACAAGAAATAACGTCAATCCTATGAGGTAAGATTACAGCGAGAGGGGGGGAGAGGAAGTATGTATCCACATTAGCTGTTTACACTGTTCTGAGGCAGTAGCATCACTCATTACTCAAATCCCAATGCAAAGTAATTAAAGGGATATCTTCTTAAAGCATGTTTTGGTCAGATTAAGCAATTGTCCAATTAATCTCTCTCTAATCTAGCCCTAAACGTGAGCAACTGTCTTTTTATTTGCCAAAAAATATTGTATTGTTTGAAGTAACTATAATAAAAGCTGTATCAGTGGCATACAGAAGTATTCTGTGCATACCCTCTGTTTTCAGACACAACTACTTAGGGATTTAATAGTGTTGTTAGTTAATGCAGATTCCTTTTTCATTGCAGAAACCACCAGTAGCTGTCTAGAAATGTGTGGTCTTTGGTTATAGTTGCGCACACCATGCACAGCATATTTGTGCAGTATTACATTTTACTGCAAACACAGGCCTAGTTTCCGTTGATATAGTAAAATGTGGAAACTGTTGATAAAATCATTTATCTCCACTAAATTCTATAGAGATTTTTTTTTTGAAGTTACAAACAGTTTACAAACTTTACCATCTCAATTGAAACTAGGTCATATTTGGAAAATGAATGGATATTAAAAAATAAAATTAATAAAATGTGAAAAGCATATGTGCACATTTTAACTATTATTTTTGTTTCTAATAATACATTCATTACTAAATCATATATTTAATTTATTCTGTAAAATACACTTCCTTATAAATGAGTATTATATAAAATAAACAGTATATGTAATGATATTAAAAAAGATGCAAAATTCATGAGTGTGAAAAAAGTTTTTTGTTAATTAAAGTGAAAGTTAATCCTAGCATTTTACAAACGCTAGCATTGACTAATGAAGCAAATAAAGGGGTCTTTCATTCCTGAAGTATAAGGTACTTCATGTAAAAAGCTCCTTTATTTGTTTCAATTGATCTCCGTTGTTAGCTGCTATAGCAGCCCGCGGCTAAAATATTTTTTTGCAGTGACATTTTCACCTCTTAGCCAATAGCTGTGCGGTAAATCTGGCTCCCATGGGCACTAAACCGGATTTACCGCACGGTTATTGGCTAAGAGGTGAAAACGTCACCTCTTAGCAAAAACATTTTTTAGCCGAGATTTAAGAGATTGAAACAAATAAAGGAGCTTTCTACATGAAGTATCTTATACTTCATGAATGAAAGTCCCCTTTATTTGTTTCAAAAGTAAATCCTAGCGTTTGTAAAACGCTAGGATTGACTTTCACTTTAATACATGTTCTTTTAATTGTTTAGTGATATATTCCTTTAAAACAAGGCTTGCATACAAGTATTGAGCCTTTTGTGCTCTTAATGAGTGTTCAATTACACATATTTGCAAGCAATAGTTTTCAAACCATATATGGTGATAAATAATGTGGAATTAAATGATTGAATCATTACATCTCAACAATTGTTCACTGTCGTATATGGTGGATAAGAAGTTTCTAACCAATTCTTAAGAGTTAATGATTCAATTATTGTATTAACCATTGATTAAAACTATATATATATGGTAAACAACAGTTTCTTCAACAGATATCTTATTAAACTATTGTTAAGATGTGAAGATTCAATTAGAATTACAAGCTTTATTTACAACCATATATGGGTGTTTGTTTTTTTAACAATCTATTTAACTGAACACTCATTAACCCTTTCCCGCCATTAGGATGTTTCCTGCCGTCCTAACTGCGCTAGGCTTTAGCGCCTTTAGGATCAAATGTCCTAACCGTTTGGCTGTCCTGAAGCCATAGCTGCCTCATAAATGGGATCGTGGGCTGGAGGGCATGCCTTGCATCACAGGCACTCCCCGCTGACTCTATCCCATCATTGAAATTTACATTTTTACTTATTTGTTTACAGTTCCGATGTAGACAAATATGTCCCAGCGGGAAAGGGTTAAGAGCAAATAAGTATCATAACTTGTATACAAGCCTTTTTTAAAAATTCATAGCTTACCAGGCAATCAAATATTTGAAACATCAGTTAAAGAAAGAAGGCCTTTAATCAAAGGAAGAAAAGTACTAGGACTATAATTGCTCAAAATGTATGTGTAACATATGTAAAGAAAATTAAATAAAACATATGCAAAAGTAAAACACAGAATCATGTGAAATATTTTTAGTAAGACATGTAGACAAAGAATATCACAACACCAAAATACTGTCAACTTGTTTAATTAAGACACTTAAATAAGATGACAATATAAGTTTAATGTCAAATCTTTTTTTTAGAACACATGTAAATAAGGACAATGGCTCCAGATTCATGTCATATGTGTATATTCAGATGATGTGTTTTTTTTAAGAATTCCTGAGTTATGAATATTATTATAGAGATATTATGGCAAATAATTGGTTATGGTACATGACTCATAAACATGTTGAAATAATTGCAAGGAATTGATCCTGACAATGTAGTACATCAGGTCAAATTATATTCATGTGAACAAATATAGCAAGTGCATGTTAATGCACAAAATATAACTTTGTATACAAATATTATTTGCATCTTAGGAGAAATGTAATCAAATAAGAACTGTGTTTAATTGCATACTATTCTTCCATGACAGCAATGTAAATGTATTACAAATCCATAATGCATGGAGCACAAAGAAATATTTTCATGATTCAGATACAGCATGCAATTTTAAACAACTTTCCAATTTACTTCCATTAAAAAAAATGTGCACAGTCTTTTATATTTACACTTTTTGAGTCACCAGCTTCTACTGAGCATGTGCAAGAATTCACAGACTATACGCATATGCATTTGTGATTGGCTGATTGCTATCACATGGTACAGGGGGAGTGGAAATATACATAACTTTGAAATTTGATAGAAAAAAATCTACTACTCTTTTGAAATTAAGAATAAATGCTATTGTATTTTCTTGTTATCTTGCATTTGTTGATTATGCAAATCTAGTGTGTTTACTGGTCCTTTAATAATAATGAGTGGAAGTCAATTGCACTTAGTCCGAGAGGGCAAGAGTCTGCTTTAATAAATGAAAAAGAAAAAAACTATCTGTCATGAAAAAATAAAATATATGATGAAGGGGTGAATACCCCGAAACTACAACTACATTAAGGAATATATACTGTATATATATATGTGTGTGTGTATGCACCACCACCACATAAATCTAGCTACCAATCAGCAAGCACTACCAAGGTGCTGAACCAAAAATGGGCCATCTCTTAAGCTTTACATTCCTGCTTTTTAAAATAAAGATACAAAGAGAATGAAGAAACAATTATAATAGGAGTAAATTAGAAAGTTGCTTAAAATTGCATGCTCTATCTGAATCATTAAAGATAAAATGTGAGATTCATATCCCTTTAAGTTAGACAGGACTATTAAAATGACAGCACATATGTCAATTTTCCTTTCAGGATCAGCCACCTGTCCCCAATAGCCTGAGTTTAAACAAAAACACTCCATGATAGCAAGTGTTTGTGGTAAAGTATGACATAACACAGTCCATAAGCCATACCAGGAAGATGCTTTGTGAGCAATTAAAGACACAGTCCTTGATTGTTGCATATGTATGCCATTAAAAGTCCATAAGCAAGATGATTTGTGAGCAATACAAGACACAGTACATGATGGTAGCACACAAATTCCATTAAACAGCCCTTGATCCATACAAGGAGGTAGTTTTTTGAACAATAAGTAACACAGTCCATGATTGAATCCCAAGTATGGCATAACACAGTACATAAATTAAATTAAAGACACAGTCCATGTTGGTTATTTGTATGGCTTTTACAGTGTTACACTTTATAAAAAAATCTGAGAGTACAACAACACTACATTTTCTTGCGCCATTACATATAAAAATGAATTTATATGATGGAATAGTAATAGACTTTCATAGATATCATGACTTATAAATGTCTGCAACTGAAGGGCAAGGAGCAGACGGAGAAAGGATTAAGGCCTTTATGTCTGTTTTTAAATCGTACACCCAAGAAAGTCTCCAGGTGCAGAGGCAGGTGGTGAGAGAGATGCAATATATTGGCCATATCTGTTATACATTGAATAAAGTTACTGTACTAGCATATATGAAAAACAATAATATTGATATCTTATTTAAATACATTATTGTTCTCTTTATTAGTTGTGAATCTGAAATGTTTAGTATAGATTCAAATAAGGAATTCAGAAATATCATTGGTGCATGAATGATGGGAACAAATTAAAAAACAAACAAACAAAAAACCTCTGACTTTAGAATTTATGAGAAGAATGAGAGTGAGGATGGCTCCAGAGGCAAACAAAATATCAGGAGGCACAGAAGGGCAAGGACACATCAACCGACGTAGAAGGGGAAAACATCAGGGGGATGGGAGGCAGGTGCCACCTGTGTTCTCTGTGGTGCTGGAGTCTTTCTGTTGTTGCAGGCACACCACCAGTTGCTCCATCATACTGTTGTGTCTGCTTACTTTTTGGCACAGTCCTTGCATCTCTCTCACCATCTGCCTCTGCACCTGGAGACTTTCTTTGGTGTACAATTAAAACACAGACAGAAAGGCCCTCATCCTGTCTACATCTGCTCCTACCGCTTGTGGTGCAGCCTATGGAGGTGGTGAGGGGTAGAGCACAGGTGTGAAATAAAGCACCGGTGATGCGGGTAGTGGTAGATGTGGTGGAAAATACTGGGGAGGCCTCATGGGTTGGGAGAGATCCAGGGCCTGAGGGCAAAGGGCTTCAGTGCAAACTTCTTCCAGGATGAACAGGTTATAGGTCTCTCCTGTCATCTGGGACACATTATGTACAGGCAGGGGACGGGTGGCGTATTCTGCATTCCATAAACTGGATTCAATAAACTGGACCCCTCCAGGAGCCACAAGAAATACCCTCAATGGGGGGGAAAATCCTCTTCAGCCCGAGGTTTTTTCTTATCACCCTGCTCTGGGAATGCTGCATTAAATGGAGAAGTACAATTTAAATTGTAGTTCAGATAATACATAATAATTCACTTTTAAGCAAATGAACACATAAAGAATGCACTTATTAAAACTAGAAACATGTTTCCAATACCATAAAAAAAATCTAAATGGCACTGTCCAATTCGATGTCATTATGTAATTGATTTGTGGAGTTTGGATTTTTTTTTTATCATTAAAACCCAAAATGTTTCTTTCATAATTCAGAAGAGAATACCATTTTAACCCCTTAAGGACCAGCGACGTACCCTGTATGTCGCTGGCCTTTTTTTGGGACTTGATTGTTTTATAGCACGGTCTTGCCACCAGCGTTAAGACTGCTCTATTCCACAAAGCCTTCTGGAGGGAGGGCATTAATAGCGTGTTCTTGCTAGACTTGTGCTATTATGTCCTGAAAAAAACCTTAACGACCAGTGACATACAGGGTACATTGTGGTCATTAAGGGGTTAAAAAAAGTTTCCATTTTACTTCTATTATCAAATTTGCTTCGAGATATTGAGATAGGTAGTGTACACACAACTTTAGCACTACATGAGAGGAATAGTGCTGCCATCTAGTGCTCTAGCTAATGTATAACATTGTTGTAAAACTGCTGCCATCTAGTGCTCTAGCTAATGTATAACATTGTTGTAAAACTGCTGCCATCTAGTGCTCTAGCTAATGTATAACATTGTTGTAAAACTGCTGCCATCTAGTGCTCTAGCTAATGTATAACATTGTTGTAAAACTGCTGCCATCTAGTGCTCTAGCTAATGTATAACATTGTTGTAAAACTGCTGCCATCTAGTGCTCTAGCTAATGTATAACATTGTTGTAAAACTGCTGCCATATAGTACTGCAGACATGTGCGCACTCCTGAAATTACCTTCCTGCTTTTAAACAAGTAAATTGGAAAGTTGCTTAAAAATTGCATGTTCTATCTGAATTATGTAAGAAAAATATGTGGTGTTATATCCCTTTAAAGAAAACATGAGCATGTAAATCAATATTTGGTTCCCTTTAAATCAGTAGCACTAATTACACAGCTGAACTGTGTGATTAGTGTTGGGAAATACAACAGCATGTACTTTACCACATGTATGAACAACATAATGGGGCATATTTATCAATGTGCGAGCGGACATAATACAAAGTTGCGTATCCGGTCCGCTGTATATCGATAAATGCAGACAGCCTTCGCTGTCAGCATTTATCATTACACCAGCAGTTCTTGTGAACTGCTGGTGCAATGCCGCCCCTTGCAGATTTGCGACCAATTGGCCACTAGCAGGGGGTGTCAATCAACCCAATCGTATTCGATCAGGTTGATTTCTCTCCGCGGCCTCAGAGCAGGCGGACAAGTTATGGAGCAGCGGTTTATGTAGATGGCGCTGTTCAGTTTAGATTACTAATTGTTTATATCTGTGAACTTGTTCATTCACTAACAGGAAGGAAGTTGTGTTCTTTTTCTCTATTTTTTCTCCTCTCTGTGTGCTGACTACTGTTTTACAAGTTATTGGTATGTTCTAAATGCTGATGTTGCATCTGTATATGTAAAGCCTAATGCAGTATTTCTAAAAAGCTTCCAGTGTCTTTTTGATACATAACCAACAGGTTATGGGCCCAGACACTAAAGAAAAAGTCAGTAAGTGTTGCATCTATGATCCAAGTAAATACTGTGTGTGGAAACAAGAGCTGCATCCTATTTACTGAAAGATGGCAAGGGGTTCAGATGTGAAATTTGCAATAGCAAAGTTCAACAATATCAACTACCAGCTGTGGAAGTTTAAGCTTGAAATGCTGTTATCCAAAGATGACTTATGGGAGGTGCTGGATACAAACAGACCCACTGAAAACCCAGAAGAATGGGACAAGAAAAACAGGCAAGCAAAAGCAGTTATAAGCCTGTTAGTGGAGGATGATCAACACATTCATATAAGAAAATGCAACTGAAGGTATGTGGACTGTACTACAAAAACTGCATGAGCGTTCAAACTTAAATAGTAAACTATATTTGCTGCGCAGACTGTATAAGATGAGCCTGGAAAAAGGCCAGGAAATGTGTGAACATGTGAATGCTATGCTAGAGATTGTAGAACAGCTATGTGCAATTGGAGAAAAAATTAAAGACAATCACATGGTAGCATTCTTACTATGCAGCATTCCAGAGTCATATGGTGCCCTTATCAATGTTCTAGAAACTAGACCTGAGCCATAACTAACACTAGAATATGCTAAGGGAAAACTAATTGATTAATACAATAGAAGAAAGGAAAACATGCATTGTGAAGAAAATGAGAGATCAGAGGTAGCTCTGAATGTGCAAGAAGGCACAAAGCAAAACAGAGAAACCAGAGTATGTTTTAACTGCAAAAAGGCCGGTCACCTGAAAAAGAACTGCTCAATCTGGAAAGCTGAGCAGCGAAGGTTAGAGCCACCCACAAAAGACAGAGCTAAGGCAGCCACAAAGGAAACTGTAGCTGCATCATGGGGCGGTAGCTTTAAAGTGACTCAGAACACTAGTACACCACACGGATGGTGCATTGACTCAGGGGCAACTAGTCACATGATAAGTGACATAAATTGATTTCAATGCAAAAGACAAAGTCTTCCTAGCAAATAAGAAAAGTATTACAGTGAAAGGAAACGGTCAAGGGTTCTTGAATTGCATCACACCATCAGGAGGTAAGCAAAGCATCCTAGTAAAGAATGTTCTGTACGTCCCAAGTTTAGAAGGAAGCCTCCTATCAGTGAAAACTTACTAATATTGGACTCACAGTCCAGTTCAAAGGCAATGAATGCACAATTCTAAACAGGAGACAAATCCTAGCAAATGGAAGGTTGAATGAACACCTATACAAACTCATCACTGAAAGGGAGCAAGCCAAAACAACCATTCATAATCCACACAACAAATGTATCCACCTGTGGCACAGAAGATTAGGGCAATGAAACCCAGAAGCCATAAAGGAACTTGCAAAGGGAGGTTTATCAGAAGACATGATAATATTCCCTTGTCACATGCTCATGAAGTACACATGTTGTATCAAAGCAAAGGCCACACGTACCACTCACCCCATGGAACTTATACACAGTGACGTGTGCGGACCAGTGAAAACCCCCACACCTGGCGGGAACAGTTATTTACTGACTTTCATTGATGATTATTCCAGGTACACAACAACATATCTGATGAAGCACAAAAGCGAGACATCAGAGAAACTTCAAGAATTTATAGCTACATTTAGCAACAAATCTCAACGGAAACCAGGAATAATACGTACTGACAATGGAAGGGGATATATGAGTAAGGAAGTGGAGTTATACCTAAGAAACAAGGTGTTGTACACCAAATAACTGTACCATACACTCCTGAGCAAAATGTTGTTGCAGAAAGGACAAATCGCACCCTCATAGAAATGGCCAGATGCATGCTTTCAGATGCCAATTTACCTAACCAGAACTGGGGTGAAGCAATAATGACTGCAACATACATACAGAACAGGCTATCAGCAAAAACTATTGAAACTACCCCATATGAAATGTGGAATGGATCAAAACCTAGTATGGGACATATTAGAGTGTTTGGATGTAAATCATTCACCCATGTTCCAAGTGAGAAACACTCCAAAATAGAGAACACAGCCATAGAAGGCATTATGGTGGGCTACAGTGAACAAAGTAAGGGATATAGAATCCTTCACCCAAAGACTAACAAGATCACAATAAGCCACAGTGTTTATTTTGATGAAAGCCAAACATCAGAAAAAATGATCATCGAAAGCCATGAAGAGAAACTGTCCACTAAACCAGCAAGAGATGCTGACCAAAGTGAACTTGTGCAGGAATCAAAAACAAGAAGTGGAGCTTACAATAGAAAAAATAGCTACTCACAAACCAGTAGAACCCACTGAACAACCAGAAATCAGAATACTGACTAGGGTGATGAAAAGGATACCACCCCGCAAGCTGTCTTGCATCCATTGAACTTGTGAGTTTTTGGACAGTTTCTGCTTGAATTTGTTTGCAAGATGTCAGAATAGCCTCCCAGAGCTGCTGTTTGGATGTAAACTGCCTCCCACCCTCATAGATCTTTTGCTTGAGGATGCTCCAAAGGTTCTCAATTGAGGTCAGGGGAGGATGGAGGCCACACCATGACTTTCTCTCCTTTTATCCCCATAGCAGTCATTGATGCAGAGGTATTCTTTGCAGCATGAGATGGCGCATTGTCATGCATGAAGATGATTTTATTATGGAACATAGTTATTCCTTCTGTACTAGGGAAGGAAGTGGTCAGTCAGGAACTCCACATACTTTGCAGAGGTCATCGTTACACCTTTGGGGACCCTAAATGGGCCGACCAGCTCTCTTCCCATGATTCAGGCCCAAAACATGACTCCACCCCCGCCTTGCTGACGTTGCAGCCTTGTTGGAACGGGGTGGCCGTCCACCAACCATCCACTACTCATCCATCTGGACCATCCAGGGTTGCACGGCCCTCATCAGTGAACAGGACTGTTTGAAAATTAGTCTTCATGTATTTTTCTGCCCAATGCAGAAAAATGTGAGCATTGGTTAGTGCTGGCCGAATGGAAGGTTTATGCACAGTTGCAAGGCTCTGGAGGACTCTACATCTTGATGTCTGTGGGATTTCAGAGGCACCAGCAGCTTCAAATATCTATTTGCTGCTATGTAATGGTATTTTAGCAGCTGCTCTCTTGATCCGATGCATAGATCTGGCAGAAATCTTCCTCAATGTGCCTTTATCTGCACAAACCCGTCTGTACTCTGAATCAGCCACAAATCTCTTAAAGGGACATGAAACCCACATTTTTTCTTTCATGATTTAGAAAGAGAAATCAATTTTAAACATCTTTCTAATTTACTTCTATTATCTAATTTGTTTTATTATCTTGATATTCTTTGCTGAAAAGCATATCTAGATATGCTCAGTAGCTGCTGATTGGTTTCTGCACATAGAAGCCTTGTGTGATTGGCTCACCCATGTGCATTGCTTTTTCTTCAACTAAGGATATCTAAAAAATTAAGCAAAATAAATAAAAGAAGTAAATTGTAATGTTGTTTAAATTTGTATTCTCTATCTGAATCATGAAGGAAAGATTTGGGGTTTAGTGGCCCTTTAATAGTGCCATGATCACGCTTAAGTTTTCGTGAAATATCTAATGTTTTCATACCTCGTCCAAGGCATTGAACTATTTCACTCTTTTCGGCAGCAGAGAGATCCTTTTTTCTTCCCCATGTTGCTTGAAAATGGTGCTCTGCTTAATAATGTGGAACACCCTCATTTAGTAGTTTTTCCTTTAATTGGGCTCATCTGGCAATCTAATTATCAAAGGTGTCCGAGATTGTTTTCAGTGATCAAAAGAGCCCTGAGACACAATACCATCCATGAGTTAAACTGAAAAAAAAAAATAATAATAATTAATCTTTGTGACACTGAAATAGAATTTTCATAATAATTTGGAACAGGGTGTATTTATGAAATGTCTGTCGGACCTGATCCGACAGACATTGCTGAATGCGGAGAGCAATACGCTCTCCATATTCAGCATTGCACCAGCAGCTCATGTGAGCTGCTGGTGCAACGCCACCCCCTGCAGACTCACGACCGCCAATCAACCCGATCATACTCAATCAGGTTGAATTCTGGCGATTCCTGTCCGCCTCATCAGAGCAGGCGGACAGGGTTATGGAGCAGCGGTCTTTAAACCACTGCTTCATAACTGCTGTTTCTGGCGAGCCTGCAGGCTCGCCAGAAACACAGGGCGTCAAGCTCCATTCGGAGCTTGATAGATAGGCCCCATTATTTAGAGGGAAGAGGATGGAAGCTATCTTCTTAACCAAAGTCAGAAAATTACAAACATATCAGAGCAGTTTCACATACAAGATGCAAAAGAAGTGGAAACACCTATGGAGCCAGATTACCTGAAAAACAACAGAATAGAAACTTGTTACTCAATAATGACAATTACCGCAGGGTAATTGGAAAATTTCTATTCATTGCCACTGTGAGAAGACCAGACATTGTCGCAGCAGGGGGTATACTCTGTATTAAATTTGCAACACCATATCAACATGACTGGAATGCAGTAAAGAGGGCGATGCAGTACCTTAAAGGAACAATTCAGATGAAGCTGCGACTACCAGCAACATAAAACCCAAAACTAATTGGATATGTTGATGCTGATTGGGCCCGGAGATACCACTAACCGCAAGTCTACAAGTGGGTACATCTTCCAGTATGGAGAAGGAACAATAAGTCAGTCTAGTCGAAAACAAGTGACTGTTTGTTGATGCACTCTCATCAACTGAAGCAGAGTATATAGCATCAGCACATGCATGTCAAGAAGCAATTTGGATTTGTCAACTTCTGCTAGATATGGGACTGGATGTGTCTAAGCCTATACCAATCATTGAAGACAACCAAGGGTGTACAAAGTTGACACAATCAGAAAGAGTCAATCTTTGAACCAAGCACATTGATGTAAAATATCATCTGCTCAGGGACATGCAAGAACAAGGCATTATTGACTTTCAATATTGCCCATCGAAAGAGATGACTGCAAACACACTCACTAAACCGTTGCCAAAGGAACGTCATTGTTTTCTTCAAAAGAAGCTGAATGTTGTATGTACATGTCGTTGAGAGGGGGTGTTGGGAAATACAACCGTATGTACTGTACCACATGTATGAACAACATTAAGACTGTAGATGGCACTGTTCAGTTCAGATTACTAACTGCTTATATCTGTGAACTTGTTCATTCACTAACAGGAAAGAAGTTGTGTTCTTTTTCTCTATTTTTTCTCATTTCTGTGTGGTGACTACTGTTTTACAAGTGATTGGTATGTTCTAAATACTTCTGTTGCATCTGTAAAGCCTAATGCAGTATTTCTAAAAGCTTCTAGTGTCTTTTTTTGATACATAACCAACAAGTAGTGCTTCTTCATCTTCTATTACCACCTGCCAGTAGTCTCTGCACCGGTGCTTAAAGCTGGCCATGGTGCGTGACCAATTTATGACAGCAATACAAGCCTGGTGTAAGCAAGGAGAAAAATGGTTGACACTTAAGTCCGTGTGTGGGTAAAGAGAGCCAAGCCTGGCACCGGGACTTAGTTTGACACAAACACCCCCAAACAGTAGTATATAAGCCAAAAAAGAGAGAGGTGTACCTGTAGCACCAAAGTGAGAAAGTCCTTTGCATAAACAGAACAATATCCGATGGCAGCGTGTCTGCCGACTTCTCTTCCTTCCGCCTCTCGCAGAACCCGGTCTGCAGCTCTGTGCGCGTCACCGCGTGACGTAGGAAAAGGGGGTGTGTGAAGGTCAGCGTGTTCACCCGGTCCGGCAGTAGATGAGGAGTAGGTAACCTGGACTCAAATGCTGGTCAAAGACATAAAAAAAGAAGAGGTAGAGTCCCAGGTAGATGAGATAAAAGCAATCCTTTATTGAATTTGTTTAAAAAGAAAATTCTTGTGAGACACAGCTCACTCGGTCACAACATCAGCCTTAGTGAAGGAGTAGAAAGAGCGTAGCACCAGTGGCTTACATTATTCCATGCATTTACAAAGTCTTTATCATTAGTATCTACTTCAAAAGTGGGAAACTTTAGAATTCGCAAACCCCTTGGGATCATCTTAGCTTTTATATAGGATTGGAATACAAGTAGTGCTTCTTCATCTTCTATTACCACCTGCCAGTAGTCTCTGCACCGGTGCTTAAAGCTGGCCATGGTGCGTGACCAATTTATGACAGCAATACAAGCCTCCCTGATTTCCTCCCATAGCCAACGTTGAATGTTGCTGGCCAAATTACGCCTCTCCAACTGCGAGGCTCTATGCACATAGGCCTCTATAATCACCATTTTTTCATCCTTACTGTACCGCTCCTCCCTCTTCCTGGGCTTCTGAGCATGCCCAGCAGATCATTGCCCTCCCTCCTTTAATGAAGGACCATCCCTCTCTACCTGACCTGTCCCTATGGCCTATGATAGTCCTCCTATCCCCTCTCCCATCCTCTACAGGCTCAGATGCAGGCCTCTCTCCCTCTGTCCCTTTTCTATCATAGGGTGGGACACTCTGCCTCTCTCCTCCCTTCCCTCTGGTTCTAATCCACTAGGCAGCATGAAGCCACCACTAGCCCTTAAACTATTGCTCCCTCTTTGTATCCCCCTATGTACTTTACCACATAACCCTACCTTATGGCCCCTAATATCACAGCTAGCAACTAAAGCTGCACTATCAATCCCTTGTCTCCCTCTGCCCTGCTCCCCGCTTTAACCCTCTCTCCCTCTAATAATATCACTCCCACTATCCCTAGCTAAACACAAAACATTCAAAAAATAATAAACAAATGTGACCTAAACCCTAAAATTAAGCTACCCTTAAAGGGACACTGTACCCAAATTTTTTCTTTCATGATTCAGATAGAGCATGCAATTTTAAGCAACTTTCTAATTAACTCCTATTATCACATTTTCTTCATTCTCTTGGTATCTTTATTTGAAAAGCAAAAATTTAAGTTTAGATGCCGGCCCATTTTTGGTGAACAACCTTGGTTGTCCTTGCTGATTAGACAGCACCAATAACCAAGTGCTGTCCATGGGTCTGAACCACATATTGGCTGGCTCCTTAGCTTAGATGCCTTCTTTTTCAAATAAAGAAAGCAAGAGAACGAAGAGAAATTGATAATAAGAGTATATTAGAACGTTGCTTAAAATTGCATGCTCTATATGAATCACAAAAGAAAAAAAATGGGTTCAGTGTCCCTTTAACAACAACAACAAAAAAAAGAAACATCTGCTATCTGAAAATATAAGACCAAAAATAAAACCACAATGAACAAAGAAATGCACAGAGGGAGAGATCGTTTTTAATAAAAAGACAAAAAAAAAAAAAACACAAGACCGCAAAAAAACACTTAGTGGGAAAACATTTTTAAAAGATCGAAGGGAAAAATGGAAGTGAGGGGTTAAGGGAAAAGAAGTGAAGGATTAAGGGAAAAGAAGTGAAGGGTTAATGGAAAAGAAGTGAAGGGTTAAGGGAATTACCCGTCAAAGTCAATAATTGGTGGAGAAAGAAGGGGCAAGAACACCATGAAAGATTATTAAGTATAAAAACATTCTGAGGAAAAAAATAAAATAAATAAAAGTTATGAAATGAAATAAAAACACAAGGCAAGGGTTAATGAAAGTTTTTCTGTTTGGGGAGGGAAAATGTTAAGTGAAAGGGAAGGTTAATACTGTCAGGGGGAGAATGGGTAAGCTGTGGAAAAGGGAAATTATGTGTGTGTGTGTGTGTGCAGATATATGTAGTGTAGCCCTAAGTGTATATTTAATTAAACTATGTACTGTATGTATATGTAGGTGCGTACCTAAACAAATAAAAGCGTATAATAAAACTAATATATGATAGATATATATACTTCCCCCCTTCACCTGAAATCCCCAACCCCCATTTTTATATAACTGTTGATATCTCAATCATTACCCCTACCCCACATGCCTGATGTCTTGGAGTCACACTTGACTTGACTTGTTCTTTCTTTCACTCCTCATATTCAGTCTTTGGCCAATTCCTGCCACTTCCACCTTCAAACACATCTCTAAAATTAAAAATTTCCTTACACAAGACACAAGTATGATTTTAGTCAACTCCCTCATCCTTTCCCACCTTGACTATTGCAACTCCATCCTCTCTGGTCTCCCTAGCTGCTGTCTAGTCCCTTTACAATCCATAATGAATGCCTCTGCCAGGCTCGTCATCCTTACACATCGCTCTTCATCTGTTGCATCCTTCTGCCAATCCCCTCACTGGCTTCCTCTTGCCTCCAGGATTAAACACAAAATTTTGACTCTGACATTTAAGGCCCTCAACTGCACTGCTCTCCCCTATATCTGAGACCTTTGCTCCAGATACTCTCCCTCCCGTCCCCATTATCTGTGCTCAAGACCTCCTCTCCTCCTCCTTTCTTTTTACCTCCTTACATTACCATCTTCAGGACTTCTCCAGACTGGCCCCTATCTTGTGTAATGCTCTGCCTTGCTCCACAAGACTCTCCCTAGTTTTGAAAGTTTTAAGCGCTCCCTAAAGACTCTACTGTTCAGGGATGCATACAACCTACACTAACCTTTCCCAATCCCAGTTTATCTCCTCTTTTGTTATCCTCTTGAGCCCCCTTAGCATGTAAGCCTATGAGCCCAGCTGTTTGCAGATCAGCTTCATAAGAGCTGACTACAACAGAGCAACTCTCGGCAGGACCCTCTACTCATTTGATCCCTATAAATGTTACGCTGTAGAATCTGTTGACTCTCTACAAATAACCGACAACAATTATATATTTATATGTCGTAGTGTGGAAGTGACACTCACCATCCATGGCAGCCACCTGGTTCACTGCTAGTAAAATGAATATTGAAAGTAGTAGTTAACCCACACCTGGCTAGAGTGAAACAGGCATACCAAAAAAGCAGGCAACACAGGATCCAGTGAAAAAAAGCGTTTATCAGCTTAAACCATGGGCCTTAACCCATAGGGGCATATGTATCAAGCTCCGAATGGAGCTTGATGCCCCGTGTTTCTGGCGAGCCTGCAGGCTCGCCAGAAACAGCAGTTATGAAGCAGCGGTCACAAAGACTGATGCTCCATAACCTGTCCGCCTGCTCTGAGCATCACGGGAATCAACCCGATCAAGTACGATCGGGTTGATTGACACTACCCTGCTGGCAGCCTGTTGGCCGCGAGTCTGCAGGGGGCGGCGTTGCACCAGCAGCTCTTGTGAGCTGCTGGTGCAATGCTGAATACGGCGAGCGTATTGCTCGCCGTATTCAGCGAGGTCTGTCGGACCTGATCCGCACTGTCGGATCAGGTCCGACAGACCTTGATAACCAGAGGCCATAATGTTTATTTGTTGCTTTAAGCTGATAAAGGCTTTTTTTTCACTGGGTCCTGTGTTGCCTGCTTTTTTTGTTATGCCTGTATATATACTCTGTATATATACAGTATATTATATATTTATATATATATATATATATATATATATATATATATATCACAGAAAAATGCACTCTCAGGCTTTTCTCAAAGTGAAAATAACAATGGTTTATTGAATGTTTTCTTGGAGATTACATCCCCTTCATCAAAAGCCTGAGAGTGCATTTTTCTGGGATATTGTTTAAGGACATTTTTGCACCCAGGTAGCTGTCATTTGGTGGGTATATCTGCAGATTGATTTATATATATATATATATATATATATATATATATATATATATATATATATATATATATATATATATATATATATATATATAATAAGTCCTCTAACAACCACTATCTAAATAGCTCACAAACCCACAAATCTCTCACCAAGCTCCAATATACCCATGCCTATTGCATTAAGCCAATTACAAGTGAAAATATTGTGCAGATCCAAAGCTTATATGGTGCTAAAGGAGGAAGGGGCTAGGCAGTTAGTGCACCCAGAAATTTCTTCCGCCTGTACTGTAGAGGGAGTATTTTAGCGCATTCCTTTCAACATAGCCCTACCATTTTTCCCTATATAAACACATTGTATCAATACAGTAATAACTCCCGTCAGCTTAGCATGCATATAGAAATGTTTTACTCGTATCGGTTTAGCGCACATGAAGAACAAATTAAATTGCATGTGTGCTATCCCGCTAGGAATTATATTAGGGTGCAGTATGTATTTATTTGATATAAAATATGATTAAATATTAATAATAATTACAAATTATACATTTTTTAGATTCTTAAATTATTAGTCATTATAATCAACACAGGCATATTTTAATAGTTGTATTCATTATTATTGATAATTAATATATATTTTTTATATTTTAGTTCAATATAACTCCTGTCGACAGGAAATATTTTAGGATGCGTTATATATTTTTTAAATATTTTATATCAAATAAATAATTATTAGTAATCATTAATAATTAATCCAACTATTAAAGTATGTCAGTGTTGAAAATAATGATTTATTATAATTTATAAAAACCACAAAATGTATCATTTTGAATTATTATTAATATATGTAAATCTTATATATGTAAATTAATATATGTAAATCTTATCTGAATGCATTTGACAGTTTTTCACAGCTAGAGTGCCATATAGATAACGTGTTCACGCCTGTGGAGTTACAGTGGAGTCAGAAATTATTGGCTAAAATGCAAGTCTGTCAAAAGAACTAAAATAAGGGGGCAGTCTGCAGAGGCTTAGATACAAGGTAATAATAGAGGTAAAAGTGTTTTAATATGTCAGTGTTGAGTATGCAAAACTGGGGGATTGGTAATAAATGAATTATCTATCTTTTTAAACAATAAAAATTCTGGAGTAGACTGTCCCTTAAAGGTGCATTATTTGTTTTAATAGGATTTTAATATATATATATATATATATATATATATATATATATATATATATATTATATATATATATATATATATATTATATATATATATATATATATATATATATATATATATATATATATATACTATATATATATATTTATATGCAATTGTTGGCACCATGGGAGTTCTGGCCTTATAGTCCAAAGACTTAGTGCTAGATAATGTAGTATTAGCCTTTAGTGATGGGGAGATTCACTTAGTAATAAACTGTCAGGTATTATGAGTATTAGCAATTGATCTAATCTATGTGCTAGCTGTACCTGTATTGTAGAGAGAGGATGGTATTTCCCAATAGGCTGTAATTATATGTCAGAATATAGGGATTGTATTACCATTAGTATGTATGTTACGTAGTTTGATAAGTCACTATCAGCTAGATTACGAGTTGTGCGTTAAGGTAAAAAAGCAGTGTTAAGAGGTCCTAACGCTGCTTTTTTACACCTGCTGCTATTACGAGTCTTGCAGGTTTAGGGTCACCGCACACTTCTTTGGCCTTACCGCAAATGACTTACGTAAACTTTGTTAAGTCTTTTTTCTATGGGACTTCCATAACGCTGGTATTACGAGTCTGTCCTGGGAGGCCTAAAAGTGAGCGGTACACCCTACCCCGCCAAGAGTCCAAACACTTTTAAAAGTCAGTAGTTAAGAGTTTTATGGGACAACGCCGTAACATAAAACTCATAACTAAAGTGTTAAAAAGTAAACTAACACCCATAAACTACCTATTAACCCCTAAACCGAGGCCCTCCTGCATCACAAACACTAAAATTTAATTTTTAATCCCTAATCTGCTGCTCCAGACACCGCCCCCACCTACATTATATTTATGAACCCCAAATCTGCTGCCCCTAACATCGCCAACACCTACATTATATTTATTAACCCCTAATCTGTCATCCCCAATGTTGCCACAACCTACCTATACTTATTAACCCCTAATCTGCCGCCCCCAACGTCGCCGCCACTATAATAAACATATTAACCCGTAAACCGCCGCACTCCCGCCTCGCAAACATTAGTTAAATATTATTAACCCCTAATCTGCCGTCCCTAACATCGCCACCCCCTACCTACATTTATTAACCCCTAATCTGCCGCCCCCCAACGTCGCTGCCACTATACTAAATGTATTAACCCCTAAACTAAGTCTAAACCTAACACCCCCTAACTTAAATATAATTACAATAAATCTAACTAAAAATTCCTATCATTACCTAAATAATTCCTATTTAAAAGTAAATACTTACCTATAAAATAAACCCTAAGCTAGCTACAATATAACTAATAGTTACATTGTATCTAGCTTAGGGTTTATTTTTATTTTACAGGCAAGTTTATATTTATTTTAACTAGGTAGAATAGTTATTAAATAGTTATTAACTATTTAATAACTACCTAGCTAAAATAAATACAAAAGTACCTGTAAAATAAAACCTATCCTAAGTTACAATAACACCTAACACTACACTATAATTAAATCAATTACCTAAATTCAATTCAATTAGCTAAAGTACAAAAACAAACAAACACTAAATTACAGAAAATGATAAACAAATTACAAGATATTTAAACATATTACACCTAATCTAATAGCCCTATCAAAATAAATAAAAAAAACCTAGCCTAAACTAAACTACCAATAGCCCTTAAAAGGGCCTTTTGCAAGGCATTGCCCCAAAGTAATCAGCTCTTTTACCTGTAAAAAAAAATACAAACAACCCCCCCCCAACAGTAAAACCCACCACCAACACAACAAACCCCCCAAATAAAATACTATCTAAAAAACCTAAGCACCCATTGCCCTGAAAAGGGCATTTGGATGGGCATTGCCCTTAAAAGGGCAGTTAACTCTTTTGCAGCCCAAAGTCCCTAACCTAAAAATAAAACCCACCCAATACACCCTTAAAAAAACCTAACACTAACCCCCTGAAGATCGACTTACTGTTCTGAAGATCCAACATCCATCCTCAAGGAAGCGGCAGAAGTCTTCATCCAACCGGGCCAAAGTCCTCAACGAAGCCGGGAGAAGTCTTCATCCAAGCCGGGCAAAGTGGTCCTCCAGACGGGCAGAAGTCTTCATCCAGACGGCATCTTCTATCTTCATCCATCCGACGCGGAGCGGATCCATCTTCAAGACATCCAACGCGGAGCATCCTCTTCATCCGACGGACTAACGACGAATGAAGGTACCTTTAAGTGACATCATCCAAGACTGATCCAAGGGCTGATTTCTTAGGGACAATGCCCTGCAAAAGGCCCTTTTAAGGGCTATTAGTAGTTTAGTTTACGCTAGGGTTTTTTTTTTTTGGGGGGGGGGGAGCTTTTTTTATTTTGATAGGGCTATTAGATTAGGTGTAATTAGTTTAAATATCTTGTAATTTGTTTATTATTTTCTGTAATTTAGTGTTTTTTGTTTTTTTTTGTACTTTAGCTAATTTAATTTAATTTAGGTAATTGTATTTAATTTTGTTAATTTATTTAATTATAGTGTAGTGTTATTGTAACTTAGGTTAGGTTTTATTTTACAGGTACTTTTGTATTTATTTTAGCTAGGTAGCTATTAAATAGTTAATAACTATTTAATAACTATTCTACCTAGTTAAAATAAATACAAACTTGCCTGTAAAATAAAAATAAACCATAAGCTAGATACAATGTAATTATTAGTTATATTGTAGCTATTTTAGGGCTTATTTTATAGGTAAGTATTTAGTTTTAAATAGGAATAATTTAACTACTATAGTAATTTTATTTAGATTTATTGTAATTATATTTAAGTTAGGGGGTGTTAGGGTTAGACTTAGGTTTAGGGGTTAATACATTTAGTATAGTGGCGACGTTGGGGGCAGCAGATTAGGGGTTACTAAATGTAGGTAGGTGGCAGCGATGTTAGGGACGGCAGATTAGGGGTTAATAATATTTAACTAATGTTTGCGAGGCGGGAGTACGGTGGTTTAGGGGTTAATATTTTTATTATAGTGGCGGCAACGTTGGGGATGGCAGATTAGGGGTTAATAAATATAATGTAGGTATCGGCGATGTTGGGGGCAGTAGATTATAAGTATAATGTAGGTGGCGACGGTGTCCGGAGCGGCAGATTAGGGGTTAATAAATATAATGTAGGTATCGGCGATGTCAGGGGCGGTAGATTAGGGGTTAATAAGTGTAAGATTAGGGATGTTTAGACTCGGGGTTCATGTTAGGGTGTTAGGTGTAGACATAAATTTTATCTCCCCATAGGAATCAATGGGGCTGCGTTACTGAGTTTTATGCTGCTTTTTTTGCAGGTTTTAGACTTTTTCTCAGCTGGCTCTCCCCGTTGATTCCTATGGGGAAATCATGCACGAGCACGTACGACCAGCTCACCTCAGACTTAAGCAGCGCTGGTATTGGAGTGCGGTAAGGAGCAAAATTTTGCTCACCACTCACTTCTTGCCTTTTAATGCCGTGTTTGTAAAAACCTGTAATACCAGAGCTGCAGGTAAGTGAGCGGTGAGTGAAAACTGCTCGTTAGCACCGCACAGCTCAAAACGAAAAACTCGTAATCTAGCCGTATGTGTTTACATTTTGCTTTTGTAGATTTGTCCTTGTCGGCTCTCCGTCTGGCAGTTGGTGCATGAGCAGTTGCGCTGTACGGACGCTCCGGAGTCTGATGATGTTTGTGCAAGGTATCTGTGTATGTATGCATGTCAGGTTTTGAGGCCTTGTTATATGGCATTGAACCCTTCTAGCTTTTATATTTTAATATTTATATGACTTTTATTTTATTGGATAGTGTATATGAGTGTAATACTTTATTTAAATGTGTTTATGTTGTGTTTTATGTCACTTTTATTTTTATACTTTACATTATACTTTAGGTCTTGGGGCGCGCTAAATTTTTTAATTATTATTTGGGTTTTCGATGTCACACAATCTATAACTTTTTCATTTGTAATATGAGTGATATTTATTCATGTGCACTATCCACTGAAAGTATAGATTGAGCACAAGAGATGTTGGGTTGCGCTAACCCGTCGAGTGTAAAGGCCATTTAACCATTACCTTGTAATATCAGGTTAAGATCTAATAATACCATGGCTTAGCAACCCCCCCCCCCCCCCGCATTATCATTAGCTCTCACTTGTAATCTGGCCCATTGTATATTAAATGTGATATATAAATATTAAACATAGCTGTTTTGATTTTTGAGAATCAGAATAGAATTTTTATGTTATCTTTGTGTGTATGTTATACTTGAGACGTCTATAATTTATTATTATTTGTTGTTGTTTGTCATTGTTATTTCAGATAACAAATCTGTATTTTTACTACTGAACCATATCATTTATAACAATATGATGATATGCTTTATGAATATGTGGTTGTGTATGACAGCTTCTATACCATTGTAAAATATCTTTTTGAAATTCAACATATAACAGACAGCTTATACTACTCTAATAATAATCTACCTACTGCAAAATAATCAATCTCTGTTTCATGAAATTTACATCTTTATAATTCAATACACTAACTATAATTCCCAACTTTATTACATAATACATTGTCGGTGAATACCCATTTTCGAACAATTTGGCACAGCTCTCAGGAAACTTTAATATAAACCCAACTTATGTTTTGACAGCCCAAATGGTTCTGAAATAAATGTAAGTCAAACTTTACTAATTCTGAGTCACTGAGAACGAAAATGATGCTTAAAATTGTTGATTGGGTTCTTATTTTCAAGATATGATATTGGGTCAGTATATACAACCCTTGACTTGGTAATTGGCAGAGGATAAGTGAGTTATAAAGGGAAGGGATCTTAATTTAAACCAGAAATAACTAAAATACTTCCATTGGATCTATGAATAAATCTATGACTAGGTTTGGACAGTACTTGCTTTTTAGGCAAAACAATGATTTATGCAATCTGAAGCTGGTATTGCATCATACATGAATATGGATTGTATCATGTTATTCCTAGAAATCATAAATGATGCACACATAATTAAGCTTACATCACTCTGTCTGAACAAATGCCCTATATCAGCTCTAGAATCAAACAGGGCCATGCTCTCTTATTTGTCAGTGTTCATTTTGCAAAGGGACACATTTCTGTTTAAGCAAAAGTGAGCAGAGATGCCTTTGTACTATATCCTATCACCTTTATTTTGCAAGCTAAATTAGAGATCTGGACAAGAGGTGGGGCCCCACACATATGCTACAACACTTGTACAAAAAATCTTTGCCAGCCTTTCAATGTACTCCGTGGACATTGTTCAAGGTTAACTTAAGATAAGATAAAGGAAGGTGTTCTTGTTGGCCTCATATTTGTGAACGAATGATGATGCATTTGACCATGCATTGCAAGGCAGACAACTACAAATCAGGACATCTCCGATATAGATAATTAAAATAAGAACAAATATTAATGTTGCCGCCATAGGAAATTAAGCCTCTGTTATAATTCTGGAGAAATGCAAGGGGCCCCCAAAGAAAGTTCTCTAAATACTAAATCCAGATTCTTGGTAAGACTTTATACGTACTTGCCTTCCTTCTAAGAGCTATCTTTGGCTCAAAAGGCTCTCAAATTACACCTCTGTGACTGGCGCGTATGTAGCTTGTGACGTCGACAGAACGGGGCACTGTCTCCCAGGCTGGTAGTCCCCATTGGTCAGGATTGTCCAAGTGTATGAGATTAGCAGGCCCGCTATTTGTCAAGGGAAAAAAATGATGAGGTATCCGCTTCTTAGTGCAAGGTGTGCACGCAGGATAAACTTGTCTTGTTGTAGATGCCTTGCAGCAGCCTTGTGAGAGCTTTGAACTTATTTCGGTAGTTCTGGATTTCTCTGGCTGGTCTTTAGGCTCTGTACTTCAATGTCCAACCCATATCATGGACAAGATCTTTCTTATATCGATGTTCTTATGAAAATATAATGCTAGCGATAGGAGAGCTGTGGCTCTTATCTCAAAGCGTTTCTCCCTCTTACAGGGCTTTTTCAAGATGAGTTGGCTACGGTCAAAGCTTTCCCCTTTATACAGCCAACCATATTTCTTATTGGTCAGGCTGAATCAATTAGTATAACATATGTTCTACTATGCAAATGATGGTTGTATTGGCAACAGTTCGTGGGGCAACTTTATATCCGCCCTCATTGATGAAGAAAAGGCAATATAATAATAATATATATATTTTATATTATATTTATATATATAAAAAACCATCATTGATTTTTAGAAATACGTACCAATTCATATATAAGGGATACGCAGAATGTAAAGAAATATATAGTCTAAATAAAAAAATGCAAATAATATATATGTGTGTAAGTTGATTCCCACAGATAAACTAACATTGGTTATCAATGGAATATAGCAACTAACAACATGGGAGAGATTCATAGATTTTAAGCAACTTTGAGTAACATTTTTGTCATCGTTAAAAAGGAGGGGGAGTGTGTAAATACTGCTGGCGGGTATAGACCACTCAAAATAGATCTAAAACACTTAATACGTATATAAGGACATAAAAGTAAACAACTTATGTGTTACTTTGTATACCATACTAATAAAGTGATAATATGTATTGTATCATAAATGTGCTTCCAAACATAAAAAAAATGTGATAATAGCGACATTAGGTATAACTTGTATACTCTACAATGTTGCTAAAATGACAATTTATATAACTTAGTATAAGTTTATAAGTGAGTATACTTTAAACAAATAGCACAATGTGACAATGTGAATAGCAACTGTCAGACACACATTTAGTGTTTGCTACTCAAAACATATATATGATATGTGTGAAATATAATAATAATAATCGGATCTTATTCGCTAAAATGTATATCTAAATAATTATGAACCAGAGGGGTAGAGCAATGTGAAAAGGAGTGAAATGTATAGAAACATATTCATATATATATGTAATATGTCTGTACACATGTATAAAGAGAATCCCCAAAAGGTAGTGCATTAGTCCAATATAAATGGTGAGATATCTAACTCAGAGTTTATACCAGCTGGGTATAGTGTATAATATTTATATTTGTATTCTGCACTCTTTTATACATAGTATTTTGTCATGTTTCTCCCCTCCCAGTGACATTTGACATGTTTAATTCCCCAAAATTTTAGATCCTTTGTTCTTCCCTTTATGGACTTCTTTAAGTGTTTATAAAGTCTAGTGTCTTCTCTGTTTTTTCTCTATACATAGGAGATGCTCCCTAATCTGTATTTTATACATCCTTTTGGTTTCCCCAAAGTATATTAATTACATGTACACTGGAGTATGTATATAACCCCTTTAGTTTTACACCTAATAAGTTTCTTTTATTGGAAATATTTCTCCTGTTGCGGGGATTTTTAAGGAGTACTTACATGTATAAATGAAAGAAAACGTAAACTTTCTTTCAGATAAATCCTTATGTGTATTGACTTGTATTTTTATTATCCTAAAAATGCACTGGGTACTAGAATTTGCTTCAGATTTTTAGATCTCCCTAAATATAAGTTTAGGTCTATTGGCAGATTTATTTCCTATAATGGGGTTTCTGACTGTAAAATATGCTGATGCCTATAGAGAATCATTCTCTTAATGCCATGGTCATCGCTGTAATTCAGTAATAAAAGGAGTATCAATCAGATCTTTTTTGTCCTCAATATCTTTCTGTTTATATGTGAGAGTGTCATTCATCTGTTAGTCTAGCTCTCTCTGTTGCCTTATTCACTAGATCTTCATCATATCCCCTATCCCTGAATCTTCTCAACAAGGGTTCCTATTTTGGTCCTCAAAGTCTGATAATCTGGAGCAGTACTTTTTCTATCCTTAGGGCCTGGCCCCACAGGGATATTGTCCTTCCATTGCTGTAGGTGGCAACTTTCTGAATGTATAAAGCTGTTTGAATCTACTTCTTGAAGTGTGTCTTTGTTTCAAGGGAGTTATTCAAACTATCATAATCTCTAAGTCAATGAAAGTAGCCTGTTTCTTTACTATAGTTGTGTGTAAATTTCAGGCCCCTATCGTTTGAATTCATATTTATGAGCATATTATTCATACTCAGTATCGGAACCCCTCCAAATAATTAGCATATCATTGATATATCTCCTATAGAGCATGAGGTTTGCACCGTAGGAGTTTCTCCCAGCTCACCCACAAACAGGTTAGCATAGCTCGGTGCAAACCTTGTGCCCTAGCTGTCCCCTCGATTTGAAGATAAAAACCTTTTATCAAATACAAAAATAGTTATTATTTAGTCATGAACGCTATGCTTTTTAACAGAAAGGTGGTCTGTTCTGACCATATTCCCTGGAATCTGCGGTCCCAAGTACTTTTTTACGGTCCAATATACCTTTCTTATGGTCAAAGTCTGTATACAGTGAGGTAATGTCACAGGTCACTAGAGATAAGTTTTCTTCCAATTTTATCGTATCTAGAACATTTAGTACCTGGGTTGAGTCCTCTCAAATAGGAGTTCAGATTTCTGAACATAACTTCTGCAGAGGAATCCACATATTGAGAAAGATTGGATGAAAGTGCCCCTATTCCGGAAATAATCGGGCCTTCCGGGGTTTTTTTTTTTAGATCTTTGTGGATTTTGGGTAGGAAGTAGAATACTGGGACCCTAGGATACCTAGGGTCCAAGAAGTCCACTTCCTTTGCATTTAAAATCCCCAAATTTCTCCCTTCTACAATGATTTTCTTCAAAATGGCCGTAAATTTATTAGTAGGATTTAATTCTAGTTTCTTGTATGTTTTAGTATCGCCTAAGGAGTCTCAGAGCCTCTACTTTTGTAATAGCTGGTATCCATGACCACAATCCCACCGCCATTGTCGGCGGGCTTTGTGGTCACGTCACCATATTTCTTCAGTTTATCTTAATATCAATTCGTCTTGTTTACTATATTGGTTTTCATATACTGGGATGATTGACTTTTCTTAAGGTCATTGAGTACCATTAACTCAAAGGTTTCCAAATTACTCCCTTTACAAAAAGTGGGGTTAAAGGTAGACTTATTTTTGAGCGCTCTATACCCGCCAGCAGTATTTACACACTCCCCCCTTTTTAACGATGACAAAAATGTTACTCAAAATTGCTTAAAATCTATGGCCTAGATTTAGAGTTTGGCGTTAGCCGTGAAAACCAGCGTTAGAGCCAATAGAATGCGAGCTCAATCTGATTGGCTGATCGGATCAGCCAATCGGATTGAACTTGATTCTGATTGGCTGATTCCATCAGCCAATCAGAATATTCCAACCTTAATTCCGATTGGCTGATAGAATCCTATCAGCCAATCGGAATTCGAGGGACGCCATCTTGGATGACGTCATTTAAAGGAACCGTCATTCGTCGTTCAGTCGTCGGCCAGGATGGATGTTCCACAGTGGAGGTCTTCAGGATGCTGCCGCTTCGCTCCGGATGGATGCCGCTTGGATGAAGACTTCAAATCGGATGGAAGACCTCTTCTGGCCCGCTTGGATGAAGAATTCAGCCGGATCATGGACCTCTTCAGCCACCGCTTGGGCTTGGATCAGGACATCGGAGGAGCTCTTCTGGAACCGATCGGTGAACCTGGTATGGTGAAGACAAGGTAGGATGATCTTCAGGGGCTTAGTGTTAGGTTTATTTAAGGGGGGTTTGGGTTAGATTAGGGATATGTGGGTGGTGGGTTGTAATGTTGGGGGGGGGTATTGTATGGGTTTTTTTTACAGGCAAAAGAGCTGAATTTCTTGGGGCATGCCCGCAAAGGGCCCTGTCAGGGCTGGTAAGGTAAAAGAGCTTTGAACTTTAGTAATTTAGAATAGGGATAGGGCATTTTTTTATTTTGGGGGGCTTTGTTATTTTATTAGGGGGCTTAGAGTAGGTGTAATTAGTTTAAAATTGTTGTAATATTTTTCTTATGTTTGTAAATAATTTTTTATCTTTTTGTAAACTTAGTTCTTTTTTATTTTTTGTACTTTAGCTAGTTTATTTAATTGTATTTCTTTGTAGCAATTGTATTTAATTAATTTATTGATAGTGTAGTGTTAGGTTAATTGTAGGTAATTGTAGGTAGTTTTATTTAATTAATTTATTGATAGGTCTAGTGTTAGGTTAATTTGTAACTTAGGTTAGGATTTCTTTTACAGGTAAATTTGTAATTATTTTAACTATTTTAGCTATTAAATAGTTCTTAACTATTTAATAGCTATTGTACCTGGTTTAAAATAAATACAAAGTTACCTGTAAAATAAATATAAATCCTAAAAATAGCTATAATATATGATAATTTATTATTGTAGCTATATTAGGATTTATTTTACAGGTAAGTATTTACGCTTTAAATTGGAATAATTTGTTTAATATAAGAGTTAATTAATTTCGTTAGATTTAAATTATATTTAACTTAGGGGGGTGTTAGTAATAGGGTTAGACTTAGCTTTAGGGGTTAATACATTTATTGAATAGCGGCGAGATTTGGTCGGCAGATTAGGGGTTAATAATTGAAGTTAGGTGTCGGCGATGTTAGGGAGGGCAGATTAGGGGTTAATACTATTCATGATAGGGTTAGTTAGGCGGATTAGGGGTTAATAACTTTATTATATTAGCGCTCAGGTCCGGTCGGCAGATTAGGGGTTAATAAGTGTAGGCAGGTGGAGGCAACGTTGTGGGGGGCAGATTAGGGGTTAATAAATATAATATAGGGGTCGGCGGTGTTAGGGGCAGCAGATTAGGGGTACATAGGGATAATGTAAGTAGCGGCGGTTTACGGAGCGGAAGATTAGGGGTTAATAATAATATGCAGGGGTCAGCGATAGCGGGGGCGGCAGATTAGGGGTTAATAAGTGTAAGGTTAGGGGTGTTTAGACTCGGGGTACATGTTAGAGTGTTAAGTGCAGACGTAGGAAGGGTTACCGCATAGCAAACAATGGGGCTGCGTTAGGAGCTGAACGCGGCTTTTTTGCAGGTGTTTTGGTTTTTTTTCAGCTCAAACAGCCCCATTGTTTCCTATGGGGGAATCGTGCACAAGCACGTTTTTGAGGCTGGCGCGTCCGTAAGCAACTCTGGTATCGAGAGTTGAAGCTGCGTTAAAATGCTCTATGCTCCCTTTTTTTGGAGCCTAACGCAGCCTTTATGTGGACTCTGATACCAGAGTTAATTTTTATGGTGAGGCCAGAAAAAAGCTGGCGTTAGTTTTTCGGGTCGTTACCGACAAAACTCCAAATCTAGGCCCTATGAATCTCTCACCATGTTGTTAGTTGCTATATTCCATTGCTAACCAATGTTAGTTTATCTGTGGGAATCAACTTACACACATATATATTATTTGCATTTTTTATTTCTGACTATATATTTTTTACATTCTCCGTATCCCTTTATATGAATTGTATTTCTAAAAATCAATTAAGGTTTTATTATATATAATATATATATATATATATACACCTCATTTGCATAGTAGAATATGTTAATACTAATTGATTCAGCCTGACCAATAAGAAATATGGTTGGCTGTATAAAAAGCAAAGCTAGTGAGCGTAGCCAACTCATCTTGAAAAAGCCCTGTAAGAGGGAGAAACGCGTTGATGATAAGAGCCACAGCTCTCCTATGCTACATTATATTTGCAGAAGAACATACGATATTACGCTGAGAAAGATCTTTGTCCCTGATATGGTTTGGACATTGAAGTACAGAGCTAAAACCAGCCAGAGAGAATCCAGAACTACCGAAATAAGTTCAAAGCTCTCACAAGGCTGCTGCAGGCATCTACAACAAGACCTAGTTTATCCTGCGTGCACACCTGCACTAGAGCAGATACCTCATAATTTTTTCCCCTTTACAATTATAGCGGCCGCTGATCTCTACACTTGGACAATCGCTGACCAATAGGACTCCCAGCCTGGACCGACAGCCCCCACGTTCTGTGACTGTCACTAGCTACATATGCGCCTTCACGGAGGTGTAAGTTTGAGAGCGTTTGAGCCAAAGATAGCTCTTGGAAGGAAGGTAATACGTATATAGTCTTACCAAGAATCTTGATTATAGTATTTAGAGACTTTCTTTGCGGGCCCCTGTGCATTTCTCCAGAATTATACAGAGACTTTAATCTCTATGGTAGGCAACATTAATATTGTTCTTATATTTAATTATCTATATCGGAGACGTACGATTTTTAAGGACAGTTATCTGATATTTGTGTTTTATTATATTTGAATATATTTTATTAAATCTGGCATAGCCATTTTTTTATTCTACGATATTTTTTGTTTTAATCTGTGCACCCTTTAGCTTTTAGCGCTTCTCCATACACATTTCTTTTACCTTTTATCTTTCCCCTATTGTTAGGGGACTATAGGGTTGGGAAGCTGGTGCTCTCTTGCGCACACTTCTTTCATATGTTTTAGGCCGACAACTACAGGTTGTTGGTGGAAAACCTCCTCAAGACATACAAAAGCCTTGGTTAGCAACATGGTCAACTAAAGATACATTTTTTGCATTCTAATCTAGATTTTTTTCCCACCAAACTGTGGAGCAGTGAGCAATGAGAACAGCCAGCGATTTTACCAAGACATGGCAACAATGGAATAACGCTATCAGGGCAAATAAGCCCCCCATGCTTGCCAGACTATTGCTGGACAAGACAAGAGATGCTCCATTTAATGATTACAGAGGACAGCCAAGATGTGCCAAGTAGACACTGAATAGGACTCAAACTAGGTACATAATAGTTTTTTGTCCGTTTTGTTTCATAATAAACTTTTATTTTATATAACCCCTTTTGCTGATTTTTAACCGTGTTACATAAACAGGACAGGGTGAAATATTATCATGTAAAGCAAACATAAACACACAAAAGACCTAAGTTTACAATTTATGATTAAAACTACTATCTACACAATATACATGTAAAAACGTAAATATCTTGGAAACAGTAGCCATTCAGTTGTTTTAATTATCATACTTGAATTCAGCACATCAAAATAAATAATAGCACTTTTATCTTTGATGTAGATCAGTGTAATTAAGAACAATGGGAAAATGCAATCATAAAATATACAGCAAGACATTGTAGATTATGAACATTATTATGGGTGAAGCATTTTCATCAAGATACAGATGTTATTATTAAGTAAAAGTAATAGCAAATTGACATTTACATCACTAGTTAAAAAAACAAACACAAAAATCCCCCAGAAAGCATGGACACAAAACTGTAAGGAAATTAAAATGGATGAAATGAAAAACAATATACTTAAAATGTTCATGTCCTTTATGAAACAAAATGTTTTTGTATATTAAAAAAATGTAAATCATTTGATCAATTTGCTAATTGTATCATTCATAAGTCAAAAATAGTTATTTGATTTTTAAAAGAAACAAAAGCGCAAAACCTTGACTGTGTTTGTGCACAGTACTGAAGTATAATTGTCTAAGTGGAATGTATGTTTTTTTATTTTGTAAAAAAAAAACATTTAGTAAATTTTCCAAAATTTGTACCTACCAACAAATTATGCTTTGCTTAGTTACCAAATAATATTATATATACTTGCATGCCAATTGTAATAAGATAATTGAGAAGGAAACAGTTCAATACCTGCTCCTCTACCATATTGTGCTTATTCTCATGGGCGTAGGAACTCTGGGGGAGGGATAGAACTTTTACAAGCAGTGTGGAACAACAACTCATGGGGCCCCGGGGCAAAAAAGTTAAGGATCCCCTTAACTGCTGCCTCTCCCTGCATGTCTGACTAGGGTCTTATACTCTCACTCTTTACAGACAGTCACAGCAGAAAGTGGCTTTGTAGAGAGAGACATTGTGAGGCCCCCTTACTAAAACCAGTAGTCAGGTGGGGGAATATAATGTATAATCTATATATTAAGTGCACCATAGAAGTTGACTAGACACAGAAATTTATAAATCCAAATGGCATTCAAAGTTTGGGGATCACTTACACATTTCCTTATTTTCCAGGAAAACAAAATAAATAGTTAGAATAGGAAATATGGTCATTGACAAGGTTAGAAATAATGACTTTTAAATCCAATAATAATTGTGTCCATCAAACGTTGCTTGTGTCAAATAAATCTCCATGTGTAGCAATTAAAGCCTTGCAGACCTTTGGCATTCTAGTTGTCATTTTGTTGAGGTAATCTGAATAGGTTTCACCCTATGCTTCCTGAAGCACCTCCCACAAGTTGGATTGGCTTGATGGGCACTTCTTATGTACCATATGGTCAAGCTTCTCTCACAACAGCTCATTGGAGTTGAGATCTAATGACTGTGCTGGCCAATTTTTTAAAGACAGAATACCAGCTGACTGCTTCTTCCCTAAATAAGCTTTGGGTCATTGTTCTGTTATCAGAGGAAATTGGCTCCAATCAAGAGCCGCCCACAGGGTATGGCATGGTGTTGCAAAATGGAGTGGAAGCCTTCCTTCTTCAAGGTCCTTATACCCTGTATAAATCTCACACTTTAGCACCATCAAAGCACCCCCAGAACATTACATTGCCTACACCATGTATTGACAGATGGCATTCAAGCACTCCCCCAGCATCTTTTCATTTTGTCTGCATTCTCACAAATGTTCTTTTTTGTGATCTGAACACCTCAAACTTAGATTTGTCTGTCCATAAAACAATTTTCCAATCTTCTGTCCAGTGTCTGTGTTCTTTTGCCCATCATAGGCCAGCATTTTTCATTCCCCCCCCCGGGTGTACAGTATTCGCTCACACAAACCACAGGGCTTGCAGAATGTGGCAGTGTAATTCCAGCAATATGTTTCCCATTTTAACATTGCACAAGTGTTTTCTTGTGCAATTGCCCCCTGCTCACACTAGGCCAATGGCGCATGCTGTAAAGAGTTGCCAATCACGCCTAGGCAAATGTACCCTGGGTGACCATACTGGTTAGGAAGCTGTGGTCTAATGACACTGCTACCTAACTTTTTGGCTGCAGGCTTGCTCATGCTCAGTTGTGCACCAGGGCCTCCCACTCCTCTTTCTATTCTGTTTAGAGACAGTTTGAGCTGTTCTGTGAACGTGAGTAGTACACAGTGATTTTATGAGATCTTGAGTTTTCCTGGCAATTTTCTCACATGGAATAGTCATTTCATTTCTCAAAACAAAAATAGACTGACGAGTTTCTGGGCCATCTTGAGCCTGTAATTGAACACAATTGCTAAATGCTCCAAGCTACTTAACTAGTCTAATGAAAATCCAGCTTTATTGCTACTTTAATCAGCACAACATTTTTCAGCTGTGCTAACATACATTGCAAAAGGTTTTCTCATGATCAATTAGCTTTTTAAATGATAACTTGGATTAGCAAACACAATGTTCATTAGGAACACAGAACAGATGGTTGCTGATAATGGGCCCTCAGTATGTCTATGTAGATATTCCATTAAAAATTAACTGTTTTGAAGCTACTAGTCATTTACAACATTAAAATGTCTACACTGTATTTCTGTTAATATGATGTTTATTTTAATGGAAAACAATTGTTTTCTTTAGAAACAAGGACATTTCTAAGTGATCCTAATGCTTTTAAATACTGGTGTCTATATTTAATATGTACTTTCTTGTTATAGTTAGGTCACAAATTTCTGCTTTTGTATATTTCTCATTCTTTATCTCTTTTTGTCTAATATTCACACACACCCATTAGACATGTGCAGCCAATAAAATTTGTTTCGGACACAATTTTCGTTCTGAATATTCAAGGAAATTTGTTTCCCCCAAAAATGTGTTGGCTGCACTATTTAATATTTGTTTTGTTTTAAAAATAGTAAATTGAATGTAAAATGTTTCATAAGATACAGGTGAAAAGTTCACCTGCAGCTACATTTCTAACTCTAAACGTGTTCTGAAGAGCACAACAACCTGATCACTCTTTTTGCCAGAGCCCTGGCTGCACTAACTGGAGGCTTAGCGCGTTTGGCTCCGTGGACCTGCATTAAAGTTAGTGCAGGACCTGGGTGCCAAGTGCAGTAAGCCTCCTGTTACCATGGCAAGGAAGAAGACCAGGTTAGCAATGATCTCCAGAGTGCGTTAAGGTAAGTATTACCCTTTAAAAGTAATTTAAAGGAAACCAAAAAACTGATGAATTTCAACAGTATTTTTCCGTTTTCTTTTATTTTGCATGGTGCATTTGTGCAGGTGTTCATTTTTGTTTATGAAAAACAAAACTCCAATTTTTGGAATGAATATGGATTCGTACTAAAATGAATGCACATCTCTACACACCACACGCATACACCACATAACACGATATCACACCACACACACACACTACATAACACCACACTACACATGCACACCATATAGTACCCACACTACACACAATAAATTGTTTAATTATTTTGGTTACATTTGGTATATAAGATGCTGCAAACATTTGGGTTGAGTGAAATACAGTAGGGTCTAAATTATTGGAAAACTGTGATTCTTTGAAAAAATAGGTGGCTCAAAAATATATAAAGCACAAAGGGGGACACAACTATCTGGCTTGCCATCTTTATGTAGAAAAGCTTGTTATAGTTAGCTGAAGGAAGAGCTTGTGGTCAACACACTGTTATCCTGTAGTGTATTGCTCAGATAAAAATTAAATAAACAACAACATTTAGTTTATTGTGTGTTATCCCCTGGCAACACAACCATCTTATCTTCATGCCAGAAAAACTGGAAAATGAATAGCCACAATGGTGAGAAAAAAAAATGATTTGCTTTATTGCTATGCTTTGTGTGCATATACACAGTTGAAGGAGCTGTGTGGGCCCCTCCACACTTTGGGCTCTCAGAGAGTGACTGATTGCCCTGTTCCAACAGTGATGGCCGGCTATTAAGCAATCTTCCTGCAGCCTGCCTCATTTAACGTGGGTGGGATTTATGCATCATCTGTCCCCCCACCTGATTTTCTGGTGGGTTGTGTCCCTCCCATCTCCCCAGTTCCTACACCCATGCCTTGTTGTACTTATGAATAAACAATAACACTCTTATCAAATGACAGATGACAGGGTCCAATCCTTAAATAACTATTTTTCATTGTTTCATGTAAAAAGTTTACATTGTCATTAGCTACAGTTGAACAAACAATATCATAGCTCACAACATTTTCCTAAGCTTTGTGGATGGTAAGGTAGTGAGTGGGCGTGTGAGCCACCGGATTGGTGGATAGAGACAGAATAGTAGGGGTCAGGCAGGCAATCCGGTTTTACCAGTGTGTCAGGGAAGGCTGGTGAGTGCTGTGGGTGAAGCTAGGCATTCCTGGAAAGGGGGTACATTATCCTGAGAGGGCAAATGGATAAAGGATAGCTTGATAGCCTCCCAACCTTTGATAGTCCCACAATATGTGTGAGTTATTTTACCAATATTAATTTTTTTATTTACTGTATCTAAAAGAAGGTCATGCTATTTTATGAATATTACTTTAATTAAATAAAATATTGTTTGTTTATATTGTGTTTGGCATTTTGCTGTCCACCCATGAGAACTGTGGGAATTGGGTTTAACAGGCAGTGCTCCCTAGGAGTGAAGTATTGCAACTTCCTGATCCTGATAAGTTAAAAATCAATTTACACAGCATTAATTTAACATTTTTTCAAACCAAAAATGTTTTAACATGTTAAAATAGTGCTCTTTAAGATGCATGATTTTAGTTTAATTCCATTCCTGCAGGCACCATCCTTATCTGGCATATATGATATTAAAGTATTTTCAAATTATACAAAATGTCACTTGGCCACAATAAATCTCAATTACTATTTTAGCTATTTGACTACACACAAAAAATGTAAAATGTTTTTCCTCAAGAGTTTATGTTTGATATTTTAAAGTATATTAATTTATTCTTTTTTCCCCATCTATTTGTGCCCATTTAGTATGTAACTGGTGATGCTGTATTTTTTTTAATAAAATGAATCTTATATATCTTATATTTGAATTTATTTTGTCATGAGAACCATTACCCAATACATTTATTTTATATGGGGCTTTAAGAATTTACTGTAACAGACATACATTACTGTTTAAATACATACCTATATTACATACATAAATTACATACATAATACATAATTGATCCTAGTCTATACTATAATCGTGTTTGTAACGCATCTGTCGCTGTCGCCAGTTGCGCATGCATCCTCAATGGTATGTTGACAGCACAAGGCAAAATAATACATCTGGATGCAGTGAAGCTGCATCCAGGTGGATTCCAAAAATGGCAGGGGGGTGATTCTTTCACCACCCTGCCATTTTTTGGAATCCACCGGGATGCAGCGAAGGCACACGGAGCATTACAAAAAAAACTAAACCGCATGCAATAAGTATTTTAAAAATAAAAATCTAATCGACTGCAATAAAAAAAACCTAACTACCTTTTAAAATTATTAACCCTAAATCCGCCAACCCCAACATTGCAAACTACCTAATAAATTTATTAACCCCTAAACCGCCATTAACCCACATCGCTAATTAACCTTATATATCTATTAACCCCTAAACCGCCAAACCCCACATCGTAAATAACTAATCACTTAGCCCCCTAACCTAACACCCCCTAACACCATTACATAAATTAAAATAATACTAAATTACAATTAACATAAAAAAGCTAACATTACTTTAAAAATAAAAAAAACTCATCTAAAATTACAGAAAATAAAAAAGGCTAACATTGCAGAAAATAAAAAAGCTAACATTACACAAAAATAATAAACCACATTATCCAACATAAAAAAACTAAACCTAATCCCTATGAAATAAAAAAGTCCCCCCAAATAAAAACACCCCCTAATCTAAGAATAAACTTCCAATAGCCCTTAAAAGGGCTTTTTGTAGGCAATGCCCTAAATAAATCAGCTCTTTTACATTAAAAATAAACCAAGATCCCCCTAACAGTAAAACCCCCCACCCACCAAACCCCCAAAATAAAAAAAACTAACACTAAAAAAACCTAAACTACCCATTGCTCCTAAAAGACATTTGTATGGGCATTGCCCTTAAAAGGGACATTCAGTTTTTTTACTGCCCTTAAAAGGGCATTCAGCTCTTTTTCAGTTGTCCAAATCCCTAATCTTAAAAAAAACAAAATAAACACTAACACTAGCCCAAAAAGGTACTCACGGTTCCTGAAGTCTTCTTCCTGGCGGGTCCATCATCTTCATCCACAGCAAGGACGGCGTAGAGCAGAGATGCAGAGAGGTGTTCCCAGATGTGGCGATCCTTGGCAGCGGTCCTACGGTGGCGGTGGTCTTCAGCAGCGTGGAGGTTCCTCTTCATCCGATGTCCAGCATAAACTGAAGATTGAATGCAAGGTACCGTAATCAATTTGGGGTTCACTTGCATTCCTATTGGCGGAAATGTTAAAATCAGCCAATAGGATTAGAGCTACTGAAATCCTATTGCCTGTTCAATCAGCCAATAGATTTCAGTAGCTTTCATCCTATTGGCTGATTTAAAAAATGTCAGCCAATAGGAATGCAAGGTACTCCAATACATATGGGGTACCTTGCATTCAATCTTCAGTGTGCGGCAGACGATCGCATGAAGAGGAGCCTCCACGCCACTGAGGAGCGCCACAGAGGATCGTCACATCTGGAAGACCGCTCCATACTTCTGCTCCATGCCGCCTTCACTGTGGATGAAGATAATGGACCCGTCTGGAAGAAGACCTTCTCCACCGGACTTCAGGAAACCGTGAGTATCTATCTGGGGCTTAGTGTTAGGGATTTTTTAGTTTTTTTTTTTTTTTTTTTTTTAATTTGAAGATTAGGATTTGGGCAATTGAAAAGAGCTGAATGCCCTTTTAAGGGCAGTAAAAGTAGATGAATGTGGATTAGGTTTATTATTGGAAGGTGGCTCAGCCTACACATTATTTATACACTCACTATGCATAGTGACTGTATAAATAATGTAGACACTGATACTACAGTAATAAGCAATTCATATACTGTATATATATATATATATATATATATATATATATAATATATATATAATATATAATGTAAATAATGACACTTTATATAATTTAGCCATATGTACCGAAAGGAATTGTATGTATAAGTGTCAGTGTGTAAATGATATTTAAAACTGTTAAATATGTTAGTGTCAGTGTCTACATTATTTTTTCTCTTTCACTATGCATTTTTTACTGTATAAATAATGTGTGGGCGGCATTACGGAAATTGCAGATTGCAATTTCCGGAAATCTTTTACTGTGAAATTTACAATATTCGTCAGTGTCAATCAAACACTGTACATTTGAGGAAAGCCACTCCTCTCGCTCGCGGGAACTCGCATGTGTTGCTCGTGAGTAACTACGCCCCCTCCTCGCACCGTTTATTGATTTTAAATATTAAGTTTTCAGATTGTCTGACGCAGTTTGGAAAAAGCAGTCTGTGAGGAAATTTGCTGTAGAAAGAGATAACATTGTTTAATAGCGGAACATCGTCTTTGGTTTTAATTTTTCAGCAATATTAGCTATTACATGCATAAAGCTTTTATAAAAGCTATAGAGAAGTCTGTTGTTTTTTATTTTTAACCACTTTTTTCAAAACTTTAGTTGTGATAAAAAAAAACAACCCATTGTACATTTTACCTCAAAAGCTTTTTTGAAAGCTACAGGAAAAGGAAGTGAATTCATTTTATAAAGCTTTTCTTAAAGCTATAGTACTTTAAAAAAAAAAAACATTTATTTTAAATTAGTGTGTTGCTACATAAGTAACATGTGGCTAGATTACGAGTTTTGCATTATGAGTGAAAAAGCCTCATAACGCTGCTTTTTCACTAACCGCTGCTATTACGAGTCTTGTAGCTATACCTGTTACAGCACACTTTTTGTCCGTCATGCAACATAACTACCACACTTTTTTAAAAGTCCTTTTTCAATGGAACTTTCACAGCGCCAGTATTACGAGTTTGCCTGTCCGGCCAAAAAGTGAGCGGTACAGCCTATAACTACAAGATCTGTACCATCAACTGAAAGTCAGTAGTTATGAGTTTTACGTACAAAGCTGTAACATATAACTCATAACTAGAATGTTACAAAGTACACTAACACCCATAAACTATCTATTAATCCCCAAACCTAGGCCCTCCAGCATCGCAACACTAAAAATAAATTAATTAACCCCCTATTCTGTCGCTCCGGACATCACCGTCACTATAATAAAACATATTAACCCCTAAACCGCCGCACTCCTGCATCGTAAACACTAGTTAAATATTATTAACCCCTAATATGCTGCCCCCAATGTCGTCATCACCTACATACACTTATTAACCCCTAATCTGCTGCAACCTACATTACTGTTGTTAAATCACTAAGCTGCTGCCTCCAAAATAAGCGGCCAGCTAACTACACTTATTAACCCCCTAATCTGCTGCCCCTAATGTCGCTGTCACTATACTAAAGTTATTAACCCCTAAACCTAACCCTAAGTCTAACCCCTAAAGTAACCCTAACACCAAATAAAAAATTTATTTCACAGGTAAGTTTGTATTTATTTTAACTAGGCAGACTAGTTAGTAAATAGTTATTAACTATTTACTAACTACCTAGTTAAAATAAATACAAAGTTACCTGTAAATAAAACCGAACCTGTCTTACACTAAAACCTAACATTACACTAAAATTAAATAAATTAAATTAACAAAATACATTTATCTAAATTACAAAAAACAATAAAACAACTAAATTACACAAAATAAAAAAGAAATTATCAAATATTTAAACTAATTACACCTAATCTAATAGCCCTATCAAAATAAAAAGACCCCCCCAAAATAAAAAAAACCCTAGCCTACACTAAACTGCCAATGGCCCTTAAAAGGGCCTTTTTGCGGGGCAAGTGCCCCAAAGAAATGAGCTCTTTTTCCTGTAAACAAAAATACAAAACAACCCCCAAACAGTAAAACCCACCACCCACGAAACCAACCCCCCAAAAAAAAAACTACCTAAAAAACCTAAGCTCCCCATTGCCCTGAAAAGGGCATTTTGATGGACCTTTCCCTTAAAAGGGGCATTTAGGTCTTTTTACGTTGCCCAAAGTCCCTAATCTAAAAATAAAACCCACCCAATAAAACACTTAAAAACAACTAACACTAACCCCCGAAGATCCACTTACGGTTTTTGAAGACCTGAACATCCATCCTCATCCAGCGGGAGAAGTCTTCATCCAAGCGGCAAGAAGTCCTCACGAAGCCGGGAGAAGTCTTCAACCAAGAGGCAAGAAGTCGTCATCCAGGCGGCAGAAGTCTTCAAAGTAAAGTAGGGATTGTACAGCCTGTATAACAGTGTAACTTTGCTGTCCCCTCAAAATAACTCAACACACAGCCATTAATGTCTAAACCCATTGGCACAAAAGTGAGTACACCCCTAAGTGGAATGTCCAAATTGGGCCCAAAGTGTCAATATTTTGTGTGGCCACCATTATTTTTCCAGCACTGCATTAACCCTCTTGGCATGGAGTTCACCAGAGCTTAACAGGTTGCCACTGGAGTCCTCTTCCACTCCTCCATGATGACATCACAGAGATGGTGGATGTTAGAGACCTTGCGCTCCCCCCACCTTCCATTTGAGGATGCCCCACAGATGTTAATAGGGTTTAGGTCTGGAGACATGCTTGGCCCATCCATCACCTTTACCCTCAGCTTCTTTAGCAAGGCAGTGGTCGTCTTAGAGGTGTATTTGGGGTCGTTATCATGTTGGAATACTGCCCTGTGGCCCTGTCTCTGAAGGGAGGGGATCTTGCTCTGCTTCAGTATGTCACAGTACATGTTGGCATTCATGGTTCCCTCAATGAACTGTAGCTCCCCAGTGCCGGGCAGCACTCATGCGTGCCCAGAACATTTACACTCCCACCACCATGCTTTGAATGTAGGCAAGACACACTTGTCTTTCGTACTCCTTACCTGGTGGCTACCACACAGGCTTGACACCATCTGAACCATATAAGTTTATCTTGGTCTCATAAGACCACAGTACATGGTCCCAGTAATGTCCTTAGTCTGCTTGTCTTTCAGCAAGCTGTTTGCAGGCTTTCTTGTGTATCATCTTTAGAAAAGGCTTCCTTCTGGGATGACAGCCTGCAGACCAATTTGATGCAGTGTGCGGCGTATGGTCTGAGCACTGAGAGGCTGACCCCCATCCCTTCAACCTCTGCAGCAATGCTGGCAGCACTCATACATCTATTTCCCAAAGACAACCTCTGGATATAACGCTGGGCATGTGCACTCAACTTCTCCGTGGTCGATCATGGCGAGGCCTGTTCTAAATGAACCTGTCCTGTGAAACCACTGTATGGTCTTTGCCCATCGTGCTGCAGCTCAGCTTCAGGGCCTTGGCAATCTCTTATAGCCTAGGCCATCTTTATGTTAGAGTAGCAATTCTTTTTTTCAGATCTCAGAGTTCTTTGCCATTAGGTGACCAGTATGAAGAGAGTGTGAGGAGCGATAACAACAAATTTAACACACCCGGTTTCCCATTCACATCTGAGACCTTGTAACACTAACGAGTCACATGATACCGTGGAGGGAAAATGGCTAGTTGGGACCCAATTTTGGACATTTCCACTCAGGGGTGTACTCACTTTTGTTGCCAATGGTTAAGACATCAATGGCTGTGTGTTGAGTTTATTTGAGGGAACAGCAAATGTACACTGTTATACAGGCTGTACACTCACTACTTTACATTGTAGCAAAGTGTCATTTATTCAGTGATTGTCACATGAAAAGATATAAAATATTTACAAAAATGTGTAGGGGTGTACTCACTTTTGTGAGATACTGTATATAGGATAGTAGATGATAAAAATAGTTGTCACTTCACCGAAGCATCATTTATATATAAATCAAAAGCAGTTTGTGTTAATGCAGTGTTGCTACATATGTAGCTTTTTTATATTATAATATATTTTGGATATATTTAGGACAAAACACTTAAATTAAATTAATTAACCCCTAATCTGTCGCTCCGGACATCACCGTCACTATAATAAACATATTACCCTCTAAACCGCCGCACTCCCGCATCGTAAACACTAGTTAAATATTATTAACCCCTAATATGCTGCCCCCAATGTCGTTGTCACCTACATACACTTATTAACCCCTAATCTGCTGTCCCTAAGATCGCAGCAACTTAAATTACTGTTGTTAACCCCTAATCTGCTGCCCCTAATGTCGCTGTCACTATACTAAAGTTATTAACCCCTAAACCTAACCCTAAAGTAACCTTAACCCAAATAAAAATTACAATTAATACCTAATTATTCCTATTTAAAACTAAATAAATACTTACGTGTAAAATAAAACCTAAGCTAGCTACAATATAACTCATAGTTATATTGTATCTAGCTTAGGTTTTATTTCTATTTCACAGGTAAGTTTGTATTTTATTTTAACTAGGTAGACTAGTTAGTAAATAGTTATTTTACTACTACCTAGTTAAAATAAATACAAAGTTACCTGTAAATAAAACCGAACCTGTCTTACACTAAAAACCTAACATTACACAAAATACATTATCTAAATTACAAAAATAATAAACACTAAATAACACAAAATAAAAAAAGAAATTATCAAATATTTAAACTAATTACACCTAATCTAATAGCCCTATCAATATAAAAGCCCTCCCCCAAATAAAAAAACCCCTAGCCTACACTAAACTGCCAATGGCCCTTAAAAGGGCCTTTTGCGGGGCATTGCCCCAAAAAATGAGCTCTTTTTCCTGTAAAAAAAAAAATACAAACAACCCCTCCAACAGTAAAACCCACCACCCACACAACCAACCCCCCCAAAAAAAATTAACAATAAGTGTAATGTAGGTGTCGGCGATGTCGGGGGGGCAGATTAGGGGTTTTTAGACTGTGGGGTTTATGTTAGGTTTTAAACCTAAAAAACCTAAGCTCCCATTGCCCTGAAAAGGGCAATTTTGATGGACCTTTCCCTTAAAAGGGCATTTAGGTCTTTTACGTTGCCAAAGTCCCTAATCTAAAAATAAAACCCACCCAATAAACACTTAAAAAAACTAACACTAACCCCTGAGATCCCACTTACAGATTTTTGAAGACGCGGACATCCATCCTCATCCAGCCGGGAGAGAAGTCTTTAATAGTGATGTCGCGAATTGTTCGCGACGCGAATAGTTCCCAGTCGAACATATGCGATGTTCCATCCGCCCCCTATTCTTCAATCATTGAGTAATACTTTGACCCTGTACCTCACAGTCAGCAGGCACAATCCAGCCAATCAGCAGCAGACCCTCCCTCCCAGACCCTCCCTACCTCTGCGGACAGCATCCCTTTTAGATTCATTCGGAAGATGAATTGTTAGTGAGAGGAGGGACAGTGTAGCTGCTGCTGATTTTGTAGGGAAATCTATAGCTAGGGCTAGTGTATTCAGTGTCCACCTACAGTCCTGAAGGACTCATCTGATCTCTGCTGTAAGGACAGCATCCCCAAAAAGCCTTTTTAGGGCTGATTTTTTTTTTTTTCCTGTGTAATCTAATTGGCAGTTGCCTGCCTCGCCAGCGTTGTGTGTCAGGCTCACAGCGTATACTGTACCCACTTGACCAGTGCCAATCAACTCATATCTGTGTAACAGTAGTGTAGATTTAAAAAAACAAAACACTTTTTTGACTGTGTTAAATAATAGCAGTCAGTTTCCTTCAGACGTGTGCGTTGAAGTGCCTGCCTGCCAGGGGCACAGTGTCACCCCAGTGCAACTCATATCTGGTAGTAACAGTAGTGTAGATTTAAAAAAAACAAAAAACTTTTTTGACTGTGTTAAATAATAGCAGTCAGTTTCCTTCACACGGTTGTGCGTTTAAGTACCTGCCTGCCAGGCACAGTGTCACCCCAGTGCAACTCATATCTGGTGTAACAGTTAGTGTAGATTTAAAAAAACAACAATTTTTTGACTGTGTTAAATAATAGCAGTCAGTTTCCTTCACACATGTGCTTTTAAGTGCCTGCCTGCCAGGGCACAGTGTCACCCCAGTGCAACTCATATCTGGTGTAACAGTAGTGTAGATTTAAAAAAAAAAAAACTTTTTTGACTGTGTTAAATAATAGCAGTCAGTTTCCTTCACACGTGTGCGTTTAAGTACCTGCCTGCCAGGCACAGTGTCACCCCCAGTGCAACTCATATCTGGGTGTAACAGTAGTGTAGATTTTAAAAAAAAAAAACACTTTTTTGACTGTGTTAAATAATAGCAGTCAGTTTTCTTCACACGTGTGCATTTAAGTGCCATGCCTGCTAGAGGCACCAGAGTCACCCCAGTGCAACTCATATCTGGTTGTAACAGTAGTGTATATTTAAAAAAAAATAACACTTTTTTGACTGTGTTAAATAATAGCAGTCAGTTTCCTTCACATGTGTGCGTTTAAGTGCCTGCCTGCCTGCCTGCCTGCCAGGGCACAGTGTCACCCCAGTGCAACTCATATCTGGTGTAACAGTAGTGTACATACCTGATGTTTTAAAGCAAGTTATTCCAAACAATTTAGGAATGTTAGGTGATTTATGCCCTTTATGGATTAAAACCAGACTCTGCATCAACTATGTAATTTTCCATGTGAGTTTTGCCATGGATCCCCCTCCGGCATGCCACAGTCCAGGTGTTAGTACCCTTGAAACAACTTTTCCATCACTATTGTGGCCAGAAAGAGTCTCTGTGGGTTTTAAAATTCACCTGCCTATTGAAGTCTATGGCGGTTCGCCCGGTTCGCCCGTTCGCGAACAGTTGTGGAAGTTCGCGTCCGCCATTCACGAACGCAAAATTTTAGGTTTGCGACATCACTAGTCGTCATCCAAGCGGCAAGAAGTCCTCAACGAAGCCAGGAGAAGTCTTCAACCAAGTGGCAAGAAGTCGTCATCCAAGCGGGCAGAAGTCTTCATCCAGACGGCATCTTCTATCTTCATCCTTCCGACGCAGAGCAGCTTCATCTTCAAGACATCCAGTGCGGAGCATCCTCTTCTTTCGATGTCTCTTGAAGAATGAAGTTTCCTTCATTCTTTTGACTGTGTTAAATAATAGCAGTTAGTTTCCTTCACACGTGTGCGTTTAAGTGCCTGCCTGCCAGGGCACAGTGTCACCCCAGTGCAACTCATATCTGGTGTAACAGTAGTGTAGATTTAAAAAAACAACACTTTTTTGACTGTGTTAAATAATAGCAGTCAGTTTCCTTCACACGTGTGTTTAAATGCCTGCCTGCCAGGGCACAGTGTCACCCCAGTGCAACTCATATCTGGTGTAACAGTAGTGTACATACCTGATGTTTTAAAGCACGTTAGTCAAAACATCTTTAGGAATGTTAGGTGATTTATGCCCTTTATGGATTAAAACCAGACTCTGCATCAACTATGTAATTTTCCATGGGAATTTTGCCATGGATCCCCCTCCGGCATGCCACAGTCCAGGTGTTAGTACCCTTGAAACAACTTTTCCATCACTATTGTGGTCCCTGTGGGTTTTAAAATTTTCCTGCCTATTGAAGTCTATGGCGGTTCGCCCATTCGCGAACAGTTGTGGAAGATCGCGTCCGCTGTTCGCGAACGCAAAATTTAAGGTTTGCGACATCACTAGTCTTCATCCAAGTGGCAAGAAGTCCTCAATGAAGCCGGGAGAAGTCTTCAACCAAGTGGCAAGAAGTCGTCATCCAAGCGGGCAGAAGTCTTCATCCAGACGGCATCTTCTATCTTCATCCTTCGCAGAGCAGAGCAGCTTCATCTTCAAGACATCCAGTGCGGAGCATCCTCTTCTTTCGATGTCTCTTGAAGAATGAAGTTTCCTTTAAATGACGTCATCCAAGATGGAAGAATTCTATCAGCCAATCAGAATTAAAGGGTAAAAAATCCTATTGGCTGATGCAATCATCCAATAGGACTGAGCTTCCAATCAGCCAATAGAATGCAAGCTCAATCCTATTGGCTGATTGGATCAGCCAATAGGATATTTTACCCTTAATTCAGATTGGCTGATCTTCGGGGGTTAGTGTTAGGTTTTTTTAAGGATTTATTGGGTGGGTTTTATTTTTAGATTTGGGACTTTGGGCAACGTAAAAGAGCTAAATGCCCTTTTAAGGGCAATGCCCATTCCCAAATGCCCTTTCAGGGCAATGGTTAGCTTAGGTTTTTTAGGTAGTTTTTTTTTGGGGGGGGGGGTTGTTGTGTGAAGTGTGTGGGTTTTACTGTTGGGGGGGTGTTTGTATTTTTTTTACAGGTAAAAGACCTGATTTCTTTGGGGCAGATGTGGGCCCTGGGCCGCAAAAGCCCTTTTAAGGGCCATTAGCAGTTTAGTGTAGGCTAGGGTTTTTTTTTTATGTTTGGGGTGCTTTTTTATTTGATAGGGCTATTAGATTAGGTGTAATTAGTTTAAATATTTGATCATTTCTTTTTTATTTGTGCAACTTAGTGTTTATTAATGTTTGTAATTTAGATAAATGGTATTTGTTAATTTAATTTATTTAATTTTAGTGGTAATGATAAGTTTTAGTGTAAGAACTAGGCTAGAGGTTTTATTTTACAGGTAAGTTTGTATTTATTTTAACTATGTAGCTTTAAAAATAGTTAATAACTTTTTACTAACTAGTCTACCTAGTTAAAATAAATACAAAGTTACCTGTAAAATAAAAATAAAACCTAAGATAGATACAATGTAACTATTAGTTATATTGTAGCTAGCTTAGGGTTTATTTTACAAGTATTTAGTTTTAAATAGGTATTATTTAGGTAATTTTAGTAATTTTTATTTACATTTATTTTAATTATATTAAAGTTAGGGGTGTTAGGGTTAGACTTAGGGTTAGGTTTAGGGGTTCATATATTTATTTAGTGTTAGTGATGTGGGAGGCCAGAGGTTTAGGGGTTAATAACTTTAGTATAGTTGCAGCGGCGACGTTGGGGGCGGCAGATTAGAGTTTAATAAGTGTAGGTAGGTGGCGGCGACATTGGGGCAGCAGATTAGGGGTTAATAAGTGTAGGTAGGAGGCGGCGACATTGAGGGCGGCAGATTAGGGGTTAGTAAGTGTAGGTGGGTGGCAGCGACATTGGGGGCAGCAGATTAGGGGTTAATAAGTGTAGGTAGGTGTCGGCGATGTCAGTGACGGCAGATTAGGGGTTAATAAGTGTAATGTAGGTGTTGGCGATGTCGGGGGTGGCAGATTAGGGTTGTTTAGACTCAGGGTTTATGTTAGGTTTAAACATAAATTTTCTTTCCCAATAGGAATCAATGGGACTGCGTTATGAAGCTTTACGCTCCGTTATTGCAGGTGTTAGGCTTTTTTTTAGCCGGCTCTCCCCATTGATGTCTATGGGGGAATCGTGCACAAGCACGTAAAACCAGCTCAAAGCAGCACTGGTATTTGTGTGCGGTATAGAGCTCAACGCTGCCATATTGCCCGCAAACTCAGGTTTTTGGAAAACCTGTAATAGCAGCGCTATTAAAGGTGAGTGGTGGAAATAACTTGCAAGTTATTACTGAACCCCTCATAACGCAAAACTCGTAATCTGGCCGGAAGTTATTTAAAATAAATTCATTTTATATATATATATATATATATATATATATATATATATATATATATATATATATATATATATATATATATATATATATATATATATATATATTTGGTATACTTTTTATGTATAAGGTATACTAAAAAAAAAATTAATAAAAAAGTAAAAAAATAGATTATATTTAGATAAGTAGTTTGCGCAAATTAGTTGATATTTCAACTATAGTTTCAATAATATAAGAAAGACCTTGCAAATAGGTGTTGCTACTTCTGTAGCTTATTTATGTTATATGGAGATTAATATATTTAAAAAAAAATATAACATATTTATATAATTATATACAGTATCCCACAAAAGTGAGTACACCCCTCACATTTTTGTAAATATTTTATTATATCTTTTCATGTGACAACACTGAAGAAATGACACTTTGCTACAATGTAAAGTAGTGATTGTACAGCATGTATAACAGTGTAACTTTGCTGTCCCCTCAAAATAACTCAACACACAGCCATTAATGTCTAAACCGTTGGCAACAAAAGTGAGTACACCCTTAAGTGGAAATGTCCAAATTGGGCCCAAAGTGTCAATATTTTGTGTGGCCACCATTATTTTCCAGCACTGCCTTAACCCTCTTGGGCATGGAGTTCACCAGAGCTTCACAGGTTGCCACTGGAGTCCTCTTCCACTCCTCCATGATGACATCAGACAGCTGGTGGATGTTAGAGACCTTTGCGCTCCCCCACCTTCCATTTGAGGATGCCCCACAGATGTTTAATAGGGTTTAGGTCTGGAGACATGCTTGGCCCATCCATCACCTTTACCCTCAGCTTCTTTAGCAAGGCAGTGGTCATCTTAGAGGTGTATTTGGGGTCGTTATCATGTTGGAATACTGCCCTGTGGCCCTGTCTCTGAAGGGAGGGGATCATGCTCTGCTTCAGTATGTCACAGTACATGTTGGCATTCATGGTTCCCTCAATGAACTGTAGCTCCCCAGTGCCGGCAGCACTCATGCGGGCCCAGAACATTACACTCCCACCACCATGATGGAATGTAGGCAAGACACACTTGTCTTTGTACTCCTCACCTGGTTGCCACCACACATGCTTGACACCATCTGAACCAAATAAGTTTATCTTGGTCTCATAAGACCACAGCACATGGTCCCAGTAATGTCCTTAGTCTGCTTGTCTTCAGCAAGCTGTTTGCAGGCTTTCTTGTGTATCATCTTTAGAAGAGGCTTCCTTCTGGGACGACAGCCATGCAGACCAATTTGATGCAGTGTGCGGCGTATGGTCTGAGCACTGACAGGCTGACCCCCATCCCTTCAACCTCTGCAGCAATGCTGGCAGCACTCATACATCTATTTCCCAAAGACAACCTCTGGATATAACGCTGGGCATGTGCACTCAACTTCTGTGGTCGATCAGGACGAGGCCTGTTCTAAATGGAACCTGTCCTGTGAAACCACTGTATGGTCTTGCCCATTGTGCTGCAGCTCAGCTTCAGGGTCTTAGCAATCTTCTTATAGCCTAGGCCATCTTTATGTAGAGTAGCAATTCTTTTTTTCAGATCATTAGGGTGCCATGTTGAATTTCCAGTGACCAGTATGAGAGAGTGTGAGAGCGATAACACCAAATTTAACACACCGGTTTCCCATTCACATTGGAGACCTTGTAACACTAACGAGTCACATGATACCGTGGAGGGAAAATGGCTAGTTGGGCCCAATTTGGACATTTCCACTCAGGGGTGTACTCACTTTTGTTGCCAACGGTATAGACATCAATGGCTGTGTGTTGAGTTATTTTGAGGAACAGCAAATTTACACTGTTATACAGGCTGTACACTCACTACTTTACATTGTAGCAAAGTGTCATTTAATCAGTGTTGTCACATGAAAACAAAAATGTGAGGGGTGTACTCACTTTTGTGAGATACTGTATATAGGATAGTAGATGATACAAATAGGGTGTCACTTCACCGAAGCATCATTTATATATAAATCAAAGCAGTTGTGTTAAATGCAGTGTTGCTACATATGTAGTTTTTTTATATATAATATATTTTGGATATATTTATGGACAATAGTCCATCCAAAGAATGTCAGTATACCTGTTGCTTATATATATTAGTATTATTATTATTATTTAAGAAATATATTTAAATTAGTGTGGCCAATAGGGTTTGGGTATACCTGTAGATTTAATTATATAATATAGCACAGTAGTCCAGTCTATATAGGAGTGTCACGGTACAGCCAGTTGTTTAATGTACTGTATATGATAGGATCAAAGCAGTTTTTTATATACGATACGATGTGTTGCTACAGTCTGTAGCTTTATTAGTATAAATAAATATTGTTGCTAACACCTGTAGCTTTATTATATATAATATATTTTGGATATATTTAGGACAGCAGTCCATCCAAATAAGGTTGTCATTATACCTGTTAGTTATATTATATATATATTATTTTTATTTTTTTAAAGTCTGGCTAGAATAGAGTTTTGCTACACCTGCAGATTAATTATATAATATAGGACAGCAGTTCAACTAAATACAGAGTCACTACACCTCTAGCTTAATTTATATATAGATCAAAGTAGATTTTTTTAAATACAGTTTTGCTACATCTGTAGTTTTATTATATATAATATATTTTGGATATATTTAGGACAGCAGTCCATCCAAATAAGGTTGTCAGTATATCTGTCGGGTATATATATATATATATGAGCACAGAGAAAGTCCAGCACTCACAAGCTCTCAGCTACAAGCTCTCAGCTAATATTTAAAAGCAAAAATGGAAAGGTTAGTTACCGCATCTGGCCAAATGGGACAAGCCCAGGTACCACGTCAAGGTCCTTTCCAATACCTGGGACCTTAAAACAGCCATACAATGCAAGCTCTCAAATCCAAACAAACTGGGAACAAGGGAAGGGTGCACAGGCATATGTAATCACCCTAGACATATACAAAACACGGAAGGGAACTGCATTCTCATACCGGACCGGGTACACATCCCATGACCCTGCAACATTCTCAGCCCTGGTTGCTCATGGGCACTCACAGGAAGCTGTGCTGTCCCCAGAGTCACAGGCAGTTAACCCCAGACAGGTCTGGGTGCAAGAACCATAGGGAAAATTACAAAACAAATTAATACAACACACAGAGAAAGTCCAGCACTCACTTACAAGCTCTCAGCTAAGATTTAAAAGCAAAAATGGAAAGGTTAGTTACCGCATCTGGCCAAATGAGACAAGCCCAGATACCACGTCAAGGTCCTTTCCAATACCTGGGACCCTAAAACAGCCACACAATGCAAGCTCTCAAATCCAAACAAACTGGGAACAAGGGAAGGGTGCACAGGCTTATGTAATCGCCATAGACATATACAAAACACGGAAGGGGACTGCACTCTCATAACGGACCAGGTACACATCCCATGACCCTGCAACATGCCCAGACCTGAGTGCTCACTGATGAGTTTCCTATACTTGCTGTACCAGTTGCAACTCTGCTCTTGCTGTACCCCTTGGTACCTTGCTTCTGGACTGATCACCCGGTACCAAAATCTCTGGTCTATTCTAAGATTCAGTTTATTCTTACTCTATTAAAACCTTGAACTGATTTTGGTTTCTTATGGGTCAATTCCTGCACTGAGTTCCATTCATCTAACATGTAACCCTCACCCTCACATTACTGTATTCCATTTAAAAATACCTTACTGTACTGATCCACTGTTCAGGGTCTGGTGGCTCTAAGGGAAGCACTTATAGCCCACCATATACATATACATATACTATGATAGAATTCTATCAGGCCAATCGGAATTGAAGGGACGCATCTTGGATGACATCATTTTAAAGGAACCTTCATTCAGTCGTCGCCGTGGAAAGAAGAGGATGCTCGCGTCGGATGTCGTTGGAAGATGGACCCCGCTTCCCACCGGATGGATGAAGATAGAAGATGCCGTCTGGATGAAGACTTCTGCCCGTTTGGAGGACCACTTTTGGCCCAGTTGGGGGGAAGAGCTTCTCACTCGTAAAGGTAATCTTCAAGGGGTTAGTGAGTAGGTTTTTTTTAAGGGGGTATTAGGTGGGTTTAGGAGTAGGATTGGTTGTGTGGGTGGTGGGTTTTGAATGTTGGGGGGGGGGATTGTACGTTTTTTTCAGGTAAAAGAGCTGATTACTGTTGACCAATTACCCCGCAAAAAGGCCCTTTTGAAGGGCAATTTGTAATTTAGTGTAGGGTAGGGCTGTTTCTTATTTGGGGGGGCTTTTTTATTTTGTTAGGGGGATTAGATTAGGATGTAATTAGTTTTAGAAATCTGTAATTTGTCTTCATGTATTTTCTGTAATTTAGTGGTTTGGTTTTTTTTGTACTTTAGATAATTTTATTTAATTGTAATGAATTCTGATTTCATTTAGGTAACTAATTTAATTGTAGAGTAGTGTTAGGTGTAATTGTAACTTATGTTAGGTTTGTATTTTACAGGTAAATTTGTGTATTATTTTGTAACTAGGTAGTTATTAAATAGTTAATAACTATTTAATAACTATTCTACCTAGTTAAACTAAATACAAAGTTGCCTGTAAAATAAAAATAAGACCCTACTAGCTACAATGTAACTATTAGTTTTATATTGTAGGCTATCTTACGGCTAGATTTAGAGTTGGTTGGGCGTATGCCGTCAAAACCAGCGTGTAGAGGCTCCTAACGCTGGTTTTTACCCGCCCTCCGACTTCTTACTGTATTTGGGAGTCAGCTCAGGAAAGGTCAAACCCTCACTTTGCAGCCACGACTTTTCATACCGCAGATCCCCCTAAGCCACTTGCATAGCCTATCTTTTCAATGGGCATCTTTCTAACGCCGGGGGGTATTTAGAGTCGTGGCTGAGTGAGCGTTAGAAATCTAACTACAAGACGTCCAGCCCGAAAAAAAAAGTCAGTAGTTAAGAGCCTTTCTGGCTAACGCCAAGGTTTATAAAGCTCTTAACTACTGTGCTTCTAAAGTACACTACACACCCATAAACTACCTATGTACCCCTAAAACCGAGGTCCCCCCACATCGCCGCCACTCTAATTAAATTTTTTAACCCCTAATCTGCCGTCCTTCACGCCGCCCGCATGCTACGTTATACTTATGTAACCAAGTGTAATCTGCTGCCCCTAACACCCTGCTGACCCCTATATTATATTTGATTAACCCCTAATCGGTGCCCCCTCAACGTCGCCTCCACCTGCCTACACTTATTAACCCCTAATCTGGCCGACCAGACCGCGCCGCTATTATATAAAGTATTAACCCCTAATCCGCCTCACGTCCCGCCTCGCTAACCCTATAATAAATAGGTATAACCCCTAATCTGCTCCTTCCCTAACATCGGCGACACCTAACTTCAAGCATTAACCCCTAATCTGCCGGACCTGGGGGGGGGGGGCGAGCTCACCGCTACTCTAAAAATTTTTTTAACCCCTAAAGCTAATTCTAACCCTATCCCTAACACCCCCTAACTTAAATATAATTTAAATCGAACGAAATAATTAACTATTATTGAATAAATTATTCCTATTTAAAGCTAAAGACTTACCTGTAAAATAACCCTAATATAGCTACAATATAAATTATAATTATATTGTAGCTATTTTAAGATTATTATTTATTTTACAGTTAAATTTTTTATTATTTTAACCAGGTACAATAGCTATTAAATAGTTAATAACTATTTAATAGTTACCTAGTTAAAATAATTACAAAATTACCTGTAAAATAAATCCCTAAACCTAAGTTACAATTAAACCTAACACTACACTAGCAATAAATAAATTAAATAAAAATACCTACAATTATCTACAATTAAACCTAACACTACACTATCAATAAATTAATTAAATACAATACCTACAAATAAATACAATGAAATAACTAACTAAAGTACAAAAAATAAAAAAGAACTAAGTTACAAAAAAATAAAAAAATATTTACAAACATTAGAAAAATATTACAATTTAAACTAATTACACCTACTCTAAGCCCCCTAATAAAATAACAAAGCCCCCCAAAATAAAAAAATGCCCTACTAAATTCTAAATTAAAAAAGTTCAAAGCTCTTTTACCTTACCCAGCCCTGAAAAGGGCCTTTTGCGGGGCAATGCCCCAAAGAATTCAGCTCTTGGCCGTGTAAAAAAAACACATACAATACCCCCCCGCAACATTACAACCCACCACCCACATACCCCTAATCTAACCCAAACCCCCCTTAAATAAACCTAACACTAAGCCCCCTGATGAGTCTCCCTACCTTGTCTTCACCTCATCGGGTTCAGCGAATCGGTCCAGAAGAGGGTCCAAAGTCCTTGATTCAAGTGGCGCTGAAGAACTCCATCATGGGGGCCAAAGTCGGAAGTTTCATCATCGGGATGAAGTCTCTATCTAGCGCATCTTCAATCTTCTTTCTTCCGGAGCGGAGCCATCTTCTTCCCAGCCGACGCGATCCAACCTCTTCAACCGACGCCTACTCACCGAATGACGGTTTCCTTAAATGACGTCATCCAAGAGTGCCGTCCTCGAATTCCGATTGGCTGATAGGAATCTATCAGCCAATCGAATTAAGGTAGGAATATTCTGATTGGCTGATGGAATCAGCCAATCAGATTCAAGTTATCAATCCGATTGGCTGATCCAATCAGCCAATCAGATTGAGCTCGCATTCTATTGGCTGTTCCGATCAGCCAATAGAATGTGAGCTCATCTGATTGGCTGATTGGATCAGCCAGATCGAATTGAACTTGAATGCTGATTGGCTGATTCCATCAGCCAATCAGAATATTCCTACCTTAATTCCGATTGGCTGAGTAGGAATGCCTATCAGACGAATCGGAATTGGGGGCGTTGTGTGTAATATTTTTCTAATTTTGTAAGATATTTTTTTTATTTTTGTAACATAGTTCTTTTTATTTTTGTACTTTAGTTAGTTTATTTCATTGTATTTATTTGTAGGTATTTTATTTAATTTATTTATTGATAGTGTAGTGTTAGTGTTAATTGTATTTTATTTGTAGTACTTGGTATTGTAGGTATTTTATTAATTTATTTATTGATAGGTGTAGTGTTAGGTTTAATTGTAGAAAATTGTAGGTATTGTATTTAATTTATTAATTGATAGTGTAGTGTTAGGTTTAATTGTAACTTAGGTTAGGATTTATTTTACAGGGTAATTTTGTAATTATTTTAACTAGGTAGGCTATTAAATAGTTATTAACGATTTAATAGCTATTGTACCTGGTTAAAATAAATACAAAGTTGCCTGTAAAATAAATATTAAACCTAAATAGCTAAAATTATATTTAACGTTAGGGGGTGTTAGTGTTATGGGTATGACATAGCTTTAGGGTTAATACATTTATTATAGAGTACGGTGAGCTTCGATCGGGCAGATTAGGGGTTAATTATTGTAGGTAGGTGGAGGCGACGTTGTGGGGGGCAAATTAAGGGTTAATAAATATAATATAGGGGTCAGCGGTGTTAGGGGCAGCAGATTAGGGGTACATAACTATAATGTATGTTGCGGCGGTGTACGGAGCGGCAGATTAGGGGTTATAATAATATGCAGGGGTCAGCGATAGCGGGGGGGCGGCAGATAGGGGTTAATAAGTGTACTGGTTAAGGGTGTTTTAGACTCGGGGGTCATGTTAGAGTGTTAGGTGCAGACGTAGGAAGTGTTTCCCCAGTAGAAAACAATGGGGCTGCGTTAGGAGCGGAACGCTGCTTTTTTTAAGCTAAAACTGCCCCATTGTTTTCTATGGGGGAAATCGTGCACGAGCACGTTTTTTAAACTGGCCGTGTCCATAAAGCACCGCTGGTATCGAGAGTTGCAGGTGGCGTTAAATATGCTCTACGCTCCCTTTTTGGCCTCATTCTTAAAGGCCCAAGTGGAAGCCCACAGCTCTAGTAGAATGTGCTGTAATTCCTTTCAGGGAGGCTGCTGTCCAGCAGTCTCATAGGGCTAACCGTATAATGCTACGAAGCCAAAAGGAGAGAGAGGTAGCCGAAGCTTTTTGACCTCCTCCTCTGACCAGAATAAACGACAAACAGGGAAGACGTTTGTCGAAAATCCTTAGTTGCCTGTAGATAAAATTTCAGGCACGGACTACATCTAGATTGTGTAGCAGACGTTCCTTTTTCGAAGAAGGATTAGGACACAAAGATGGAACCACAATCTCTTGATTGATATTCCTGTTAGTGACCACCTTAGGTAGGAACCCAGGTTTAGTACGCAGAACTACCTTGTCTGAAATGAAAAATCAGATAAGGAGAATCACAATGTAAGGCAGATAACTCAGAGACTCTTCGAGCCGAGGAAATCGCCATTAAAAACAGAACTTTCCAAGATAACAACTTGATATCAATGGAAGGAAGGGGTTCAAACGGAACCCCCTGTAAAACATTAAGAACTAAGTTCAAACTCCATGGTGGAGCAACAGTTTTAAACACAGGCTTGATCCTAGCTAAAGCCTGACAAAAAGCTTGAACGTCCCGGAACTTCTGACAGACGTTTGTGTAAAAGAATGGACAGAGCTGAAATCTGTCCCTTTAAGGAACTAGCGGATAAACCCTTTTCTAAACCTTCTTGTAGAAAAGACAATATCCTCGGAATCCTAACCTTACTCCATGAGTAACTCTTGGATTCGCACCAATATAAGTATTTGCGCCATATCTTATGGTAAATCTTTCTGGTAACAGGCTTCCTAGCCTGTATTAAGGTATCAATAACTGACTCAGAAAAACCACGTTTTGATAAAATCAAGCGTTCAATTTCCAAGCAGTCAGCTTCAGAGAAATTAGATTTTGATGTTTGAAGGGACCCTGGATCAGAAGGTCCTGTTTCAGAGGTAGCGACCAAGGTGGACAGGATGACATGTCCACTAGATCTGCATACCAAGTCCTGCGTGGCCATGCAGGCGCTATTAGGAATCACTGATGCTCTCTCCTGTTTGATTCTGGCAATCAATCGAGGAAGCATCGGGAAGGGTGGAAACACATAAGCCATCCCGAAGGTCCAAGGTGCTGTCAAAGCATCTATCAGAAACCGCTCCCGGATCCCTGGATCTGGACCCGTAACGAGGAAGCTTGGCGTTCTGTCGAGACGCCATGAGATCTATCTCTGGTTTGCCCCAACGTCAAAGTATTTGGGCAAAGACCTCCGGATGAAGTTCCCCACTCCCCCCGGATGAAAAGTCTGACGGACGACTTAAGAAATCCGCCTCCCAGTTCTCCACTCCCGGGATGTGGATTGCTGACAGGTGGCAAGAGTGAGACTCTGCCCAGCGAATTATCTTTGATACTTCCATCATTGCTAGGGAGCTTCTTGTCCCTCCCTGATGGTTGATGTAAGCTACAGTCGTGATGTTGTCCGACTGAAACCTGATGAACCCCCGAGTTGTTAACTGGGGCCAAGCCAGAAGGGCATTGAGAACTGCTCTCAATTCCAGAATGTTTATTGGTAGGAGACTCTCCTGATTCCATTGTCCCTGAGCCTTCAGAGAATTCCAGACAGCGCCCCAACCTAGTAGGCTGGCGTCTGTTGTTACAATTGTCCAGTCCGGCCTGCTGAATGGCATCCCCCTGGACAGATGTGGCCGAGAAAGCCACCATAGAAGAGAATTTCTGGTCTCTTGATCCAGATTCAGAGTAGGGGACAAGTCTGAGTAATCCCCATTCCACTGACTTAGCATGCACAATTGCAGCGGTCTGAGATGTAGGCGTGCAAAGGGTACTATGTCCATTGCTGCTACCATTAAGCCGATCACCTCCATGCATTCAGCTACTGACGGGTGTTTGAATGGAATGAAGGACACGGCATGCATTTTGAAGCTTTGTTAACCTGTCTTCTGTCAGGTAAATCTTCATTTCTACAGAATCTATAAGAGTCTCCAAGAAGGGGAACTCTTGTGAGTGGAAAGAGAGAACTCTTCTTTTCGTTCACCTTCCATCCATGCGACCTTAGAAATGCCAGTACTAACTCTGTATGAGACTTGGCAGTTTGAAAGCTTGAAGCTTGTATCAGAATGTCGTCTAGGTACGGAGCTACCGCAATTCCTCGCGGTCTTAGTACGCCAGAAGAGCACCCAGAACCTTTGTGAAGATTCTCGGAGCCGTAGCCAATCCGAATGGAAGAGCTACAAACTGGTAATGCCTGTCTAGAAAGGCAAACCTTAGATACCGGTAATGATCTTTGTGAATCGGTATGTGAAGGTAAGCATCCTTTAAATCCACTGTGGTCATGTACTGACCCTTTTGGATCATGGGTAAAATTGTCCGAATAGTCTCCATTTTGAACGATGGAACTCTTAGGAATTTGTTTAGGATCTTTAAATCCAGGATTGGCCTGAAAGTTCCCTCTTTTTTGGGAACCACAAACAGATTTGAGTAAAACCCTTGTCCCTGTTCCGACCGTGGAACTGGATGGATTACTCCCATTAATAAAAGCTCTTGTACGCAGCGTAGAAACGCCTCTTTCTTTATTTGGTTTGTTGACAACCTTGACAGATGAAATCTCTCTCTTGGGGGGAGAGTATTTGAAGTCCAGAAGGTATCCCTGAGATATTATCTCTAGCGCCCAGGGATCCTGGACATCTCTTGCCCCAAGCCTGGGCGAAGAGAGAAAGTCTGCCCCCCACTAGATCCGTTCCCGGATCGGGGGCCCTCAATTCATGCTGTTTTAGGGGGCACCAGCAGGTTTCCTGGCCTGCTTGCCCTTGTTCCAGGACTAGTTAGGTCTCCAGCCTTGTCTGTAGCGAGCAACAGATCCTTCTTGTTTTGGAGCAGAGGAAGTTGATGCTGCTCCTGCTTTGAAATTCCGAAAGGAACGAAAATTAGATTGTCTAGCCTTAGGTTTGGCTCTGTCTTGAGGCAGGGCATGGCCTTTACCTCCTGTAATGTCAGCGATAATTTCTTTCAATCCGGGCCCGAATAAGGTCTGCCCTTTGAAAGGTATATTAAGAAATTTAGACTTAGAAGTAACGTCAGCTGACCAGGATTTTAGCCACAGTGCTCTGCGCGCCTGAATGGCGAATCCGGAATTCTTAGCCGTAAGCTTAGTTAAATGTACTACGGCATCTGAAATAAATGAGTTAGCTAACTTAAGAGCTTTAAGGCCTGTGTGTAATCTCATCTAATGGAGCTGATTCAAGTGTCCCTTCCAGAGACTCAAACCAAAATGCTGCTGCAGCCGTGACAGGCGCAATGCATGCAAGGGGTTGCAATATAAAACCTTGTTGAACAAACATTTTCTTAAGGTAACCCTCTAACTTTTTATCCATTGGATCTGAAAAGGCACAGCTATCCTCCACCGGGATAGTGGTACGCTTAGCTAAAGTAGAAACTGCTCCCTCCACCTTAGGGATCGTTTGCCATAAGTCCCGTGTGGTGGTGTCTATTGGAAACATCTTTCTAAATATCGGAGGGGGTGAGAACGGCACACCGGGTCTATCCCACTCCTTAGTAACAATTTCAGTAAGTCTCTTAGGTATAGGAAAAACGTCAGTACTCGACGGTACCGCAAAATATTTATCCAACCTACACATTTTTTCTGGTATTGCAACTGTGTTACAATCATTCAGAGCCGCTAACACCTCCCCTAGTAATACACGGAGGTTTTCCAGCTTAAATTTAAAATTTGAAATATCTGAATCCAATCTGTTTGGATCAGAACCGTCAGCCGCAGAATGAAGCTCTCCGTCCTCATGTTCTGCAAGTTGTGACGCAGTATCTGACATGGCCCTAACATTATCAGCGCACTCTGTTCTCACCCCAGAGTGATCACGCTTACCTCTTAGTTCTGGTAATTTAGCCAAAACTTCAGTCATAACAGTAGCCATATCCTGTAATGTGATTTGTAATGGCCGCCCAGATGTACTCGGTGCCACAATATCACACACCCCCCGAGCGGGAGATGCAGGTACTGACACGTGAGGCGAGTTAGTCGGCATAACTCTCCCCTCGTTGTTTGGTGAAATGTGTTCAATTTGTACAGGTTGACTTTTATTTAAAGTAGCATCAATACAGTTAGTACATAAATTTCTATTGGGCTCCACTTTGGCATTAGCACATATAGCACAGATGTCTTCCTCTGAATCAGACATGTTTAACACACTAGCAAATAAACTAGCAACTTGGAAATACTTTTCAAGTAATTTACTATAATATGAAAACGTACTGTGCCTATAAGAAGCACAGAAAGAGTTATGACAGTTGAAAGTTAATAAACTGAAAGGTTATAGCATCAAATCTTTGTAAAAAAAACACAATTTTAGCAAAGGCTTGTTCCCATTAGCGAAGGATAACTAACCCTGATAGCAGAAAAAAAAGTTACAGAAATAAACGTTTTTTTATCACAGTCAACTACAATCTCACAGCTCTGCTGTGAATGATTACCTCCCTCAAAACAAGTTTTGAAGACCCCTGAGTTCTGTAGAGATGAACCGGATCATGCAGGAAATACAATGAGCTTCTGACTGAATTTTTTGACCTCCCCCTCACACACAACAGTGAGAGAGATCAGTAAACTGTCATAAATTAAATAAAACAACTGCCAAGTGGAAAAATAAATGCCCAAAACATTTTATTCACCCAGTACCTCAGAAAATGAAACGATTTTTACATGCCAGCAAAAAACGTTTAACATAAATTAAGTGTTATTAAAGAGCCTGTTGCCAGTCCCTGCAAATTAGGCTAAAGTCTTATGCACACAGTATAATTCCAGTGAAGTGCCATTCCCCAGAATACTGAAGTGTAAAATATACATACATGACAGCCTGATACCAGTTGCTGCTACTGCATTTAAGGCTGAGTTTACATTATATCAGTATGGCAGAATTTTCTCATCAATTCCATTGTCAGAAAATAATAAGCTGCTACATACCTCTTTGCAGATTAATCTGCCCGCTGTCCCCTGATCTGAAGTTTACCTCTCCTCAGATGGCCGAGAAACAGCAATATGATCTTAACTACGGCCGGGTAAAATCATAGTAAAAACTCAGGTAGATTCTTCTTCAAATTCTACCAGAGAAGGAATAACACACTCCGGTGCTATTATAAAATAACAAACTTTTGATTGAAGGTATAAAACTAAATATAATCACCATAGTCCTCTCACACATCCTATCTAGTCGTTGGGTGCAAGAGAATGACTGGTAATGGCAGTTAGGGGAGGAGCTATATAGCAGCTCTGCTGGGATGAATCCTCTTGCACTTCCTGTTGGGGAGGAGTTAATATCCCATAAGTAATGGATGATCCGTGGACTGGATACACTTAACAAGAGAAATTAGATGACATGGACTTTTCTTTATGTACGTGTTTTCTGCTCCAAGATAAATATTATATCCAGAATAAAATCTTCTTTGCCTAAAAAGCTATAGTATATATTTTTTTCTGGACAAAGGATGTAATCGACCTCTTGAAGCCATGATAAGTGTGTGATTTTTTCCAACAGGGGGATAACAGAGATTGTGGCCTCAAGAAGGGACTGTGAGAAATGGGTGTTAGGGTCTATAGATTGGTATACTTCTAGTAGGTGAGGGACTAATTGTGTCTTGAAGAGATGAAAAAATGTTGGGGTAAATCCATCTGGGCCTGTGGATTTGCCTACTGGTTACATTTTTATGGCTTCAAAGACTTCCTGAAGGGTAAATGTGAAATATAGGGCTGTACAATCCTTTTGGGATAAGGTTGGGAGGTGTATTTGTGAAAGGTAAGCTTTTATTAGATTAGCATGGTTTTCTAAATCTCATGTGTGCAAATTATATAAGGAGGTGCAGTATTTGGTGAACTTGTTTACTATGTCTGTGCTATGGGAGTGAATTGCGCCATTCATTCCCGATAGTTGCCTAATGAAGATTTTATATCTCCGTTTCTTTAGAGATCTGTCCATCAGGCTCCCTGCCTTGTTACATTTAGCCAGGAATTTGGCTTTGCGTGTAAGGGACCTCAGAAGGGTGTTTTTATTAGATATTTATTATCTTTTTCGTAGTCTGCTCCATCTCTGTTAAGAGTTGCAGGGATTTGCGGTTTTGTATAAGGGCCTTCTTTGAGGCAACTTATTAAGTTGTAAGGGCTGTATAGTATGCTGCTCTTAATTTGTGTTGCCTAGCAGTGAATTGTATGAGGTATGAGCATATGTAAGGATATAGCCATTAAGTTTCCAGGTTAGGTGGCTATGAGGTTTAGAGGTCCAGACTCCAGGCAAAGGAGTTAAGCACCATGCCATGGTCCGACCAAGTTGTATGAATTATTCGGCAGTCTATAAGAGTAGATAGAGTGTTTTTGGTCACATGAAAGATAGTCTAAATAAGTGTAAGAGTGTTGTGGGCTAGAAAAAAATAGTGTAGTATTTGACGTTAGGGTGCTTGGTTCTCCAGATATCAAATAAGGGTAGAGTCTGTAATGCTAGCCAGTTGGCCTTGATTTGACCTTTGCTCAAGTAGGATCGTCCAGTCGAGGTGTCTAGTGTTGGGAATATAGGGAAGTTAAGGTCTTCTCTGATTAATATTGGGCATTTGGCAATATTGAGTAACAGATTAATGGCTTTGTGAAAAAAGGAGGAGGTGGCGGAGGTAGGTGCATAAAGATTAGCTAGGGTGAGTAGTCTACCAAGAACTACAAGAACTAGCACCCTTCCTTCAGGGTCTGAATATTTGTGTAACAACTCAAATGAGGTGCCTTTTATGAATAAGATGTCCACAACATTTTTTGGACCAGAGCAGAGGAAGTGCTGGTCATAGTATAGCTTTGACAGATGGGGCTCTTTGGGGGTTTTTTTTAAATTGGTTTACTGTATGAATACAATATCTATTTTTTTCTTATAGAAATCATGTAAATCTTTAAATTGCTTGTTCTGGGGATTAAAACCCTTTAACATTCTGGGTGGCAATTTGGAAATAGTTAGTAGGGGTAGTGTTGACCATAGTTGGTCTACTAAAGTTGTGTAGTTTAAAGTTCAGGCATACTCTATGTGAGCTCTGTGGCAGCTACAAATATTACTATTTAAAGGTTTATGTGTTCAGACAGTCTAAATATAATGACATAAATAACATGCAGTAAAACATAACAGCAACTTAATAAATAACAGTGAGCAAGCTACATAAATTCATGGAATAGTATTACCCAATTATTTTTGCAATTAGTAGAGGATGTCTTATCGGGTGGTTCAGGTTGTAACCATAGAGTTAGCTGGTTGAAAGAGTGGTTTCTTTTTGGTGTGTTTACTTGCAACGTCCAACCAAGTTCTCCGTTGTGGTTGTTTAAAAGACATTGATGTTGTTGAATCAGGGTTTCTGGTACTGGGATATCTGATTTTTTACAGAGAGTCTCAATTTCAGCTGGATCCTGACAGATGAAGCATTTTCTATTCCGGTTGATCTGCAGGAACACAGGAAATCCCCACCTGTTCAGAGTTTTCAAAGTTCTTAGATGAGAGGTTAAATAGGTAAAGTCTTTCCTTATCTGCAGTGTCTTGACTGACAGATCTTGGTATACCTGGATCCGTACTCCCATGTAAGGAAAGGTTTGCTGGGCTCTCGAGAAATTGTATATTTTTCTCTGTTTCTGTAGCTCTGAAAGGGAACTATAATGTCCCTAGGGGTTTCATTGTCCCCTGGTTTCAGACGTCATGATCAATGTGCTCTCTACAGTTGGATCTCCTTCATTACTACAGAGTTTGCAATAGCTAATGATTGGAACAAGCCTCGGAGGTGTTCTCGTATAAACCTTTCCTGTTACAGTTTCAGGTATTCCCCTGTTCCACAGGTTATTTCTCTTTGTCATGTTCTCAATATCATCAACTTTATTTTCCAGGTCTATGATTGCTGATGTGATATTTTTGAGACATTTCATTCCTGTCCTTGACTAGTTCCTCCCGTTCGTCTTCCAGAGCTTCAACTCTAAACCCCAGTTAGTTTATTTCCCTTTTCAGATTGGCGCATTCATCCCTGATGTAGGATTTAACTTGGCTAATTAAAACTTCCATTGCTTTCAATGTGACCAGGCCTTCTTCCGTTTGTAGAGGTATATTTGGTGATAGGGGTTGTTGAGAGAAGTATGGGGTGTCTGTCATTTGCTCTTCTTAATTGTCTGCTAATGGTGTACTCATGGTTTTCTTTTTGTGTAGGTTTTTGAAGTATGTATTTATAGAGCCTGGGTTATGTACTTCAGAATTGGGTATTTTATCAGTCTTGGAAGTTTTGCATTGCACCATTTCACTGCACAGCAGTGCAGCAGTTTAAGTCTTGAAGGTGTGAGTTGGAGGTCTGTTTTGGTACTTTTATTAGTGTGTTAGTTGGAAGCTACTGTGATATACAGTGCTTTCAAGTAGAGCAGAATCAAAGGCTATAGACCCATGCTGTCCCTAAATAAATCCTAGCTCCGTGCATCCTGTCACACCAAACTCTGTTCAGATATAATAAAAGAGTGAGAGCAATGTCCGAGAGTCTGTGTTTGTAGCAAAAATAGCAAATGAGTGTGCTGAGCTACTGCGGACATATCATATAATGGTATAACCAGCTTTGGGTAGGTGGGCCATCATTGTTAAGAGCCAGAGTTCTGGAGCTTCTTGGAGGGCAGGTCTGGGCCATAGTACCTTCTGGGTATATTCCCTGTGGTGTTTATTCATAGACCCTCTGTCTTGAGTGACGGAATATATGCAGTGCGTTAAAGAAAAATGCAGAGGAATGTGACCTGAATTGACCAGGTTTCCTTACCACAGCCGTGTGAGTAAGGTATGTCGGCAGCCAGGCCTCCATGTCCTCCATGCAAAGGTCGCATTTGTTGCATCTGATGTTATGTGGGTTTAGTGGATGTGGTCAGTTCTCGGGCTATGAGGGGCTCCGGTGTGCTCCAGGGAGAGTCCCTATTGCTAACCGGGCCTTCTTCTGGTTCCTCGAGTGTATCAATGCCCCAATTCCACCTGCGGCCTATATCTTGGGAGACGCGTGGTATTCAAGGTGGTGGAGGAGGCTGTCAGTTGATGCACAACTGGATGTCTTCAAAATCTGGCAGACCAGTTTAGAGAGTGGGTCTGGAAGCAGGTTTCACCCAAATCGTGCTTGGAGCACTAGAATTGTGCAGCCATCGTGGACGCTTGCACGCTCTATTTTTTTTTATATCATTAAATTAGTTGTTTTTTTTTAAAGCTACTGAATAAAGAAAGAAATATTTTCTTTAAAAAAGTCCTTGTGCATTTTGAGTTGATTTTGGTTTTCACAGCTTAAAGAGACATTAAACACCTTGTAACTACAAGACATTTCTGGTGTGCTGCTAAAGAATAACATATTAGCCAAGTCTTAACATTTTTAAACCAAATTGGCATCCTTTTTACTGCACTTATTTATCAATAGCCACCCATTTGCCATATTTAAAGGAACCAATATGGGCTTTTGTCAGCAGACTATTGGGCTAGCTATTGGTATAAAATGCATTTATTTGCATTTATCAGTTAAAGCCAATTAAGAACAGTTATCTAGCAGATTTAGCCTTCAGAAGTTAGCAGGGTGTATTTCAAGCTCTGAGTATTAGAAATTACTCAATTTTCAGAGCTAAATTATATGAAAAAGGAGCAAATTAAAAGATTTAAATAAATTGCAAAGTAGTTTAAGTATGCATAAACATTTTATATACAAATCTCAATGTGTTTACTGTCCCTTAAATGGTACAGTTTTCTGCAAAAAATTTTCAAAGATGCTTAAGTGGAAAAGTGAGTTTGTCACAGCAAGAGCCAAATATTTTGGTGCTTTCCAGAATACTGTCAGAATAATTTACGCATACGTGTATATGATGGAGGATTAATTTGCTGACACTTTTTTTAAGGACTTACATGAATATAAAGAACGTACATTTTATTCCCTGGTTCAGCGCATCTAATGGAAAGAAGTATTTATTTATAGTTCAAAATTTAATAAATGGCTTTTTTGGACTGCTACTCATTAATACTGTTAAGAGGATTACAGTATGTTCTTTTATCAATAACAGATAGCTTTCAAGGGATACTTTGTTTGTTTTGAATTGACCAGATAATCTTTTTAATCCTTATGCAATCAAACCACTCATATTTTAACTATTTGTGCATGTAATCTTTTTTCTAATAATCAGAAAAAAAATCCTATAATTTATTCAGCACTCTAAAAAAGGGCTGATTAATAGATTGATCAAAAAATGGGAACATTTTGCTAAATTACTGAGGTCTTCCCAGTTCTACAACTTAACAGATATCACAGGCTCCTCTGCTTCCCCACTTTCTGTGTTATTTTTGGCATATGATTTGCTAACATTCTGTAATCTCTCTATTATTTAGTGAACCAATAGGACTTTAGAGACACTAAAGAAAATTCCTAGTGATATGTTTCTAGTGTGTTGAAATTAAAAAAGCAAAGGGGATTCAGTGTCTAAGTGATGACAGTAACTGAGTAGACAAAAGCTAGCAGGTTATAGTAGGTCCAGGGATAACCAATGAAAAAGAAAGAAGAATATGCAGAGGAAAAGGAGATAGCAGGTTAGAAGTGAGCATAACCAGATGCAATGGAAGAACAAGCTTGGATCAGACAAGTATCACAGTTGATATTGTGTTCTTGAAGACAGTGTAATTCACATTACGCTAAGGAATAATACAATACAATATATATTAGTCATGATATGAGTTCATTAAGAAGAACCATAAATAATTTATTGAAGGGTAAATTATTTTGGTGTCAGTGAGCCTAGTTAATTGCATACCTGAAATATATGTTTATGATTATAGGCAATCGGTCAAAATAATATAGGGAAGAATCCTTTGCACATAAAGCCACTGATCACTGCACTGAGTCATACTAGGATTTATGGAAGAATATGTTCAAGGGAAATTTTAGCAGGATTTGTGTGTGGGATATTTATATATTCTTTAGGAATATGGATTGATTTATGTCTTTTTCTTCTTTTCTTTAGTTATTGTTTAACATGTTACCTCTGTTTAGTGTTCATCTATGGGACAATCTTCTATTCCTATTGGATTACTGTGAATTTCTCAATTAGGGACCTGAGAGAGAACTAATAATGTTGAGAGAACTTGAAAGGGAACTGTAAAAACATCATCATTTCAAGCAAATACAATTAGAGGAGTGATAGGAGGAGAGTAATTGGAGAATGAACATGTAATTTTTTGTTATGTTTAGACTACCTGAGAGAGGACTTAAAGGTGTGATTTATGAAAGGCTTATTCAAATGGTGTGCAAAAAAGGTGATTGATTATTTGATTGTAACATATTTTGCAAAATAATTACCCCATTGCTCAACCAAATAAAATAGGATTTCTAAATGAAATGCCAATGGAGATTAAAAAAGCTAAAATTGATTATAACAGGGCCAGTGGCAAAGATAAAATTATTTTTTTAAATTGAACATAATCTCTATTGGCAATAATTAGTATAGACTCCTATGTAAACCTTCTACCTGAGGTATGTGATTGGTAGGAGAAGCTACAAAATATACAGGGTATATAAAACACGTATGTAGTATGGGGTGATACAGTTATTTTATTTAAATTTGAACACCTCTTGATAAAGGTGGTTGATTCACTGAAATGCATTGTTTTTATTAAAAGATGTATCTGTCAAGAGTATTCTATAAAACACATTTGGAAACTATATCAGCTTTCTAGTGAGTACATTCCTTTCGTCCAGGTTGGGTGAAATCCATTAATGCACTATCATTTGTGTTCCTTTCCAAAAGTTAATTTGGAGAAGAGTGCTGAAGTCACCTACCTGCAAAGGCAGGTGCTGCTATTTATTACCTGTTTGATAGCTGGAGTTGGAAAGACCAGGGCTGTATTGTTGATAATTTTGCACTGAGCAGAAAGGCTGATTCTCATGCCTAATGTAAAAAAAAGGAAATAAATTCACAAAGATAGACACATCCTATAATATAAAAGGCCAAGTGTGTTTATCTGAAGCTGTCATGCGCAGTAGACAGCACAAGGACAAACACACCTGGCCTTTGAGTCCCTAGCTGTCGTCTGATCTGCGGCAGAAGTGGGCGTGGCCGGGCATGAGCAGGGGCATGGTCGGGCGTGAATGGGGCATGGCTGGACGTGGAAGGCCATGAAGGATTGCGTGACCAGGTGTGAAGGGGGCGTGGCCGGGAACGGTCGCAGGATAGAGGGCAGAGAGATAGAGAGGAGAGAGAGAGAGAGAGAGAGAGGAGGGGAGAGCGAGAGGAGGGGGAGAGAGAGAGAGGAGGGGGAGAGAGAGAGGAGGGGGAGAGAGAGAGGAGGGGAGAGAGAGAGGAGGGGAGAGAGAGGGGGAGAAAGAGAGGGGGAGAGAGAGAGAGAGAGGGGGGAGAGAGAGAAAAAGAAAGAGCACAAAAGAGAGGGGAGGAGAGAGCTCAAAAGAGAGGGGGACAGAGAAAGCGCAAAAGAGGGGGAAGAGCGCAAAAGAGAGGGGGGAGAGAGAGTAAAAGAGGGGGAGAGAGAGAGCACAAAGGGAGGGGGAAAGAGCGCAAAAGAGAGGGGGAGATAGCGCAAAAGAGAGGGGGGAGAGAGCGCAAAAGAGAGGGTGGGAGAGAGAGTGCAAAAGAGAGGGGGAGAGAGCGCAAAAGAGAGGGGGGGGGGAGAGAGCGCAAAAGAGAGGGGGGGGGAGAGCGCAAAAGAGAGTGGGGGAGATAGTGCAAAAGAGAGGGGGGAGAGAGAGCACAAAAGAGGGGGGAGAAAGAGAGCACAAAAGAGAGAGGGGAAGAGCGCAAAAGAGAGGGGGAGAGAGAGCACAAAAGAGGGGGGAGAAAGAGAGCACAAAAGAGAGAGGGGAAGAGCGCAAAAGAGAGGGGAAAGAGAGTGCAAAAGAGAGGGGGAGAGAGAGCGCAAAAGAGAGGGGAGAGAGAGTGCAAAAGAGAGGGGGGGAGGAGAGCGCAAAAGAGAGGGGGGAGAGAGAGCGCAAAAGAGAGGGGGGAGAGAGAAAGCACAAAAGAGAGGGGGAGAGAGAGCACAAAAGAGAAGGGGGGAGAGAGAGCTCAAAAGAGAGGGGGGGAGAGAGAGCTCAATAGAGAGGGGGAGAGAGAGAGCAAAAGAGAGGGGGGGAGAGAGAGCACAAAAGAGGGGGGGGAGAGAGAACGCAAAAGAGAGGGGGGAGAGAGAGCGCAAAAGAGAGAGGGGAGAGAGCGCAAAAGAGAGGGGGAGAGAGAGCACAAAAGAGAGGGGGAGAGAGAGAGCGCAAAAGAGAGGGGGAAAAGCACAAAAGAGAGGGGGAGAGAGAGCGCAAAAGAGAGGGGGGAGAGAGAGCACAAAAGAGAGGGGGGGAGAGAGCGCAAAAGAGAGAAGAGGGAGAGAGCGCAAAAGAGGGGGGAGAGAGCGCAAAAGGGAGGGGAGAGAGAGAGGGGAGAGAGAGCGCAAAAGAGATGGGGGAGAGAGAGAGCGCAAAAGAGAGGGAGAGAGAGAGAGTGCAAAAGAGAGGGGGAGAGAGAGAGCGCAAAAGAGAGGGGGGAGAGTGCAAAAGACAGGGGGGAGAGAGAGAGTGTTTAAATGGTTTAAATGGTTAAACATTTTCAACTGCATCAATTTTGGAAACAGGCTTAAAACATAGTTAAAGGGACAGTCTACAATAGAATGTTTATTGTTTTAAAATATAGATAATCCCTTTATTACCCATTCCCTAGGTTTGCATAACCAACACAGTTATATTAATATACTTTTTACCTCTGTGATTACCTTGTATCTAAGCATCTTCTGACAGCCTCCTGATCACATGACTTTTTATGTATTATTATGTATCTATTGACTTGCATTTAGTACTGTGTTATGCTAAATCTTAAATAACTCCTCGGGCATTAACACAATGTTATCTATATGGCCCACAAGAACTAGCAGTCTCCTGTTGTGAAAAGCAAATAAAAAAAGCATGTGATAAGAGGCTGTCTGTAGTGGCTTAGAAACAGGCAGAAATTTAGAGATTTAAATGTTATAAATTATATTAAAAGGACACTGAACCCAAATTTGTTCTTTCATGATTCAGATAGAGCATGCCATTTTAAGCAACTTTCTAATTTACTCCTATTATCACAACCTGGGTTGTCCTTGCCGATTGGACAGCACCAATAAACAAGTGCTGTCAAGGGCTCTGATCTAAAAATTGTCTGGCTCCTTAGCTTAGATGCCTTCTTTTTGAAATAAAAAAAGCAAGAGAACAAAGACAATTTGATAATAGGAGTAAATTAGAAAGCTGCTTAAAATTGCATGCTGTATCTGAATCATGAAAGAAAAAATTTGGGTTCAGTGTCCCTTTAATATATCAATGTTAGTTGTGAAAGCTGGGGAATGGGTAGTAAAGGCATTATCTATCTTTTTAAACAATAACAATTTTAGTGAAGACTGTCCCTTTAAAGAAGAAATCAGCATTGCATGGAAGCTTTGCACTGACAAGAGCATGCTTCTATAGACTCCAATGGGAGGCTTATTCTCATGCCGATAGTCACGACAGAAAACCTAGCGCAGTAAAGGGGGTAAGTCACGCAGCAAAATTTAAATATATATGTATATGAATATATACATATATATTTATTTGTGTATATACACATATTAACACATACATATAGGGCTCTATTTATCATTCATTTTAGAATTACGACTTTCAATTCTCCTATGAACTCGCCGCATCTCGCCCTTGCAAAGGCGCACATGTGCGCCAATATTTATCATTAAACCGGTAGTATTTTAACGCTGATTTCCATTGTCGAGATGCGGCGGATTATTGATAAATCTCGCCGCAATTTTTTAGAATGCGCCTTATTTATCATTAAAACAGCTTTCAATGTCGATTATTTCGAGCCAATAATGTTAATATCAATATTTTTTTTTTATTTTTATCCTTTGTTTTTTAATAACTAATATATTAATACTTTTATAAATTTTTTAATCCATTTGAATATAATCTGCCTTGCATTACATCAATATTTAATTGACTGCATTACATCCTCAATATTTAATTGACATATATTCATTTTGTTTTTAAAATATTGATTTGTAATATATATATATATATATATATATATATGCATGTATATGTTTTTAGCTCATAGCTGACATGATGCAAGCCCCCTTGGCATGACCCACATGACTATTGCAAAAGTGTTTCTAGGGACAGTAAACTATTGCCATTGGACCTTTATTAATATGAATACAATTTTAAATTTCTTTTCTCGTGAAATGTCTTTTTGGTAAATAATCTTATTTTAAACTAAACATAGTTAGGTTCATATGCTAATTTCATGGCTGCCTCTTATCACAGGCTTTTGAAATATCTTTTCAAAAGAGTTTGAAATTACACGTTGGCTATATAGATAACACTCTGTTCAGGCACTGGGGTTACTACACAATGCTAATGCAAGAGAATAGATAAGAATCAGTCATAGTCATGTCATCAGGGGGCTGGAAGAAGTCCAAGGTAACCACAGAGTTAAAAAAAAGTGTATTAATATAACTGAGTTGGTTATGCTAAACAGTGAACTCACTAATAAAGTGAATATCAATCTTTTGAAAACAATAGCAATTCTATGGTAGACTGTCCCTTATTCAATCTCATACATTGTTATATTAATGTCAGTGTTATGTTTATAATAATTTATCTGGACACCAATACACGTTTAAACATAAATATTTATTTTTTATCACAAAAAATAAAAAGTTTTTTGGTCACATTATGAAAAATAAAAATGTATTGTTACATTTTTTCTATGTTAAGGCGCATTTCATGCAAACTTGAATAGTTTTCTTTAAGTCCTTTTTCGGCTTTCTTTAATAACTCCAATAACTGTTTCTTGTTAATTAATATGTTTTGATCTTCAGGTACTGTATAAAATAAAGAATAAGGTTATTCTTATGTATTTTAAAATCCATATATAAACACATGTCTGATATACTCACCCCAGTCATAATTTATGGTATCAGAGGAATCATTTGAACTATTTTCCTCATGGACCTCTCTGTCCACCTCTTCTTCTTGCATCACTGTGTAAAATGTAATTTTATATTTTACTCCCCTTGTGTATCTTAAAAATAATTCAGTATCCTTTTTTTTTTTTATAGATAAATATAGATAGATAGATAGATAGATAGATAGATAGAGAGAGAGAGATTTTTTTTTTAACATTTAATCCAAATAAATCTTTAAGTACAATATTCGGTTTTTAATAGAATTATTTTTCTATATTATTACTTACTATCTTCTAAATCTTCTTCCTTCACAAGCACTTGTCCTATTTCATAATCTTGTGCCACTTCTTCTCTCTCCTCATTACTAATATTTCCCTCTCCATCTTGATGGTAATTCTCCACCTGAATTTCTGCTTCATCTAAATGTATACCAAAACAAAGGTTTACAGTTAAATGTAATTATATTTTTATTATAAATGCAATAACAAGTAATAAAATTATGTTAACCTTCCAAATTTGGATTCTGAAGTTCTTCTTCCTCATTTGACTCATTTTCAATAATAGGCCTTGCCCTACGTTGTTGCCTTCTTATTACTTAAACACAAAAAAGGTTCATTTTATTTTAAACATTGTATCGATCTATATATAATTCAATTATTACAATTTATAAATACCTGTGTTATCATTCCCCTCCCTGTCCATAAACACTATTGGCAAGGGGTCAGATTCTCCACCAGAACTTGAGGGTTTTTCATCAATTGGACAGAGATATATCGGTGCTCTACGGTTTTTAACTATTTCAAAATGTAAACAAATAAGTTGCAATTTTTAGATTTATATAATGTAAAATCATATGTAATCCACAATTTTATAGAAAAGAGAAATTATTATTTTGTACATATCTTTTTTAAACAGACCATATTTCCAATGTTAGAAATAGATTAGATAATCTTGCAAAAAAATTATTTTATTTTATCTAATCGCCTTTAAATATTTAGATTATAGGATGTGCACAACATACTTTCACACACATAATTCTTTTGTTTTACAAACATCAAAACAAAGTTGGCTTATAATTCAGTATAAATAGATAAAAGAAAGAATCAGACATATTTAAAAACCATGTCATTCTTCAAGGGAGACAGTGTCTACTGTTGAATCCAAAGAATTACATCACTATCTCTTTTTAAACTTGTAAAGTTGAGAACCCAAACAATGTAAGTTAATTAACTTTAGAAACAACACTCAAGATAACTGTGAAAGTAAAATTCTATTAAAATGTGTTAGCCAATCACAATAGACCAATGTGCAGCCATCAATCACCAGACTCTGAGCATATCTAGAAATGCTTTTCTCTAAGTGATTTCAAGAGATACAATAAAATTATATAACAAGTAAATTTGATAGTTTTAGAAAATAAATGTTTTTTCCTATGCACATGTTATGAAATTGTTAAAACTACAAATGTAATACAAAAATTTATGTGTAACATACATTTTAAAAAATAATTCTGGAATATGTCAAAGTCTTTCATTTGCGCAGGTAGCACCGGATAAGTGTCCTCAATTTAGATTGTCTCCGGTACAAATCATTGTAGCGTTTTAGGCATTGCTTTCTCGTTCCCCTCTGTCCAGATATACGCCTCACTCTTCTTACCATTTCACAGAGAATATTATTTCTCCTATCCTGGTCCAAGGTGTAAATTCCCCTTCTTTTTTTAGGAAAATATTTTTCCATTGTATATGAAATTATCAATAGTTCACCAATCGAGAATTTCCTAGATCTTGCCATCTTGCTGTGCTGATTTCTATTTCTAGGGTGTACCCAAGTAACGGAACTAATTTCTATATAAAAATGCGCAATTACGCATAATAAAATAATGCAATATTTTAAATTAATATTGATATAGATTTTTATTTGTATAAGTTTCAAAGTATGTTTCAATATGTATTATAAACTTTTTGTAACTTTTAGTTACATCCTAAGCTTTATAATCTTTATTGTATCAATTGTCTCTACTAGTTTCTGTGCAAACATTAACTTTTTAAGCTATTGCAACAAATGTATTCTTTTATGCTAGTATCCAGCAAATATAACAATTGTTACTTTTACAGACAAAACTAACAATGTAATAAAAATTTATATAAATATTTATTCAAATTACAATATTTATACATAACCGAACACATGACCATAAATCATTCAAAAAATTTTTTATTTTGAAATACTAATGCGACATAGGGATCTTTCCAGAAAAATAAAGTTCACGCCCTTTTTTCTTAACCTTCATGGACAAATTCTTTAAATGCGCTTGTAACGTTAAGTTAACTTTTGTTAAATTGTGGATACCATTTTGCGCACTTTAACTACTCAATTTTAAGATGGCATCAGTGCAAGCCGGAAAGACAAAAAGTGGGAGAAGTGTCATGTTCACCCATCGTCAAAATTGTATTTTGGTGGAACAAGTGGTGGAACATTATGAAGAAATCATTGGCTACCAGGCAAGAACTGTTAACCCACAGCGAAAGCGGGCAATATGGACCCAAATTAGCACATCTGTGTCTTCCGAAGGTAGCTTTCCTAAGGATGTAAGGGCATGTCGGAAGAGGGTTAACAACTTCAGAAAGAACATAAAAAAAAGTATGCCAAGCAAAACAATCGGCTAAAGCAACAGGTGGAAGACCAGGATACAGGGCGGAATTGACTGATTTCGAACAAATTCTCTATGCCAGTTGTGGTCGGCCTGGATGTTCCTGCAGACACAATGGACTTTAGAGGTAAATAATTTTTTTAATTTTTTTTTTTGGTGTGTGGGGGGGGTGTGTTCTTACATTTGTAGGTATATTCTGAATTGATAAATTTTTATTTATATATACAGAACAACATGAGGATGTCTGTGTGGAAGAGGAGGTCAATGCACAGGAGGACCAACCTTTTGTTCATGAAACCACGTCTCAGGAACCTCAACCTTCAACTTCCCAAGCAAAAAGAGATAGAGAAGAAAGCGCATGTAAGCAATATAAAAAATAAATGATGTGTATATCGTATCGTGAGTTTCCGAGGCTGTCAAGTGCTGTAGAGATAGAAAGATGGATAACACAGGAGGGAAGAGAGATAGATTGGAGGGGATAGAGATAGAAGGTGAGAGAGATAGAGATCTCAAAAGAGAGGTGTGGGTGATCGAGAGAAAAAGAAAATGGTAGATAGAGAGAGAAAAGAGACTTTGCAGATAGAGAGACAAGTGTTTGGAGATTTAGATCGCAAAACATAGGGTTAGAGGGGTGGGTGTTGTATAGAGCAATGGGTGTGACTACTGTAATACCAGAAATTGCCCTTTTGAAAGTGCATAATGACTAGTTTATTATGGGCTTCTAAAAAGCAATATTAAGCCCAAAAAAATAAAATAAACATATATATAATATCATATAAATATAATGAACATTGTAACGGAATTTAATTTGTAATCAATCAAGCAATGTTTGTATGGGTATTGAAATTCTTCAATGTTTGTATGGGTATTGAAAATATTCTATTTTGATATACATATTTTTATTAACAAAGATAATTGAATGTACTTTGCGAAATTAATTTAATGATTTCTTTGTTTACCAATATGATGAATTTAAATTAGATAAGATTATAGATCAAAGTAAATAAGGCTGCTTAGAATCTAAATTTTATCAATTTTGTGACATTTAAGGTTAATACCTATAGCTCAAAACAAATTTGTTGTTCAATGATTGGAAATCTTTTCAAAGAACTGTTAAGTTATGTAAATTTTGAGTATCAACAATAATGTTTTGATACAAACCAATTAAATTTTGTATGTCAATCAACCAAAAAATAATTTACACTAGTTTGACCTCAACGATAATTTACATTTTGCCAGTGCTATAGCATTTTAACGTAACAAACACAATAAATTTAAATTATCAATTTGTTAAAAATGTTATTGATTTTATGTTTTTGGATTCTATCATTCCTATCAAATTACATGGTGCTTGATGCGTAAATACCCTAAAATTGTTATCAATAACAATAATTTTTTTAATGAACGTATGTGTACATAGAAATCTCAAAAATTTAAAATATAAGACAATAATTGTAATTTTGCTTACCCTTTTTTTTCTCAACAGGTGTTAGAGCATTGCTCCAAACTATGCAACATAGTTCAATTGCATTATATGATGGTATGTATGGAAATTTTAGATTTTAAAGGTTAGATATGGTTTTTTTTATCTTTTTTTTTTTTTAACTTTTTATTTTTGTTTTTGAAGAAGAACAGGTCGAATTGACACTGGAACCACTAGTCTAGGACACCATCAATCAAGACGATGATGATGATGAAACCCAAATACATGGTCACACACAGGAGGGACCAACACCACCTGATTTAAATACACCTGCTGCGAGTCCAATGGTCAACAAATCTGACATTGAGGAAACAGCCGAAGAAGTGAGACAACCTCCAATTACAGAGCGAACCAATGACATACAGGCATTGACAGATATGGCATCATCATTTAGACATGAACAAAGTGCTTTTTTTAAGGAACTAACTGAGTTACAGAAAGAAAGGAACAATATTCTGAAACGTGATTCAGAAATAAAAAGTGATTATTATAAATTTTTTTTAGAAATTATGAATTGTAGATCTCAGAATTGATACACATAATCCCAAAAATTCAGTGTATATATTTTTTGGTTTTTCAATTTTGTTGTCCTTTACATTTATTTAAGCTTTGTTTGTTTGAAAGTTTGTATTATTTAATATTTATATATAGCTTGGTTTGGTTATATTTTCATTAAAGATATTTATCCCTTAATAAAATAAAAGATTTTTGATAAATAAGCAAAATTTTTATTTTTTCAAATGGGTGGAGTTAACTTCAATATGACTACACATAAAAAATAGTAAAAGGCTTATGTACAGTTCTTATAAAAGAATTCAAACACAGGGTGATGACATGTATTCTGGAAAAAAAAGAAAAATAAATATTAGTAATTCAAATACAGAAAATTTAATAAAATAATACACAAAGCTAAATAGTTTGCAATAATACTTACATGAAAAATATCTTTCAATTATTTCCAATCAATTTTGTACACCTGCCCTTGTAGTGTGTCTGCCTATAATGTCTTGAGGGATATAAGTGTCATCTGTGGGATCATTGGGACACTCCTCCTCTAAATTGCCTTGGGAAATTGCAATGTTGTGCAACATGCATGCAACTAGTATTATATCATTACATTTTTCTGGCGAATATTGAAGTGCTCCTCCAGACCTATCCAAAACTCTGAAATGCATTTTTAAAACCCCAAAAGTTCTTTCGATAGCACTTCTTGTGCTACGGTGGGATTCATTAAATTTAATTTCTCCTCGGGTATGAGGCATTGGGACAGGTGTCAACAGCCAAGTTCGGCACGGATAACCACTATCACCTATTTTTTTTAATGAAAAATTGATTAGAGATTATAAATAAGTTAAACATTACAATTAATCATAATTCATATATATATTTATGACATGTGATATGTAAAATTAATGTATAAAGTACAAATCCCCCAAAAAAAATTTTTTTTACAGAGAACTGATTGCATTATAATTAGATTATATTAAAATAAATTAATATTTACCTAATAGCCAACCGTGTGGCATGTTGCCCTGTTCAAAAGCAGAAAATAATGCAGATTGTTTCAGGATGTGGAAATCATGACATGATCCAGGAAATCCCGATCGAACAGCCCAAATTCTAAGGTTTGCATCACACACAGCCTGTATTTTTAGGGAATGAAAGCTTTTCCTGTTCCTATATTGCTCCTCCCTTAGGGATGGTGGTCTAAGAGCAATCTATAGCACCAAGAACATTGGGCATACCGGCTACTTGGTAAAAGGTGGACTTCACTATATGCCATTCATGCACATTCCTAGGAACATAAATAAATTTGAAAAGATGCTTTAGAATTGCTTTTAAAATGATAGTTAAATGGTGGCAAAATGAAGGCTGACTCATGCCCACAACATCACTGGATACAGCCTGAAAAGATCCGGTTGCCAAAAAATGCAAAACTGCGAGTAATTTAAAAAGTCCAGGTATTGCCCTTGTTCTTCTGGTTCGGGGATTAATGTCAATTTTAATCAGAGAATATAGATTCAGTATGCTTTCTCGGTTTATCCTGAATTTGCGCTTAATTTTGCGATCGGATAATGCCTCAAGTCCACAACGGGGCAAAAACAATCTAGGAACTCTTTGCCGTCTCCGGAACATATTTCGATCATTTTCACGATTTTCCTGGGACTGAGCAAGAGAAATAGCGGCCAAAATAAAAAAAAACTCCATCTTCTATGAATAAAATATGGGAGTAAATTCAAAGTTCTCCTACTTGGTTATGGAGTATTTTCACGGTCGGATTTATAGGAGAATTATAGGTTCTCCTTTGGCACAAAATAATGATAAATATGATTTTCGGCGATTCGTTGGGAGTATTTCTAAAAATACAACCGAAATACATTGTTTTTTGGCTGTATTTGGCGTACCTGTGCGCCTTGGCGAGAGCGAAAAACTGGTCGCATTTTTAGGTCGCATTACAGCTTTTTTTGGGCGTAAAATGTGTTGATAAATCGGAGAATAAATCCGACAGAGTAATTATAGGCGCAAAAGTAGGAGAATTATGATGATAAATAGAGCCCATAGTATATATATATATATATATATATATATATATATATATATATATATATATGTGTGTGTATATAAGCATATACATATATATTTTGAGTAATTACACAGTCCCCATAGACCGCAATGTAAAGGCACTTTTAGGTGACATTTTTTATTTTTTCTAACACCCCACATCTGCACAATTTAACCCCTTCAAACTGCTTTGTGCAGTTATTTATTTATTTTTAAGTAAAGGTGCTACATTTTTTTTTATTTTAATTAAACAACTATACACTTTATTTTATCGCAAATTTAGGGACATGTTTTTCAGTAATCAGAGACCTGATCTTTGGTTAATGAATGCTAGAGCAAAGTGCTAATGCGAGCATTAACCAGCCAATAATAAACAAGGTTGTAAAAAATAGTGTGCGTTTTCTTCCATAAACTCTGTTGTAAAAAGGGGTTATCTACAAATAAAAAAACGCTGTTTGAGTAAATGTCAATAACTTTGATGAGCACACAGGGGCTATCATAAGCCTCTAATCAAATAAATGCACATTTATACACTCCAGGTAATCACTGTAAAAACTGTATAGGGACTTTATTTTAAAGAGGGTCTTCTGGATGTTAAAACAAAGGGTCATGGGGTCTCTAGGCCTTTTAATTACCTGTTATAAGTGCCTACAAATGTATGCAAACTGCAAACAGTTCGGGGAAGTGTAGGGATGTTCAAACTTGTGTTTTTACATTTAGCCCCCCCTCCCCCCTCCCCAGCAGGCAATTTCTTGAAGTGCCATTCCACTGGATGATGACATGTGGTTGTCATCTGCACTTAACTCCTTGTGAATATGACAACCACTTTTTTTCATAATTAATTAAGGAGTTCTTCTTTTTATGTGTTTTTTATAATTAAATGATAACATATGTAGTCTTAAAGGGACATGAAACCCAAATTGTTTCTTTCATGATTTAGAAAGAACATACATTCCTAAACAACTTTACTTCTATCATCGTATTTGCATTATTTTCTTGATATCCTTTGCTGAAAAGCATATCTAGATAGGCTTAGTAGCTGCTGATTGGTGGTTACACATAGTTGCCTTATATGATTGGCTCACCTATGTGCATTGCTATTTTTTTAAAAAAAGGATATCTAAAGAATGAAGCAAATTAGATAATAGAAGTAAATTGGAATGCTGTTTAAAATTGTATTCTCTGCCTGAATCATGAAAGAAAATGTTTGGGTTTAGTGTCCCTTTAAGCCAATTATAATGTATAAGAGGTCTTTTAGTCTTCATCTTCAATGGTGATTCTAGGAGGGTTCTTGGAGTTGCTTTAGCAACCAGGGCCCTTATGTTAGAAACCTAATCATCTGTATGAATTTGCTATTTTTAAATGCCCAAAGCACTACCTAACTCCATGGATGCCTGTTACAATCCAAAATGCCTTAGTTCATTATTTTTTGGCCATAAACAACAGCCACTTAGATGTACACAGGGATGTTAAGAATGGTACCAAACTAAGTAGAAGAATTTAATTCTTATGAAGAAGTAACGGGAAAAAAATGAAAATTAATAGGAAAGCCTGGAATAAATTCTAGAAAATTATGACCTTTTAACCACTTTTATTAGGATCCCCAAATTATGAGGTCTAGCATTATCCCTCTCATTTAAAGACATTTGATAGATAGATAGATAGATGATAGATAGATATATAGATAGATAGATAGATAGATAGATATACACTTAAGAAAAATGTTTAAGAAAATGATCAGACATGACCTGTCCCAAAAGATTTAACAAGATGCAAAATAGAAAATTAAATGATCTTTTTTCTTTTATCTAATTACAACTACATCCACTGACATTCCCAAGCCCGTCACAAAACATATTTTATATGATTAAAAATATGTTTTGTTCCATAAGTATTCCCAAAGGTGTTAAGCAAATGCATAAATCTGTCTTTCTCAAGTCACTGAGAGGGAACCCGGTAATTGATGACATTAGATATTTTAGAATGAGCAATGCTTGAAAAAAAAAATCAAAGAAATGCTAATTTGTTGTATACAGAATTACTTAGTTTGCATAGTAAAGTAAGTATGTTTCACATTAGTAACAACAAGTAAATACAAATAAAATAAAACAATAAATAAATATAAAAATCCAACATTATATTTTTAATTGTTTTATATTTGTTTAACCTTGTTTCTTAAATAATTTTGTTTATGGAGGTTTAAAGCATCATCTTAAATTTAACAAGAAAAAAATAGTAATATAATCAAGTTAAAATAAAGTTTTATTCCCATCTAGCTTTTGAATATATTACCAGTTTTTATCTACTTTTATGATCTATGTAGATTTATAATATCAGAACATTAAAAGATTTTCTTTAATTATGTCAAATTTTGCTTGCAGTTTATCAGATAAACTGAAAAGTTAAATGCTACTTTAAGACATTTCAAAGTTAAAATGTTACAGATTAAACGTATATTCCAGTTTTTCAGGATTTGACATCTGAAATCATATAGTCCTACTAAGTTATTTTATGAAGCCTTTATGATCGAAAGTGCTATGAGGCAGCAAAACATTTATAGGGATCCCCCGCTATGTCAAGTGAGCCTGTTGGAATATTCCAAGCTCTCGACATAGTGGCATCACTAAGAGGCGCTTACTATACATAGACAACACCCAGCATCGCCAACCGTATTGGCAATGTATAGTAAAGAATCCTTGGAATGTAACTGCCGTCTGCCTAACCACTATTCCTAATACCCCTAAACCGATGTACCCTAGGATCGCAAACTAGCACTTCACAAATAAACATCAAAATCATCAAATACCCACTGCAAGTCGCTAACTATTAACCCCTATGCCACCACATACCTACCACTAGTATCTTACTATTAAACCCAATACCGCCACATACCCACCGCTAGTCGCTAACTATAAACCCCTATGCTGCCATATACCCACCACTAGTATCTAACTTTTAACCACTATGCTGCCACATAACCACCACAAGTCACTAACAATAAACCCCTATGCAACCTATAGGCTAAAAAATAAAAATAAAAATCCTATTCTTAAAATAAAACCCACTCTAAAAAAGTCCCTAGCTAACCCCAAAAGTGGTACTCACAGTTGATTGGAATCTGGCTCCTCTTGATCTTCATCCAGGCTCCAGGTGTTGGGGGCCTATCTTTGTGGAGGCAGAGGTGGACTTTCATGGCTCCTCCACCGCTGCCACTCCACAATATTCATCAACAAAGGGGCCCTCTTCATCCAGGCTCTAGGCGGCAGGCTGCCATCTTCGTGGAGACAGATGTCCTTGGCCACTTCTACCGCCTCTGCTCCACAATCTTCGGCTCTCTTGGGGATCCCTGGTCTTCATATGGTCACTGCCGCACACTGAAATCCCAGTATCGAGGAACCCCACTTTATAGGAGTATTACTTAATTCTGATTGGCTGATTTTAAATCAGTCAATCCCTATTGGCTGATTTGAATCAGCCAATAGCAAGAACTTTTTTCAATTTAAATTCTAATTATCCTTTTCTATTATTAAGTAGTCAGTATCATTAAATTATATTTTTTCATAACATGAAGGCAGTTATGTAGACCTATAATATTAATGATACTGTCTTCAATTAGAAATAATAAATGCAACAAGCAACATTAATTACATTTTAATGTATATGTAAATATTTAAGCATTATGCATTCTACATAATAATGCATCATTTTAAATATGAAGCCTTAGCTTCTACATTTAGTTTTAGGTTATGGAAGACTAGGGGGTCAATGTTTAAATGATATGCATTGTCATGTACAATGCATATTGTTTAAAGTATTGTAGACATCTTAAAAGGGATTTAATGGTTGCTTAATATTATTTGAAGCATAAACATACATTTTCAACTATATATTTATGTTTAAAATAATCGCAAACAACTATTAAATCCCTTTTAAGATATCTCCAATAGTTTAAAAAAATCTACATTGTACAAGACAATGCATATTTTTTCAAGGAGAGGAGGTAAATGCCAGAGTGCTGGCAAAACCTTGCCAGCCTAGTCGGGCTCCTGGATCTCAGCACCGGACCGGAATTGAGCCCCATTCTCCGCTTCTTAAAAGGAGTGTTGATCAAGTAGGGTGCAAGGGATCAAGTCTGTCTTTTAGTATGTTGTCAGCAATTTTATGAGGCACCTAGAGACACCACTTGTTTGGGAGTGCTACCTTCTGATGTCAATGCTTTGAATATCGGGGCCTATGTCACAAAAAACTGTGCCCAGCGTATTGTGTTGACGTAGTACCTATGTCCAGCACAAAGGCGCATTTTGTGGTTTCTGCTGTCAGTTTAGACAGTGGTAGCTGCAATCAGGTGCAGAAGACATCTGCCTTCAAATAGTTATTATGCTCCCTTACTATATGAAGCCATATTGATGATCAGTACAGAGAGAGACACTATCTGTGTTACTCTCTGTAACAATCTTACATTGGTACCAAGTGGAAGTGGTGTGAGGGAACAAGGGAGGGGGGTGGGCAGCCCAGTGGTAGGGGGTTGGTATTCCTACAGTATGAAAAAATATTTTGAAGGGACAGGGTTCCCTACACTACAGAACACTATTGGTTGGAGAGGGAGGGGGACCCTATATTACAGACAAAAATGATGTAGAATGGGGGAGGGGGAGTCCCTATACTACAGGAAAAGGAAATAAATATGAAATAAAAAATAATGATTTGTTACTTGCAGACTGGCTGACAGCAACAAACATGGTGGGAGCAGTGGGATGGGGGAGGGATATAGAGCTGTTGGGGGGATCAGGGAGATGAGGAGGGATCCCTATACAACAGAAATTAAAAAAATAAATAAAAACTAAATCCTATATAATAAAAGGCCAGGTATGTTTGTCTGGAGCTGTCATGTGCAGTAGAGACTGCAGGAGGACACACACATCTGGCCATTTGTGAGGATCAGACAGCAGAGAGGGTGGGTGGGGAGCGGGTGGGGCGAGTGGTGTGACCAGATGGGGGCGTGACGAGGGGGGTGAACAGGCGGAACGGACATGTAGCGACAGTGGCGTGGCCTGGTGGGAACAGGCGAGACCAGGCAGGAGCATGGGTGTGTGGGACCACTGCAGTACAGAAAATGGCCCATGTACACGGACTTTAGGACTCGCAATAAATAAAAGACCTGAAATGCATACTGGCAGACTGTCAGTCAGTACCTAAGATGGTGGTGACCAGTGGGGGGGAAAGGAAAGATCTGTTTGGGAGGTGTCAGGTGGGAGGGTAATCCCTACACTATAACAAAAATTAACCTTACAAGCAAGCTGATTAACCCCTTCATTGCCAGTAATTTCAGAATTGTGGTGAACAACTGCAATTAGCAGCCTTCTAATTGCCAAAAACCAATGGTAAAACCATGCATATCTGCTGGTTCTGAACAAAGGGTATCCCAGATAATATTTTACAAACATTTATCATATGATTGTATTTGGCAGCCAAATAGTGGTATCAAATATAAAAAATAGTCCTAAATTAATACCTTGGGGTTGTGGTTCTAAATCTGATGTAAAGCACTGAAAGATATTTCCTTTTTTTTTCTAAGAAATGTATTAGGAACCACTAATATATGTTGGAATAAGGTAACTATATATGCATACAACAAACCAGTTAATTTATATAAAGCTGATAACATATTTCTATCTTAACCCATACCACTATCTTACTGGAAATATAAGCCATATACACTGTATCCCATTAAAGTATATTATACTCAGCCAGAGTCAGCAACTGCCATGTCTACAACAATATGCCCCAACAGAAGATGTGTGTATTTTCCAGTAGCTAGCAGATCAGGTCAGCAGTTGTTTCCATTATGAAAATGAGAAGAAAAGGTTTCTTCCAGGTGAGAGCAGATTCAGAACTCAAGTTAATAAGTTAATAAGGGTTGTTGCTAGGTATCAGATAGACAGTCTGGCATACACAGTACCCTCTACAGTGACACATTATACCACAGGACACAATAACCTCAAAACTAAACATTCATGAATCACATAGGGAATGCAGATTTAAAAAAAACTAAAAAAATACTTCCATTATCAAATTGTGCACAGTCATTTTATATCCACACTTTCTGGGGCACCAGCTCCTACAGAGCATATGCAAGAGTTCAAAGTATCTATATTTGTATAGGCTTTTTGTGATTGATTGATAAATGTCACAATATGGCATGGGAATATAAATTTGTCAGAAAAAAAAATACTGACCATTTGAAATTCAGACTAAGAGCTTCATGATCATAATCTCACCAGCATGGAAAGAAATCTTGCAAAATCTTTGGGGGGTGGTTTAAGCATTATAATACAATTTAGGGGTCTCACCACCACATCCAGAATCCTGCATAACGAGATAAACAGCTATTAAGCTAATATTTCCTTTTCTAGAATTCTTTGAGGGACTTCACAGCACTGACGAGATGCAGTAAATTATCTCGCCAGAGCAGAGAGCTTAAGATTGTCTGGTCCTATGTGTTATTGTATATTATTTGTTATATGTGAAACAAAATAAACAAAGGAGGCACCTCATGTGAGTATCAATCTATTTCCTTAATAACAAAACAACCACACAAGGTACAAGCACCCAATTGTGATGTCAGGAGCATCCTGGAAATCTCAGTGTCCTAATTTACTGATGTATGGTTACAGGAACACCTGGAAATTCTCCACATTAACAATCGGGTAAGCCCAGTATGTATATGTTGAAAAGCAAACTGCTATCCAAGATTAAACAATAAAATATTTTGAATAAAATTAAAGTGACTCGTTTATAAGAAGAAGAACTGCTCACATCATCAGGAGGCTGCTGTCAGAGGACATGTTCTAACAGCAGTGTCCCTATTTTTTGGATTTGCACAATTATACAATGGAAAAATTAAGCTGATTGTTTAATATTAGCTCATTAGAAGAAACTGTAATAAAGTTGTAATTAATGTTAGCCAATCGTTAATGTAAAACATTACCTTATCAGTAGGTGTGGACATGTAATTTGTCAATAAAACTCACTCATATACACAGGAGAAGGGCAACATAGGCTTTAGCTATGAGCTACATGGTGAACATAATGGAGAGCATGCTACAGACTACACAGTATACATGATTACCACACCCTATTTAATTTGTATAGGAGGCTGGGCTGTTAGTGTAAAGGAGTAGGTTGAAGGAAAACCTTAATGGAACTATTCACATAGAATTCCAGAGAAGGATCCAAGGTAACTTGTAAGAATAAATCAAACCCACCTAAAAATGATACTATTGCATCGTTACATTTATACTGTTTCAATCAGGATTATGATAACAAATTAACAGTATTCTTACAGTCTACCACAATTTATTAAATCCCCCAATATATGCCAGCTATGCTGACATTATAAAACCTGTTTTCTTTTGGGTTAGATTAGGAGTGGAGTGGTAGTTTGCACTCCCGCTCGCTTGTTAACTCCGATAGACAGAGATTTTTTGTGCATGCCAGGTAGTGCGCGTATTACAAGTTGAAAGTAAAAAATTTCAAACGAGCGCTTACCTGACACTCACAAATAGACCAACTCCAAATATCGAGGCCACGTCAACGCATTCCTCCATAGACTTTAATGGACCACGAAAAGTGGGTAAAAATACTTACACGCAAACCCAATCACATTTTCTCAAGTGTGCTAACCCGACATGAAATATGAATATTTCATATTACAAAGTCCTTCACAAAGAAGAATATGCTCTATTTATTCTTAAAGAGACAGTCTACTCCAGAATTTTTATTATTTAAAAAGTTTAATAATCCCTTTATTACCCATTCCCCAGTTTTGCATAACCAACACTATTACATAAGTACACTTTTGACAGACTTGCATTTTAGCCAAACAGTGCTGACTCATATGTAACTCCACAGTAGTGAGCACAATGTTATCTATATGGCACACATGAACTAGCACTGTCTAGCAGTAAAAATATCAAAATGCACTGATAAGAGGTGCCCTTGAATGGTTTAGAAATTAGCATATGAGCCTTCCTAGGTTTAGCTTTCAACAAAGAATACCAAAAGAACAAAGATAATTTGATGCTAAAAGTAAATTTTGTTTAAAATTGCATGCCCTATCTGAATCATCTGATGTATTTTTGGTAAAATACATATCTATATATACATATATACAGTATATATATATATATATATATATATATATATATATATATATATATATATATATATATATATATATTGAACAGATTCAAGCGCCTTACCCACTTCCTGTTCCTACGGCATAACGGAGCGTGGGATGACGTCACACGTCCCAATTACGAGCACTGCAAGTGTACAAAATAGAAACAAACGATGTCCTGGCTCTCTGTGTACCATAAAAATATAAATGTATTGAAGTTCCACAATAAAACCATTAATTCACAAGCAGTACATCCCTATTTAGGGAGAGAAGACTGGGACACCTGTGAGCAGTAAACAAGTTCCGGAAGGCACGAAACATGTCTGCTGCACTATAGCCCAGCTGTCTTCACTACCTATGCTTGTCTGCAGCGGTGGTTACTGCTGATGTACTGCTTGTGCATTCATGGTTTTATTGTGGAACTTCAATAAATTTATATTTTTATGGTACACAGAGAGCCAGGACATCTTTTGTTTCTTGTATGTATATATATATATATATATATATATATATATATACTCTGAAAATATATATATGCATAGAAGTAAATATGTACACACACACATATATATATATATATATAAATATTTTGACATGTATATGTATGCATATCTATGTATGTTATAGCCCTTTGCAGTCCTTTTTTTTCTAACACCTGAGACCTTATTTCTGTTAGCCCTTATAACTTTTTATTGCTTTTTTTAAAATAATGTTTATTAGACAGTATTATTATGAGTGTAACTGTACTGTTAAAAAGCTCATAGGGAATTCTACTACAACTTACCAAAAATAACTAATCTAATTATTGGATTGGGGAGAACATCTAGGCGTCATTGATAAAAGAACAGTTAGAATATCTATAAGTAAAGAAACCAATGATTGCCAACTTTCGTTTGGTGCCTAAAATTTATAAAAATCCAAGTAGTCCCACGGGAAGACCCATAATATCTGGGGTTGGCTCTATGAATGAACATCTAGGAGAGTGGTTGAATAATATCCTTCAGCCATTTGTAGTGAAATTGCCAAGTTATGTAAAAGATACCACCCATATCCTAAATATTATGAAACCACAAACTTGGACATGCCACTCCAACTGGTTGACTGTAGATGTTTCCTCTTTGTATTCATGTATCCTTCATGAATTAGGGTTTAAAGCTGTAGAATACTATCTGCTCTTAAAGAGTCAATTTTCACATAAATTAATTGAATTTGTTCTAGAAGTCCTTAGATTTCTATTAACACACATTTTTTTTCTCTATGTACATATTATCTACAAGTATGTGGCACTGCAATGGGGCAAAATTTGCCTCCTCGTATGCCAATTTATTTCTAGGCTGGTTTGAATCTTTTTACATCTATGGAGACACAAACCCCTTCCACATGTTTACACAGGTCTATGCAAGGTATATTGACGACCTAATAGTAATATGGAATGATACTGACTCCCAAGCAGGTGAATTTTTGTCTTATCTAAATTCGAATGACATGAATTTTTAATTTACATACACACTTGACAAAAATAAAATGTAATACTTGGATATCCTTTTGATGGCGAGGGGTACAAGAATGTATGCAGAATTATATAGAAAGGAAATTGCCGGAAACACTATTCTTAGAGCGAGCTCATGTCACCCTCACCACCTTAAAAAGGGGATCCCGAGAGGAAAATTTGTAAGAATTAGGAGGATCTGTACTGACAACTCCAGTTACAACAAACATTCCATGGAGCTTATTGACATACTAGTGGATAGAGGTCATAATAAAGAAAAACTGATGCAAATAAGATCTGAGATAGGGAGATTAGATAGACAAACTCTGTTGAGACAGAAAAAACAAAGGATAACAACCAATGAAACCCACAATCAGAAAAGAGTCAATTTTGTTACACACTACAGTAACCAATTTGGTTCCATATGAAACATTATAAAAAACAATTTGGGTATCCTATCACTAGATCCATAGTGCAAGAAGATTCTAAAGGATGGTGTTAAATATGTCTCCAGAAGAGCACCAACTATAGGTAGCCAAGTTATAAAATATGTGTACAATCAGGCACCCAAATACAAAGAAAACTGGCTAAACAGGAAAGGTTTTTTCAGATGTGACAGACACTGTAATTTATGTGCACACTGTACTGTGGGAACAGAGGTAGTTTCCTCATCCATTAATTATGTTCATCACATAAAATATAGATTAACTGCTGCTCGAAATATGTTATTTACCTAATAACTTGCAGCGTCTGTGGAAAACAATATACAGGATCCACCAGTAGAAACCTTAAGGATAGAATCCGTAAACACCTTACCTAATTGAGAGACATCCCAAAAACCCCTGTTGCTAAACATTTCTTTTATCACACAGAAAAAAAAAAAGAAAGCACTATTCTTTCAAGCAATAGATTACATTTCTGCTAATAAAAGAGGGGGTGATAGATATAGTCAACTTCTAGATAGGGAGGTCCAATAGATTTAAAACTTGGTACCAAAGAGCCAATGGGAATAAACTTAAAGGTCCATTAAACCTAGAAAATAATGTTATATAATTCTGCACATAATATAACATTGTTGGTTGTGTAGAGCTGGTGGAATGGGTAGTAAAGGCGTTATCTATCTTTTAATCAATAACATTTTTAGTGTAGACTGTCCCTTTAAGGTATTTTACTATGAAATCTCCTGTAATTAGATTTACTGTAATCTCAGTAAAGCAAAGTGTAAACTGATGATGCTTATTGAATGCTTGTTTTACTTTTTCATCATGAATGTTTACATTTCCTATACAATGGGATGTGGCTAATATGTGAAATATCTTCCTTTTATACAGAGATGTTCATGTGATATTTTCTAGTCAGCTTTAAAGTATATGCTGCATCAATTCTATGTGGTTTAGCAAATGTCCCTTTAAAGAACCAGTAAATACAGTAGATTTGCTTAATCATCAAATGCATAATAACAAGACAATGCAATAGCACTAAGGGGCCGATTTAACAAATGCCGGACGGACATGATCCGCTGTAGCGCTAAACATCGCTAAATACCGATACCATACGCTGTCTGCATTTAACATTGCAAAAGCATTTTGTTTGAAATGCTTGTGCAACACTGCCCCCTGCACATTTGCGGGCCAATCGGCTGCTAGCAGGGGGTGTCAATCATCTCGATTGTATCTGATCAGGATGATTGCAGTCCGCAATCTCAGAGGTGGTGGAGGAGTTAAGGAGCAGGGGTCTTATGACCGCTGCTTCTTAACTTATATTTCCGGTGAGCATCCGCTGCTTCATAAATATACCCCTTAGTCTGAACTTCAAATGCGTAGTGGATTTTTTTTCTGACAAATTTCAGTTATCTCTATTTCCACTCTTCCTGTATCATGTGATAGCCATCAGCCAATCACAAATGCATACACGTATATAGTGTGAATTCTTGCACATGCACAGAAGGAGCTGAAGACTCAAAAAGTTTACTGTAAGTAGACTGAAAAGTTATTTAAAATCACATGCTCTATCTGAATCATGAAAGTTTAATTTTGACTTGAGTGTCCCTTTAAGCACTGTAGTAGCACCACATAAAAATGCTATGAAATTTCATCAGAACTTTTAAATAAACATGTGCTGTAATCATTTGAATACAGTAGCTATACAATAATCACTAAAATGATTTAATAATTATTGGTTAGAACTGATAAAACATTTTCTATTATTTATTTTGTTCTCAGCAACTTACAATATAATAAAATGAAAAAAAAAAGCGCACATAATCTAGATTTTGCATTTTATATTACTCTGAATTAAGTCTCTTTCTCCATGCAGCACTTCATGCGCTCACCTTGCTGCAGGTTGACAGATGCATAAATATAGATACATTATTAACAGCATTCTTTGTACATATGTTTCTTTTACTAATTTATCTTAATCATATCATTTCAGTAATATTAAGCAGCACAATATTTCATGCACTTATTATATTATATCGTTAAAATTAATGTTATTGCTTCCTGATGTAAAATAGCTATGTTTGTTATACATTTGTACTATTCTATAGTCCAATATATATATATATATATATATATATATATATATATATATATATATATATATATATATATATATGTGTGTGTGTATATATATATGTGTGTGTGTGTGTGTGTGTGTGTATATATATATATGTGTGTGAGTGTGTTTGAGTGCATCCTACAACATCCTGATTGCGTAAGTCTGCACGCCAACTAATACTTTGTAGAAGCACCTTTTGCATTTACTACAGCAGAAAGTCTTAGTAAAGAAGTCTTAACTTATAAGTATTAACTTTGCACATCTAGACTTTCTTTGCAAAACAGTTCACTTTCCATCAAATTGCAAGGGGATCTTTTGTGTGCAGCTCCCTTTAGGTTACTAAATAGGTTTTTTATGGGATAGAGGTCTGGGTTCTGACTGGGCCATTCCAGGACATTGATTCACCTTTTCTGAAGCCATGGCTTGGTCAACTTGAATATTTGCTTTGAGTCATTGTTATGTTGGAATGTTAAATTCCTCTTTATCATCAGCTTTCTGACAGAGGTCAGCAGGATTCATGCCAAAAGATATTAATATTTGGAGTTATGTATTAGCTCATCTATTTTGACAAGAGTCCCTGACCCAGCTGAAGAGAATCAGCCCCAATGCATGATACCACCACACCCCTATGCTTTAAAGTTGGTATGGTGTTCCTTGGACGATGAACTTTATTGGTTTTGCATCAAACAGTTAATCTCCTGGCATAATTTAAGTGGGCTTGGATATTCATTTGTATAAGAAAGGGTTTCCGTTTTGCCACCCTACCCCATGTGCAGAATTCAAGAGATAGTAGTAACATGTAACCAGTACCTGCCAGAAATTCCAGTAGCTCCTTCAGTGTTGCTGTTGGCCATTTAGTAGCCTCCCTTATAAGTTTTCTCCTCATTCTCTCATCATCAACTTTAGAGGGTCATCCTGAACTTTTCAATATCTCTGTGATGTCAGATTTTCTCCTCTTTTGATGTTTAGCAGTGCTGCATTGTAAATTTACTGCTTTCGATATTCTCTTATGACCCACTCTTGATTGGTACGTTTCAAAAATTAGCACTCATAGTTTTTTTGGCAACTCTTTGCAGACCATGGGGTAGATTTTTCAAATGTTGTGCGGACATTATCTGCTGTAGCGGATCATGTCTGCCCGACATCGCTAAATGCCGAAAGTATACTCTGTAATCATATAACATTGCACAAGCATTTCTAGTGACATTCTTGTGCAATGCAATTGGCCGCTAGCAAGGGGTGTCAATCATCCCGATCTTATCAGAGGTGGTGGATGAGTTAAGGAGCAGGGGTCTTATGACCGCTGCTTCTTAACTTATGTTTCCGGTGAGCCAGAGGGCTTGCATGGAAACAGAAGCATGTGCTGCTTCATAAATATACCCCCCATGGCTCTACCAGTAGGAAATCCCAAGCATTCAACAAAATCCTACAACAACAGATATCATTAATCTGGGTTTAATCAGAATCACTTTAATTGATAGTAGGTGTATAATTGACCTACAGTCATGATTTTAAATGTGATTGTTTAACTGTGAGCACAGCTCAGAGCCCCATTATTTTTATTTATTTATTTAAAAATAGTCCTAAAGCCTGTGTACACGGGCCATTTTTTTTTCAGTACAGCGGTCCCTCCCCTTACTCTCTCTCTATATCCCCTCTCTTTTGCTCTCTCTTTCTCCTCTCTCTTTTGCTCTCTCTTTCTCCCCTCTCTTTTGCTCTCTCTCCCCCTCTCTTTTTCTCTCCCTCCCCTCTTTTGCTCTCTCTTTCTCCCCTCTCTTTTCAGCCTCTCTTTTGCTCTTTCTCTCCCCCTCTCTTTTGCTGTCTCTCTCCCTCTTTTGTTATCTCTCTCCCTCTTTTGCTGTCTCTCTCCCTCTCTTTTGATCTCTCTCTCCTCCCTCTCTTTTTCTCTCTCTCCCCCCTCTTTTGCTCTCTCTTTCTCCCCACTCTTTTGCTCTCTCTCCCCCCCTCTATTTTGCTGTCTCTCTCCCTCTTTTGCTGTCTCTCTCCCTCTTTTGCTCTCTCTCTTCCCCCCTCTCGTTTGCTCTCTCTCTCTCCTCTCATTTGCTCTCTCCCTATCCTCTCTTTTGCTCTCTCTCTCCCTCTCTTTTGCTGTCTCCCCCCTCTCTTTTGCTGTCTCTCTCCCTCTCTTTTGCTGTCTCTCCCCCTCTCTTTTGTGCTCTCTCCCCCCTCTCTTTTGCGCTCTCTCCCCCCTCTCTTTTGCGCTCTCTCCCCCCTCTCTTTTGCGCTCTCTCCCCCCTCTCTTTTGTGCTCTCTCCCCCCTCTCTTTTGTGCTCTCTCCCCCTCTCTTTTGCACTCTCTCCCCCTCTCTTTTGTGCTCTCTCCCCCCCCTTCCTTTTGTGCTCGCTCTCCCCCTCTCTCTTTTGTGCTCTCTTCCCCCTCTCTTTTGTGCTCTCTCTCCCCCTCTCTCTTTTGTGCTCTCTCCCACTCTCTTTTGTGCTCTTTCCCCCTCTCTTTTTCTCTCTCTCCGCCCTCTCTTTTGCGCTCTCTCCTCCCTCTCTTTTGCGGTCTCTCCCCCTCACTTTTGCGCTCTCTCTCTTGTGATCTCTCCCCCTCTCTCTTTTGTGCTCTCCCCCCTCTCTTTTGTGCTCTCTCCCCCCACTCTTTTGTGCTCTCTCCCCCCTCTCTTTTTCTCACTCTCCCCCTCTCTTTTGCTGTCTCTCTCTCCCCCCTCTCTTTATCCCCCCTCTTCTGCTCTCTCTATCCCCTTCTTTTTAGAGCTCTCTGTCTCAATCACCACTCACTGTGCAGTCGCCCGGCATCTGGCCCAGCCCAGCCCAGCCCGCATCATGCCCAGCCCCCGCCCGGCCCTGCCCGTGCCCGGCCCCGCCCATGTCATGTCCGGGCCCCACCCACCCGCATCTGCCGGCCACGCCCACTCCACCACATGCGACGCCAGGAGGAAGACACTGACAGCTAGAAGGCCAGCTGTGTTTGTCCTCGTGTGCAGTCTCTACTGCTCCTGACAGCTTCCGGCAAACACACTTGGCTTTTATTATATAGGATGTTCCTAATAATTAATTATTAGTTTTTCTCTTTGAATTTTTGTTTGTTGGAAGATCACATTACAGATGAAAAAAGTCTGACATTTACATTGTTGTTATTTCTGTCTTTATATTTCAAAAAGTCTGCATTTTTTATGTTCACTGTATATACATGTTAACATACAGTAACTATGTGAAACTAATAATTAAGTATTTGTAGCATATATATAAATGTATTAATCTAACATTAATAAAATAATCAAAAATTAAGATTATAATATAAAAGTAAGCACAATCAGCAATTCTTTATTATTGTGTGTTGTTTCATGCTTTTCTTAATGTACTATACCATGGAAATTGGAAATATTTAAGAATAATATTGACATGCGCTTGGATACTCCCTAGGTTTTATCATGCTTTTTTGGGAGTTCATTGTCCTTATCTTCATAAACCATGTTTAATTTAGGTTTATCCAGGAAGCCATTATGGTGCACTAGATTAAATAAGCCAAACATTTGACAGTAATATGAATAACTGTTTCAGCAGAGTATTGTAAGGCCCTACCAGAATAGTCTAGACACTGAAACAAAGTGCAGCATGGTATAGATATGGAGAGGGCAGTATAACAATCCAAATGATTAAATGAGCTTTCTCAGAGATGAACTGCTTGCACAAGCATAGGGGAGTGGTCAGTGTGATTGGTAAACTAAAACGTTTCATAGATTATTTTTATTATTGTCTTCGGTCTATCATATTTGGTGCTATTTTAAGTACATTTTAAAAAGCTTGGCAATGCATCACATCTGTTGCTTCAAATTACTACTAACCAATAATTAGCAATCCACCACAACCTATCTCACCCAAGCAATCTCTACAGACTATTAAAAATATCACTGCATATATCACTAGTAATACTTATCTCTTCAGTAAATATTTCCATAGCTCTTCCACACCCATCATCTGATTCACTTAAAAGCACAACCAATGTACTTTTACTGCATAGGAAATGGTAATCTGCAATAAAAAAAATAACTGCATAAGTAATAGGAAATTTTGTAATTGACAGGTAATTTAGAAAAAGGGAAGTGAGAGATAGATTCTATTTAAGTCTCTAAACTGGAACAACTATGAGAAAATCTAGCAGCATCATACTGGATCATAATTACACTGCTATTTTTGTAAAAGACAGGCACTTTTATTGCAAAGTAAGTCAATTAAACCAAACCATATTCCCCTAGCTCAATTTAACCCTAACTGCCACTGACTTGGTCCTTCTACCATACCTTAATGCTATACATGCTGACCTCCACCACAAAGCACCCTAACCATGTGAGACCCATTCCAAAATGCTTATAATGGATGATCCAAACCCCAACACATTGGCTCTAACAATGAACTCTAAATATGATCATCCTACATCATTTTTTGTAAGATACTTTAAGTTAATACTCATGGTAAATAACTTTCATGATTTAAATAGGGAATGTAATTTTAAACAACTTTCCAATTTACTTTTATCACCAATTCTGCTTTGTTCTCTTGGTATTCTTAGTTAAAATCTAAACCTAGGAGGATCATATGCTAACTTCTTAGACCTTGAAGACTGCCTCTAATCTGAATGCATTTTGACCACTAGAGGGCATTAGTCCATGTGTTTCATATAGATAAGATTGGACTCATGCACGTGAAGTTACCCTGGAGTGAGCACTGATTGGCTAAAATGCAAGTCTGTCAAAAGAACTGAAATAAGGGGGCAGTCTGCAGATGCTTAGATACAAGGTAACCACAGAGATTAAAAGTGTATTAATATAACTGTATTGGTTATGCAAAACTGGGGAATGGGTAATAAAGGGATTATCTTTCTTTTTAAACAACAAAAGCTCTGGTGTTGACTGTCCCTTTAACCATTTTTCCAATTATGGGCCAAATTACATGTGGAGCAGTAATTATCCCTTGCGCATAAGCGATATTAGTGCTCCACTGAGTAATACCAGCACACGCTAATTGCTAGGATGCATTGCTCTCATGAGGTTCCAATGGGAGCCTGTTCTAATGTTGTCATAGACGGCATCAGAACCTAAGCACAGGGGGTAAGTAGTGCAGCGATGGCAGCAACTTTAAATATATATGTATATGATTATATACATATACAGTATATGTATGTGTTAATATGTGTATATACACATATTAACATATACAGCGGGGCAAAAAAGTATTTAGTCAGCCACCAATTGTGCAAGTTCTCCCACTTAAGAAGATGAGAGAGGCCTGTAATTTTCATCATAGGTATACCTCAACTATGAGAGACAAAATGTGGAAATAAATCCAGACAATCACATTGTCTGATTTGGAAAGAATCTATTTGCAAATTATGGTGGAAAATAAGTATTTGGTCAGTATCAAAAGTTCATCTCAATACTTTGTTATATATCCATTGTTGGCAATGACAGAGGTCAAACGTTTTCTGTAAGTCTTCACAAGGTTGTCACACACTGTTGCTGGTATGTTGGCTCATTCCTGCATGCAGATCTCCTCTAAAGCAGTGATGTTTTGGGGTTGTCGCTGGGCAACACAGACTTTCAACTCCCTCCAAAGGTTTTCTATGGGGTTGAGATCTGCATACTGGCTAGGTTGAAATGCTTCTTAGGAAGCCACTCCTTCATTGCCTGGGCAGTGTCTTTGGGATCATTGTCATACTGAAAGACCCAGCCACATTTCATCTTCAATGCCCTTGCTGATGGAAGGAGGTTTGCACTCAAAATCTCACAATACATGGCCCCATTCATTCTTTCATGTACACGGATCAGTCGTCCTATTCCCTTTGCAGAGAAACAGCTCCAAAGCATGATGTTGCCACCCCCATGCTTCACAGTAGGTATGGTGTTCTTTGGTTGCAACTCAGCATTCTCTCTCCTCCAAACACGACAAGTTGTGTTTCTACCAAACAGTTCTACTTTGGTTTCATCTGACCATATGACATTCTCCCAATCCACTTCTGGATCATACAAATGCTCTCTAGCATACTTCAGATGGGCCCGGACATGTACTGGCTTAAGCAAGAGGACACGTGTGGCACTGCAGGATCTGAGTCCCTGGCGGCGCAGTGTGTTACTGATGGTAGCCTTTGTTACGTTGGTCCCAGCTCTCTGCAGGTCATTCACTAGGTCCCCCCGTGTGGTTCTGGGATTTTTGCTCAACTTTCTTGTGATCATTTTGACCCCACGGGACGAGATCTTGCGTGGAGCCCCAGATTGAGGGAGATTATCAGTGGTCTTGTATGTCTTCCATTTTCTAATTATTGCTCCCACAGTTGATTTCTTCACACCAAGCTGCTTCCATATTGCAGATTCAGTCTTCCTAGCCTGGTGCAGGTCTGCAATGTTTTTCCTGGTGTCCTTCGACAGCTCTTTGGTCTTCACCATAGTGGAGTTTGGAGTGTGACTGTTTGAGGTTGTGGACAGGTGTCTTTTATACTGATAACAAGTTCAAACAGGTGCCATTAATAAGCTTGCTAATACAGTACTTAACGGAATTACCAATATGATAGGAGCTGTGCATACTTTTTTCTAATTGTACCAATAGGGGTACTATTACGCCACACAACAGTGTAACTGTCAGGACCTTACTCTAGCTAACTATTAACTCACACGCACGCACTAATAGATTTTCTTTATTGCATTTTAGTGAGCGTGGATATGAAGTTATAAACAGACATTACGGAGCTTCCTATGGAATGGGTCAGACTGTGGTCTGTGTTAGTTTCAGTATCGCTGTCTGTCAGAGTCAGTGAAAATATGTTACATATTTGGCAGGGAGCTGCGGCTCTAGTGGGTGTTATTTCATTGGTTCGTTTCTTGAAGGGAGTATACCCTGGCGGACCAATGGAGGTGTGAGCGGGTGTATTTAAGTTCACTGTGTATTATGTTTAATTAGGTAATGAGTAAGGCCAAGTGCTGAAACGCGTATACCTGTTTTTCCGGCTCACAAACATTTGTATTCTAACCCCGGGGTGACTATCCCCTCCACAACAGGTGTATTGATTCACCTATTGATTTTTTGTTATTTGTTACATCACTCATGTAGCGATCTCGCTACTTGTAAATATACCTATTTTTTGTTTCGCACAATACCCGTATCTGTGTCTCCTATTTCTCTATACCATTAATAAGGTAATGAGTGGAGGACAGAGGAGCCTCTTAAAGAAGAAGATACAGGTCTGTGAGAGCCAGAAATCTTGCTTGTTTGTAGGTGACCGAATACTTATTTTCCACCATAATATGCAAATAAATTATTTCCAAATCAGACAATGTGATTGTCTGGATTTGTTTTCACATTTTGTCTCTCATAGTTGAGGTATACCTATGATGAAAATTACAGGCCTCTCTCATCTTCTTAAGTGGGAGAACTTGCACAATTGGTGGCTGACTAAATACTTTTTTGCCCCACTGTACATATATATGTATATAAGCATATACATATATTTTTACAGGTAACACACAGTTCCCATAGACCGCAATGTAAAGGCACATTTCGGTGCCATTTTTTTCTAACACCCCGCACCCGTGGTCCAATTTTTATTTTTTATAAAATATACTACACTGTATTTTGGGAGCATTTGGGGCATATTTATAAAATTAACCAGAGATCTGATCTTTGGTTAATTTTGTAAGCGCTAATTACTACCTCAAACTCGCTGTAGCAATAACCAGTCACTTAAATGGGTTGATTATTTATAATGCGCCAGCAATAAGGCAAAATCAGGGCACGCAATAAATTAGCACTCCACTGTTAATCTGCCCCTTTAAGTATCATTATTTTCTGCATGAATAATATAGCTACATATACATTTGCAACTGACTAACAAATGTTACCTTTGATTTATCATATTTTGGACAACATAAATTGTGAAAATAATTTGTTTCTTTAACATCATTTAGTTAAGGGTTCCATTACCTATTGTTATAGTTTACAGTTAAGAGTTTTAAACAGCGTTTGCAGTACATTATGAAATACATTTTTCTTCTCTGAGCCATAGCCTATCTATTTTGTTGACAGATAATGCCATATAAATGGCAAATGGGCTGAATGGAGAACAAAAAAGATGCCCAGTAGCATACTTGGAATAAATGGATTCATTCCGAACTCTTACTTTTAATGCAGTGTCCACAGATTGACCTTTATGTTTGTTTGCTTTTATTTTATCTTCAACCTGTCTTATTACTCTCATACAAATGGCACACAAGAAAGTTATTAAATATAACAAAAATATAGCTCTGGGTTACTGATTTTAAAGATTGAAAATAAAATGAAAAAGGAAAAAAGGAACAATTAATGTTCAGCTACTATTCTAACTTACCGTTTCAGTGACTGGTCTGTAAATTAGCCTCAAATCAGAGCCAATTTTTTTAAAAGTTTGCAAAATGTTTTCTTTCTGCTTTATTGTATCACATAAACCTTTGCTTCTCAGTTAGAATTATAGATGATATGCGACATGCATGATAGGGTTAACATTTACAGAATATTCAATATAATCCATGATAGATGATAGATAGATAGATAGATAGATAGATAGATAGATAGATAGATAGATAGATAGATAGATAGATAGAAAGATGATAGATAGATAGAACACTAGATAGATAGATATATAGATAGATAGATAGATAGATAGATAGATAGATAGATAGATAGAGAGAGAGATAGAGAGATAGATAGAACACTAGATAGATAGATAAATAGATAGATAGATAAAACAAAAGATAGATAGATAGATAGATAGATAGATAGATAGATAGATAGATAGATAGATAGATAGATAGATAGATAGATAGATAGATGATAGATAGATAGATAGATAGATAGAAAGATGATAGATAGATAGAACACTAGATAGATAGATATATAGATAGATAGATAGATAGATAGATAGATAGATAGATAGATAGATAGATAGAGAGATAGAGAGATAGATAGAACACTAGATAGATAGATAAATAGATAGATAGATAAAACACAAGATAGATAGATAGATAGATAGATAGATAGATAGATAGATAGATAGATAGATAGATAGATGATAGATAGATAGATAGATAGATAGATAGATACATAGATAGCAACAAATGTGCACTAACACAAAAATAAAGTAGCCAAATATTATTAATACACATATAAGAGCCATTTTTAATTATTTTTATTAACAATCAGATTTTCAGTAGCTTCCACGATTGGTACTAGGGACATATAGAAGTTTCTGATCTGGAATTAAACTTATTGGGGCCTATCTATCAAGTTCCGAATGGAGCTTGATGCCCCGTGTTTCTGGCGAGCCTGCAGGCTCGCCAGAAACAGCAGTTATGAAGCAGCGGTCACAAAGACCGCTGCTCCATAACCTGTCTGCCTGCTCAGAGCAGGCGGACAGACATCGCCGGAAATCAACCCGATCGAGTACGATTAGGTTGATTGACACCCCCTGCTGGTGGCCCATTGGTCGTGAGTCTGCAGGGGGCGGCGTTGCACCAGCAGCTCTTGTGAGCTGTTGGTGCAATGCTGAATACGGCGAGCATATTGCTCGCCGTATTCAGCCAGGTCTGGCGGACCTGATCCGCACTGACGGATCAGGTCCGTCAGACTTTGATAACTTGGGGCCCATTGTGGTAATTATTTACTATTATTAGTATTATTACTATTATTACAGTAGTAATAATAATATTTTTCTATAGCATTTTGCTATTTATTTAAGCAGACTAAAATAGCTTATAGCACAGACTTCAGCTATTAACAGATGATCTGCAGCAGATAAGTAATAGCTATTGTTAACCAATTTTTAGTTCACAGTTTATCAACCTCAGCAGAATGAAAGCCCTAACTATCCTTTGAAGATTCTAAAAGTGCTACCAAAGAGTTTAAAAAGATATTACAAGAGAGCAAGTTCATATAAAAAATAGATGTCAGGTTTGCAGGGCTTTTTAACATCCTTAAAGTACTAGAGGTAAAAATATTTATGTTTTTAGTTAAGCTGAGTTTGATGACCAGTGCAGTTTTCATCCTGATTTAGAAAATCTATTTTGACCTTTTGGCTATTCATATTTCTTACCCTAGTAAGCTACCAAACATATTGCAGTAGTTGACTGTTTAATTTCTGGTTTCTCTCATATGACATTGGACTCTGCATCCACAAGTGTTATAGAAACATTTAAGATATAGTTCACCCTTTTCCATTGGGTTCAGAGCAATCTACATATTGTCAAGGTCATAATCATTATGATTTTGTGGAAAAGAGGTATTTTTATTCTGTTTTCTTTACATATTAGAGTGTGAAAGATTATATGTAAATGAAAAAAATAAAAACATAGCTACAAAACCCAAAACTTTACAACAGTGCTTATAGGACAGCGATTCAAATCCAGTGTAGAATTTTTATAGGATTAACACTGCAATCATCAACCCTATTTTAATACTATAATACTTTTTTTTTCTTATCACTGCTGACTCTCATCACAGGCTACAAATATAACTTTAAAATGCTTAATCACAAACTCTATTAGCAATATATTTTCACTTTGGAATCCTGCCCCTTATGTTTGTTATAGAGCTTTTGGAGAGTACTTGAATCCAGACCTTTTTAATTAATGATAATTAGCTTTTTAAAATATAGAATCTTACAGGTGAACTGTAAACGTTTGAGATCACAAAATGTTTAGCTGAGTTAGGAGCTCTGAAGTAGAGGTGTCTGGCTTAAGTTGTCCTTGTGAGTTAAAAGGGACCAGTATATATATATATATATATATATATATATATATATATATATATATATATATATATATATATATATATATATATATATATATATATGTATATATATATATATATATATATTTTTTTATATATATATATATCATAAGTAAAAACTAAACATGAGCAATGCTAAACAATAGTTAACACCACATTGACACTATATAGCTCACAAAAGGAGATGTTAAGGCACAAAGAGCATGCAACATAGAGTGGAACGAAATTATGTGTAAAATGAAATTTTTGCAAACTAAATCCATCCTGAGAAGTGTTAAACAATCTAAATGCCATTTGTATATAGGTGTGATGGGTATACTGAGCATGTTTGCCCAATGATTATGATTATGGGGTTGATCCTAATACGTTAGAGAAACTTAGCAAATGATTTATCTACAAAAATCCCAATAGACTGGGTTTTATTTTTTTGTTGATTATCATTAGAAATGTTTTTTCTATAGGATTATCCCGCCCCCTATATTTGTTAACTTTTTATATTTTACAAATATATATTTTTTTTTCCCATCAATGACTGAAAAAAAATGCGTTTCCCATCTTGGCGAGGTTTTCATCTGAAAACAGAATAAGTACAGGAAAACATTTCTCATAGAAGAAAGTGACTGCAACTATTCTCACCTTCTAATATAGGATGTTTACAGTTCTCCCTCTGTAAATCATGAAATCAATAAGCAATGGGGTTTAAAATATATACCAAAGTTACAGAATTCACTTTACAGACAACGTTTTCAAAAACCCACTGTGAAGACCGAGATATCCAAACCTCACAATACTAACTACAATTTCCTAACATCACTCTCCCTGCACTGAACCATATCTCTATAACCGTAAAAAAATAGCACTTGAAAACAAACAAGACTAAATGACAAATATTTGCTTCCTGATCATAACAATGTGATTGCAGAGGGAAACCCCATTTCTATAGATGAGAATACAGTACTTTATAATCCTGAAAATACAAGTATGAAATAAAAAGAAAGATTGAGGTTTCGCTAAATGTCATTTCTCAATGTTCCAGTCAGATTGTTAGTTTCTCAGGTTCTATAGATCATGTAAACTGTATGGGATAAATTGTATCTATATATATATATATTAAAGGCAGGGACACTCAAGTAAAAATAACCTTTTTTTTATTCAGAAAGAACATGTAGTTTTAAGACACTGTCCAATTTACTTCCATCATCAAATTTTGAACAGTCTTTTTATATTCACAGTTTCTGGGGAAAAAGATCCTACTGAGCATGTGCACAAGCTCACAGAGTATCCGTATACTAGTTTGTGATTGGCTGATGTCTGTCACATGATACAGGGGCCAGAAAATTGGAGAAAAGATTAATGTGTCAAAAAAAAATCTACTGCTTATTTAAATGCTATTGCATTGTCTTTTTTTATTATGTATCCATTAATTATGTCATTCTACTGTACTTTAATTACACATACATATGTCAATATCTGCCCCCCCCCCCAATACCTACAGACTATACAAAAGCAATTTCATCTTACAAAGTCAAAACTAAACAGAGATTTGTGCTTAAAACCTGCTGAGTTTTTACTGGGTGTAAAATGGTAGACAATGCAGAATTTTGAGAGCTAGAAATTATTATAGTTTTACAACCCTTGATTATTGGCAATAAAGGAAATGCAGCCTGTGGTATTTGTATTTATATACATAGTAAAAAGAGTACAGCAGACCAATGCTTAAAAGGTGTTTACAAACATATATTATAATAAAAATTGAATTCTAGAAGTTTCAAATAATTACAAATCATTCTCATGGGCAAATAATATAACAGTATAGCACTAGTAAGAATTCTGGCAAATAAATTATGTCAGAAAAAAATATTAAGAATGCTTGCCAATAAAATCAATATCAAGAAATAACAGTTTGCAAAACTTCTCATAAAAATAGCAGTGGTTCCAAATTAATTAATGCATTAAGCACAACTGCACAAAACTCATAACAGTATGAATGTTGTGCAACTTGTTACAAGCTGAAAATGAAATCAAAACAAATGAATGATTTAAAGGATTCTGCACACTATAGATTGTAAATCAAATAACAAATATTGAGATTGGGCAGGCAATGTTCCCAGGCAAGGAACCTATCCACCTACATTTGAGGCCAAAGATGCAACATTCATTGCTAGAATTAAACATTGCACACACAAAAAATCTAGTGCACAAGCATAAACCACAAAGTATGTAATACAATAAACAAAAGTACACCACAATAAACAATAAGCAAGGCAAACAACAACAAAAAATGAAACAATTCACGTATGAATGGCATAAAACCGAGATTCATTTTCTGGATGTCACCCTCTCAGGTGATGCCAAACACAGCAAAGTGAACTCTGCTCTTTACCGCAAACCCATCTCTGGCAATAGCCTTTTACATGCACGTAGCTCCCACCCACAGCATGTGTTCAAAGGCATTGCAAAAGGCCAATTTTTACGAGTTAAACAAAACTGTTCTCAGCAAAATACTTTTCAGTCTGAAAGCAGAGATCTGAGAACATGTATGTTTAAGAGAGGCTATCCAAAAAGTACCATCAATAAAGCTTATTTTTCTAGCAAAGCTATTGATAGATCGCAACTGCTCAATAGCAGGGGCAGACCCGAGGTAAATAGATTCAATCAGAATTTGTCTAAACAAAAATTTATCACATCATATTCGAATCAATATGATGATGTATGTAAAATAGTAAAGAAAAATCTTCCCATTCTGATGGGAGATAAAGGTCTTAGACAGACTATTGAACAAGGCTGTATGTTCGTTCCAAAAAGGAATGTTACCTTGGGCAACATTCTTGCACCAAGTATGTTAAGAACTGACTCTACCTCTGGGTCATCCTGGATGAGACACAATGGCACTTATAAATGTGGTAGAAAAACCTGTACTTCATGTGATCATCTGAGTATCTCAAATACATTTAGATCACATGTTACAGGTGAACAGTATGATACTAAGAGATACATTAATTGCAAGAGCACCTTTGTCATTTACATCATTGAGTGCACCCAATGTAGAAAACAATACACAGGACGAACTACTAGAGAAGTGGGCAAAAGAATCAGAGAACATCTGTCTTACATTTCAAGTAAACGCAGATGTTCAGCACTCTCCTCTCATTTTATAGACTGCCACCAACAAGATGTGACTCATTTTAAATGGCAGGCTATTGAACAAATAAAAATACCGCCTAGGGGTGGAGATAAGCTGTCTATACTCTGTAAACAAGAAATATACTGGATTTTCAAAACCAGATGTCTAGTACCATTGGGCTTTAACTCAGAGAATGACATTATTAAATTCTGGCAGAAGTGATTAATCTCATCTAAACCTCACTTCAATTAAATTATTAAAATTATCATAATATTTATTAAAATGGTAATTAATATAAATATTATTTTAAAGACCGCTCAAATTTGATATTTTTCTTATAAGTGAGACATCTCAGTTAATACATTACACATTAGGACTACTATATACACCAGTTATCTTAAGTATACTATTCAGGTTTTCTATATAGGTTTCCTTAACACTTTTATCTTAATGTACGTTTCGATGGTGTTTTAAAAGTAGATTCAACTAATTAAATTCCTGCCTATTTATAGATAAATATTAGTTATATCCTTTCCATGTGTAATGATCATTATTATTCTTTCCAGGATGCTTAATCTGTTAGGGTGTTCTTTCTACACATAAAACTGGTACCTAAAAATCTCTGCTTGTTGCATCATTCTTTAGTGACATCCATAAATACATGTGTATGTTCTCTTCTAAAAACACTTTTTGCATATTTGCATTTGCCAGCACACATATATAGATGTACATTCTTATCTGTATATGGGAGTGCTATTTTTTGGCATTTGCTTTTTTGCGTATTCATATAGATCTATTTCTGCATGTCCTGATATACTTTGTATAATAATTTTCTTCCATTTTTCATTGCAAACATATCTCTGGGCATTTCCTAATGTCTATCATCAATATTATGTGATTCAAATGTAAATATCATGTATAGTATGTATATGTTAATTAGAGTAAGCTTCTAAAGGGTTAAGTGTTGGCATTTGTTTTTATCCAATTAAATCATTGTGTGTTTAGCATAAAAGGGAGCACCTCCTTACAGGTGCTATTCTATGATTACGGTCAATATGACCAAAACCGGTCAGAATATACCATGCTAACTACCTAACCACATGGTTTTGTATTACCCTCTACTTTTTAATGGAATAAAGTGAACTATATTTTATTATTACCATCTGGCTTTGTTGGACCTTTCTTTCTATTTATTTCAATAAACTAATGTACACAACAATAAACAACCTATGCAAACAACAAATGAAACAACTCAATAAACAAAAGTACACCACAATAAACAACCTATGCAAACAACAAATGAAACAACTCAATAAACAAAAGTACAACACAATAAGCACAATAATCAACCTAAGCAAACAACAAATGAAACAACACATTTAACAAAAGTACACCACAATAAACGACCTAAGCAAACAACGAATGAAACAACTCAATAAACAAATGTATACCACAATAAACAATAAGCAAGGCAAACAACAACAAAAAATGAAACAACTCAATAAACAAATGTACACCAGAATAAACAACCTAAGCAAACAACAAATGAAACAACTCAATAAACAAAAATACACCACAACAAACAACCTAAGCAAACAACAAATGAAACAACTCAATAAACAAAAGTACACAACAATAAACAACCTAAGCGAACAACAAATGAAGCAACTCAATAAACAAAAGTACACCACAATAAACAACCTAAGCAAACAACAACAAATGAAGAAACTCAATAAACCAAAGTACAGCACAATAAAGCAAACCACCACAAATTAGACAAGGATTACACAAAATTACACAACACTTACCAACATTAACAAACAACAACATATATACAGTATATATATATATATATATATATATATATATATATATATATATATATATATATATATATATATATATATATTAAGAATTAAAGCACACGGGCAATGGACAATAAAATATTCACTGCCCTAGAAGGTAAATTAACCTATCCAATATCCAGCACTCAAATAATGGATTTCAAAATCTAGTTTATTGGTAAAGGGTTAAACTAACCCCCTAATTAAACTAAATTAGTGAATTTACATGTTATGCTGAATAAACATCAAAAATACATACTGAATGGGAGCTCCCAAAACACAGTGATCATAAGTATATGAGAATAGCACATATACGGCAAGATTACGAATTTTGCGGTAACAGGAGTGCGTTGCTAACAAGCCTTTTTTTCCCAACGCTCACTTAAAGGGACAGTAAAGTCAAAACTAAACTTTCATAATTCATATAGGGCATGCAATTTTAAACAACTTTCCAATTTACTTTTATCATCAAATTTGCTTTGTTCCCTTGGTGGTATTTTTGAAAAGCTAAACCTAGCTAGGCTCAAACTGATTTCTAAACAGTTGAAAACCGCCTCCTAGCTCAGAGCATTTTGAAAGTTTTTCACAGTTAGACAGTGCTAGTTCACATGTGTCATATAGATAACATTGTGCTCGCTCCCGTGAAGTTATTTAGGAGTCTTCACTGATTGACTACACTGCATGTCTGTCAAAGGCACTTGGATAAGGAGGCTGTCTGCAAAGGCTTAGATACAAGGTAATCACAGATGTAAAAAGTATATTAATATAACTGTGTTGGTTATGCAAAAACGGGGAATGGGTAATAAAGGGATTATCTATCTTTTTAAATAAGAAACATTTTGGTGTAGACTGTCCCTTTAAGACAACGCTGGTATTACAGGTTTTTTTAAACCTGGCGTTAGCCGCAAAAAGTTGAGCGTAGAGCAAAATTTAGCTCCACATCTCACCTCAATACCAGCGTTGCTTACGGTAGCGGTAAGCTGGAAAAACGTGCTTGTGCACGATTTCCCCATAGGAAACAATGGGGCTGAGCTGGCTGAAAAAAAAACCTAACACCTGCAAAAAAGCAGCGTTCAGCTCCTAACGCAGCCCCATTGTTTCCTATGGGGAAATTAATTTTATGTCTGCAGCTAACACCCTAACATGAACCCCGAGTCTAAACACCCCTAATCTTACAAACAGAAGAAAAGACAGATGCGCCACATGGCCCAGTATTGTTTGATCCACAGAGTTAAACTATCAGATTGTATTACATTAGACTCACAATCTTGGAAGCACTCCAATTAGTGCAATGGGAACAGTCTGGGATCTATAACAGTCACCCAGCAGACCGACCTCTTAGGGTGAAGGTGGATAATCTGTAGTAAAACACAAGAGGACACAAGGGTGCCTATATGGCCTAGTACAGTCTTATACCAGGAGCAGTAGTATGTATGGTAAGATATATACTCACAAAAAGTAAAGCATCTCCATTGATGCTAATCAGACAGGAAGGGATCAATGTAGTCACCCAACAGACTGTAGCAAGGCTTACACAGGAGGCAGACAGCAAAAGCAAAGGTCAAGTGGATCAATGAAGATCCGAATAAAACACAGTAGCAAGTGTTTGAGATAAAAAAGTATTAAACTTTACTGAAATAGGTTAAAAAGCGACGCGTTTCTCAGTCACAGACTGTTTCCTCAGGCATAATAAAATGGTTTACAAACACTTGCTACATATACCTAACAAACCAATTAACATAATTGATATCACTTGTAGTGGGTGTGATCTATGACATCATAGGTATCCTAGTTACAAATCTGTTTTGACAACATAAGTAAACCTAATTTGTGTGTTGTATATTTAAAGAAAGCAAAAATAAATACAAATTATAACAAAAAATGCTCAAAACAATCCTAAACCAATTTATATAATTACATATAACAATGATTTATATATCTTTTTTATATATGTGGAAAATACATATCCATCTTAGCTTGTAATAGATAGTTTAGTCAGATATAAACTCCATTTGTGTACCACATATAGGCAGAACATATGTATATTAAACACCTTAGTTGTTTCTAATAAGTTTCTTATTTAACTAGTTCTTTTTATATAGCAACTCATTCATATAATGCCCCATTCAAATCCCTAATTACAAGGTAATACTCTTTTTCTGTTTATCTTTTCCACTCATTTTACAAACAAAGTCGTATGTTATCTAGTATACGAATTTCAAATGCTCATGCCTTACAATTTCATAATCAAGACTGTTCCTACTGATGATTATGTCCTATCAATACAAAATTTTAAGTTATTTCTAATCCGGATCACTTACTTTGTTTTGTTGTAAATCGCCATTAGAGTTTCTGAATGGCGTGCATCTAACGCTTATGCGCATGTCAATAGTGTAACCATAGGAACCATATGACTCATTCGGCTCCACACTAAGCGCAAGTAAAGAGCTGTAACCTGATAGGTTTGTGTAACTCTTTGGCTAAATATAACAATTGGCTGTATTCCAATCACTCGTGTTAGTATAGATCCAATAAGGCCTATTCGGAACGGCACTATATATAATAAGGAGCTGTTAGCTAATAAGATAGTGGTATCTTTTAACTATAGACAGCTAGTGTCTGTGTTCCATCTCAGGGTATTAGTATGTCTAATCGTTCCATGGATGGTACTGTACCGATAAAATATTGTAACCAGAGTCTACCTATATTTAATGGACAAAAGAAAAAAATTTGAAAATTTAAGGTCTACCAGTGATTAATTGTACTTAGTAAACAGTGAGCGTATATGTATTTGAGATGATAATAATAATTAAATAAATGTACCATATATGCAGTAGTGGCTCGATAATGTATATAAATTGTATGAGGATTATTGAATAACCTTCTTGTCATATAGAGGGCTGATGCCCAATTAAAAACCAAACTAAATCTTCCATGAGAGATGTGTTTAATAAAAAATTGGACACCCCCTCTTCTGAATGCAATCAAGCATATAGTGCTTATATTCTTCTAAGTGCTCCTCTTATTATGTGACTCTCCTGTATATAAATGTTAGATTGTTTAGAGTCCGAGAAAAAACCTAAGTGGCTTAATGACAATAATTTAAATATAATCCAAAAAACCTAAGTGACTTAATGACAATAATTTAAAAATATATATATATGTGGATTACCTAGTATTAAAAGTGACCACAAATGAGTATTTAACTAAACAATAGTGGTAATGTGATAGGACCTTGGTGCTAATGATATATGTATATGTGTGGATTACAGTAATAGTATAAAATAGTGTATTGGGTCCCCTATGATGATCGTGAGACTCTTAGTTATATGTGATATTCTTATCTATACTTGCAAATAAAATGGTGACATTGGTGTTAAGTGATGATGATTAAAACTGATATGTTACATTTTAAGCGCTTGGTCAATATAAATAATAAAATTGTAGTCCAAGGAAGTAAAGTAATAATAGCTCAAATTGGTTAGACCTCTGGATAGAAGAAGTGTTCTTATAATATACTTGTGTGATCTCTCAAAAAAATCGTCACCTCGACCACCACGTCAAAAAAGACTACACATAAACGAGGAAATAGAGGAAAATCCTCAACCATTAAAAAGGAAAAATTATTAAAATATAAAAAAGGCATATTTAATCTGTCAAATCACAAACTATCTGATGATGAAATTAGAATATTGGGAAAGGGACTATCATTTAGCCCATCCAATGGTCCAAACATGTTTCAACTTTTTGTAGATATTAATAGTTTCACCAGAAAGCTATCTCTGCAAAAATATTTTGCAGAGAAACGCCTTAAAAATACAGGGTGTATACCGATAGTTCTCAATTCTATGGATGGACATCTGAGAGACGGTTTCGCTATTTCTGAACCAGATACACTATTACAACAGCTTAATGACTAATACATACAAACAGAATTCAAGCCCAAATCACAATTCAACCCCCCACGTGTAAGGAACTCTCATATCAGTATCTTCCAGTCGATGGTACTAAAAGATTTTGAGAAACTTTCCAAAAAAAACAAATACAAACATAACTTAAGTCCAGGTGAACGTTTAGCACTCCAAACACTGACTTTTAATAAAAACATCATAATACGCCAGGCAGACAAGGGAGGAGGGATTGTCCTCCAAGATAGGGCAGATTATATTTTGGAGGCTGACAGGATTCTGAAAGATGAGAGTTACTACAAAATCTTAGCAAAGGACCCCACCCCTATATATCAAAAACAACTTTACTCCCTTCTCAAAGAAGGGTTTGATGAAGGCATCATCTCTAAAAAAGAGAAAGAATACCTTTATCCAAAAAATCCCACCTGCCTAAGGTCCACAAAAGCACTTCTCCACCTCCTGGTCGCCCGATTGTGGCAGGGATAGATAGCCTGACGGATCATCTCTCTGCCTATGTGGATTAGTTTCTGCAGAAACATGTTATTAATTTACCCTCTTTTATCAGGGATTCTACAGATCTCCTAAATAAATTGAATAGTCTAAATATTACCAAAACAGATAATAGGCTGTGGTGGATCACAAGCGATGTAAGCTTGCTCTATTCCACATGATAAGGGCTTATCAGTGATACAATCATATCTGGCGACTGACATATACATGCCACCAAGACAACAACTATTCATTAGTGAAATAATTTATTTTATACTACACCACAATTATTTTCTCTATCAGGGGCAGCATTACTTGCAAGTGAAGGGTATGGCCATGGGCACCAGATTTGCACCCAGTTTTGCCAATCTTTATATGGGCAGATTTGAGGAGACCCACATCTATGGGTCTCCTATGGGTGCAAGTCTGGTGTTCTATAGCCGGTATATAGACGATCTACTTATTCTGTTTAGGGGGACCTATGAAGAGGCTAAAACCTTCTCTACCTCGCTTAATTCCAATGAATTCGAATTCACTTCTAATATTCATTTCAAGATAATTGAATTTTTAGATCTATCTTTATCTTTTTTCAACAACCGGTACAATTATGTCTGAAACTTTTTTTTAAAAAGTTGACTGTAACAGTTTTTTAAACTTTAGCTGTAATCACTATATGAGTTGGAAGAAGAACGTGCCTTATGGCCAATTTAGACGAATAAGATGCAATTGCAGCACTATTGAAAGCTACAAAAAACAATCTCTGATTTTGAAAGATAGGTTTTTAGAAAAGGGTTATCCCTTGGATCTTATCCAGAAAGGATACCTTAGGGCATTGAATGACAATAGAAATACCTACCTGTTATCAGATAAGATCCAAAAAAAGTCTAAAGAAAAAATATCTGCTGAATATAACAAGACACCAATATTTATTACTGGATTTAACAGCAATTATCGTGAGATTCAAAAAATTATAGCCAAACACTGGCCTATAATTTGTGATGATCCACATCTTAAAAAACTCATCCCATCCAAACCTAGGATAGTCTACAGAAGGGCGCCCACACTTAAAAATAAATTGGCCCCCAGCAAGATTGTGAGAGACAAGATTATGGGTACTAACCATCATTTAGGCCTAAACAGGACTTTCTTAGGCAATTTTACCCCCCAAAGTGGAGTTTATAAATGTATGAAGCGCAAATGCAATATGTGTAAAGTCATTAAAAGTGGCACTACGACATTTTCTTCACACCAAACAGGGGAACAATTTAAAATTAACAAGAGATTATCTTGCGAATCTACTTATGTTGTTTATTTAGTGAATTGTTTTTGTGGGGCTCAATATGTAGGGCGCACGAGCCGCACCATTAGAAAACGCTGGAGTGAACATATCTATAACATCAAGAGAAAATATCTTAAACACAGTCTATCTAGACATTGTGCTTTTTCACACAAAGGAAGTGCGAAAACACTATCTGTATTACCTATCGAACAAATCTCCAGAAATAGTCACAACCCTCTTCTTAATTTACGCCGTAGAGAGACATACTGGATACATAAATTACATTCTTTAGTACCAGGTGGTCTAAATGAATGTGTTGATTTGGCCGCCTTTGATATATGACAAGGTGATTTGTCATTATATATAGGAGTTACTACTTCTCATCTAGTGATAACCCTTGGCACAAATATGGTATCATTTGTGGGTACCTTATCCCCAAGTTATATTCCAGGATACTGAGGAACTTACCTTATACCTCACACAATGATTGCATCTAGCTGTTACAGCTGCAAGCTGATTGGAGACTCTTTATAACTGCTAGCTCCCTCTCCCATATAGATCTAATTTTCACAGTCTCTTAGTTGTTCAGAATACAGTTAACCATATGCCCACCTTATATATAATTTATTGTGATTTACACAGATTTTTTTGAGATATCACACAAGTATATTATAAGAACACTTCTTCTATCCAGAGGTCTAACCAATTTGAGCTATTATTACTTTACTTCCTTGGACTACAATTTTATTATTTATATTGACCAAGCGCTTAAAATGTAACATATCAGTTTTAATCATCATCACTTAACACCAATGTCACCATTTTATTTGCAAGTATAGATAAGAATATCACATATAACTAAGAGTCTCACTATCATCATAGGGGACCCAATACACTATTTTATACTATTACTGTAATCCACACATATACATATATCATTAGCACCAAGGTCCTATCACATTACCACTATTGTTTAGTTAAATACTCATTTGTGGTCACTTTTAATACTAGGTAATCCACATATATATATATATTTTTAAATTATTATCATTAAGTCACTTAGGTTTTTTTGGATTATATTTAAATTATTGTCATTAAGCCACTTAGGTTTTTTCTCGGATTCTAAACAATCTAACATTTATATACAGGAGAGTCACATAATAAGAGGAGCACTTAGAAGAATATAAGCACTATATGCTTGATTGCATTCAGAAGAGGGGGTGTCCAATTTTTTATTAAACACATCTCTCATGGAAGATTTAGTTTGGTTTTTAATTGGGCATCAGCCCTCTATATGACAGGAAGGTTATTCAATAATCCTCATACAATTTATATACATTATCGAGCCACTACTGCATATATGGTACATTTATTTAATTATTATTATCATCTCAAATACATATACGCTCACTGTTTACTAAGTACAATTAATCACTGGTAGACCTTAAATTTTCAAATTTTTTTCTTTTGTCCATTAAATATAGGTAGACTCTGGTTACAATATTTTATCGGTACAGTACCATCCACGGAACGATTAGACATACTAATACCCTGAGATGGAACACAGACACTAGCTGTCTATAGTTAAAAGATACCACTATCTTATTAGCTAACAGCTCCTTATTATATATAGTGCCGTTCCGAATAGGCCTTATTGGATCTATACTAACACGAGTGATTGGAATACAGCCAATTGTTATATTTAGCCAAAGAGTTACACAAACCTATCAGGTTACAACTCTTTACTTGCGCTTAGTGTGGAGCCGAATGAGTCATATGGTTCCTATGGTTACACTATTGACATGCGCATAAGCGTTAGATGCACGCCATTCAGAAACTCTAATGGCGATTTACAACAAAACAAAGTAAGTGATCCGGATTAGAAATAACTTAAAATTTTGTATTGATAGGACATAATCATCAGTAGGAACAGTCTTGATTATGAAATTGTAAGGCATGAGCATTTGAAATTCGTATACTAGATAACATACGACTTTGTTTGTAAAATGAGTGGAAAAGATAAACAGAAAAAGAGTATTACCTTGTAATTAGGGATTTGAATGGGGCATTATATGAATGAGTTGCTATATAAAAAGAACTAGTTAAATAAGAAACTTATTAGAAACAACTAAGGTGTTTAATATACATATGTTCTGCCTATATGTGGTACACAAATGGAGTTTATATCTGACTAAACTATCTATTACAAGCTAAGATGGATATGTATTTTCCACATATATAAAAAAGATATATAAATCATTGTTATATGTAATTGTATAAATTGGTTTAGGATTGTTTTGAGCATTTTTTGTTATAATTTGTATTTATTTTTGATTTGTTTAAATATACAACACACAAATTGGGTTTACTTATGTTGTCAAAACAGATTTGTAACTAGGATACCTATGATGTCATAGATCACATCCACTACAAGTGATATCAATTATGTTAATTGGTTTGTTAGGTATATGTAGCAAGTGTTTGTAAACCATTTTATTATGCCTGAGGAAACAGTCTGTGACTGAGAAACGCGTCGCTTTTTAACCTATTTCAGTAAAGTTTAATACTTTTTTATCTCAAACACTTGCTACTGTGTTTTATTCGGATCTTCATTGATCCACTGGACCTTTGCTTTTGCTGTCTGCCTCCTGTGTAAGCCTTGCTACAGTCTGTTGGGTGACTACATTGATCCCTTCCTGTCTGATTAGCATCAATGGAGATGCTTTACTTTTTGTGAGTATATATCTTACCATACATACTACTGCTCCTGGTATAAGACTGTACTAGGCCATATAGGCACCCTTGTGTCCTCTTGTGTTTTACTACAGATTATCCACCTTCACCCTAAGAGGTCGGTCTGCTGGGTGACTGTTATAGATCCCAGACTGTTCCCATTGCACTAATTGGAGTGCTTCCAAGATTGTGAGTCTAATGTAATACAATCTGATAGTTTAACTCTGTGGATCAAACAATACTGGGCCATGTGGCGCATCTGTCTTTTCTTCTGTTTATAGATTATCCTCTTGGATCCAGGCCGGGTCCGCTACAGATTGCTGCCTCAACATTATCTCATTTGACAAATTTAAAGACTTTTTATTATATTTTGTTGAATTGACTAATAGTATTTTTCATATTGTCCTCCTTTGTGTACCATATTTACTATCATATACATATTGTCTTCCTTTGTGTACCATATTTATTATCATATACACCATATAGCCTATTGAGTGCTAACTTTTTGGGGCGCACCCTATCTTATAGACCCCTAATCTTACACTTATTAACCCCTAATCTGCCGCCCCCGCTATCGCTGACACCTACATTAGTAACAATAAACTTACTGAACACATATTATTTAACTAAACAGGCACAGTCAACAAGTTCAGCTACTAACTAATAACATGTTGACTGTGCCTGTTTATCATATGTGCCTTCCTAGGTTTGCTTTCAACTAGAATACCAAGAGAACAAAGCAAAATTGTTGATAAAAGTAAATTGGAAAGTTGTTTAAAATTACATGCCCTATTTGAAAAATGAAAGTTTTTTTTGGACTTGACTGTCCTTTTAATAGAGAACCATGAAAAAAAAGCCATGAAAAAAAAATCCAAAGGGTCCTCATATTTTCTTCATCAGATGTCATCCACAATGATCCAGGTGAAAAAAAAAATCCAATCCTGTTCTCCTCCTTGGTGGCGGCAGCGGCTCCTCTTCTTCTTGCATCTTGTCATCATGCAGTCCAGCAGCACACTAACTGTTTTTATGTCAGCTCCCCTTTTAAAGGGCTGCAGTCATGTAATCCACCAGAACACTGATAATAGTAAACACCAGATACAACCTTACAGAATAATTAAACCTGCATACTTATTCATTCTGCATGCATTGATCAAGAACCATATCAAGATATGTAGGTATCCACAATATAGGAAGGCATTACAGCTACGTTACCAGAAGAAAGCCAAAGTAGCCTGTCACACCTTGGGATTTAACTTGGGACCCCAGCTTCATGGGCTGTTGCTTTTGCTATGTGCTATACTTGCTTCTCAACTGCAGTCAGTTTCTTTTGCATAGTTAGCTTTATGTTTTCCTGCACTTTGGCTTCACCTGCCTGCAGCTGCCGGTAATTGGCAATTAATCTTTGCCTATAGAAACCAGCTCTCCCAGCAGTCATTGCCTGTTTATTGAAAGTCTACTCAGGGTGTGCTGTTTACTGGATTGATCACTGTTGCAGACTTAGACTTGGATTCTGGACTCTGCCTTTTTCTCTGCCCCTTGGTACTTCAGTGTATTTGCTGTTTTCTTTGATCTTGGAACTGGAGTTTGATTACGCTTTGCTTTAACCTCTAGTACCTTGCTGGATTGTTTGCCTTACTGCTGCTGACCTGTATTGTCTTTGACCCGCTCAAGTCTGACCTCTAGTGACTGTTTCCTGTACTACTGGAATGTATCCTTTTTGCAGTACTAGTTTTCCTTGCTCAACATCTCCAGCTTGATCTAGTACTGTACAGTCCAGACTGCATCCAGAGCTTCAGGCTTGTTGTTATTCCTATCTCCACCTTAATCTCTGGGTTACTCTGTACCGTACCTATACTTTGTGTAGGTATTGTATTTTACTGCCTGTCTCTCCATCTGACACTGAGGCAGGCGGGACATAGCCTTTGTTGAGGGTATAGTTGGATGTAACCACTGACAAAACAGAAGGTGACACTCAATCCAGAAAACTGTAATTTGTAATCAATATATCAGGAGAGTTACTAGGAATTATCTTTACCAATTCCAAAGCCATATCATACAAAATATGCAGCTCATAGTATTGAAACGTAACATGGTTGCCAACTGGAAGTTCCCCTTTGATCCTGACTTTGTATCTGCAAAGGTTCTGGTTCATCGTCTATTTCTGAATTTAACATAGTTTCATTTTTCTCAAAAAATATTTTCAGATTTTAGAGACAATTTCTGTGTATTTTTATTTTTTTCTGAATTTTCTGTATATTTCTCTCCTTGCTCTCAAATTTCCATAGATGTACTTAAGTTCTCTTGTCTCTCTTCTCACTATTCTCTTAATGACTCCTCTCTGTCTTCATCCTCTCCCTCTTTCTTCCTCTGCTACTCTTCCCCTCCTTTTTATCACCTCGCTTTCTCTCACTTTCTTACTCCTACCTTGTATTACAACTAAATGCCTTTATAGCATCATTTTACAGTCTCTCCTACTCTTTCTCACTGTTCCTATCAAGCGAAAAATCACCCATGTTCCATAAGATGTTTCTGTGTAAACAATTATGATGGATTAGAAACAGAAGCCAAATTCAAATGTATTTTTCCAATCTTTTTTATCTGCCAAGCAGTGTTGACCAGTAGCTAAATATGGAGATTCAGACTACATTTTTTTTGTTAAAGACCATATAGACAATAAAAGAAAAAAACACACACACATATATATATATATATATCAGCTTGTTTTCTGGGACACTACAGGTCAGGTTTCGTTCAACCTGCTACCTTTATGAAAAAATCTATAAAATATGTCATATTAAGTGAAACATTAAAGTTTATAATTTCTTTCCTGAGTGCTACAGCTAAATACTCTTAATAAAAAGTGTGGTTTTCTGGTTATATAAACTGCCAACATGATATGTAATACATATTTACACGTAACACATGGCTGTAATCTATACACGGCAGGCAGACAGAATGTTCATTAATGCTGCACAGAATTGACAATCTATTTTACATGCCAGTCATCTGCCAGTGTACAAGGGATTTGCTGACAGCATATACCTTCCATTGCCAATATGCTAGGCAGGTGCCTGGATCAGTAGTAAAAAAAAAAATACTGGTGCAAATGTGTAGCTATCCTTTCACTTGCTCAACAACTGCTTTGTAAGAAGCTACTTTGATGCATTACAAGTAAGTGTTTATTAACAGACCCTAACTACACACATTTGTCAAGAAAGTGACCTGCAAATGAGCATTATGAAATTGTAAGGTAAGTGAAACTATCTCTGACTGTATCTATTAAAAAGGATTTAAGAAAGATTCTAGTGCAATATGTATTTGTAAATCAATTTCATTCACGACAATTTCCCTATTAAAAAGTATTTAAATTAAGCACAATAACTCACAAACACTTTGCAGTCTATTATATTATGGATATAGGGATGAATTACAAGTGGGATGCTAACTGTTGTGCGATTATGTATTTTGCGTGCAATGAAAATACAGCTTGTATTACAAGTTGAAAGTAAACGTGATTGCGAGAACACAATCGCATTTTACACTTGGGTTAACGTGAATGAAAAACTTGTGTAAAGGATAGTGCGTTAAAAAATTTGCACTAATCACAACATAAATACATTCAAAGGTATATGGTATATGACAAGGTGTTTTACGGCAAAGGGCTACAGTATATTGTATATACATACATATACATACATGTATGTATGTATGTGTGTATGTATGTACAGGTATACCCTGCTCATACATCGGGTTAGGGACCGGAGCCCCACTGTAAAATGAAAACCACATTAAAGTGAAAAAGGCACTTTTAGCTTTCTTTTCACTGTCCAGTGTGTTTAAAGACTTGAAAACATGTTTGAACTAACATATATTAGGGGTGCAATAGTGCTATGTTTATTTTAACACTAGCACAACACAGTATTCAATAAATACTGTACCTGTAAAATAGTGACAATTACTGTAGTACAATTTTCCAGACTATAGCACTGAGACACAGATTGCACTGTAATGATATAAACAGAGTGAACTGCGCATAACAAAATGTTGCCAGTCACTTTTCTCGCAATCTCACGATTATTACAGCACTGTTTCAAAATCCTTGGAGCTCCACAAAGTGCTGTATTGGCGAAGCGCTGTAAAGTGAAGCGCTGTAAAGTGAGGTATACCTGTGTGTGTGTGTATATGTATGTCTATATGTATATGTGTATATATATATATATATATATATATATATATATATATAAACAGAGAAAGGACAAGCGCACAGGGGGTGCAGCTAGTGCAATAAGTTTCAAACTTCTTATCCTCAATATAAAGAAATGAAGCACACTCACGTGATTCCACCTCAAACTTGTGAGGTATGTGTCAAGCCCTTGAAATATGGTTATAGATGACCCTCTTTGGAAAAGTGATCTTAATGGATCCTTGAGTTACTTCATATGATATTAGATGGTGTGCGTATACCCTTAGGTGCAGAGGCTGCAAAAAGCTTTCTTGATAACAGGAAGTGACAGAGCCAGGATCAAATATATACAAGGGTTTATTAATATATTTCCACAGTAAGTCTTAATAACAGAATTTTTTATGTATGTTTTGGATCATTTTCCTGCTGGAAGATCCAACTATGACCAATTTTAAGCTTTCTGGCAGAGGTAGTCAGGTGTTCATTTAATATCTGTTGAACAAAATGTCAAGGTCCTCTGGCAGAACAGCCCCAAAACATTAACCATCACCCTATTTAACCATGAGCATTAGGTATTTTTCCATATGGCTACCTTTGGTTTCATTTGACCATAAAACCATAAAACCCAATCCCATTTGAAGTCCCAGTATTTTCTGGCAGACTGAAGATGCTTGAGTATGTTTTTGGATGAGTAGAGCCTTTTTTTTCTTGAAACCCTTCCAAACAATTGGTGGTGATGTAGGTGACGTTGTAGTTTTGGAGACTTTCTAACACCAAGACGCAACTAACTTCTATAATTCTCCATCTGTAATCCTTGGAAATATTTTGGCCACTCAAACTAACCTCTTCACAGTGCGTTGAGACAATATAGACACACATCCTTTTCCAGGTTGATTCAGTTGACTGGAACTTCTTAATTATTGCCCTGATGATGGAAATTGGCATTTTCAATGTTTTTGCTATTTTCTTATAGCCACTTCCTATATTGTTAAGGTCAACAACCTTTTGCCAAACATCACAGCTATATTCCTTGGTCTTACCCATTGTGATGAATGACTAAGGGAATTTAGCCTACATGTTACCTCATATTTGTACCCCTGTGAAACAGAAAGTCATAGTTGAAAAATTCCCTGTTCCTAGTCACCCAGGTGTACTAAAAAATTTAAAATTTGAATGGGAATATACTTCAAATATATTTTTCTCATATGAATTCATAGGGGTGCCAATAATTGTGCAAAACATATATTTTGGATAAACCTGTGATGAGAGCAGAGTTTTTTTAGTGAATTTTTCGAACAAAAGTTTAAAAGGATAAACAATAAAGACAATTTTTCACAATCTTCTTTGCTCATATTTACCAAGGGTGCCAATATTAGTGGAGGTGTCCGTATCTATGTGAACAGATATACAGGTATATACAGTACTGTGCAAAAGTCTTAGGCCACCACTAGATTTGTTGTTTTAGCAATGGTATAATGACCATATATAATTATTTCTCAGTCACTTTATTAGAATACAACCAGAAAATACAGTATTTAAATGCAGCATTTAAAAAACAGAAAAACTGCTTCTATAGCCTAAAGTGGCAAGTATTTAGTGTGACCTCCCCTAACACTTGAGCAATAGCAGGAACCTGGCTCTTGTAAACCTAAATGGAATTGTACCCTAATTAATGTCATTGCTAACACCTGTATTTTTTCTACAATTTCACGTCAAAATTACTGCTGTGAAAAAGCTATATTACACCAGGCTTGTGCAAGACATGCTGAAGAATTACATACATGTGTGGTATGAGTTTAATTCATTGGAAAATCGCTAATAAGACCAAATTTCATTCACATTATTCCAATCAAAATGCCAAAGATCACAGAATTTGACAGACATAAAATAATACTTTTGCACCAGCAAGGCCACTCTCAAAGGGAAATCAGCAAACAAACTGGATACCCAAGATGTGGTATTCAAGCTGTTCAAGGACAGAAAATGGACTGGAAGGCCAAAAATCTGATGAGAAGTTTCTCAGAGTTTCTTCTTTGAGAGACTGGAAGAAGTCCAGCAAGGACCTGGCTCAGCATCTTGCATCTTCATCAGGATGCCAAGTTGACCCTGCTACAGTCCGAAGAAGCTTGATCAGGAATGGTCTTTGTGGAAGGCAGGGTAGCAGTCAAGAAAACAAATTTTCAGAAGGGGAACAGGGTGAAAAGGCTAAGATATGCTAAAACTCACAAAGATTAGAATGAAGATCAGTGGGAACATAAACTAAGTAGCTACAGGTTTACTATGGCACTATAACTACGCTATTCTCTTCACTATTACCTCAACTGAACTGTGCAAATAAAGCTTCAAAATGGAATCTGACTACACTGCCTTAATAGCTGTGGTAGCTAGCAAATTAGATGACCACTACACAAATTTTCTAGTTCTCTTGAAAACGGAATGGCACAGTGATCCTAAGCTATTGGTTCAACCAGCACATGAGGTAACTTCCACACAGAAGCAGAAACCAGAAAATCATATGGGGAGATCATCCTCTTCTATAGGTGAGAACATCCTAATGAAGCTGACTTCAGCATACCAGAAGCGACCATCACCGACATCCATTCATTCAATCGGTTCCTCGGTAGAGGATAGCTCTCAGTACAAGCCTTATCTCAAAGATGAGCTGGTGCGGGGTCCTGTGGGGAAGCGGACGTTCTCTGGGGGACACTGGACTGCTCTTAACCTCAAACCTGTACTGAAATTAATGGTGGAGTCGATATGCAAAGCTTTTGAGGATCCTGTCAGACTCCCGATCCAGATTAGGAGACCTACGACATCTAACACTCATCTTGTCGTGCAGACTTATAGGGGTCTAGAGGACTCCAGTTTTTCTGCCTACCTGAAAAAATTGCCTACACAGATATACTCAAATATACAGGTGGTAGTTTGTGGGATAGGGTAAATTGCTCTACTTCCCTGCTAGTCTGAATGGAATGCTCTCATTTTATTTGGGCACCATATAGGCTGTACTTAGAACCTTTAGTATATTAGTGGTCCCCTTTACTCCTATAGGATTTGGTCATATAGATTTCTATTATAAGTCACACATAGTTTATTATTTTGCGTTCACTATTTAATATTATAAACATCTGGGTATATTTCAGTATCTTAGTCCTCTTGATCTAGATATGATAGTCAGCAATACTGTTAATGAGGATAATTTATATCTGAGGGTAAAGAGTATTGCTAACACACCCTTTTTTTCCCCATATAGTAGATTTCTAGCTAGACCCTCATTATACTTCAATAAGCATCTTTCAATTTTGCTGATATAGCTAGTTGTTTTGGGACTCACAATATAAGTTGTGCCCATTAAATCTTCATGTTTTTAATCCCATATATAAGGTAAAGTTTAATCTTATAGTCTTCTTTTTTGCTTAGTATCAAAAACTCTTTATTTAAAGCAAGGGTTGTATTTACTTCATAGAAGTGGTATATGTAACCATGTACTTAATACCCATCAATATGGAATTGGATATAACAGCTTACTCTGGAATATTTTAGTATCACTAGGCATTAGAAAGTATCATTGGGCTAGTTTATTTTGATCCCATATTAGCAATTGATTCAGCCAATATAATGCATATCTCTGTATCACAAACTCTGTCATTATTTATATATAATAGATTGCATATGTATACATAATTTAAAGGGACAGTATACACTCATTTTCATATAACTGCATGTAATAGTCACTATTATAAAGAATAAGATGCACAGATACTGATATAATAATTCAGCATAAAATGGTTTAAAAACGTACTTAGAAACTTTCAGTTTAGCTCTTTTAAAAAGGCAGTTGGAAAGCCCACTGCAAGTGGGAAATAAGACACTCCCCCCTCCCCCTTCTTTTGCATATGAAAAGACCCTTTACACAAACAGGAGCAAGCTGGAGAAGGTAGCTGAAGGTATTCTGATAAAACTTTGGGGCTTCGTTAGGAGTCTGAAAATCAGAGCAATGTTATTTAAAAATAAGCAAAATTATACATTTAAAAAAAAAAAAAAAAACTTTATGGGCTTTATAAATAGATCAACTACAAAACATTTATGCAAAGAAAAAATGAGTGTATAATGGCCCTTTAAAGATATCCTACTGCAGTATGTAGATTAAAACTCCCATATGGCGGGCGTATTATATCTATCAACCTAGTTGAGATACAATGTGTACTATCTCCCTATGCATATTCAGTACCAGCATCAATGATGGGTAGTTTTGGTTTTTATTTTGCTTAATGATCCGAATGCTTTCACATACAACACCAAAAGTAAACAACATCTATTGCCCAATGTTACATCGCTAATGCATGGTCTCTTAGGAGACTATATAATTTTATAATTACTCATAATTCTTTATATTCATTTGCCGATTTCATTCCCTTCATTTGAGTTCACAACCTACATCTCATTTCTTATAATCTCTTGTTTTATATCACGATACTAGGTGATTTTCTTCATCATGGAATGCTTATTTATTTATATAAACCTTAAAAATGAAGTTTTATTGCTATGTGTTTTGTTGGAAATGATGATGATCTTGTCCAAATTTGTACTATTATGGTGTATTGTTATGCGATTGATATGTATGTGACAGAACATATATATTTATAATACGTGTAGAAAACGAGTTCACTAGCTTGAACAAAAATAATCACACTTATTATTCTCCAAGTGTGCTCCGGTACACTCCTAACTGCACTCCCCTTGTCAAATTTCAACTGTCTGTTGCCCCACGTAATAGTACAGAAGCATAAGTCTCTTACCACTTCCTGGAAGATTATCTCCGTGCCTCCCTAGTATCCTGGACTCCTGCTGTAGTAGGGAGCTATACCCATTCTCCTACGGGATGTAGCTGGCTGTCTGCTCTCTCCTACCTCATACAGCTCATGCGTCCTCAGCACACTTCCGGTGGCGTCTCCGTTGGGAGAGGAGGAGTGAGGCTCTGTGTCCGGCGGTACAGCGGTCCTCCGCAATTGGGTGCGAATCTTGACTGGATCACTTCAGGTAATAAGAAAAGAACGATTCGCTCCTCCAGGGTAAAAACGCCCATTTATTGTGCAATTTAAAAGTAAATACAACAAAGCTTGCAGTACAAACTGTGTTGTTAGGCGCAGCACTGTATTTATTTTTAAATTGCACAATAAATGGATGTTTTTACCCTGGAGGAGCGAATCGTTCTTTTCTTATTACCTGAACATATATATATTGTCATAATGTAATGCCAAAAAACCTCAATAAAAATCTTTGATAAAAAAAAACCAAAACCACTGACAGTCTTGGCCTGGCCTCCACAGAGTACAGACCTGAATTATATAGCTGCAGTATGGATCACCTGGACAGAGAAAAAAATAAAAGACAATCTATATCTAAAGAAGAACTCTGGGAATTGCTGAAAGAAGCCTGGTATATGTGCTTAGTGCCAAAAGGAGGTCACAATAAATACTGACTTTTGCCATTTTAATATTTCCTGTATTTTCTGTTGGGTATCTTAAAGGGACAGTCTAGGCCAAAATAAACTTTCATGATTCAGATAGGGCATGTAATTTTAAACAATTTTCCAATTTACTTTTATCACCAATTTTGCTTTGTTCTCTTGGTATTCTTAGTTGAAAGTTTAACCTAGGAGGTTCATATGCTAATTTCTTAGACCTTGAAGGCCACCTCTTTTCAGAATGCATTTTAACAGTTTTTAACCACTAGAGGGTGTTAGTTCACGTATTTCATATAGATAACACTGTGCTCGTGCACGTGAAGTTATCTGGGAGCAAGCACTGATTGGCTAAACTGCAAGTCTGTCAAAAGAACTGAAATAAAGGGGCAGTTTGCAGAGGCTTAGATACAAGATAATCACAGAGGTTAAAAGTATATTATTATAACTGTGTTGGTTATGCAAAACTGGGGAATGGGTAATAAAGGGATTGTCTATCTTTTAAAACAATAAAAATTCTGGTGTAGACTGTCCCTTAAATAAAGAGACTGAAAAATAAATATGGATGTTCATTAAAACTTTGCTAAAACAACAAATCAAATTGTGGCCTAAGACTTTTGCACAGTACTGTATATAATTATTTGCAATCAAAATAACATTGCTCTGTAAGTGAAGAACATTGGAATGTGAAATATGAACAACTCCTGTCGGATTAGCACACGAGCGATAGGTGTTAGTTTTTTTTTCTTCTTTGTCCTCCATTGACATCTATACGAAGAATTACTTTAACTCGGTCGCAATATTGCAAAGTCTGGAATTTAGCACTCACCAAGTTTCCAAGCAAACAAACTTTTCTTTCCAACTTTTAATACACGCGCAAACTGAAGAGCGCAAAAAGCTTACTTCTAGCGAGTTTTACTCTTCAGTGAAAGTGCTAAATAGCGTACCACTTGTAATCTAATCTATAGAGGGCTAGATAACAAGAGGAGTGGTAGTTTAGGCTCACGTTTGAGCTACAGTTATTATTTTTTGCGCTCTACGATTTGCACTTGTATTACGAGTTGAAAGTAAAAAGTTTGCGCTTTCGCGTTAGCAAAGTTACGGTAACAAATAGACTTTGAGAAGTTGCAAATGCAAAATCGCATTCCCCTATAGAGTTCAATGGAGCTGAAGAAATTGAAAAAAAAAACACAAGTCACGCAAACACGATTGCAGTAATTTAAAGGTGCAACCTAAGAAGATATTTCATATTTTAAAATTCAATGTTCTGCACATAGCAGAATATGTTCTATTTATCCTTAAGGATATATTTAAATATATATCTGATGTATCACAAATTTAATTAGTACATAACAAAGTACAAAGGAAATGTTACATAAGTTTTAAGTCTAACACGTTTGACAACTGAAAATATTAAATTGCATTTGCCCTAAAATATGGAAAGAAGGTCAATAGCAAAACAGTTATATATAGGACTAATTGGAAGCTAATGAACAGAACATTTGTTCTTGAGAAAGTCTGACCACAGTCAGATGAAAAGCGTAGAAGCTGTTCTTGACATCAAGATCTACGTAACCATCCATGTGTTAGCCCTTGTAACAATTAGGGAATTTACCCGCCAGCATACAAACTCCCAAAGAGGAAGAAGGACGCTACACTGATAAGGTCACGGAGGAAAAATATCTATGGGCCACATAATATTCCCTAACAGACGGTAACAAGAGGTTACTTTATGTTATGCTGATACAAGTATTTTAAATGTGAGTGTGTTGTTTTATCTGCGTGAGGAAGTGCTTTTTAAGTATTAAATTACCTTGAATCGGAGTTGCGCTATGATTTGTATATTTCAGTTAGTCTTCTAATATCGTCAGTACAGCATAGCGTGGATCTGCCTTTTTGCAAGCAGCACTTTGATTGATGAATACGATTCTTACCAGTATTAGTCAAGTAAAGGAGAAATCAAATCTAATTGTGGAAATTTCAACCTAAAAGCTACCTTCAAATGTATTGGTATTTATGGTATAGTATTAAATGACTTTTATTACATCCTATAATTATCATTAGAAGTGAAAAGAGAGTGTGTACTTTGAGACTAAAGAACTCTATCTCTTTTTCTATATATATATATACTATATATATATATATATATATATATATATATATATACTGTATATATATATACATATATCATTTGTCTACATCAATATAACTATTTTTAATAGAAATAGTGTATAATTATATATAGAAAATGTTTTTGAAGTATACATTAGGAAATATGTGTTTATCATATACTTGAACACTTTTTGATTATTTGTATTTACTATGACCTAGATTTGGAGTTTGGCATTAGCCGTGAAAACCAGCGTTAGAGGCTCCTAACGCTGGTTTTAGGCTACCGCCGGTATTTGGAGTCACTCAAAATAGGGTCTAACGCTCACTTTTCATCCGCGACTTTTCCATACCGCAGATCCCCTTACGTAAATTGCGTATCCTATCTTTTCAATGGGATCTTTCTAAGTCCGGTATTTAGAGTCGTTTCTGAAGTGAGCGTTAGACATCTAACGACAAAACTCCAGCTGCAGGAAAAAAGTCAGTAGTTAAGAGCTTTCTGGGCTAACGCCGGTTTATAAAGCTCTTAACTACTGTGCTCTAAAGTAACACCCATAAACTACCTATGCACCCCTAAACCGAGGTCCCCCCACATCGCCGACACTCAAATAATTTTTTTTAACCCCTAATCTGCCGACCGCCACCTACGTTATCCTTATGTACCCCTAATCTGCTGCCCCTAACACCGCCGACCCCTGTATTATATTTATTAACCCCTAACCTGCCCCCCACCACGTCGCAGCCCGCTACCTACAATAAGTAACCCCTAATCTGCCGACCGCAAAGCGCCGCCACCTACGTTATCCTTATGTACCCCTAATCTGCTGCTCCTAACACCGCCGACCCCTATATTATATTTATTAACCCCTAATCTGCCCCCCACAACGTCGCCTCCACCTACCTACACTTATTAACCCCTAATCTGCCGACCGCAAAGCGCCGCCACCTACGTTATCCTTATGTACCCCTAATCTGCTGCCCCTAACACCGCCGACCCCTATATTATATTTATTAACCCCTAATCTGCCCCCCACAACGTCGCCTCCACCTGCCTACACTTATTAACCCCTAATCCGCCGACCGGAGCTCACCGCTATTCTAATAAATGTATTAACCCCTAAAGCTAAGTCTAACCCTAACACCCCCCTAAGTTAAATATAATTTACATCTAACGAAATTAATTAACTCTTATTAAATAAATTATTCCTATTTAAAGATAAATACTTACCTGTAAAATAAATCCTAATATAGCTACAATATAAATTATAATTATATTATAGCTATTTTAGGATTTATATTTATTTTACAGGTAACTTTGTATTTATTTTAACCAGGTACAATAGCTATTAAATAGTTAAGAACTATTTAATAGCTAAAATAGTTAAAATAATTACAAATTTACCTGTAAAATAAATCCTAACCTAAGTTACAATTAAACCTAACACTACACTATCAATAAATTAATTAAATAAACTACCTACAATTACCTACAATTAACCTAACACTACACTATCAATAAATTAATTAAATACAATTCCTACAAATAAATACAATTAAATAAACTAGCTAAAGTACAAAAAATAAAAAAGAACTAAGTTACAAAAAATAAAAAAATATATACAAACATAAGAAAAATATTACAACAATTTTAAACTAATTACACCTACTCTAAGCCCCCTAATAAAATAACAAAGCCCCCCAAAATAAAAAAAATGCCCTACCCTATTCTAAATTACTAAAGTTAAAAGCTCTTTTACCTTACCAGCCCTGAACAGGGCCCTTTGCGGGGCATGACCCAAATAATTCAGCTCTTTTGCCTGAAAAAAAAAAACATACAATCCCCCCCCAACATTACAACCCACCACCCACATACCCCTAATCTAACCCAAACCCCCCTTAAATAAACCTAACACTAAGCCCCTGAAGATCATCCTACCTTGTCTTCACCTACCTAAGGTAGGAATATTCTGATTGGCTGATGGAATCAGCCAATCAGAATCAAGTTCAATCCGATTGGCTGATCCAATCAGCCAATCAGATTGAGCTCGCATTCTATTGGCTGATCGGAACAGCCAATAGAATGCAAGCTCAATCTGATTGGCTGATTGGATCAGCCAATCGGATTGAACTTGATTCTGATTGGCTGATTCCATCAGCCAATCAAAATATTCCTACCTTAATTCCGATTGGCTGATAGTATCCTATCAGCCAATCGGAATTCGAGGGACGCCATCTTGGATGACGTCCCTTAAAGGAACCGTCATTCGGCTAGTAGGCGTCGGGAGAAGAGGATGTTCTGCGTCGGAGGTCTGCAAGATGTATCCGGAAGAAAGAAGATTGAAGATGCCATTGATAGAAGACTTCATCCGGATCATGGACCTCTTCAGCTCCCGCTTGGATGAAGACTTCATCCGGATTATGGACCTCTTCAGCTCCCGCTTGGATGAAGACTTCAGCCGGATCATGGACCTCTTCAGCCCCCCGCTTGGGCTTGGATCAGGACATCGGAGGAGCTCTTCAGGACGGATCGGTGAACCTGGCAGGGTGAAGATAAGGTAGGAAGATCTTCAGGGGCTTAGTGTTAGGTTTATTTAAGGGGGGTTTGGGTTAGATTAGGGGTATGTGGGTGGTGGGTTGTAATGTTGGGGGGGGGATTGTATGTTTTTTTTTCAGGCAAAAGAGCTGAATTCTTTGGGGCATGCCCCGCAAAGGGCCCTGTTCAGGGCTGGTAAGGTAAAAGAGCATTGAACTTTAGTAATTTAGAATAGGGTAGGGCATTTTTTTATTTTGGGGGGCTTTGTTATTTTATTAGGGGGCTTAGAGTAGGTGTAATTAGTTTAAAATTGTTGAAATATTTTCCTTATGTTTGTAAATATTTTTTTATTTTTTGTAACTTAGTTCTTCTTTTTTTATTTTTTGTACTTTAGCTAGTTTATTTAATTGTATTTATTTGTAGGTATTGTATTTAATTAATTTATTGATAGTGTAGTGTTAGGTTAATTGTAGGTAATTGTAGGTAGTTTATTTAATTAATTTATTGATAGTGTAGTGTTAGGTTTAATTGTAACTTAGGTTAGGATTTATTTTACAGGTAAATTTGTAATTATTTTAACTATTTTAGCTATTAAATAGTTCTTAACTATTTAATAGCTATTGTACCTGGTTAAAATAAATACAAAGTTGCCCGTAAAATAAATATTAATGGGGGGCGTGGCTAGGCAGCGGCCATGAAAGGTCGCAATATCTGTTGTTCCTAAGGGGATCTGCTCAATCCGCCAATTAACGCAGTAAATCTGCATAATATACTACCATTCACCTCATCTTTGATTAGATGGAGGAAAGCAGCGTTGACCTACACTACTTTTGCAGAGTTCATGATCTTTAGGACCCAGATCTGGCCCGTTGAGTTCCTAGGCGGCGGCCTTGTGGCAGGACCTCGACACCCCCCCCCCCAGTAACCTGGGGTATAGCATTCAGAATTCGACTGTCCACTTTCCTACAAAAGGAACCACCTTTCAGGTTATCCTTTATACAAGTAGACTGATTGGGGAAACGGAGCTGCGCACGAACCGGTCAATAAAGGGTACAGAATCGGAAAATAAAATGGAGGCCCTAAACAAATGGGAAAGAGACGTGACGCAGCTCATAAGAGAACACTACCGCAGCTTGGAGGCTGAACTCTGCAGACTCTTTACGGGAAGGTTTGCAGGGGCCCCCCTGAGTAAAGATGGTGAGGGAAATCTAGGGTCAATGAAAGAGGATAACATCAGTTCCCGCAGAAACAAAATCACCCAGCAGCAGGGCATAGCAACCAAGGAGGTTCAACCTTACAGTGGGCGACTTATTAGATCCGCATATCAGATGCAGATAGAAGATGTTGAGAACCAGATTCAGACCTGCTCTAATTCCACACTTATGGATAGACCTAATCTGCTATCTCCTAACTGCCCGCCCATAATCAGGACCAGAGCGGTAAGTGAAATGGGTAGAAACTCCCTGACTGTTCCAACAAACCGGGGCTATGCGGCTCCGAAAGACTCACAAGCAGTAACCACACGGAGTGTGCACCCCCGGTACTCAATGCCCTTCACTATGGTGAGCCCTTCACAAGACTTTGAGAAGCGGAGAGAGACCCGCTTGTTCGATAGCCCCAGCTTACTAGCCTCTGCCCATCCGCACATAATGGTAACAAAGGCTGGAGAGACTGTTAACTTTAATCACAAAGTGTATGTTTACCGCAGCCTGTTACCTGCTAGCCGAACACCCGTAGTAACCGGAGCTGGAGGGGGGAGTGGCAGAGAGCTCTCAACTACCCAGGCTAGGCTGGGCAATCCTGCAGTAGGACACTTACAAGCGATAGGTACACGGAACATTTGCTCCTTGCGCACAGAACTCTATAGCAAGCGGAGCCCTTTACATGACACCCGTCAGGGAGTGGGCTAAGGAGGTCTAAAGCTCTGCAGCCCTGCTTATGAATATCACTTTTGAGACTACTGAGGGGCTTATATCCTGAGGAGTCCCTCTAATACTATAGCAGGTCACCACTACTAGACAAGCTCTCTGTATATGGTATTGTGAGTTGCTTTAATTTTGCAGTGACATTTCCGGTAGCACAAATACTGTAATAGTTATACACGCTGTGGTACTCATGAGGACTTCTTGTCTGAAACCTTTCTATATGTTATCGTACATTTGTGTCTGCCTTCCTTAGTAGATTGTTATGTGTTAAATAGCCCAGTTCACTGTTTAATTTTAGTTAACACTTGTTATGGGCAGTATATGTGTTATGCTACTATATTTACCCTTTGTATGCTTACATACAGTAACCCTAATGGCTGTTTGGGAATATATACTAATGTTTCTAACAGTTAAACGTGATATGCTTCTTTGGATGGAGTGGGTTTGCACGCAGTTAGAGGTAATACTGTTAATCAGCAACAGGCACAGTATAGTTAATGCCTTGACCACATTTAGTCTAGGGTAAGTCAGATGTGGGAAGTTAATATCCTATGTTATAATAACACACCTGGTTATCTTTATATTTAGTGCTTCTAATGACTGCCAGTGTCATTCAACACCACTGTGTATATTGTTAGCAGACTGGTGTGTTATCTTATGCCCATATTGTAAGATATCTTCTACTTTGTTTTAATTGAAATACACTTGCTATCGGAGTAAGTTCCCACACAGACAGGTGTAATTTGGTGTATCCATAATAGATACCATCCAGTTTAAGCTTTATCTCCACTTAACCTAAGTTACACTTGTTATAGATTATGGACATTCTATACTGTTACAACCCTTTTACTAAGTTTACAGTAATCTTAATGGCTGCTTGGAAAATGCAGAATATATAACTATATGTTTGCAGCTCAATGGACTACCCTATATTCGCAACGCAGGCTGCTTATTATAACACTTAGTCAAAATATCTCCTCTGTGTGAATTAGTGCATGCACAGTCAGATGTTGCACTCCTATCTCACAATGGTCATAGTCTAGTTAATTGCTATCCTCATTTAGTCGCAAACCTCTGTAACCCAGAAGGAATGGTACAGTATAGCACTAGAGCATTACAATTCTCTACATATGTTTTTATTGCCTAATTTTATCCCCTCTTACTCTTGATAACCAATCTTTATGATTGTACCTTCAGTGTGGTCGCTGTAATCACAAATTTATTCTCTTTCTGGCTGGAGGTGCCATCCGCGGCCGGGGTGGCACCTTTTAGTCTAGATGATCAGTACCCCTAAAGTTGCTTTACCCTCATAGTAGCAGTACCAGTAGACAACTACACGTAGGCAAGATTATACACTGTGTTGCACTACTTCACCACTTAGTTCTCTTTTTTGGTTAATGGACTTTAGAAATATTACAGTACTTTTGTATATGCATTGCAAATTTTCCACATAGTAGATTTAGAAGCTCATTTGTGCCCATATTGTATGTTCTTCTTATGTACCTGTTAGAGATATTGCAGCCAAATCTTTGTTTCATTTGGATACGTTTCAATGCCCCTAAGATGGTTCCTTCCCTTCTATGTTGGCTAATTCTAGAAAATGGGTCCACAAGTGGCCCCTTTATTTTCGGTCCCCATACTCCCCCTTCTATTCTCACACAGCATTTTGCGGCCCTTGAGTGGCTGGTTCACTTTAACATGGGGAATCCTTCAACCAAGTTATAATATTATAAGTCATATGTGTATTATAATCTATATTATATGTTTTAACCGTAGATAGGTTACATAAAAATAAAATGAGGTTCACTATCTGAGACCCAAGAGTTGTCTCCTTATCTGAGATTACCCACTATTATTTTGCATTCACTACAATATTGAGAGGTCCAAGAGTGGCCTCATCTGTCACCTAGAGGGTATATAGTCTATTAAGCGACTATCTATTGTAGTGTATGTGTAATTTGTCATATGAATATATGATACACTTTTCTGTTTATCCTGGTTGTACACAGTGAATTTATGTTTCTGTCTTTATCACTTATTGACAAATACTGCTTGTATGCCTTGATTTGAACCTCAATAAAAAAAAAAAAATATTTAAAAAAAAAATAAAAATAAATATTAATCCTAAAATAGCTATAATATAATTATAATTTATATTGTAGCTATATTAGGATTTATTTCACAGGTAAGTATTTAGCTTTAAATAGGAATAAGTTATTTAATAAGAGTTAATTAATTTCGTTAGATGTAAATTATATTTAACTTAGGGGGGTGTTAGTGTTAGGGTTAGACTTAGCTTTAGGGGTTAATACATTTATTAGAATAGCGGTGAGCTCCGGTCAGCAGATTAGGGGTTAATAATTGAAGTTAGGTGTCGGCGATGTTAGGGAAGGCAGATTAGGGGTTAATACTATTTATTATAGGGTTAGTGAGGCGGATTAGGGGTTAATAACTTTATTATAGTAGCGCTCAGGTCCGGTCGGCAGATTAGGGGTTAATAAGTGTAGGCAGGTGGAGGCGACGTTGTGGGGGGCAGATTAGGGGTTAATAAATATAATATAGGGGTCGGCGATGTTAGGGCAGCAGATTAGGGGTACAGAGGGATAATGTAAGTAGCGGCGGTTTACGGAGCGGCAGATTAGGGGTTAATAATAATATACAGGGGTCAGCGATAGCGGGGGCGGCAGATTAGGGGTTAATAAGTGTAAGGTCAAAAAAGGAAAATAGCACCAATGAGTCGTAGCATCTGTTGTGGTAAGAAATGTTTATTGTACAATCCAATGTTAGGGTACAAACAGAGTCACAGTGGAGAACGCCTCCACTGTGACTCTGTTTGTACCCTAACATTGGATTGTACAATAAACATTTCTTACCACAACAGATGCTACGACTCATTGGTGCTATTTTCCTTTTTTGACCTGATGTTTCTAAGCGGTTGGGTTTACCGCTTCAAGCACCATATACCAGCATAAGCCACCTCCGGGTTACAGAGCCGTTATTATTTTGCCTTTACGGATTACTTCCCCCCCCCCAGGAAACACCACTTGGTCCAGCCTTGCAACGTCACGGGTGAGGTACTGAGGAAACGTCCATGCGTCTGATCAGCTGACACGCCGAGAAGGGAAACACAGACTGCACCCCCCCAAAGGGGTTTACCGCCCATTCGAGGAGAAGTACAGGAGTGTTCCCAGGCACCCCACCATCGGATTGGAGGGTAAGAATTGATCGGAGACGCAATACTGTGATTTAACACTGCCACCCGTGACTACTAGGCTTTTGAGATACCTGGAAACTGTGGAACTTTACTTTCATTCTATGTTATACTTTGTCCATAAGGCACAACGGACTCTGTTCCTACCCCAGTGACTTTACATACTGACTTTTTTTGGTTCTTTACTAATACATAATCTATTTGGACCGAGAATTTCCCCACGACTGGGTGCTTTGTTACACGTTTTTTAGCACCAGGGGATTATTTGATTCTGAACACAGTTTTTTTCTTTTGATGATTTGTTAATAAGTGTAAGGTTAGGGGTGTTTAGACTCGGGGTACATGTTAGAGTGTTAGGTGCAGACGTAGGAAGGGTTACCGCATAGCAAACAATGGGGCTGCGTTAAGAGCTGAACGCGGCTTTTTTGCAGGTGTTAGGTTTTTTTCAGCTCAAGCAGCCCCATTGTTTCCTATGGGAGATTCGTGCACGAGCACGTTTTTGAGGCTGGCCGCTTGCATAAGCAACTCTGGTATCGAGAGTTGAAGCTGCGTTAAAAATGCTCTACGCTCCTTTTTTGGAGCCTAACGCAGCCTTTATGTGGACTCTCAATACCAGAGTTATTTTTATGGTGCGGCCAGAAAAAAGCCGGCGTTAGTTTTTCGGGTCGTTACCGACAAAACTCCAAATCTAGCCGTATATGTGTATATATGTCTGTAAATATATATATATATATATATACACATACATACAAATACATAAATATGTACAAATATATATATATGTGTGTGTATATATATATATATATATATATATATTTATTTATAAAGAAAAAAAAAACAGCTAGTAGGGGTTAATATTTAGACTGGTGAACTAGGGCCCACCTCTCTTAATATTTAGATGAGACCCCAGGTGCAAGGAGGCTTAAAAAATAACTATAATTAGATTGAGAAATAGAAGTAAGCCTTTTCCAGCACTGCACATAAAATCACAAAATTAAATTCACACAATGAATCTGTGTATCACTTAAAGCTCGACACGGTTGTCAAGATGCAACAATTAAATTTATTAAAGGAAAAAAATCATAAAGAAAGAATATGTGCAAATGTTACAATATATTTCAACTGAATAATAAGCATGCTATTGCAAGTGTATATGTATATGGATTTATCTCTATGTTTAAGCTTTTTGTATACCTTATGCCTGAGACCTCATATATATGAGCCCTTACAACTTTTTATTGCGATTTTTTAAAATATTTGTTATTAGATAATGTTATTATGAATGTAAATATACTTTTAAATGTATTTTTGATATGTTTTGTGACACTTTTTTGACTCACGTAACAGTTAACCAGAGCTCTGAAGTTTTGATAATCTATTCTAGCGTGAATTACAAATGCTGTCACACATTCACATTTATTTTTAACTTGCAACACTGGTGGAATTTAACTTGCATGCAAACGGCCTTAAAAACCCGATATTGCTCACATGCAAACAATAGCGATCTACTCGTAATCTAGCCCAGTGTTTCTTATTAAAATATCTCTGCAAAGCAGAATGTGTACTGCTTTAAATGAATGACTGTTTAGAAGTTGTTAGTGTTTAAATATGTTTAATCCAACTGATGTATATAGTTTTCCAAATCCATAATTAAATAATTGAAATCATAAACTGTGTGCATTAATAATAAAAAGCTATCTTTAGTCTAGCCTTCAAATATACTGATATTTTTATTGTTTAGCCTTTTTTGTTGTCTGATATTCTAACTTGAGCTTCTTTTAATATCTAGGGTATAGGTTTGTTCTTGCATAGTAGCACCATCTAGAGTCTGCACAGACATAAAACGTTCTAAGCTATGCTCTTAATATTAAATGCTGTTCAAAGCATTATGGTTATTGAAAAATGAAGTAAATCAAAACGTTTTTAAAATGAATTTAGTAGATATTCCATAATACTAATGATTTAATTGAAGCTCACACTGCAAAAAATGTTCTTTCATGTAAAAACTTTCTTTCATGTATTCATGTATGGCATTTTCAGCGTTAAAACAGCACCGCAGCTATTATAAGTGTTGTCGGTATAGGTGTACCGCACTCTTAAAAATTACGTTTTTTCATGGGATTCCCATAGCGCTGGTATTACGAGTTTTGCAGTACGGCTAAAACGTGAGCGTTACACCCTAAAACGACAAGATCCGTACCGCCATCTAAAGTCAGTAGTTATGAGTCTTATGCTACAAAGCTGTGACACTCATAACTAAACTGTTACAAACTACACTAAACACCCATAAACTACCTATCAACCCCTAAACCAAGGTCCTCCCGCATTGCAAATACTATAATAAATTTGCCACTCCCGACATCGCTGCAACAAAAAAATTATTAACCCCTATTTCGCCGCTCGCCGACATCGTCAACACTATATTAAAGTTATTAACCCCTAAACCGCAGCCCTCCCGCATCGCAAACACTATTTAAATATTATTAACCCCTAATCTGCCGTCCGCCCACATCGCCCCCGCTATACTAAAGCTTTTAAGCCCTAAACCGCAAGCCACTATAATAAACCTATTAACCCCTAAACAGAAAGCCCCCCACAACAAAATATACTAAATAAAACTATTAACCCCTAAACCGACAGCCCCCCACATCGCAATAGACTAATTTAAACTAGTAACCCCTAAACCTAATATTAAAATTACAATTTCCCTAGTTTAAATTAAATTAAAATTTACCTGTCAAATTAAAAAAACTAAGTTTAAACTAACAATTAAACTAATATAACTATTAAACTAAAATTAAACTAACTACCAATTAAATTAAACTAAACTACACATTAAAAACATCCTATTTTTAGGGTCTGGGCAGTAAAAGAGCTAAAGGCCCTTTTAAGGGCAATGCCCATACAAATGCCCTTTTCAGGGCAATGGGTAGCTTAGGTTTATTAGATAGGTTTTTTTTGGGGGGTTGGGGGGTAGGGGATTGTAATGTTAGTGGGTCTTTGTAAATCTTTTTCATTAAAAGAGCTGAAATCTTCAGGGCAATGCCCTACAAAAGGCTTTTATATTTTGGGGTGTTTTTTTTTTAAAGGGTATTAGAATAGGAATAATCTTTATTTTTTTGGATAATTTCATTTTTTGTTTTTTGTAATGGCAGTTTTTTTATTTTTTGTAATGGTATTTTTTTTTATTTTTTGTGATTTTAGTGGTTTTTTTTTTTTTGTAATGTTAAGTTTTAGTGTAAGGTATCTTAGGTTTTATTTCACAGGTAAGTTTGTATTTATTTTAACTAGGTAGTTAGTAAATAGTCAATAACTATTTACTTACTGGTCTACCTAGTTAAAATAAATACAAACTTACCTGTGAAATAAAATAAAACCTAAGCTAGCTACAATATAACTATTAGTTATATTGTAGCTAGCTTAGGTTTTATTTTACAGGTAAGTATGTATTTAGTTTTAAATAGTTATTATTTAGTTAATAATTGTAACTTCAGTTTAGCTGTATTTTAATTATGTTAAAGTTAGGGGTGTTAGGGTTAGGGTTATGTTAGGGTTAAGGTTACATTAGGGTTAGTTTTTGGGGTTAATGGATTTATTTAGTGGTAGTGATGTGGGAGGCCAGAGGTTTAGGGGTTAATAACTTTAGTATAGTGGCAGCGACATTGGAAGAGGCGGATTAGGGGTTAATAGTTTTATCTAGGTGGCAGCGATGTTGGGGGTGGCAGATTATGGGGTTAATAACTGTATGCAGGTGGTGGCGATATCGGGGATGGCAGAATAGGGGTTAATAACTGTATTTAGGTGTCGGAGATGTTGGGACGGCAGATTAGGGGTTAATAACTGTATGTAGGTGGTGGCGATGTTGGGGGCAGCAGATTAGGGGTGTTTAGACTCGGGTTTTATGTTAGGGTGTTAAGTTTAAACGTAACTTTCAGAGCTTTTCATTCCAGGATCACAGCTGTTAGGCTTTTTTTTTTTTGCCGAGCTTGATTTCGGTGCGGTATGGAGCTCCATATCACCTGCACAAGCATGCATTTTTAAAACTCGTAATACCAGCGCTATAGAGAGGTGAAATAATGGCACTTTAGTGGCGGTCATTAAAATCCCTATAGTGCTCAAAATTCGTAATCTATCTGAAAGGTAATAATTTCTTGATTTTAAACGGCACTTGTTTACACCATAACAGATTTGGGCACAGAGACCTTGATGTGATTTCAGACCTACAGATGATTTAGATAAGGACATACATTAAGGGCTAGATTACAAGTGGCTCGCTAACGTTAACGTGCAATCTATATTTAAATATTGTGCCCATGTTAACTTGCACACGTGTTACAAGTTGAAGGAAAATGCAACCGCAAGAGCACAAACTAAATTTGATCTTGTCTGGTTAGCGTGACTAAAGACCTTGTGTAAAGGGTTAGGGCAAAAAACAGTTGCATTAAACTCAACATAAATACATTTAATTTAAGTGTTACACTGATATATACACTATCTAATAAAAATAATCATACAAATATTAAAAATAAAAAGCTATAAGGGGTCAAATGTATGAGGTATATTACAGAGTATTTGAATGGAAAGGGCTATACTGTAAATATATGTATATGTATTCATATATATATATATATATATATATATATATATATATATATATATATATATATATATGTATACTGTATATACACATTTCTAAATATTTGTATCAATGTATATATATGTACAGTGTGTGTGTGTGTATATATTTATATATATATATATATATATATATATATATATATATATATATGTGTGTGTGTGTACAGGGAGTGCAGAATTATTAGGCAAATGAGTATTTTGACCACATCATCCTCTTTATGCATGTTGTCTTACTCCAAGCTGTATAGGCTCGAAAGCCTACTACCAATTAAGCATATTAGGTGATGTGCATCTCTGTAATGAGAAGGGGTGTGGTCTAATGACATCAACACCCTATATCAGGTGTGCATAATTATTAGGCAACTTCCTTTCCTTTGGCAAAATGGGTCAAAAGAAGGATTGACAGGCTCAGAAAAGTCAAAAATAGCGAGATACCTTGCAGAGGGATGCAGCACTCTTAAAATTGCAAAGCTTCTGAAGCGTGATCATCGAACAATCAAGCGTTTCATTCAAAATAGTCAACAGGGTCGCAAGAAGCGTGTGGAAAAACCAAGGCGCAAAATAACTGCCCATGAACTGAGAAAAGTCAAGCGTGCAGCTGCCAAGATGCCACTTGCCACCAGTTTGGCCATATTTCAGAGCTGCAACATCACTGGAGTGCCCAAAAGCACAAGGTGTGCAATACTCAGAGACATGGCCAAGGTTAGAAAGGCTGAAAGACGACCACCACTGAACAAGACACACAAGCTGAAACGTCAAGACTGGGCCAAGAAATATCTCAAGACTGATTTTTCTAAGGTTTTATGGACTGTGAAATGAGAGTGAGTCTTGATGGGCCAGATGGATGGGCCCGTGGCTGGATTGGTAAAGGGCAGAGAGCTCCAGTCCGACTCAGACGCCAGCAAGGTGGAGGTGGAGTACTGGTTTGGGCTGGTATCATCAAATATGAGCTTGTGGGGCCTTTTCGGGTTGAGGATGGAGTCAAGCTCAACTCCCAGTCCTACTGCCAGTTTCTGGAAGACACCTTCTTCAAGCAGTGGTACAGGAAGAAGTCTGCATCCTTCAAGAAAAACATGATTTTCATGCAGGACAATGCTCCATCACACGCGTCCAAGTACTCCACAGCGTGGCTGGCAAGAAAGGGTATAAAAGAAGAAAATCTAATGACATGGCCTCCTTGTTCACCTGATCTGAACCCCATTGAGAACCTGTGGTCCATCATCAAATGTGAGATTTACAAGGAGGGAAAACAGTACACCTCTCTGAACAGTGTCTGGGAGGCTGTGGTTGCTGCTGCACACAATGTTGATGGTGAACAGATCAAAACACTGACAGAATCCATGAATGGCAGGCTTTTGAGTGTCTTTTCAAAGAAAGGTGGCTATATTGGTCACTAATTTGTTTTTGTTTTTTTTTTTGAATGTCAGAAATGTATATTTGTGAATGTTAAGATGTTATATTGGTTTCACTGGTAAAAATAAATAATTGAAATGGGTATATATTTGTTTTTTGTTAAGTTGCCTAATAATTATGCACAGTAATAGTCACCTACACACACAGATATCCCCCTAAAATAGCTATAACTAAAAACAAACTAAAAACTACTTCCAAAACTATTCAGCTTTGATATTAATGAGTTTTTTGGGTTCATTGAGAACATGGTTGTTGTTCAATAATAAAATTAATCCTCAAAAATACAACTTGCCTAATAATTCTGCACTCCCTGTATACCTATATATTTATGTGTTTGTATGTGTATATATGTATATACATAAAAATAAGCCAATAAAAGATGTGCTAGGCTCAGAAAATACTGTGAGTGGTGTACAAAAGGCAAAAACATGTAATCCACAGGAATATTGATCCCACTATGTGGGTAAGTAGCCAGAGTACCAAAAATAGGCAATATCTCTCTGAGGTTACAGAAAAGAAACGGCTCTTTTGGCTGCGCTCTTCCGCAACTGCAGTGTACTGGCCGCTATCTGTGATCTCCGATGACTGTACAGTCCCACTGTGTGGGCGAATAACCAGATTTACCTGTAAATAGGCAGGACCCCTCAGAGGGTAAAGGAGTGGACCGGCTCTTCTGGATCGAAATACCTTTGAATCTCTTAATGTTGAACACCCTGTAATTCCAGTAATCCACCATCTCCTGAAGGTGCATAAGTCCCTGGTACAAGTCAAAGGCTGTCCAATTGTAAGTGGAGTAGGTTCTCTCTTTGAACATGTATCGGAATGGCTGAATGCCATACTCCATCCTTTGGTTAAGGCACTCCCAAATTATCTCCAGGAAACTAAACATGTACTCAAAGTCATGAATGCTATGTATTGGGATTCCACTTACAATTGGATAACGGTTGACGTGACTGCTCTATATTCCTCCATCCCCCATGCCAAAGGATTATATGCCCTGGAATTTTTACTCACCCACTATTCCACATTGAGCTCGGATTTTCGCAAATTTGTAGTTAATGTGACTTATTTTCTACTATGCCACAATTATTTTGAGTTTGAAGGTTTTTTTGCCATTGACAAAACAATATAAACAATTTGCAGACTGTTATCCAAATATACAATTAAAAACATAAGCAACGTGGTGTAATAATATCACATGTACAATCATATAGCAATATATAGGGGCTTAAATGTGCAAACACTAAGTTATACAGAAAACTAATGTTAGATCTGCAACTATTAGATAATTCTGGACAGAAAAAAACTCAAACTTTTGGTTTTATGATATAGAGTCTGCAGCGAAGCCTTCCAACTGGTGTGCTGGGTTACTTTTGGGCCCTATTTATTTCAAAATAACTGTAGGAAAGGCAACTGGTATATAAGGGACCACTTTTGAATCCCAACAGTAATAAAATTATCATAGTAATATACAACACAGAATATGTTCAAGTTATATTATTATTTTAGAGCAGCCAGAGGGGTGGAGATGTGAAATTAGGGTAGAGGGGTGGTCTAATCATTATGAAGCCTAACAACATAGTGTTGTGTTCTAAGAAAAAAAAAATAAACTATGTCCTCATGAATAAACCATTTGGAGTCTAATAGGTGAACTGCTGGGACCAATGTAATAGTGAATTCAAGTGACTTATGAGTGAAAATTCCCTCGTAATATATACAGTCTAAACTTGTGTTATCCTCCACACGTGGTAAAATGAACAAACTGCTCTTCACCATCTTGGCTACTGATGGCAAAAGTAGCAACTAGGAAGAAAAAGGTCAAAGTAATAGTGTGGTAGTAGGATGTTATGGGTAATGCAGCACAGACTGCATTGGCCAGTATACTATATAGTGTGTTTTCTAGTTAGTAGAGAATACAATTATCGATTACATAGACTATACATAGATATTCAAGAGCCCCACCTGCTCTATTACTGAATAAATATATAATAGATAAGGTAGCATGGCATAAGTGAGGCTATAGAATATGGGATAATTATCCACTCAGCACTACTGTGTAGCAAATCTAATATGTCTCCCATAGTCTTATATGTGTATATATCCAGAATAAAGGTCTAACATATGACTATAACTATAGGTTCAATTTAACACTGAATCCCTTAGAATATATATATATATATATATATATATATATATATATATATATATATATATAAAATACATAGCATTAACTGTCCCCAGATATGTTCCCAGAGGACATTAAAATAACTAGAGAAAGGAAAAGTTACTAACACAATTTGCACAAGAAAAAACATTGGCTAACACAAAATAACCATTAAGCATGGCATATATACTGTATATAACAGCTGTTGAGCAACGACTATAACCTGGTTATGATATCTATATTAGTCCCAAGGACAAAATCATCCATAGCATAATTCTCATATGTAAAGCTTAATAAAGGTCTAGTATATGGCTATAACACAGTTTAACTCTGAATCCCTCAGAATATATATACTGTATATATAAACAGTACTAATTGTCCCCCGGCTACTTTTTTAGGAGACCTTAAAATAGCTAGAAATAAGAGAGGTTACAAACACAATATACATAAGAAAATTAATGGATACCTCACAGTAACTATTAGGCATGACATATACGATAACTATTAAAAATTAAACTATAACCTGTTTATGATTTCTATATTAGTCCACAGGACAATGTCTTCCATAGCCTCAATAAGTTATACCATGGAGTCATAACTTCTAATCTGCTTTCACGGAGGAGCAGGGCAATGAACAAGTTAAAAAGAGCTTGGTCTTTGAAAGTTCATTTAGCTGCCATATCAGGAATATTATTATCTAATGTATTCTCTCGTATGGATTTTGTATTCTGGGAACTCTTATTAGACAAGACAGATTTTCCGTTTGTAGTTCCAGCAAATACCGTAGAAAGTAAATCAGCAACTCCATCAACGTTCCCTGGTAAAAAAGCGCAAATACAGTTCCTGGTATAGAAACGTATTAGGATAGAAGCATACAGGTATGCGTCCATGTTAGTATCCACTAAAGGAGATTCCACTGATCCAACCTCAGGGACGCAACCATGTTTCACCTGCGGTGTACTTGATGAAACCAATGCATCCTGTCTAGATGTCTCCCAACTCTGTGAGCTCCCACAATCATTCATAGCAGCGCAAAGGGTATCCCCTCTCTCAATTGTTGCAATAGAACCATTAGGTAAATGTGGATCACCTTCCCCACCATAATTCACTGAGTATCCTCTCTCATCTGGCACATCAGTCGTGACTGGCTCCAGTTGTCTGTCTATAGCATACCACTGAGTTATGGATAGCCTTGGAACCATGAGCTCTGGTGGCTTTACCCAGTTTCCTGGGGGGGGACGGACCGGCAGCCTAGACCTTAAGGTTCTCAGTATCTAATTGGATGTCTGTAGTAGCCTAGTTAGTGGTTTATGAAACCAGCAGCCTTGTGGGCCTTGCCAAAAGAGCATAGATTAGGATATGATCACTAAACAGGGTCCAGAGTTTCTCCAGGGTAATGTTAGGCAGGGTGTTACCTTTAGGATCACAAATAAAGGCTCCGATATTACCAAAACCTGCAATAGCTTTCTATAACTGATGAAAAACCCCGGAGCTCCTGAATTGTGCGTCCTATCGCTTTGGCAGTCAGCTCCGCCCCCTCAAAGGTTTTTTTTTTATCTCCAGGCATGTGGGACAGCTATGGGGGCAAAATTTGCCCTCTCCTATGCCAACCTGTACATGGGTTAGTGGGAGATGTCCCACATATTTGGTTATACTAACCCCTTCAGGACTAATATAATTTACTATGGATGGTTCATTAATGACCTTCTTTTTGTTTGGCATGGAGACAAGGACAGTATGTGTGAATTTATCAGTTGCATCAACACAAATGATGTGAACCTCAAATTTACTTTTGAGACATCAGATACCTCTATCAATTTTTTGGACATTACACTCACTGGTACACTAGAGGATAAGATAGAGAGCAGCATATATAGGAATCCAATATCAGGCAATTCAGTGTTACACGCCAGCAGCTGCCATCCCAAGAATGTATTGTATTCCATAGCCAAGGGGCAATTGATCAGAACCAAAATAAACTGTTCCACTGACAATGGTTTTTTTACATCACCAACAAGAACTATTCAATCGTTTGGAAAAAAGGGGTTACCCTAGAAAAACCAACAAGCAATTTGTGAGGTAAAGGGCATCAATAGACATACCCTTTTGGCTGATAGGGAAAAGACATACGTCACTTATAATAAAAATCAGGTTACTTTTGTGACTGACTTTAGCTTTGATTACAATCACATCTGTAGCATTATAAGGAAACATTTCAAACTCCTTGTGGCGGAAGACAAACTCACTGACGGTGTGGACAACGGCATGAGGTGCTGTTATCGATGAAACAAATCCTTGGGCAATTATTTGTCCCCCACAGTATTGAGTAAAACTCTGAATACAACCAGTTCATGGCTTAGTAGCAAAGGTATGTTCAGATGTGGTAGTAGCAGGTGCAGGGCCTGTGATTACATTGTTATCTCAGATACATTCACATCTGCTTTCACTGGTCGGTTGGTCGTTCAACATTAATTATTGCTTAAAGGGACATTATACACTGATTTTTTCTTTGCATAAATGTTTTGTAGATGATCTATTAATATAGACCATAAAGGTTTTTTTTTTTTTAAAAGATATGTATAGTTTTGCTTATTTTTAAATAATATTGCTCTGATTTTCAGACTCCTAACCAAGCCCCAAAGTTTTATGAGAATACCGTCAGCTACCTTCTCCAGCTTGCTGCTATTTGTGTAAAGGGTCTTTTCATATGCAAAAAAAGGGGGAGGGGGGAGTGTCTTATTTCCCACTTGAAGTGGGCTTTCCAGCTACCTTTTCAACAGAGCTAAACTGAGAGTTTCTAAGTAAGTTTTTTAAACAGTTTTCTACTGGATTTTTATATCAGTATCTGTGCATCTTATTCTTTATAGTAGTGTCTATTACATGCAGTTATATGAAAATGAGTGTATACTGTCCATTTAAATTGCACGTCTAACTTTGTTATTTATTTAATAACTTGCACTCCGTGTAATATACAGTATGTCAGACTCACGACTCGTGACATCAGATCCCGTATCAGAGAGCACTTATATACTATACATGTGGGCAAATCTACCTCACCTATAGTGCAACATTTTGTTACAGTACAGTACCTAGTTTTAGGTGGCTAGCCATTGACAAAGTACCCTCTCCCAGACGGAGTGGAGATAGGCAGAAACTCCCAGAAAAAACGAGAAATGCTGTGGATCTTTAAATTATCAACTAAGTTTCCGATAGGACTTAATGCTGAATATGATTTAATTTATTATTGGGAATAGACACACCACATGACTGCATAAGCCATTATGCATTTGTCTTCTTGCACATATTGTTTGCTATCTTGACCATTTTAGTAATTTCCAAATAATAGTCTGTTGTGTAGGAGAGTTGCATATGTAATCTTGTGATATTAGATTAAGACTCTAGTGGATGGCTTAGTTTTTCACTAGCAAGTATCTGATACATTGTGATTTGTAAAGGAGTGTCAGGTCTTATCCAATGGGTGTTCAACACACCCTTTTTAAACCAGAATGTTTGAGCATTTTTTAGCAGTAGTGAGTACGACTTACACCAAAACGCGTATACTGTGTTCTTTGATTTTTGTATCAGCTTCCATTGCCCTCTCATGGAGATTTTTAACGTTTGTTAAATAAAATTTCACTTTATAACTATCACTGCTCCCAGCTGTTTTTTTAATTGAATATATGTATATACATATATACTGTATATACACATACAGACACATATATAAATATATATACACATATATACATACACTTTGGATGGAGCCCTTTCGACTCAAATACCTGAAAATAAGAAAATTCATTTTTATTCAATTTTAATATTTTCTAATGTGCTTTACTGTGTACGTATTGTAACTATTTTACTTTCCAATGTTCCTCACATAGGGGAAAATGTTCTGTGTATTCTTAAATAGATATTCCTATGTATATATATATATATATATATATATATATATATATATATATATATATATGTATATATGTATGTGTGTGTGTATATATATATATATATATATATATATATATATATATATATATATATATATATGCAAACAATTTCCAGTTCAGCCCACCAAGAGACATCAGCCTGGGTGCAAATATGAAAGGTATATGTAACAGAAACAGATGCACTCTCAGGACTTCCACAAACTTCTTTAATGGAACGTTTTCGAGGTTCACAACCCCTTCATCAGCATCAATTTGCAAACAAACATATCACAATTTATAGTGTTTCAAATAACATCTCACCAATCCAGTGTTTACTCCAAAAGTGCGCAAAATATCGAGTGTGGAACGCATCTTGCGTTCCACTGTGTTAGTACCTACTGGAAGTGATGTTATCTCACTTCCGGTTCCGCGGCAATACAATGTGAGACTTACAAGCAGTGTTGTATGTAATGCCGTCATATATTAACTCTTACACAGAAGATATATAGTGTGTATCAAGTAAATAAGTGCTGAAATGCCTTCTGATATATTCAGGATTCAGTATCGCCGTAATATTAGCACTGATTGGCATTTTCAAGTGTCAGCGTGTATATACATCGTCATAGCAACGGTAGCTATGGTTATAATAAACAATACGTCGTGTCTTAACACTGTGTTAATTCCCATACTGTGACAATCATATACATGTGACAGTGAGTGATAAACCTTCTCGGTCACTTTCATGCATAAAAAACAACAATTCATGTACACAAATAAAATATACAATTAAATACAAATAAATGTGATGGTACTTGCTGTACTTGTTATCAACTCATACAATGATGTAGAATGGCTGCAAATTGTAAGGGGGCTCTTTACTAACTGTATACCCCCAGGATCTGTATGCAGAGACATATAATTGTAATTATGTTTTCCAGTGGAAATATGGACAGGTAGATAATGTACTATAGTTGATTGAGTACAAATCTATTTACCATTAACTCCAAGACTGTTAAGGTATTAGTGCATCAATTCAACTGTATTTTTATGGCCATGTATAAATACTGAGCCCAATAGAGATATTCTCCTAATTATATTGTGAATTCTCACAGAGGCATAACTTATTAAGCTGAGACTGGGGAAAGGCTATGTGATTACATCAATATTGGCAATCCAATATTTGGGTGGATACCCCACTATGTCTCGAAGATATTCCTTATCATATGTTAAAGTAATGCTTGGTAATGTATGGGAATACATCTTAATTACATCTAATAGATGTTACTCCTCAACACACAAATTCAGAAAGGTAAGAAAGGCCAGCTTGTAGGTGACCAAGGTAAAGATAGTCCCTCTAATGACTTATTCATGTCGAGGAGTGATGAGATGAAAACCCCGGAATAAGGTCTAAGGTGCATACAAAGGTAATTCTACCTCAGGGTCCAGGCTTCCACAACCAAAGTGGGGGGTATCCCCTCCACCAGGATGTGCCGTAAGCGATCAGCTAACATTGTTCCTAAGAACAATGTAGCTGGAAGCTACACGTAGCCACAATGACCCTGGGTAATACCCCAAGCATGTGGCACTGCCTTAAGGGATCAAATGAGGTTTTTGAAATCTGGGGTGGTATTTAATCCACCTGGGTGTATGGTTCCAAGTTTGAAGATCCACTGGGCTTCACGTTTAAGCAATATCCTGCTCCTATCCCCTCCCCGGTCCAGCGGGGGTATGTGGTCAATGAGGATGTAACGTATTGAAGAGACACCGTGGCCTTGCTTGGCGCAGTGGCATGCGACAGGCTGTTCAGAGTCTCCCTGTTTTAGTGCAGATCGTATTGCATGCCTGTGGTTTGCCATTCGTTCCCGTAACGTGCCTGTAGTTTTGCCCACATAGAAGCACGAACATGGGCAGAAAAGGAGGTACACTACATGTGTGGTGGTACACGTAATGGAGTGTTTGATCACATATCTCCTATTGGTGTGTGGGTGCTGAAAGGTTTTGGTACTGACCAGACCATTACACGTTGTGCAGCCTAAGCATCTGTAAGATCCCTTGATGTTTATTTTGGGCCCTGTGGTGTAGCTCGATTTCTGATCAGTGCGCATAAGGAGGTCTTTAAGATTAGTACCTCTCTTAAAACCCACCATGGGTTGTAACTGACGAGTGAATGTTAATTTTGGATCAGATGCCACTATGGGCCAATGCTGATGTAAAATGTGTCCCGTATTTTTTGTGGTTGGAGGAAATGTAGTAGACATAATTAATTTATTGCTCATGTCTCTCTTAGATGTGGGCTTGATCAGTTCATCTTGAGTAAGTAAGGATGCTGTGGTCATGTTATCTTGGATAATAGAGGATTAGTGCCCAATTGACGTTCCTTTTTAAAGACTGTCAGATCCAGGAAGTTGATAGTCTGTGTATCAACCGTCATTTTAAATTTTACATTACTGGTGGCCATGTTGTATTTCTCAAACCAAGTTTGTAGGTCTTCCATGGTCCCCCGCCACACCACGAAAATGTGGTCAATATATCTGTAATAGCATACCACCTCCAAATTGGTAGCATGCCACAGATACTGATTTTCGAATTGAGACATATACAGGTTGGCGTATGCGGGGGCCATGGAGGAACCCATAGCCGTACCAGTTGTTTGCAAATAGAATTTACCTTCAAATCTGAAGTAATTTTTATATAAACAGTATTCTATCAGGGAGAGGAAATATTCAACCGGTGGAGGGTTATTGGTGATATGTTCCTGAACTGCTTTAAGACCCTCTGTATGAGGGATGATAGTATACAGACTGTTGACGTCCATACAGACCAAGAGGTCATCAGGTTGGGCGTCAACAGTCCGTATCTTCCGAATAAAGTCACCTGTGTCCATGATGTATGACTTAGTTTCCCTAACTACAGGTTGTAGTAGTATGTCCACCAGTTGTGCTACCGGTTGTGTCAGCGAGTCCCTCGCCGACACAATGGGCCGGCCTGGTGGATGATCCAGGGTTTTATGTATCTTAGGGATGGAGTACAGGATAGGTGTTTTTGGGTAGGAGGTGGAGCAGAAGTCACGTATGTGTTCAGACAACCAGCCCTGTTCAAAACCCATCTGGATCAACATATCCAATTGTGTTTTGAACCTCATAGTGGGGTCATTAGGCAATGTAGTGTAGGTATGTGTATCAGTCAGTTGAGTCAAAATGTCAGTACGATAATCTACATAGTTCAGTATCACAATCTCCCCGCCCTTATCGGCGGGCCTGATCACTATGGATGAATCATTCTGTAGAGTTTTTATCGCCTGTCGTTCTTCCCTAGACAGATTGTGTGTCCATAGGGTTTGGTGTCTGGCTGATTCAAGATCTTGGGTGACAAGCCTGATAAAGGTTTTTGTACTTGGGCTGCTATTAGTTGGTTCAAATGTGCTAGGAAGTTTACATTTAAGTTCTACCTGTGTCTTAATTGAACTAGATGTGGAATTTTGAAAAAACTCCCGAATCTTAAGTGATTTGTTCAATTTATACAGGTCCAATTTTAAATCAAATTCAGAAAGGGCTGTGCTAGGCACAAAAGAGAGTCCCCTGTTCAAAACTTTGCGTTCACTGTCTGAGAGGACATGTGTACTTAAGTTAATTACTATGTCCTCTGTCGTGGACGTCTTGGGGGTCAATGTCTTATGCCCCCATACATTACCAAGCATTACTTTAACATATGATAAGGAATATCTTCGAGACATAGTGGGGTATCCACCCAAATATTGGATTACCAATATTGATGTAATCACATAGCCTTTCCCCAGTCTCAGCTTAATAAGTTATGCTTCTTTGAGAATTCACAATATAATTAGGAGAATATCTCTATTGGGCTCAGTATTTATACATGGCCATAAAAATACAGTTGAATTGATGCACTAATACCTAAACAGTCTTGGAGTTAATGGTAAATAGATTTGTACTCAATCAACTATAGTACATTATCTACCTGTCCATATTTCCACTGGAAAACATAATTACAATTATATGTCTCTGCATACAGATCCTGGGGGTATACAGTTAGTAAAGAGCCCCCTTACGATTTGCAGCCATTCTACATCATTGTATGAGTTGATAACGAGTACAGCAAGTACCATCACATTTATTTGTATTTAATTGTATATTTTATTTGTGTACATGAATTGTTGTTTTTTATGCATGAAAGTGACCGAGAAGGTTTATCACTCACTGTCACATGTATATGATTGTCACAGTATGGGAATTAACACAGTGTTAAGACACAACGTATTGTTTATTATAACCATAGCTACCGTTGCTATGACGATGTATATACACGCTGACACTTGAAAATGCCGATCAGTGCCAATATTACGGCGATTTAAGGCAAATCCTGAATATATCAGAAGGCATTTCAGCACTTATTTACTTGATACACACTATATATCTTCTGTGTAAGAGTTAATATATGACGGCATTACATACAACACTGCTTGTAAGTCTCACATTGTATTGCCGCGGAACCGGAAGTGAGATAACATCACTTTCGGTAGGTACTAACACAGTGGAACGCAAGATGCGTTCCACACTCAATATTTTGCGCACTTTTGGAGTAACACTGGATTGGTGAGATGTTATTTTGAAACACTATAAATTGTGATATGTTTGTTTGTAAATTGATGCTGATGAAGGGGTTGTGAACCTCGAAAACGTTCCATTAAAGAAGTTTGTGGAAGTCCTGAGAGTGCATCTGTTTCTGTTACATATATATATATATATATATATATATATATATATATATATATATATATATATATATAGTCCTGGCCAAAAGTTTTAAAAAAAAATCACAAAGTCTGCTGCTTCAGTGTTTTTATATCTTTTTGTCAGATGATACTATGGTATACTGAAGTATAATTACAAGCATTTCATAAGTGTCAAAGGCTTTTATTGACAACTACATAAAGTTTATGCAAAGAGTCAATATTTTCTGTGTTGACCCTTCTTTTATAGAGAAAATGTAAACTGGCACTACACACATATGCTAAGTAAGGAAAAAGAATCTGTGAAACAGATTCCGGTGCTGTCCCTTCAATTAATATTAACAGGAGAGAGACAGGAAAGACAGGGGCTTAAATAGCACTCATCCTTACTAATTATTGGATATAAAACTTATATACTTTAATGTTAAAAGTTAAAAATAGGGTAGAACATCCCTAATAGTTCCTAAACCCACTACCATAGAAACAAAAAGCAAATACAAACACCAAACCGACAGTCACTTTTCTGTTTCCTGGCCGATAACAGGAGACGTCGGCATCAGGTGGCTGAAGTGACTGTACAGTGTTGGAGTAAAGTAATTAAAACAAACGCGTTTCGGCTAATATATAGCCTTTATCAATGCTATACTTTACAGTGTCAAATCGTTTAAGCCGAAGCTCAAGCGTGTATGGCCTTATGTACCGGTCTATAGCTTCACAAACCGCCAATCCAAAGTGTCAAGAGGGAAACGCCTACGTATTGTCCAATCGTAGTGTGAGGCCAGAAAACACCCTCCATTTTGACTACTATGTATGGCTGCGGAGTGTGACTTCCGCCATAACCTACACGCTCATTGGGTGACTGAAAAGAACTAACACAAATGCCCGATTATATGGTACCACTATTGCGATCATATAGTCCAGTCAGGGAAACAAAAAATATGCTTTCAAACACGATCGATTATCTATAAAGCATCACTATGTGACACAACTATATCATGTGAATGAATTTGTAACGATCGTGATAAGCATAACAGTACACTGATGCGAACGTCTTAAAAACAACCAAGTTACACCCAGATCCAAATGAACACACTATAAGTTTATCGGATACAAGAATATACCAATTATAGTTATTTATATAGTTCTTGAGTACCGTATATCGTAATAAGTGCGACTTAGTATTTTATTTGTAAATTACAATTGGGTATCAGGTTAGATGGTAAGTATTAAGACTATGATCTTATGCATAAGCAGCAGTGTTAGTGTGTAACATTAAAACTTTATTATAATTGACATTTATCCACCAAAAACACAGTATGATTCATACTTTTAACAGTAATGCAGAAGCATGTGTACAACCCTTTATCCTCAAATCCATATAAGTAGTATTGATGAATTTATGAGGATATTAAAATTATTAAGTTCACTTCCAAATAGGACTGCATCTGTATGTATGAGGATATTTAGATATATGTATATTGTGATCATAAATTCAATAATTTAAAGTATGTAAGGTATGTTACAGCTGGCATATGCTCAATATAATGCCATTATGGGTCATGTCATTAAGATACGAACATAACCATAATGGACTGGGTTACCATATATTAAAAGGGCATAAGGTTGCCTAAGAGTCATCCAATTAGATATACACCCAGTAATTATTATACTCATTCATGCCATTGGGCATGACGGTATTCAGATTAAAAACCCACTTAATTTCCATCTGTAATAATTTGTTCTCAGTACTTCCCCCTCTTATTCCAGGCTTAAGTCTTTCCAAACCCCAACATTTTAAAGCATTGGTTTTTCCATTGTGGGCATGTAGAAAGTGTCTTGCGACACTTGTGATTTGTTTATGTTTATCCACATCCCTCTGGGCAGTCCTTATATTACTGAGATGTTCTGTAATATGTGTTCCCATACTCCTTGTTGTCATACCAACATAGTATAAATTACAGCTGCAAGAGATACAGTAGATGACATTAGTGCTCTGGCAGTTAATATGTTGTCTAATTTTACACGTATTTCCAAATCTATCCACTATTGTTTGTTTTTTAACCATATGCTGGCATATTGAACAATGCCCACACGCGATAGAACCCTCATATATAGGTGATTTATTAGCATTTCTGTCATAATGGCTTGTTATAAGCGTATCCCTGATATTGTTTGCTCGCCTATATGTTAATAGAGGTCTATCTGGTAGCAATGGTTTCAATAGTTCGTCTCTGGTAAGGACATGCCAATGTTGTTGTAAAATGTTGGTAATTTTATCACTTTGTGTGGAATATGTAGTGATACATCGCAGGGGAGTATTATTCTCTTTAACTTTGGGAGTTAATAACTCTCTCCTATCCTTTCGCAGTGCTCTGTTATAGGCTTTAGCCAATGATTTTCTAGAGTAGCCTCTTTCAAGTAGTCTTTTTCTTAGATCGTGTGCAGCTTTTTTGAAACTGTCTAATGTACTACAATTTCTACGCAGGCGAGTGTATTCCCCCATGGGTAACCCTTTAATTGTTGCAGGATGATGGTAACTGCTTGCATGTAGTATATTGTTAGTAGACGTGGGCTTTCTGTATGCATTTGTTTCAATTGAGCTGCCTTTCTTGTGGATAGTAAGATCTAGAAATTCTACTTTAGATTTTTGTATAGTAGATGTTAAAAATAATCCAAATGGATTATCATTAAGGATATCAATGAAATCTGTGAGGAGGTTCTCAGGGCCATTCCATATAAATAGAATGTCATCTATATATCTGGACCAGTGGGAGACATATTGAGTAAAGTGTTTTAGGTTTTCATTAAACACTACTGTTTCCTCCCACCAGCCCAGATATATATTCGCATATGTGGGGGCACATGAGGTGCCCATGGCAGTCCCACAGATCTGCAGATAGAATTTATCATCGAATACGAAAAAGTTGTGGGTTAATATAAATTCTATCATATTTAGCAGAAATTCTTTAACCTCCTCACTCATACTGGTGTTTTTGTTTAGATAGTATGAAACCGCTTTACACCCCCAGTGTGTTTTTATACTGGTGTAGAGTGATTCTACATCGCATGACACTAATACAGAGTTAGTCTCAATACTGATCTCATTGATTTTGTTAAGTAGATGCATTGTGTCTCGTGTATAAGATGGTAATGAATCTACAATGTATCTTAAACGTGCATCTACATATTTGCTTGCTTTTTCTGTAAGGGAGCCAATCCCAGACACTATCGGCCTTCCTGGTGGCTTGTGTATGTCTTTATGTATTTTCGGCAGCAAATATAATGTGGCTGTTTTTGGTTCTTTGACTTCTAGAAATTTGTATTCCTTTTGATCTATAATTCCATTAGTAAAGGCTGAATGAATAAGTGTATTGTAACTATTCAAAAACATATCTGTAGGATTACACAGAAGTGCCTTATAATTTGAAGGGTTATTTAGCTGGCGTGATGCTTCCTCACGATACATAGTATCTGTCCAAATAACAATATTACCTCCCTTGTCACTATTTTTTATTTGTATTCCTTTCATATTTTTAAGTTGTTTTAGTGCCAAACATTCTCCCTTTGTCAAGTTGTGATTGGTATCTCCATCATTACCTTGTATTTCTAGGATGTCTTGGCATACTAAATTAAGAAAGGTTAATGTGTTATGTGACGTGGTGTTAGGGGGTACAAATTTTGATTTTGCTTTGAGAATTTTACGCCAGCTACTATTATCCTCTTCAGAAGTAGTACTAATGGTTTGATCTAAAAGGGCAATTAAATCATTGATAGCCGTTTGATCACTAGCATTTAGGGAGTTGGATTCAGAGTTACTAAAGTATTTCTTCAATAGAATTTTGCGAGTAAAAAGGTGTATATCTTTAATGGCTTCGAATTTGTTGAATTTAGGTGTGGGTATGAACGACAGGCCTCTTTTTAGGACTGATATCTGATCATTAGTAAGAGTTAAATTAGAAAGATTAATAATATTGAGTTCAGGACTATCTACTTCTTCTTGTGTTGTGGTTTGTAATTGAACCTGACTTGTCTCCTGGTTCTGGGTTTTGTGCTTGCGGCCCCTTCGTGTTCTACGCCTAAAGGGATGTTTGTATTGTTCACTTTATGAGGTACAATTCTATTTTTCAAGATAGTTTTTGGTAGAGTCTCACCATCAGAAACTTCAGCATCAGTACTATCTCCTTCCTTATCTGAATTGTCTATATCTAGACTGGCTGTTTTGTTCTGAACCCATGTATATATTGTGTCTGAGGAATAGTCATTGAGGTCCCTGTCAATTTTGCGTTCTTTCCTTTCAGAGATAAAAATCATTGGCTAAAGCCTATAACAGAGCACTGCGAAAGGATAGGAGAGAGTTATTAACTCCTAAAGTTAAAGAGAATAATACTCCCCTGCGATGTATCACTACATATTCCACACAAAGTGATAAAATTACCAACATTTTACAACAACATTGGCATGTCCTTACCAGAGACGAACTATTGAAACCATTGCTACCAGATAGACCTCTATTAACATATAGGCGAGCAAACAATATCAGGGATACGCTTATAACAAGCCATTATGACAGAAATGCTAATAAATCACCTATATATGAGGGTTCTATCGCGTGTGGGCATTGTTCAATATGCCAGCATATGGTTAAAAAACAAACAATAGTGGATAGATTTGGAAATACGTGTAAAATTAGACAACATATTAACTGCCAGAGCACTAATGTCATCTACTGTATCTCTTGCAGCTGTAATTTATACTATGTTGGTATGACAACAAGGAGTATGGGAACACGTATTACAGAACATCTCAGTAATATAAGGACTGCCCAGAGGGATGTGGATAAACATAAACAAATCACAAGTGTCGCAAGACACTTTCTACATGCCCACAATGGAAAAACCAATGCTTTAAAATGTTGGGGTTTGGAAAGACTTAAGCTTGGAATAAGAGGGGGAAGTACTGAGAACAAATTATTACAGATGGAAACTAAGTGGGTTTTTAATCTGAATACCGTCATGCCCAATGGCATGAATGAGTATAATAATTACTGGGTGTATATCTAATTGGATGACTCTTAGGCAACCTTATGCCCTTTTAATATATGGTAACCCAGTGCATTATGGTTATGTTCGTATCTTAATGACATGACCCATAATGGCATTATATTGAGCATATGTCAGCTGTAACATACCTTACATACTTTAAATTATTGAATTTATGATCACAATATACATATATCTAAATATCCTCATACATACAGATGCAGTCCTATTTGGAAGTGAACTTAATAATTTTAATATCCTCATAAATTCATCAATACTACTTATATGGATTTGAGGATAAAGGGTTGTACACATGCTTCTGCATTACTGTTAAAAGTATGAATCATACTGTGTTTTTGGTGGATAAATGTCAATTATAATAAAGTTTTAATGTTACACACTAACACTGCTGCTTATGCATAAGATCATAGTCTTAATACTTACCATCTAACCTGATACCCAATTGTAATTTACAAATAAAATACTAAGTCGCACTTATTACGATATACGGTACTCAAGAACTATATAAATAACTATAATTGGTATATTCTTGTATCCGATAAACTTATAGTGTGTTCATTTGGATCTGGGTGTAACTTGGTTGTTTTTAAGACGTTCGCATCAGTGTACTGTTATGCTTATCACGATCGTTACAAATTCATTCACATGATATAGTTGTGTCACATAGTGATGCTTTATAGATAATCGATCGTGTTTGAAAGCATATTTTTTGTTTCCCTGACTGGACTATATGATCGCAATAGTGGTACCATATAATCGGGCATTTGTGTTAGTTCTTTTCAGTCACCCAATGAGCGTGTAGGTTATGGCGGAAGTCACACTCCGCAGCCATACATAGTAGTCAAAATGGAGGGTGTTTTCTGGCCTCACACTACGATTGGACAATACGTAGGCGTTTCCCTCTTGACACTTTGGATTGGCGGTTTGTGAAGCTATAGACCGGTACATAAGGCCATACACGCTTGAGCTTCGGCTTAAACGATTTGACACTGTAAAGTATAGCATTGATAAAGGCTATATATTAGCCGAAACGCGTTTGTTTTAATTACTTTACTCCAACACTGTACAGTCACTTCAGCCACCTGATGCCGACGTCTCCTGTTATCGGCCAGGAAACAGAAAAGTGACTGTCGGTTTGGTGTTTGTTTTTGCTTTTTGTTTCTATGGTAGTGGGTTTAGGAATTATTAGGGATGTTCTACCCTATTTTTAACTTTTAACATTAAAGTATATAAGTTTTATATCCAATAATTAGTAAGGATGAGTGCTATTTAAGCCCCTGTCTTTCCTGTCTCTCTCCTGTTAATATTAATTTAAGGGACAGCACCGGAATCTGTTTCACAGATTCTTTTTCCTTACTTAGCATATGTGTGTAGTGCCAGTTTACATTTTCTCTATAGTATTGTATATTAATGTGAGAATTGCACTCACATTTTTCTTTTGAACTTGAGCACACACATTTAAATTCCTAACCATGGCCTCTTTTGATTTAGGAGCAGAAATGCTCCAATGGACTAATGATATAACTAATCTTACTGCTGAGTTAAAAAACAAAAGTACCTTTGAAAATAATAATATTATGGAATGGTTTGATTCATTTGACACTGTAAAGTATAGCATTGATAAAGGCTATATATTAGCCGAAACGCGTTTGTTTTAATTACTTTACTCCAACACTGTACAGTCACTTCAGCCACCTGATGCCGACGTCTCCTGTTATCGGCCAGGAAACAGAAAAGTGACTGTCGGTTTGGTGTTTGTTTTTGCTTTTTGTTTCTATGGTAGTGGGTTTAGGAATTATTAGGGATGTTCTACCCTATTTTTAACTTTTAACATTAAAGTATATAAGTTTTATATCCAATAATTAGTAAGGATGAGTGCTATTTAAGCCCCTGTCTTTCCTGTCTCTCTCCTGTTAATATTAATTTAAGGGACAGCACCGGAATCTGTTTCACAGATTCTTTTTCCTTACTTAGCATATGTGTGTAGTGCCAGTTTACATTTTCTCTATAGTATTGTATATTAATGTGAGAATTGCACTCACATTTTTCTTTTGAACTTGAGCACACACATTTAAATTCCTAACCATGGCCTCTTTTGATTTAGGAGCAGAAATGCTCCAATGGACTAATGATATAACTAATCTTACTGCTGAGTTAAAAAACAAAAGTACCATTGAAAATAATAATATTATGGAATGGTTTGATTCATTAAAAGATCTAAAGAAATTTAGAAGGAAACAAATTAAAAAACAGTGGAACATAGGAATGTACAATTTCTATAAAGACAACAATGTCATTCCTAGAGGTCTAAGATTAAAATTGTTTCCGTCTTTTAGTGACTATAAACCTGAATTCAAATTGAAATGGGAAAGTGCATTAACTGAATGCTCACTCAAACTGATGGGATATTTAACAGAACATGAATTAGACAAACTAAATGAAATTAATGAGGGCATATCTAAACTATGTGATGAACTCAAACAATATGAATGTAATGAGGAATTTCAAAAGTCATATAATAAAACTAAGGGAGAGGTTGAGAAATTTGCACGCTATATCTCTGAAAGGAAAGAACGCAAAATTGACAGGGACCTCAATGACTATTCCTCAGACACAATATATACATGGGGTCAGAACAAAACAGCCAGTCTAGATATAGACAATTCAGATAAGGAAGGAGATAGTACTGATGCTGAAGTTTCTGATGGTGAGACTCTACCAAAAACTATCTTGAAAAATAGAATTGTACCTCATAAAGTGAACAATACAAACATCCCTTTAGGCATAGAACACGAAGGGGCCGCAAGCACAAAACCCAGAACCAGGAGACAAGTCAGGTTCAATTACAAACCACAACACAAGAAGAAGTAGATAGTCCTGAACTCAATATTATTAATCTTTCTAATTTAACTCTTACTAATGATCAGATATCAGTCCTAAAAAGAGGCCTGTCGTTCATACCCACACCTAAATTCAACAAATTCGAAGCCATTAAAGATATACACCTTTTTACTCGCAAAATTCTATTGAAGAAATACTTTAGTAACTCTGAATCCAACTCCCTAAATGCTAGTGATCAAACGGCTATCAATGATTTAATTGCCCTTTTAGATCAAACCATTAGTACTACTTCTGAAGAGGATAATAGTAGCTGGCGTAAAATTCTCAAAGCAAAATCAAAATTTGTACCCCCTAACACCACGTCACATAACACATTAACCTTTCTTAATTTAGTATGCCAAGACATCCTAGAAATACAAGGTAATGATGGAGATACCAATCACAACTTGACAAAGGGAGAATGTTTGGCACTAAAACAACTTAAAAATATGAAAGGAATACAAATAAAAAATAGTGACAAGGGAGGTAATATTGTTATTTGGCCAGATACTATGTATCGTGAGGAAGCATCACGCCAGCTAAATAACCCTTCAAATTATAAGGCACTTCTGTGTAATCCTACAGATATGTTTTTGAATAGTTACAATACACTTATTCATTCAGCCTTTACTAATGGAATTATAGATCAAAAGGAATACAAATTTCTAGAAGTCAAAGAACCAAAAACAGCCACATTATATTTGCTGCCGAAAATACATAAAGACATACACAAGCCACCAGGAAGGCCGATAGTGTCTGGGATTGGCTCCCTTACAGAAAAAGCAAGCAAATATGTAGATGCACGTTTAAGATACATTGTAGATTCATTACCATCTTATACACGAGACACAATGCATCTACTTAACAAAATCAATGAGATCAGTATTGAGACTAACTCTGTATTAGTGTCATGCGATGTAGAATCACTCTACACCAGTATAAAAACACACTGGGGGTGTAAAGCGGTTTCATACTATCTAAACAAAAACACCAGTATGAGTGAGGAGGTTAAAGAATTTCTGCTAAATATGATAGAATTTATATTAACCCACAACTTTTTCGTATTCGATGATAAATTCTATCTGCAGATCTGTGGGACTGCCATGGGCACCTCATGTGCCCCCACATATGCGAATATATATCTGGGCTGGTGGGAGGAAACAGTAGTGTTTAATGAAAACCTAAAACACTTTACTCAATATGTCTCCCACTGGTCCAGATATATAGATGACATTCTATTTATATGGAATGGCCCTGAGAACCTCCTCACAGATTTCATTGATATCCTTAACGATAATCCATTTGGATTATTTTTAACATCTACTATACAAAAATCTAAAGTAGAATTTCTAGATCTTACTATCCACAAGAAAGGCAGCTCAATTGAAACAAATGCATACAGAAAGCCCACGTCTACTAACAATATACTACATGCAAGCAGTTACCATCATCCTGCAACAATTAAAGGGTTACCCATGGGGGAATACACTCGCCTGCGTAGAAATTGTAGTACATTAGACAGTTTCAAAAAAGCTGCACACGATCTAAGAAAAAGACTACTTGAAAGAGGCTACTCTAGAAAATCATTGGCTAAAGCTTATAACAGAGCACTGCGAAAGGATAGGAGAGAGTTATTAACTCCTAAAGTTAAAGAGAATAATACTCCCCTGCGATGTATCACTACATATTCCACACAAAGTGATAAAATTACCAACATTTTACAACAACATTGGCATGTCCTTACCAGAGACGAACTATTGAAACCATTGCTACCAGATAGACCTCTATTAACATATAGGCGAGCAAACAATATCAGGGATATGCTTATAACAAGCCATTATGACAGAAATGCTAATAAATCACCTATATATGAGGGTTCTATCGCGTGTGGGCATTGTTCAATATGCCAGCATATGGTTAAAAAACAAACAATAGTGGATAGATTTGGAAATACGTGTAAAATTAGACAACATATTAACTGCCAGAGCACTAATGTCATCTACTGTATCTCTTGCAGCTGTAATTTATACTATGTTGGTATGACAACAAGGAGTATGGGAACACGTATTACAGAACATCTCAGTAATATAAGGACTGCCCAGAGGGATGTGGATAAACATAAACAAATCACAAGTGTCGCAAGACACTTTCTACATGCCCACAATGGAAAAACCAATGCTTTAAAATGTTGGGGTTTGGAAAGACTTAAGCTTGGAATAAGAGGGGGAAGTACTGAGAACAAATTATTACAGATGGAAACTAAGTGGGTTTTTAATCTGAATACCGTCATGCCCAATGGCATGAATGAGTATAATAATTACTGGGTGTATATCTAATTGGATGACTCTTAGGCAACCTTATGCCCTTTTAATATATGGTAACCCAGTCCATTATGGTTATGTTCGTATCTTAATGACATGACCCATAATGGCATTATATTGAGCATATGTCAGCTGTAACATACCTTACATACTTTAAATTATTGAATTTATGATCACAATATACATATATCTAAATATCCTCATACATACAGATGCAGTCCTATTTGGAAGTGAACTTAATAATTTTAATATCCTCATAAATTCATCAATACTACTTATATGGATTCGAGGATAAAGGGTTGTACACATGCTTCTGCATTACTGTTAAAAGTATGAATCATACTGTGTTTTTGGTGGATAAATGTCAATTATAATAAAGTTTTAATGTTACACACTAACACTGCTGCTTATGCATAAGATCATAGTCTTAATACTTACCATCTAACCTGATACCCAATTGTAATTTACAAATAAAATACTAAGTCGCACTTATTACGATATACGGTACTCAAGAACTATATAAATAACTATAATTGGTATATTCTTGTATCCGATAAACTTATAGTGTGTTCATTTGGATCTGGGTGTAACTTGGTTGTTTTTAAGACGTTCGCATCAGTGTACTGTTATGCTTATCACGATCGTTACAAATTCATTCACATGATATAGTTGTGTCACATAGTGATGCTTTATAGATAATCGATCGTGTTTGAAAGCATATTTTTTGTTTCCCTGACTGGACTATATGATCGCAATAGTGGTACCATATAATCGGGCATTTGTGTTAGTTCTTTTCAGTCAACCAATGAGCGTGTAGGTTATGGCGGAAGTCACACTCCGCAGCCATACATAGTAGTCAAAATGGAGGGTGTTTTCTGGCCTCACACTATGATTGGACAATACGTAGGCGTTTCCCTCTTGACACTTTGGATTGGCGGTTTGTGAAGCTATAGACCGGTACATAAGGCCATACACGCTTGAGCTTCGGCTTAAACGATTTGACACTGTAAAGTATAGCATTGATAAAGGCTATATATTAGCCGAAACGCGTTTGTTTTAATTACTTTACTCCAACACTGTACAGTCACTTCAGCCACCTGATGCCGACGTCTCCTGTTATCGGCCAGGAAACAGAAAAGTGACTGTCGGTTTGGTGTTTGTTTTTGCTTTTTGTTTCTATGGTAGTGGGTTTAGGAATTATTAGGGATGTTCTACCCTATTTTTAACTTTTAACATTAAAGTATATAAGTTTTATATCCAATAATTAGTAAGGATGAGTGCTATTTAAGCCCCTGTCTTTCCTGTCTCTCTCCTGTTGACCCTTCTTTTGCAAGACCTCTGCAATTCACCGTGGCATGCTGTCAATCAACTTATAGGCCACATCTTGACTGATGGCAGTCCTTTCTTGCATAATAAATTCTTGGAGTTTATTAGAATTTGTGTGTGGGGTGGGGTTTGTTCACCCGCCTCTTGAGGATTGACCACAAGTTCTCAATGGGATTAAGGTCTGGGGAATTTACTGGCCATGGACCCAAAAATTTGATGGGTTGGGAGAAGTTGCTCTTGGAGGATGTTTTTGTACCATTCTTTATTCATGGCTGTGTTCTTGGTCAAATTTGTGAGTGAGCCCACTCCTTTGACTGAGAAGCAACCCCACACATGAATGGTCTCAGGATGCTTTACTGTTGGCATGACACAGGACTAATGGTAGCGTTCACCTTTTCTTCTCCAGACAAGGTTTTTTCCAGATGCCTCAAACAATCAGAAAGGGGATTCATCAGAGAAAATTACTTTACCCAGTCCTCAGCAGACCAGTCCCTGTACCTTTTGCATAATATCAGTCTGTCCCTGATGTTTTGCCTAGAAAGAAGTGGCTTCTTTGCTGCCCATATTGACACCAGACCATCCTCCAAAAGTCTTCACCTCACTGTGAGTGCAGTTGCACACACACCGACATGCTGCCATTCTTCAGCAAGCTCTGCACTGGTGGTGCCATGATCCTGCAGCAAAATCAACTTTAAGAGATGGTATTGGTGCTTCCTGGACTTTCTTGGGGGCCCTGAAGCCTTCTTCACAACAATTGAACAACCTCTCTTTTTTGGGGGATTAAGTTCATTTTCATTTCAAAGAGGGACTTTTGCAATCAATTGCAATTGATCTGATCATTCTTCATAACATTCTGGAGTATATGCAAATTGCCATCATTAATAAGAATTTGAAACATAATAATATAGAAACAATTATGCCATATTATAGTAATAATAAAGACTCTATCAAGTCTATAAACAACAAAATGGAGGGAAATAACTTGAATATAAATAAAAATAAAAACAAAAATGGGTTGAGATGTATTACTCAATATAATAACAATTTTTTTAAAAATTAAAATATACTCATTAAATATTGTTTTTTTCTTAAAGGAGACCCATTACTAAAGAATTGTCTAGATGAAAGACCGGTCTGTACCTTTAAAAGAGCTCCAACTATTAAAAACAAACTGGCCCCTAGTAAGATCCTGATGAAATTACGACAAATAGGACCCATAGTGAATAATAAAAGTAAGAACAGTTTGGCAAAATCTGTTTTTTATCAATGCAAAAGAGCTCTGTGAGTTTACACCAGGGAAAAAGTGACTTTGACCTCCTATGCCACCAAAGAGACATTCAAGATAGATACACATTTTACATGTGATTCATGTTTTGTTATATAAATTTTAGAGTGTAAATGTGGGGTCCAATATATCGGAAGGACCTCTAGACCCCTCAAAAAGAGATGGGGGGGAACACATGAGGAATCTTAAACATAAAATTAAAAATCATAGTATTCCCAGACATGGCAATAAATGCAATATATGGGAAACCAATATTTTCAGAATTTACCCACTTGAACAAGTTCTTCCAAAATGGGGTAGAAATAGATTTCTTCACCTCAGACAAAGAGAAACCTATTGGATCTGGAGGATGAAGACTCTGAGTCCATATGGGTTAAATGAGAATATCGACATGGCTGCTTTCAACCACTAGAGGTTTATTCCACCACCATCACTTGAGGGGTACACCTTTGACATTTTAATGAGACATAAATTGAGAACATCATTTAGAATATAACAGAACACTTAGGAAATGTTTTTTATAATTCTTTTTTAGTTTCTTCAAAGTGTTGATACATAATGGGTCTAGTCTTTAATAGATTTAATGTCTAATTTCTCTTTTTACCATGCTGGGGACTTATATGACCCTTTCAACTGAGATTGATTACCATTTTTGTATATAATATAGTTGGAATCAACTAGGAATATATAGTACTATAACAGTGCCAGTTAGTAACTGACAATTCCATCATGATCCCCTTGACTAAATTTGTAGGGGGCCATTGAGGTCCCCTAATTATATAGATTTAGACGCTGAGAATATTTGTGTATAATAGAATATATTTGTATCAGATTAATTCTTGGAGTATTTGAGATTTTGCACCTTATTAGCTGGGATAGAGTATTTGATAATTTGGACCTACACAGCTGGGATGTATAGGATTAAACAGGATGAATGTAGTTAGATTTATATGGAGATCCGGTTAGGATATATCCTGTTAGCAGATCAATATCTGTGTTGTCCGCTTTATTTTATATTGGGTATTTAGTCATTGGAGGGATACTTGTATCTATAATTTTTTAATTTTAGATTAAGATTGTATTCAACATTGTATAATAAGACTATTAGTACCTCTACAGCTGGGATGTATAAGTAAGCTGTATGAAATATTGTTAGGTGTCTATTGAGATCCGTTTGAGTACATATCCTGTCAGCAAACTAATATCTATTGAGGTCCTGGCAGCAAACTAATACTAGTATTGTCTATTTTGTTGTTTCCCAAATGGACATGTAGGAACTGGAGGGCGTAGTGTATTTTAAATTTATAATTTTAGAATAAGGACACATTGTATATGTTTAAATAGGTTTTGGAGGAATTTCCATGCCTTTTATATCTGTTTGCATTCTAACTATGATACATCATAAATACTGTTTAATTGTAAGGGATAAGAGCAATGTGAGTTTTCCGGTAAACCAAATGCAAAAATAACATTTAAGCTATAGTTATAAATGTACCATTTCTTTTAAACTCTGTATAAACTCTATATCACCAATGATGTATTGATTGTGGATTGATACTGTTGTAGGTTATATCATACACAATCCACTTCTTTACTAAGGAGGTGTGTTGCTATAAATTCATTCTGATTGGCCGATGCAGTATGTGAGATGATTGGTCTCCCTGTAAAGGGAAATTTTCGCGCATTCGCATTGCATTCCATAGGATGCTCACTAATGTATTTAAATCCGTGGATAATTGAAGCATGTAATTCACCTGATGAAATGGTCTTTGTAAGACCGAGAAACGTTGTGTTTTAACATTGTTTTAGTAAAGTCTTTTACTTATATGAGACTTTCCACGGATGTTCATTGTAATAGAATAGCCTCATTGACAGATTAAGCTAAGTCTGGGGTAATTCCTCTTACGGCTAATACAGCATACTGTTTGGTTTGATTATACAAGCCCTTTATCCTTGTGCACCGGTGTGTGGACAAAGACACCACTACTACACCAAGGTTTCCATGGAAAACGAGGAATAGTCTGCTGAGCGACTATAAGAGCTCAGACTGCTGTTGTGGCACTTATCAAGTGCTGGATTTCTTGTAAGTACAACGGATTGGAGTGGGGGATGTGTTAACACCATTGATGTTGCACTATTGTGGCGCCTTCTTTTTTCTTTTTGTCAAGTCTGTGACTCCGTGCCCCTTTATCAGATGTGCTGTTTACCTTTTTGTGGATGTTCATGGGATTTATACCCAGTCCAGTTTGAGAGTGCAGTCCCCTTCAGTGTTTTGTATATGTCTAGGGCAGTGCTTTCCAAACTGTGTGTCGTGACACATTAGTGTGTCGGCAGCAGTGTGTAGGTGTGTCCCTGCTTCAACACAAATTTTTGGGAATTTATCATTTTTGGGGGGTTTCCGATTTTCTGCCTGCCTGCTACGCATATCACGTGGTTGACACCTAGTGGGTCACAGATCATCTTAACCTATTGGTGCAGCTCACCGGGAACTGAAACTATTCCCATTGGCTTCGGTGGCACATTGGCTCCTGACTGTACGTCTCCTCAATCGGCTTGTGACCGCACGTGTAGTGAGTGGGACAGCTGTGTATTTGCAGCACAGGCAGTAGTCAGTCAGACTCGCAGAGCTCTGAGGGTGGCAGCTTAAATGCTGAGCTGAAGTCAGAAGTCAAAGTGTTGTTTTTTTTTCTTTCAGCTAGCTCCCAGTAGTGCATTGCTGCTCCTGTTCTTGATATATGGATAGGAAGTGGAAGCTTAAAAATGCTTGATGATAAAATGTGAGTGTCTTTAGATAATATTCCACCAGATATTCAGAAACTGTGTTCATCCCATCAACCTCATACATCCCATTAAAATAGTAAGTAGCTATTGGTGTTATTAAACTTTTTTTTTTTTAATTCTTGCACATACATACTGTTATTTGTAAATACATTTAGTTATTATATATTTTATGTATGTGTCCGTATCTCTTAAAACAAGTTAGTTTAATCTCCTGTTTGCTAGTACAGCTGAATTACTGTGTCGCAAAATGATGTAGATCTAAAAAGTGTGTCACCAACATGAAAAGTTTGGAAAACTCTGGTCTAGGGGGATTACATAAGCCTGTGTACCCTTCACTTGTTCCCAGTTTGTTGGATTAAACATGAATTGTTTGGCTGGTTTACAAACCTAGGCTTTGGAAGGAACCTTGACATTGTACCTGGGCTTGTCCAATTTGGCCAGATGCAGTAACTAACCCTTTTATTTTTTTAATCTTAGCTGAGAGCTTGTTAGTAAGTGCTGGACTTTCTCTGTGTGATATATATATATATATATATATATTTATAAAATATTTATCAGGAAGGATACATTGAGATTTCTCTTGTTTTCAAGTATGTAAATATGTATTCTTAAATATGTAAGAATAAATAGAACATTCCCTTCTATGTGAAGAACATAGGAGTGTAAAATATTCAGAACTACTTTTGGATTAGCATTATAGGGTTAACTCCAGTTGTGTTAGCTCGTGAAGGATAAGTATTCATTTTTTCCAGTTTGCACTCTCCTTTGAAGTCTATGGGTAGGATAAAATAGCGAGGTCACAAAGTCTGAAGTCCTTAAGTTAGCATGCATAGGCTTTAGCGCAAATATTTTACTTTCCACCTGTAATACGCACGCTAACTCGCAAATGTTAAAAGTTTATTTCTGGTGGTGTTTGCACATGATCAAAAGTGTTAAATAGTGTAAGTCTTGTAAACAGGACCAAACATTTGAAGTATGTGAAGCTTTTCTGACATAGATGGATGCAATATCTTCTATCTCAAGAGAGCCAGAGAATCTCAAAATAGCTTCTGCAGCTTATTGAACCAGATACATGCAGCACAATACAAAAAAGTTCTTCAGATAATATATTATACATGGAAGAGAAAGGGATAGAATGCTTGCACATTATGCCATACAGTCCAGAACAGAATGGTATAGCTGAGAATTGTTTCCTAATGGAGATTCTCCGATGCATGCTTACAGTATCACAGTTGCCTCTCTAGGGTTCCATTACATATGCCGAGTCGCCCGCAAAATCCTCCGCTGCCGGATTTTGCACGATTTTGGTATTACATATACAGTGTAGCATACAAGTTACGCGCGTATATTTTACCCTTTGGCCGTATTTTTTATCCCATAGACTAACATAGAACAGCCGCGCAATTTGGTATCTAATATACAGCGTAAGGACTTACGCGCGCAGAATTAAGAACATCTACTCCATTCTCATCTCGCCACATATTGCAGGTGCAGCAACCCTTGCACTGACTAAAAAAGCAACGTAACTCCTTGGAAGCCTTAACAAACACATACATTTAAGCAGCATCTCAAGGTTAAAGGGACAGTATACTATGATATTGTTTTTTTAAGGTTTATTTGTGTATTTGAAATAGGTGATTTTGTTGTTTGAAGCCACAACCAAATCAAATAGATTGAACTTGTAGGTATAATCAGATCTCATCACTTTATCACATTGTGGACATATACTTGCTTATTTACTTTATATTTGTTCTTAAAATAATCAACAATACTTGGAGGAGAGAACAATGGGAAATCATAATTGTATTACCTTCATCTCTTTAGAACTCACTGGAGTGTAATGTATTCTAATGTTAACACAGCTTGGCATTGATGCCAACATATATAAAGGGACAGTCAAGTCCAAAGAAAACCTTCTTGTTTCAAATAGGGCATGTTATTTCAAACACTTTTCAAATTTAATTCTAACACTTGCTTTGTTCACTTGGTATTCTTAGTTGAAAGCTAAACCTAGGATGGCTCATATGAAAATTTCTAAGACCTTCTTGAAGGCTACCTCTTTGCAATTGTCAAACCAGTCACAGACAACAGTACCTCTCACCTGCAGCCTTAAAACACCTGATAATGCACACCCTATCAGTAACATCACTATTATATATACCCATGTGTCAATTTATATTGGATGTGAGATACATTGATTTACATCTTAGAAGTGAATATTACTATATGTACCCTGCATAAACAACTATTGTGGATGTGAGTTATAGTACAAGAATAGGTCATAAACATTATAATATTACCTGTTTTATTGCCATTTTCACACAGGTCATATTATATGTTTTAACAATATTAGTGTAATAAAACACACCTCACATGGATGTGGATGACAATTATATCATAAATAACAGAGGACAAGATTTATGGTGAACTATAAGAATATTTCTTTCTTTTTTTGCTTCTTGGATGAGGGAGCTGAGGTGACTGTAGTGGATTTCCTTGTTCTCCTGGTTTGAGAAGATTCTAGTGTTTCTGCTGGTGTTCTGGCCACAGATGATAGGCTGTAGGCAGTGTCCTGCTGGTGTGTAAAGTGCTCAACCAACACACCCAAGAGTTGATTTTGTTCTCTCAATCTATTGTCCATTTGCATCTGCATATCAGACAGAATTCGCATAATCTGTGACTGGTTCTGAACACTTGCACTTAACGATGCTGCCATGTTTCTCTGTAGCTCTATGCTACATTGTTGTATCCTCTCTTGGCTCCTGATGAACCTTTCATGGTTCCTGAAGAACCTCTCTTGGCTTCTTTGTATGCTCTTGGTGCTTGTTATGAGCCTCCTCTGGAGTGCAATGTATTCCTCACCCAGGGGAGAATACAATTTTTCCACAGGCTCTTGAGCAGCAGGGCTTCTAGGTGCTTGAGGGGCAGGGTCACCTGCATCTGCTGGTGCTTGAGGTGTAGGATCAGCTACATCTGATGGTTCATGTGGGGCAGGGGCAGCTACAACTGCTGGTTCATGTGGGGCAGGGGCAGCTACAACTGCTTGTTCATGTGGGGCATGGTCAGCTACAACTGCTGGTTCATGTGGGGCAGTGGCAGCTACAACTGCTGGTTCATGTGGGGCAGGGGCATCTACAACTGTTGGTTCATGTGGGGCAGGGTCAGCTACATCTGATGGTGCTTGAGGTGCAGCTGTAGATTCTGCAGATGGTGGATGGTGGAGCTTGTTCAAGGGATGAGGATGGTGGAGCTCTCATGGTTGGTTGATAGTCCCACTGATGACTAGTGTGTGACCACTCAGCCTGTCCAATTGACACTTCCTGTGGCATTGTCTGTGGGTAAAATCCCTGACTGCCATGAGAGTGTGCTATGTGTGTGTGTGTGGGGGGGGGTAAATATATGGATCCTTTGTGTCTGTCTTGGCTCCCCCTCAAAGCCAAAGGAAGGATATTCCTCTGGCCAGGAATCTTGCTAGGGGTCATATGGCAATTATGGCATCACTCCCGGGTCCTCAACTGAAGCCATCCAACCATGCTCATGCCTGGGAGCACACTGCTCTTGCGGTTGCCTGAAGACTGGTGGTGGTGGTGGTGGCATGGACATTTGTATCCTCATGACAAGAGATTCTGTGAAGGAGTCAAATGATGAGAAGGATTAGTACAGTCAGATATATGTCCACGTGGGCATACAATATACATTAATACATGCTAGGGCCTATACTGATTCTCATGTCAAACTCTATAACATGTGTCCTGTGTTATTCTGAGACATGTTAGTATTGCACTATTCCATCTCATATCATGAATTGCATTGTGTTAAGTAGCAGTAAGGTCAAATATAATTGTAGATGTTTTTGTTAGTAGGTCAAAAACCATGCTCCTCATTGTGTACATGAATGTGTGATATTAAAGGATGTTATATCTCAAATACATATAATACTGGTGTGTGGGATCTTACTCACCAGCATGATTTGCTGTGGTTGCAGCCCCTGAGTCACGAGCCCCTGGAAATCCACTGACTGCTGTGATACTCAGGGACCTACGTATCATCTCCTGCCAGGTGTTATACTCAATATCCAGGGATGGACCACCGCCTGTTCCCTTCTGGTGCATAGCTTCCTGCCCCATCTTTTCTTTGACCTGCCTCTTGCAGTCATTCCACTGCTTTTTCAGGCCCTCAACCGTCCTCCTCTCCGGGGGCCACACTGTTGACGGCATTTTCTACCACCAACCATGCCGTTTTTCTCCTTTTGGCAATGCCTTTGCCCTTCTCCTGCCCGAAGAGGTCACTGTTATTGTCCATGATGGCCTGGACAAGGGCAACTTTTTCATCAAATGGGAACTTGGGATATCTCAGCCTCTCATCCTCCATGGACACTTGGCTTCCTCCCTGTGATGTCCCTGGTGTGGGTTCCTCCCTATCCTCTCCCGCCTCCCCTCTTTTGTACTCATGTGCACCCTCTGTCCCTTTCCTAGATGTGCCTGCTCTCTGTGCTCTAGGGCTCCTTCTGTCCTCTCCTATACTCCTCTCCCTGCCACTTCTCTCCCCTCCTCCTCTCCTCCCTACCTCTCCCTGCCATCCTTACACTAAATCACATATCACTGAAACAAATGTCCACAGCACTGTAGATTCTTGTATATCTTTATATCTTTATTGTACAAACATATAAAAAGTGACGTTTCGAGTCTACTGACTCTTATTCATGCTATCACTAAATCACTAAATCACACTACAAACACTCAAACTCACTCCCAGTTCAATCACACATAATCACAACCAAACACTCAGCCTATCACACTGTAAAAATATAATAAAATGTGTGAGGTGTAAGAAAAAAAGTGTGGTGTATTTATATATGTATGTATGCAAAATATGTGTGCAATATGTAAAAATATGTGTAAGTGTACAAGTTTAATCAAACAACAATGCAACCTAACTAACTAATCTGTACCTATCTCTCTACTCTGACTAAACCTCCACTTAAGTGTAGTGTGTTGTAGCTCAACGAACAATCCAAACACACTGAAGAAAATGCTGGCTGAGTATGGGTTTATATATGAATTTTGAATAGCGTAATTCCGTGTCACATTTTTATTTGAAATCTGTTCATTTTTACGAGTGTTACCCTAATTTGCATAAACCTACTCTTTATTGACACTTTCCGTGGACAAAATACTGGCGTAAGTTACTTGTGACGACTAAAATGTGTATTTGCACACATTTCAGAAGATCACCGGTTTGTCCTACTTACGCCAGTTTAGCATCTAACGGCGCAGTATATGTAATACGCTGATGTGTGAGGTGAAATTAAGGGCGGCCCAGGTTTCCACGCTTGTGCCGAAACCTGCGCCGTATATGTAATCACGCCCAAAATTTACTGGGGCAATGCTGTTAGCATACCTAAAATTAGATGGTTGTGAAAAAACCCTAATCTTAGAAACATCAGCCCATTTGAATCCAAAGCCTATACATACATACTAGCTCAGACACTGCAAACTCAGTAAAAACACTGAGACAATCATCATGATTGGTTAGTGCTTTATAAAATAAAAGGTACAAATTAAAATTAATGTTCAAATATTGTATTTATAGCACATTTTTAAATCAAAAATAAAAGTACACAGCAAAATGCAATATCTTAAAGGATCAGTAAACAACGTTAGATTGTTTTATAGAATGTTTAATTAAGGGTAATGAAACAACTTTACTATATATTTTCATTAGATATTTTGCACCCTTATTTAATGTAGTTCTGAAAAATGAGTGATTTCCAATTCTCAGAACATGAAAAGCACCCTGCTGACTTCTCAAGGATAACTATGCTACATATCTCTCTATAATTGGCTTTAACCGATAACAACTGCAAAACAGAGTTTTTTTTATACTAGCTTTATAACCCTAGCTAGCCTTGTTGACTGCAAACTAAAGCCCAGATTGGCGCCTCTAAATAAGGTAAATGGTGTGTGGAGTTTGGTCATTGAAAAATAATTGCTGTAAAAAGCATGTTAATTTGTTTTAAAAACTTAAAGACTAGGCTGGCATGCTATTCTCTAGCAACATAACATAAATGTAATGTGTTTACTGTCCCTTTAACTAGACAGTAATATTCTTATTTAAAATATGCAGGATCAGTTTCTATTTAATGTAAACATTATAAATCTTATTTCATGTACAACATCATTTAAATATACTAAATTAAAACAATATCAGAAAGTACAAAATTTAAAACATATTTCAATAAGCATCAAAGCTTTAAAAATGGGTTTGAAAGGGGAATTCTATGGGTGTGTCGGAAATTCTCTCACCAGTCTCATTGTCTTCTCTAAGCATTTTACCCCTGCAGTCACGCTGTTTTATCTCACCAAACATAAGATGCAGAGTTTGTCAAAAAATACATAAATCACTTAGTACACTGATAGAAAGACAAGTATACCAAACTAGAAGTAAATGCAAGTTAAACCCTTAATGACAGTGACATACTAGAGATCTGCATTTGTTTTGTTATGAATGCAACTTTGTAATGAAAATCAGATATTCATTTTATTTTAACTAAACAAATATCCGAACAATTGCACTAACTAAATTTAAAGAATAATTAATATATGCTAATGAAATCCATTAGAATATATTCGTTATTAATTAAATTAGCTTTTAATGCTTAATACTTAGAGCTCACTGGGGACCTACACTAACCCAACATTTCACAAAAAAACAGGGCTGCGCTAATAGAGAGATTAGTTAGATCCTGAAGTCTGCAATAAAGGAGAAGGTTCATTAGCGGGGTCCTGGACTCTGTGAAGAAGGGTCGGATAAGTGTGGCTCCCTAGCACACTATATGTTGATATAAGTCCTACAGGTGACACTGTGTGCCTCATGCAGCAAATTTACATTTACAAAAACGAATATGAACTAATTTTTCAGAATATTCATTATGAATGATAAATCTGAAACAAAGTATTTGCTGTAACATGTCTATGACATACCTTGTACTTAACCTGCCACAAGGGTTTTTCAGGGCTGTAAATTGAGTCTTAGGGCTCCATGTTTGAAGCAGTAAAAGCTGCTCCTGAGCCTTTGCAGGTTCAAATATGCGAGCCTGCTCCTCGCAATGTAAGAACCAGCGGTCATTAGATCAAGACCGCTGCTTTTTACACTCTAAGGTGGCGAGGGAAAATCACAGAGAGCTTGTTTGCTCTCAGTGATTGACAGACCCTTCAGCTGAGCGATTGGTCAAGTGAATTGAGGGGCGGGCATTACACACTGCAATGAGTGTGTAATGATAATTATGGGCCAGCGGACAAACAGATCTGCTGCCCATATGTAGCGAAGGCGGGCGGACAGCTTTGCAAGTTGAGAAGCTGTTCGTCCACCTGTTAGTACATGGAGCCCTAAATTTGTGAAGATCACTCAATTTTACCTTTGTGTAGTGTAAAACCCTCCAGTTTATCTCAAAAGCTGGTTAAAGCTAAATGTTTTATGTGTTTTTTGCAAGCAGCCATGTGCTTTGTACAAGGGGCATTCACTGGGTCCCAAAAGCTGCACTGAATTTGTAAGCAATACTAAAATACTCTTAAACTCTTTCCCTCTAACTTGTTAGTCACTTGCTTTAGAGTTAGAAAACAGTGGCTATATGTTATATTTATTTCTATAAGTTGCCATTATTATTGTTGAGACATTTTTCATTTTTTAAATCTTCCTGGAACAATTCCTGCAGACACACATGGTTGATGCGATGCATTTTGCAATAAATTTGAGTAAATCTGCCATAGTTTCATTTAGAAAACCAAAAAGCAAGACAGATGTTAGCAATCATAGTGAGCATAGACTGTGAATTTGTATGTGACATAGCTTGTTTTTCCAATTCATTAGACTAAAATTCTCCTACTTTAATAATGGAAGACACAGCCAATAAAGGATGATTAATTGCTCATTGCAATAAATATGTTCTTTTGAGGTTAATTTCTTGTTATGATCCAATAGATCATGAAAAGCACCAACATCTTACGTAGAAAAAAATCATTTTCTTTGCTAAACGGGAGAATGCAGCATTGAGTTAAAGAGCAGGATCCATATAATCAGATACTAAGGATGGAATTAGAAATTACTTAATTACTTTATCAAACACAAGCAATTTTTTCTTAGACTTTTTTTTTTAATTCTGTTTGGAATACCATTATAAGTGCGGATGATAAAGGAAAGTTATTCTTAAAGGGACATCAAAACACAGCATTTTTATTTCATGATTTAGATAGAACATACAATTTTAAACAACTTTCCAATTTACTTCTATTATCTCATCTGTTTGTTCTCTTTGTATCCTTTGTTAAAGGAACAGCATTTAACCCACCTATTAGTAGCTAGCCCCAGTAGTGCTTTGCTGTTCCTGAGCCTTCAACAAAGGATACTAAGAAAAGAAAGAAAATTAGATAATATAAATAAATTGAAGAGTTGTTTAAAATCACACACTTTATCTGAATCCTGAAAGAAAAAAAAGTGTTCCATGTCTCTTTAAACACAAATTGCAAACTGCATGAAGCTGCATTTTCATATCTGAGCATCATTATGCAGTTAATAATGCACATTTATTTTGTCAAATTAGTATAGATTTAATATGTTTTCCATTTAGTGATTTCCTGCCTTCCCTAATGAGAACCATTGTTAATCAGTCACAACCCTGTAAATATCTATATGGTATAAACATGTATTGTTTACACATACACATTTGGAGAAAGAGTGGGGAAAGCGCCCCCCACTTTTCTTTCCTTAAAGGAATAGTCTAGTCAAAATTAGACTTTCATGATTCAGAAAGAGCATGCAATTTTAAGCAACTTTCTAATTTACTCCTATTATAATTTTTTTCTTCGTTCTCTTGGTATCTTTATTTGAATGTATACTTAGTAGCCGGCCCATTTTTGGTTAAGCACCTGGGTAGCGCTTGCTGATTGGTGGCTACATCTAGACACTAATCAGAAAGTGCTACCCAGGTGCTAAACCAAAAACAAGTCATCTCCTATGCCTACATTCTTGCTTTTTCAAATAATGATACCAAGAGAACAAAGAAAAAATTATAATAGGAGTAAATTAGAAAGTTGCAGAAACTTGCATGCTCTATCTGAATTATGGAAATTTAATTTTGACTAGACTATAACTTTTAGGTAGTTTAGGATTAATTCTGTTCAATTAAATATTTTGCTACAAACAGACAGAAAACACATTTGGCTAGATTACGAGTTTTGCTTTCCGGTGCGGTATGGCTTTTAACGCTGAAAAATTGGCCATTACGCTAGAATGGCCAGGAACGCATATTACGAGTCATGTCGGTATAGATGTAACGCAAGCATTTTAGCCTGTAACGCAACATCCAAAATGACGTTTTTGTGTGGGATTTTCATAGTGCCGGTATTACAGGTTGTGCGTTCAGGCTAAAATGCTTGTGTTACAGCCTATACAGACACAATTCATACCGCCAACTGAGATTAGTATTTATGGATTTTGTGTAAAAAAATGTATCACAAAACTCATAACTAAAATGTTACAAAGTACACTAACACCCATAAACTACACATTAACCCCTAAACCACCACCCTGCCGCATTGCAAACCCCTAATCTGCCGCCCACCCACATTGCAACTATTAAAGTTATTAACCCATAATCTGCCACCCACCCACATTGCCAACACGATTTAAATATATTAACCCCTAATTCGCCACTCCCCGACATCAACAACACCTAAATAAACATATTAACCCCTTAACCGCCTGCCCCCCACATTGCCAACACTATAATAAAGTATTAACCCCTAAACCTCCAGCCCCCACATCGTAACTACTAAACTAAACCTATTAACTCCTAGACCGCCAGCCCCCCCACATCGCAAAACACTAAATTAAACTATTAACCCCTAAACTTAACACCCCCCTAACTTTAAATTAAAATTATAATATAACTATATTCAAATAAATAAATAACATTAAACTATAAATTAACCTAACTATTTTAATAAAATAAAAAATACTACCAATTAAAAACCTAAATTACAAATTAAAAAAAAACTAACACTACGAAAAAAAATAAAAAATCTAAAATTACAAAAAATAATAAACACTAAATTACAAAAAATAAAAAACACTAAGCTTACAAAAAAAATAAATGAAATTATCAAAAATAAAAACAATTACACCTAAGCTGTGGGAAATGTAAAGGATGTAATTATACTAAAACAAGTCATAAAACTTTCAATTCAGCAGTCACAGGCAAAACATATGAAATAAAAGATTTCATCACATGTAAAAGCAAAAATGTTATATACTTGTTACAATGCAGCTGCAAAATTAAATACTTAGGACAAAAGTCCAGGTTCCTAAAAACGAGAATTATGGAACACCATAACAAAATTGAAAAAAACCATGAAGATCATGGAGTGCCACTACATTGTAACAATTGTAAACTATACACTAAGGATTCTTTCCTGTAGATGGGGATAGAACAGGTAAAATTACACTGGAGAGGGGGAAATTTAGCGAAACAATTAGATCAAAGGGAGTTGAAATGGATACACACACTCAAAACATATGCACACTGGGGTCTCAATAAAGACACCAAAATAGCGGCCTTTGTGTAGCAAATTTTTGGGGTATATCGAACTGATCTCCACTTACAAGCAAATACAAATAAGTTACATATTGATCAACTATCTCACTTCCAAAAGGGAAAAAAAATTACTTATTATAAATGATTTTGAAACAATTTAACTGGGAGATAATCAAAATACTAAAGTCCAAATTTGTATCTTTTATTTTTATTTTCATTTTTATCTTTAGACAAATTTTATCTTTAGATATGTTAACTGTAATGATAATAAATGCCAACATAAAGTTATAATAACTCGTATATCATTTTTCCTATGTACTTACCATTCTGTAAAGCTAAACTCTTGTTACTAAATAACAGATAATGTATTTGCTATATAGCTAGCAAGTGTCAGTGTATTGTTCACTTTAGTTATTTTGACTGCATTCATATTAAAGAAAGACAAAGGGCAAGCAGTGAATAAGAATGAATAACATCCTATTTTTATTTTTATTTTTCATAGCGCTGTATTTTTATAGCATTGTATTTTTTACAATATTGTTTACCATATTAATGAACGGCCTTTTATTTACTATATCTTGTTTCATCTATATATAAGAAACAGAGACGTGTTCTATTGGTCCATAAAATCATGTGATCGCGATCGCATCTAGAATGGCATTCACTTTCATTGGACAGCCGAAACCATGTGATATAGATCGGACCTGAACTGGAATTGACAAGTCAATACAACTCGAAAGGGAACTGAAAACCGGCTAAACAGCAATTCCAAAAAGAATGCTTTATATTTATCACATTTTAAATTTGTCATGATATTTAGGTATCGATGTCTAATTACTGTTTAGAACTAACTCCAAGTAATATATCATTATGAGGATAATTTTTTGTAACGAGTGTAAACCTGCTTCTCCTCCAATGGGGAAACAGGAACCGTTTGATAATTATGTATATAAACAACGCCTGTGTAGCGGCAAGGTATGCTATTTGGTATGTAAAGCACTTTCAAACTTTTTACTGCTCTTGAGAAAGACGGCTGGGTCTGTGGAAACGCATTAAGCTTAATAAATACAGTTTTTCATTAAAAAATCTGTGGAATCGCTTTTGTTAACAACAGGAGAGAGCCGGACATTTGGAATATTTACTGTGAGTAGATATACACCTTATTTTAAATGCTTCAGTTTGATGCCTCAGCCTTGTTCCTTGCACCTAGAAATTGAGGACAAGTGAGACAAAGTGGGGAAGGAACATCCATAGCTGAAAACAAAGAACCAGCGCCTCTATCTAGCACAACACATTGACTTGCACAGTGTTTAAAGAGAGACTGTGAGACGGCTGCAGTTCAGAAACTTAAAGGAAAGTATACACCCATATTGTACACTTTTTGCATGTACTACCTAAGCTAATAGCCCTATAAAAATACCCCCCCAATAAAAACAGCCAATAGGATTTAAGTAGCTCTCATCCAATTGGCTGTTTTATACAGCCAATAGGATTTCAGAAGCTCTCATCCTATTAGCTGATCTGAAATTGAAGAATCAAATCCGCCAATAGGAATCAGCCAATTGAAAAAAACTACCTGGCATTCAACTTCAGTGTACAGCGGTGACCGTATGAAGAAGACGCTCAGCGCTGATGTCTTCCAGGTTAGCTCCACTCTACTCTGCCGGGATGAAGATAGAAGACATCCCTGAGATGGATGAAGGTCTCGCCGCCTGGATGAAGATGGATGTCCGGACTTCATGAACCATGAGTAGATTTTATGGGATTAGTGTTAATTTTTTTTATTTGGGTGGGGTTTTTTTAGATTAGGGATGGACACTTGTAGAAGAGCTTTATGCCCTTTTAGAGCCCATGCCCATACAAATGCCCCTTTAGGGGCAATGGTTAGTTTAGGATTTTTTTAGAGTTTTTTTTTATTTTGGGGGGTTGGTTGGGTGGTTTTTACTGTTGGGTGGACTTTGTATTTTTTTACAGGTAAAAGAGCTGTTTAACTTAGGGCAATTCCCTTCAAAATTCCCTTTTAAGGGCTATTGGTAGTTTATAGTAGGTTAGGGGGTGTTTTTATTTTGGTGGGGCTTTTTTATTTTTATAGGGCTATTAGATTAGGTGTAATTGTTTTTATTTTTGATAATTTTTTGTAATTTAGTGTTTATTATTTTTTGTAATTTTAGATTTTTTTAATTTTTTCGTAGTGTTAGTTTTTATTAAAATTTGTAATTTAGATTTTTTAATTGGTAGTTTTTTTATTTTATTAGAATAGTTATGTTAGGTTAATTTATAGTTTAAATATAAGATTTTGATTATTTTACATAAAGTTAGGGTTGTGTTAGGTTTAGGGGTTAATAGTTTAATTTAGTGTTTTGTGATGTGGGGTGGCTAGCGGATTAGGGCTTAATAGCTTTTATTTGTGTCGGCGATGTCGGGAGAGGCAAATTAGGGGTTAATAACTTTATTTAGGTGTCTGCGATGTCGGAGGTGGAGGATTAGGGGCGTTTAGACAGGGTTTATGTTAGGGTGTTAGGTTTAAACGTAACTTTTTTTTCCCCATAGACATCAAAGGGGTTGGGTTATGGAGATTTTTCATTCTGCACTTCAGGTGTTAGTTTTTTTCTAACACTCTCTCCCCATTGATGTCTATGGGGGAAAGTGTGCACAAGCACATCAAATCAGCCCTTGGATTTTGTGCGGTATGGAGTTTAACGCACCATATCTCACAGCACAAGGAGACTTTTCAGTAACTCGTAATGGCAGCGCTATGGAAAGTGAAATAATGCAACTTTTTGCCATTAGTTTTGCACCATGTTTAGCGCAAAACTCGTAATCTTGGGGATAGTGTGCAGATATGGACAGAAGAAGCAGGCAGGATCATACAGTTGCTAGGGAATGAAAACATGTTTACAATCCGAGGTCTTAGTTGATGCATATGGCTAGCACAAAAGGGATTTGCTGGTTTCATGCCTCTGGTTTGCAGTCTTTTTTTTGGGAGCATATTGCTGGCAAAAAGGTTTCCAGGGACACTTTGCAGCTATCAATTACCTGCATGAAAATGTTTACCACACCCCCTGCCCTAAAGACCCGCCCCCTTTGCCAAACCTACATCATTAGCATAATTTAGCTCCACCTATTTATTATAGTGAAAAAAGATCTACATGCCCTTATGTCTCACTCCTGTGCAGATTATGCAGACTCAAAATGGATAAGTCAAACAAAAATCACATTCTATGGCTTTGTATTAATAAATAAATTAGCAGTCTGACTTTAATATATATATATATATATATATATATATATATATTTAATAATTTACATAATGTAAATGTGCACTGTTTGAGTGAAGTATAATACCTTAATTACTTATTAATTACTAACGAGGTAATGTGTTACAGAAATATAAGTAACAGACCCACAGGTAAATGTTTCAAAGTGTTTACTCCATCTCCATATAAAGTACAGGTATTGACATCCTTATTTACTTTAGCAAAAATAAAAAATAAAATACTGAGACTGCATAAAGCTAAAAATAATTTGCTGAAAGAGCTTGCAATCTGATGTGACTGAGCAACTATGCCTGTACCCTCAGTGAAGAGATCCCTCCCTGCTCATACAATTACATGACGTGTCCCAATGTCACTCTGGTACTCTAAGTTTAACACAACATATGTTAATTAACTTTAAAGCTTCACACCTCCTTGTCACTTCTCTCCCCAGTCTTGGAACACTTTCTGTTAGATGCTTTTAACCACATGGCACTGATTCCACAATGCTTTTCTAAAGTCCTGATTAGCCACATAAACATAAATGTAACAGCGTTAATGTTACATCAACATAAATGTTTGTAACTGTATTATGAAAAAAGGCATCCATATTGCACAAAACTGTACAATGTGTGGGAGTGAAAACAAATTATTTGATACAATCAGAGTTAGAAGTGAGCGCCTAAAAGGCAGAGGTGGATAAGAACATTAAACAGTTAAATTTAATAATGCATAACAAATTTACAAGATTAAAAACATGGATCCATGAATACATAAATAACAATAAATAACAATAGATTACAATGTTTAACAATAGAAAATGATGAAAAATAAAAAATAACAATAAAATGGGGGTAATACCACGTCAAAATGATAGGGTACAGTCTCTTATATAGCTGTATTTGTGGTGAAAAACAGTAAAATGTCCAATAATATATGCAAATATTAAAGTGATCCAAAATGTGAATCCAGTGTATGTGTCCAATAAAATATTTATCCAATAAATTATTTGTTGTGTCAATATAGTGTGCAGTGTGTACAAAAACTTCTGCAATAAAAAAACTCCAAAAAGAAAAATCCAAAAAAAAGGAAAATCCAAAGTTTAGATGATGCCAAAAATGAGTGAAGGGTGCCAAAAAATGTGGAATTGATAAAAAACAGAAAAAACAAAAACACAAATGAATACATGTAAAAATGTGAATTCAGTGATCAAAACATGTAATAATAAAAAATGTTGTAAAAAATATGTTGTAAAAAATGGAGGTGATTCTTGAGTGGTTACTTTTCCTTATAATCCCATTGTGTATAGTGATACAAGTAAAAATCCTGTGAGAAAGAAAAAAAAAACAATACTATAGACAATTTGTAAAATACTTGTCTAAGGTATCAGAAATTATCTCACCAATTATATGTCGACGCGCTTCGGCCTGATAACAGGCCTTTTTCAAGACTGTATAACTTGGTGAGAGATCTTACTGTTTATAGGGTAAGTGGTCCAATCAAATGTTTGTGTTTGGGCGCCAAAAATTTACCTTGGGTACCGCCCCAATGAAATGTATTATGGGTATGGGCAACCTTTTATTTATAAACCCTATTTTGTTCTTTTTTATATATTATCTATTACCTGCCAAGCATATGCCTTTAGTATTAACATGCCCCATTTGTTTGTAAACAAGATTTGTGGTATAAAGTAAAAGTTTGCTTGTGATCGTGGAGGGGTTTCATTTGTTTGTTTATCAGCTGCCGTTACCCTTGAGAATGTCACTTCTGGTTTCGGTTTAGTGATGTCATATCCGGTAACCTACTTCCGGTTTCGGTTTCGCTGGATATTTACGTGATTCTTGTTGTGAACAGGGGGCAAGACCAGTATGTGATTTATTGGTATAAATAAAGGTGTTATATATATATTATATCTGCCAACATCATTGTAAATGAGGATTAGGTTTATACTCAGTTGTACAATAAATTAAACTTCAGTTATATGGGTAAAATGATAAATATAGGGATATAATAATAAAATAATAATAAAATTATGAGCCATGGATGTAGACATAATAAATATAAAATAGCGTCAGGGAAACAAAAATAATTGTATACGAATTACCATATTATAAAGGTGAAATATCTAGATGCTGATACAAAATTTGACCAAACTGTATTATGATGATACAAATGTAAAAATAAATGTAAAAATAAATAATCATTCTATTCCGCTCCAGGTTTGGAACGAACATAGATGAATCAAATATAGAGATCACATAATAATTCAATGACCTATTTTCACACGTGAAATTATAAAGAATAAATTATAAAGAATAAATAATGAGAATACATTTGTATTTAGAAATATATAAAACGTAGATATAAAAACATATGGAAAGGACATAGGAACATGTTATATTAAAAGAATGCAAAAACCATATATTTCAACTGCTATATATATGTGTTCTAAAAGATATTAAAACAGTTAATTGACATGTCACTTATAAAATTGAATATAAAAAACATATTGAGGGTAGGTTGACATTGGCTATAGGATTAAAAGATGGACATTGAGCCTGTGATGATGTTTATGTGTTAGGAATAATTCAGAGTTTTGTGGAATGGAGGTACAGTCTTCAGGGGATACTTAAAATAGATTATCAATTAATGTTGACCTAGTGCTCTATACGATATTGTATAAAGATAGAATTCAGTTAGACAAATTAATATAAATAGATAAATAAATAAATGGGTAAATGTATAAATTATAACACATCTAGGAGAGAATGCCTATAAGAAATTCCTTGGGATATATATAAAAAAGGGTTAAAAAACCTTGTTAAAATTATATTAAAATACATATTAAAATTCTTACTTATGAAATGGTCTAAAAGACTTAAAAACTCTAAAATGTGTGGATATATCACTACCTTGAAAGGATTGTATAATGTCACTTATTTTAGCCTTGCCAAAAGAGTTTGTCTAAAGTGTATGTTGGTGGATGAATGTTCACCTAATTATTTCCTGAGTTGCAAAAGATGTGACAAATCTTCTTTATTATTAAGCCCTTTCAGATACAGGCTATCTAATGTGAATATCTATTTGGATTCATTGAAGAGTAGTTTTTGTTCATAATTACCGCCTCTCCAATTTTTGTTTACTTTTTGTATCCCAAAATATTTAAAATCTTTTGAATTATTTGAAACAGGTCACATTATGAGGAGGTGGCAGTTTCATTTATACCAGTAGACTTTCCCATTTTTTGATAGAAGAATAACCTTTAGATGTTTACTGAAACATGTCTCCTTTGAGTAAGAATATTTGGCATAAATACAAGTTAATTGATTTTTTTAAAACTTGTAAATACATTTAGGCTTTGTAACTAAGGATTTTGTATTTATAGTTCAATCATTTACATATGAAATTATACATACTCTAAAACCTTTGTAAGGCACTGACTTTTTAATTATTACTAACAGAACTATCAAGAGATCGTTTTCTCAGCTTTTCTCGCACAGCCCCTACTCACCCACTTTGCCTCACACTGGCCCCTGCTCACCATATCAACCCAATTAAACACACACCCCTGCTTACCCTACCCTATCAGCCCCCTCACAATGGCCCCTACTTACCCTATCAGCCCCTTCACATATGCTCCTCATCACACTATCATCTCCCTCATATCTCTCACCAGCTACTGCTCACCCTCTCACTCCCCTCTCTCTCTCTCTCTCTCTCTCTCTCACACATACACACCAGCTACTGCTCACCCTCTCACCCTCTCTCTCTCTCTCTCTCTCTCTCTCACACCAGCTACTGCTCACCCTCTCACCCCCCTCTCTCTCTCTCTCACACGCACCAGCTTCTGCTCACCCTCTCACCCCACTCTCTCTCTCTCACACCAGCTACTGCTCACCCTCTCACCCTCTCTCTCACCCTCTCTCTCTCTCTCTCTCTCTCTCACACCAGCTACTGCTCACCCTCTCACCCCCCTCTCTCTCTCTCACACACACCAGCTTCTGCTCACCCTCTCACCCTCTCTCTCTCTCTCTCTCTCTCTCTCACACACACCAGCTACTGCTCACCCTCTCACCCTCTCTCTCTCTCTCTCTCTCTCTCACACCAGCTACTGCTCACCCTCTCACCCTCTCTCTCTTTCTCTCTCTCTCTCTCTCTCTCTCTCTCTCTCTCACACACCAGCTACTGCTCACCCTCTCACCCTCTCTCTCTCTCTCTCTCTCTCACACCGCCTACTGCTCACCCTCTCACCCCCTCTCTCTCTCTCTCTCTCTCTCACACACACACCAGCTTCTGCTCACCCTCTCACCCCCCCTCTCTCTCTCTCACACACACCAGCTTCTGCTCACCCTCTCACCCCCTCTCTCTCTCTCTCACACCAGCTACCTCTCACCCTCTCACCCTCTCTCTCTCTCACACCAGCTACTGCTCACCCTCTCACCCTCTCTCTCTCTCACACCAGCTACTGTTCACCCTCTCACCCTCTCTCTCTCTCTCTCACACAGCCTACTGCTCACCCTCTCACCCCCCTCTCTCTCTCTAACACGCACACCAGCTACTGCTCACCCTTTCAACCTCTCTCTCTCTCTCTCTCACACACTAGCTACTGCTCACCCTCTCACCCCCCCTCTCTCTCTCACACACACACCAGCTTCTGCTCACCCTCTCACCCCCTCTCTCTCACTCTCTCTCTCTCACCAGCTACTGCTCACCCTCTCTCTCTCTCTCTCTCTCTCTCTCTCTCTCTCTCTCTCTCTCACACCAGCTACTGCTCACCCTCTCACCCTCTCTCTCACACACCAGCTACTGCTCACCCTCTCACCCCCTCTCTCTCTCTCTCTCTCTCTCTCTCACACCAGCTTCTGCTCACCCTCTCACCCCCCCCCTCTCTCTCTCTCTCTCTCTCACACCAGATACTGCTCACCCTCTCACCCTCTCTCTCTCTCGCACCAGCTACTGCTCACCCTCTCACCCTCTCTCTCTCTCTCTCTCTCTCTCTCTCACACCAGCTACTGCTCACCCTCTCACCCCCTCTCTCTATCTCTCTCTCACACACACCAGCTTCTGCTCACCCTCTCACCCCCCCCTCTCTCTCTCTCTCTCTCTCTCTCACACCAGCTACTGCACACCCTCTCACCCTCTCTCTCTCACACACCAGCTACTGCTCACCCTCTCAACCTCTCTCTCTCTCTCACACACACCAGCTACTGCTCACCCTCTCACCCCCCCCTCTCTCTATCTCTCTCTCACACACACACACCAGCTACTGCTCACCCTCTCATCCTCTCTTTCTCTCTCTCTGTCTCACACCAGCTACTGCTCACCCTCTCACCCCCTCTCTCTCTCACACACACACACCAGCTTCTGCTCACCCTCTCACCCCCTCTCTCTCTCACTCTCTCTCTCTCTCTCTCTCTCTCTCGCACACACACACCAGCTACTGCTCACCCTGTCACCCTCTCTCTCTCACACCAGCTACTGCTCACCCTCTCACCCCCTCTTTCTCTCTCTCCCTCTCTCTCTCTCACACCAGCTACTGCTCACCCTCTCTCTCACACACCAGCTACTGGTCACCCTTTCACCCCCTGCTCAACTTCTTAGCTTCCTCACACCCTCCCCTGCTCACACTCTCAGCTACCTCCAAACTGCCCCTGCTCACCCCCTTCATCCCCTTTCCCTTCATAACAGCTATTACTCATCATGTCAGCTCCATCCCACCAGTCTCTGCTCCTCCTTTAAGACCCCTCTCCCTCACACCAACCACCTGCTCAGCCCTCCAAATACACAGCAGCCGCTACTCACCCTTTCAACATTCTCTCCCTCACACTTACATAGTATATTGTTCAGTTTCCCAGCCTTTACTCCCTTACGCTAGTATACTTCAAAAGCTCATATTCACCAATGCAGACAAGATATATAATGTTATTTGCTTGTTCAGACATAACCCTCCCCATGGCACAGTAGCTTAGTATGCAACATGTTACATTTACACAATATCACGGATAACGATATACTTACCCATTTAAAGCCACAGTAAAAAAAATTGTATTACTACAATTCACAGAGTGTCTCATATGACAGTGCCTCATATCAACTGCTGAGATGCATGGAGCAGAACTTGAACAATTCATGTCTCTAGAATACTGGAATCATTGGGACGTTGCAGCAGAAGTGGCTGCAGTTATTGGCATCACTTGAGGCCTTCATAAAACTACTAGAAAACATGCTGTTTGCCAGTCTATTTGCCCATACTAAAAAGGGGAATTAGCAAAGCATGACTTTTTAACTATCTGCACGGAAGCGCTGCTAGTGTATGAAAGTGATCTATGCATTTCACTCTCCAGCGCCCAGTAGTAATGTTATAAACAGTTAGCTGTAGATTACCACCAGCACTAGGTTATTTAATTATGTGCACACTAAGGTGCATGCACCTCTGTGTTCATTGAGTTATCTTCAGACTGTTGTCAGCATCTGTACGTGTGTGCATCAGCTGAGCGGTTATCTGCAGTCAGATTAAGCATCAGTACTGTTGCTCCAGTATGAGCGGCAACGCGTGCTGATGTCACTGCCTGACCGCAAGATCTCAGAGGAGGAGACACACACTACCTAGCTAAGAAGCTGCCTGTTACTTACATAGTTGCCGGGACATTTAAATGGCTGGGACTGGGTCCCAAATTCCTGGACTGTCCTGGCAAAAATGAGACAGTTGGCAACTATGGTAATGTAATGATTTTTTTGGGCATATGTGTGGCATAAATAGGGATAGCTGGAAATATACTTCTGAATGAATGTCCTTTTTAAAAATATAGTTAAAATAAATAGGATAGTAATAGATATGGTTTTGGTAAGAGGTATTTTTGGCTATGTGTTTAGATTGCCTCAATCATGAAGGCATATGAAGCAGGAAGAGTTTAAACCATGCTCTCATTTTATATGCAAAGAAGGATTTAAGCAATACTACTATTGAGAGTTGACCACTGCTTAAATATCAGTAAGCAAGGGGTTAATAGAAACTACATTTATTTGGATCAATGTTGAATTAATCTATATTTTATTGTCTGGCTTGTAAAGGTTTTTCTTGTCTCAACCAGAAAAATCACTGAAATATGTTAATTTTAATTTAAACTACTTTCACTCGAAGGGACATGAAACACTAAGGTAATTTAAAATAAATGTTTAATTATGCGTAGTAAAACAACATTGCAATGAAAAGCTTATTATTTATTTTTCAACAGTTTCCTGTAATGTGACACTAAATTAAAGTGAAGGTAAAGTTTTGAACACACCAAAGCTTCTTTTGATACTTACATAAGCTAATCGCTAACTTCTTATCTCTCTATAATTTTCACTTTTCAAAATATATACATTTATAATTCCCTACCATTTCCATTACTGGCTCTTCCCAAACCCTAATTCCTGCTTTTCTGTTCTTAGACTTATAGAGCGGTCCCACCCGCTCTATACGTCTCTCTAAATCTATCTATCTATCTATTGGGTTCTTGTAAAGCGCGGCTATTCACCCGTAAGGGTCTCAAGGCGCTGAGGGTTGCAGTTCATTCGAAGAGCCAGGTCTTGAGGTCCTTTCTGAACTTAGTTAGGGCGGTAGCTTGTCTGAGGGTGTTCCAAGTCTTGGCTGCCAGGTGAGAGAAGGATCCGCCTCCCGCTGTGGTTTTCCTGATGCGGGGGATGACCGCGAGGGCTTGGTTGGCCGATCAAAGTTGTCTGGCAGGGGTGTAGAAGGTAACGCGATGGTTCAAGTATTCGGGACCGATGTTGTGGAGGGCCTTGAATGCGTGGGTGAGAAGCTTGAAGGTTATTTTTTTGTTGATGGGGAGCCAGTGCAGGTCCCGCAGGTGTTTGGTGATGTGGCATTGACGAGGGATGTCAAGGATTAGTCTGGCCGAGGCGTTCTGGGGCGCGTCCACTATGCCCCATTTGAACTGTGCACGTGCAAATCGGCAACATAGCTCTCTACAAAGCATGTGCTAACCGGCGAATTTGCAGCATTGATTGTTACGCATGCGCGAATCTGGAGCGCGCAGGGAATCCTAGATGAGCAAAAAAATATAGCACATGCGCAGCTCATAAAGGAGGAGGATGACGTTGATTGATGGCCACCTAACGGACCAATTTTCAATATGCTGTAATAAGAACGTGATCAACACAGAAAAAAAAATCGGGTTGAATTTGCGGAGCGGGAAACAGTGAGTAAAAACGAATATAACTTTCTTAAGATTTAGAATTTAAAAAATTCATGAATTAAAGTCATATTAATTTTGAGGAAAGCATAATATTCAGGATCGAGATGAAGGTAACTTTACCTTCACTTTAAGAATTTTCCATTTCTGAACATTCTAAGTGCACACTATAGACAAACTATTCCCCTCTGATGAAGTTTGCCTGTTTAGGCAATCAAAACAGAACTTTTTTACTTGATGGGCCTCTGTGTTTGAATTGGTGGATTTACTTGGCTGGTGACTACAACTCAGCAGCTTGACTTTACAGCAGGAAAAACATCCACGGTGTAGCTTAATCCTAGGAGGAGTATTTTGCTGACTTTTTAATTTTTATTTTGTAAGTACATTTGATTGTGGTTTGCATTTTGTTTTTAATGAATTACATTTTAATTGGTTGCGTTGGGCTGTGATTGCGTTTTGCACATTACAGATTTTACAGGCCTTATCGTACAACATATATATTGAAAACAATTGTAGAAAATGTGGTGTTTATGCATTTAAAACAGTTCAGATTGGCTCCTCCAAATAAAATGGCCGGAGTATGGCTGTTGACCAACGATTTCAGCAAACCAGATGTTGATTTACTTAAAGGGACATAAAACAAGTTGGAATAGAGACAACATATAATAATATGTACTTTAATTACTTTAACTGCAAATTTATAATGCAGTGCCTCGCCATTAACCCTTTCTTATTAGTTTCTAAATTGTAAAGTTCTAACTTCCCCCACACATTTCCTTCTATGGCTGTATCTATATTGTTGTTTTGGTAGAATGCAAAAGTACATAGAGATTATCTGCTGGAGCATGCCTAGAAGCTGTGAACTCAGTTGAAATACAATGCCTGTGTCTAAACACTGACAAGGGTGGGTGGAGTTGGCTGCACCAGGGAGCTTAGCTATATAATTAATTTTGCTTATTTTTGAAAATTATTTTAAAATACTTGCCAGCAATTTTTAAACAATTTTTTTATGCAAACTATTTTTAATTATTTAGCCCTTTTAGGATATGCACAGATCTCAACCTGTTTTATGTCCCTTGAACAATTTAAATGTTGACTGATGTGTTATTCTATAGAAACACAACAGAAATGTACTATAATTACAAGGTGTTTACTGTTCCTTTACAGGGACATTAAACACTACGGGCTAGATTACAAGTGACACGCAAATAATTTTACAAGGTTTTTCATGATCGTTTGAGCCCCGTTTAAATTGCACAATTGCAGGGGTGGCGGAGCTAACCACTGAACAGTGTGGCTGCAATTGTAAAGAGCTCCGTTAACTAGCTATTGCAAACTGCAAAAAATACAGGTTTTTCACCTAAAACTAAAAATGTAAGCATATCCTAACAAGGCAGGAGGCAATCACTATTGAGCCTGTGAAGAACAGAACAGTCATATTTGTCCTGACTGCGTAAAGTGGCTATAGATCTGACTTTCCATGGTGCCTGAGGCACACTGCAGCAGATGAGCATCTAGAGCCCTGATCACCATCCTATCTACCCCTTCTGCCTGGCTTTGGAGGGTCGGGGCTCTGCTCCGAAGCTACATGCATAATCCCCTTCCAGACGGCGTGGTCTGACTTAAGAGACCTGGGATCTGACGGCTTGCTACCTGGAGCACTTTCAAGTTGCATGACACTGCATGGAATATCTTTCACTCTTGTACTGCAGAGCTCTGACAATACCCGGCTCCCAAAGTGTAATGGCTGACCTGGGAAGCATATCAGGAACCAGCTGGATCAAGTACTGGCCACAAAAGCAGAGGAGTTTACAGGGTGTGAAAAGCCACCATCTTTTCTCCATCACTTCGCAAGCCACTATCCCAGCTCAGGCGCCTGTAGGCCCTGCTCCGATGCTGAGCTCACTACCTCCAATTGGGCTAAACCTAACCTTTGCAGTGCTACCGCCATATCTGGCTCTCACAGCACTGTCTACCATAGAAAGACCACAACACACTACTGTGCAACTGGGGCCTATCTTTCTCGAGGCCGGCCATTACCCACACGCTGTACCTGCCTTGCCCTGCAAAATTTCCAGGGTTGCCTGAAGGCCTGATTCATATTGCTACTGGGACTGTTCTACCTCAAAGAAACTGGGTGAGATCTAATTCTTATTTATCCCACACACCTTACACCCTGACCTGAGGATACAGCAACCAAGTGTTTCCACTAGTGTCACCATCCAGACTCACGTAGACACCTGTGGGAAATTTTATCACTTTGTCGACCTCCCCCCAAATATCTACCTACACTTATCATTGACAAACGTTTGTGTCTGTGGCCTGCTAATACTTTGAAAGTCAATCTGTTATCTTTCAAGCTGTTTACCCATCATTGTTTTCCCCCTAGTATTTAATATAATTTACCTTCTGTGCCATATTGTAAATTGGCAATCCCCTCGTCTCCTCCTTTCCTGCCCAGTTAGTCTGGGCAGGACACCTTCCCTCACCCTTTTTCCCTTCCATCAGGTCGTATCCCCCCTTTTATATATGGCTGCTTAAGAGTAGCTGTTTGTACCTGTACACTAACAGAACTCAATATACTGTATCTAGGTTTCTTTTATTTCTGTATAATTGCATTTTGTACAACTGACAGTCTTTACTACTTTTTATTGTCGCATAGGTCACTGTTAACTGCTGCTAATGCTCTCATCCCCTCCTTTACTTTCCAGTTAGTCTGGTCAGGTCACTTCCATTCTCCTTTTTCCCTTCCATCAGGTCGTAACCCTAAACTTCTGGGGTGAGAGAGGTTATTTGTACATATATCATTTCAGCAGAACCTCATAAAAACATTGTATACCATTGTACATTTTTATTGCCTTTCTACTAGCAAGGTTTTTGGTCTCCCCCTCTCCCTACCCTCTACTGCTCTGCTAGTCTGGGCAGGTCATATCCCTTTCAACTTTTTCCCCCTTTGACTAGGAAGTTTCCCATTTTTCCTAGGTGAGAATGTATAGACCAACAGCTAAGAAAGTGCTAATTAATACTGTACAACTTGTCCATGGCGTTTCCTCAGCACTGAAAGCCTTCCTAACCTAATTCACTAAAACCCCAATTTTTGGGAAAGGTGACCCCAGTACCTTGTTGGTCATAAAACACAATCCCAACCCCCTTTAATATACAGGGAGTGCAGAATTATTAGGCAAATTAGTATTTTGACCACATCATCCTCTTTATGCATGTTGTCTTACTCCAAGCTGTATAGGCTCGAAAGCCTACTACCAATTAAGCATATTAGGTGACGTGCATCTCTGTAATGAGAAGGGGTGTGGTCTAATGACATCAACACCCTATATCAGGTGTGCATAATTATTAGGCAACTTCCTTTCCTTTGGCAAAATGGGTCAAAAGAAGGACTTGACAGGCTCAGAAAAGTCAAAAATAGTGAGATATCTTGCAGAGGGATGCAGCACTCTTAAAAATGCAAAGCTTCTGAAGCGTGATCATCGAACAATCAAGCATTTAATTCAAAATAGTCAACAGGGTCACAAGAAGCGTGTGGAAAAACCAAGGCGCAAAATAACTGCCCATGAACTGAGAAAAGTCAAGCGTGCAGCTGCCAAGATGCCACTTGCCACCAGTTTGGCCATATTTCAGAGCTGCAACATCACTGGAGTGCCCAAAAGCACAAGGTGTGCAATACTCAGAGACATGGCCAAGGTAAGAAAGGCTGAAAGACGACCACCACTGAACAAGACACACAAGCTGAAACGTCAAGACTGGGCCAAGAAATATCTCAAGACTGATTTTTCTAAGGTTTTATGGACTGATGAAATGAGAGTGAGTCTTGATGGGCCAGATGGATGGGCCCGTGGCTGGATTGGTAAAGGGCAGAGAGCTCCAGTCCGACTCAGACGCCAGCAAGGTGGAGGTGGAGTACTGGTTTGGGCTGGTATCATCAAAGATGAGCTTGTGGGGCCTTTTTGGGTTGAGGATGGAGTCAAGCTCAACTCCCAGTCCTACTGCCAGTTTCTGGAAGACACCTTCTTCAAGCAGTGGTACAGGAAGAAGTCTGCATCCTTCAAGAAAAACATGATTTTCATGCAGGACAATGCTCCATCACACGCGTCCAAGTACTCCACAGCGTGGCTGGCAAGAAAGGGTATAAAAGAAGAAAATCTAATGACATGGCCTCCTTGTTCACCTGATCTGAACCCCATTGAAAACCTGTGGTCCATCATCAAATGTGAGAATTACAAGGAGGGAAAACAGTACACCTCTCTAAACAGTGTCTGGGAGGCTGTAGTTGCTGCTGCACGCAATGTTGATGGTGAACAGATCAAAACACTGACAGAATCCATGGATAGCAGGCTTTTGAGTGTCCTTGCAAAGAAAGGTGGCTATATTGGTCACTGATTTGTTTTTGTTTTGTTTTTGAATGTCAGAAATGTATATTTGGGAATGTTGAGATGTTATATTGGTTTCACTGGTAAAAATAAATAATTGAAATGGGTATATATTTGTTTTTTGTTAAGTTGCCTAATAATTATGCACAGTAATAGTCACCTGCACACACAGATATCCCCCTAAAATAGCTAACTAAAAACAAACTAAAAACTACTTCCAAAAATATTCAGCTTTGATATTAATGAGTTTTTTGGGTTCATTGAGAACATGGTTGTTGTTCAATAATAATATTAATCCTCAAAAATACAACTTGCCTAATAATTCTGCACTCACTGTAGACACCAGACATATCTCCTCCATTTCCTAAAAGGGGAGAGGAGGGGGAAAAATAAATAAATACATTTATATGTACCCTTTTCTTTAGATGCTTGGGGAAGTTACTAATTAGCAGAGTAATTTTCTTGCCTCACCATTCTTCTATTTACCCAACCCAATATGACTTTGAGCTGATGTCACATGGCCCCGCTCCAAGATAGCATTGGATAAGAAAATAACTAAATAATTGTTCTTCCTACATTGTCAGACCATGCTGATTTTATTATTTACTTACTATACAAAAACAGGGACTCTTCTCTTGTTTTACAATGCCTCATACCTCGATAAGGCACGCAAAGACCCCAACAAATATAAAAAATGGTCTATGATCACTTCACACAACCTACCAAAGATCCGGATGTGGAAGTCAACAGAGATCTAAGCAATCAGGAGTCACTGGAGTGCCAATCGAGCATACATTCATCTGCTCCCTCCCAACACTACATATCAAAATCTACTCTTCAAAAAATGCTAGCCTCTCAGACAAATTCCATCGCCCAGGAGATCCAGCGTAACTGCTTAATTAAGGAAAGATATATCTGAGATAAGTGAGAGAGTGGATGCTTTGGAGTATAGGCAGGATGACATGGTAGTCGAGCAGACCAATCTACTCTCATTCTCTGAAAATCTGGCCGAGCAGCTCATGCAGATGGAGTTTAAATTGGCGGATGCCGAAGATAGAGCTCGCAGGAACAACATAAGATTTAGAGGCATTCCGGAAAGTGTAGTGACCACTGAACTTCAATATTTTCTCCGAGCCCTCTATACAGTACTAGTGGGCAAGCTGGATGGCGTGGTTAACACCATGGAAAAAGCACATAGAGCATTAAGGTCAAGAGCTAATCCCCAAGACAAACCAAGGGATATAATAGTCTGTTTTCACAGCTTTGTCTGCAAGGATAAATTGATGCAGGCTTTCAGAGAGATTCAAAGATATACAGCTTCTTCCTGATTTATCCACTCACACTCTTCAACACCATAAAACATACCAATCTGTCACCTATATCCTGTGCAAATCCAACATCAAACATAGATGGGGATTCCCCACTAAGCTTATTATAACAAAGGACAACCAAACCTTCACTGCTTCCACTCCTCACCAAGGTCTAGCCTTTCTCAACTATTGGGGCCTCCTGAGTTATTTACCTGGTCCACAGTCAACAACCAACCCTCTTCTCTTTCTTTTATATTGCTTATAATGCTGCAATTTAACTGTCCCCCCCCCATTTGAAGCCCCCATTAGGGCTCTACTGTGGTGGACTATTTTCATCGTAACTGACAATTACCCCTAACCTATACACTTTTTCCCCACTTGATACTGTTCCCTTTTCCTACTCACTCCCACCAATTTTTTCCAATACTCAGTAACACTAACCTAAATCCTTGTATACCCTCCCCTAGCCCTATAGAGCAGATGGCCACCATTAAACTACTAACTCATAATACAAGAGGCCTCAACTCACCACACAAATGCAGCCTACTTATAAGAACCCTTAAATTCCACAACCATGATGTGGTTTTCCTACAAGAGACCCACTGGATGTCTGACTAAACCCCACAACTTTTCTCTAAAGACTACACAGTAATAGAATATGCCCCATTCGCTAAGAAGGCCAGAGGCACTGCTATATTGGTGCATAAAAGATTATCTTATGAACAAATACAGATTATTAAAGACCCCCAAGCCAGATTCCTAATAGCAATCTGCAAACTGAACCATAAAACCCAAACCCTGGTATCAATTTATCTCCCCAATACCCATCAGTCCAAATCATTGCAAAAAATCCTACATTCAGCAGATAAGGTCAAATCAGGTAGGGTCATCCTTGCGGGAGATTTCAACATGACGTTGGACTCTGACTTGGATAGGAAACCCCGGAATCCTACTAAACCTAACCCCCAAGTCGTACACCTCTCATACAGATTAAAGAGTATCATGTCCAAATCAGGATACTATGATATTTGGAGGTCCCTCCACCCGAGAGATAGGGACTACACTCATTTTTCCCACCTCTACCAGGTGTACTCCAGGATTGACTATATTCTCTGCTCTGCAGAAACTCTAGACTTGGTTAAACATTCCAATATTGCATTATGTTCCTGATCAGGTCACGATTTAGTAACCGCTGATCTCCTCTCTGTAGACGATTACCGCACCAAACCATCTTGGCAACTCCCCCATTACATACTCTCAGACATCCCCTTTTGCGATGAACTGCGAAAATATATTAACCTCTCCATGCAACAAATAATAATGATTCGGTATGGGGTGACACACTCCGGGGAGCTGCAAAGGCCACATTCTGAGGCTACCTTCTTAGGAGACAAGCCTTTTTCAAGAAACAAGCCGGCCTGTCTTAAGCCCAATCCCACCTTAAAATACAAACCCTAGAAACCCTAAATAGGGCTATCACCTCAGCTCATAGACCAAATCAAGGAACTTAGACATCATATCTGTCAACTTGAACTTCAACACACACAGGCAAACCTACTAAAAATAAAACAGCTCTTCTATTAAAAGGGAAATAAAGCTGAGACCCTTTTAGCAAACAAGTTAAAGCATCGTTCAGGTACTGCACGTATACACCAGATTTTACACAACATTAAAATACTTAAGCTCCCTTAGCAAATTGGGCAATGCTTTGCAAACTATTACTCAGCACTATACAATATTGAACAAACAGAAAAATTAAATCCAACCTCCCCCCCAGATATCCAGACATACTTAAAATCTCTCAATTTGCCATATCTCTCAGAGGACCAGCGTGATTCTCTCATGGATCCCTTCACCCTACGTGAAGTCAAACAAATTATCAAAGATCTAAAATCCTTAAAATCACAAGGCCCAGATGACTACCAAGCACATTTTTATAAAACATACATACAAGAACTATCCCCGATCCTCCTTAGACTCTTTAACTTAACTAGAAAGATAGGTACTATTAGCATAAAGTTCCTTGAAGCTTCAATAGTTACCATACCCAAACCACAAAAAGACCCATCTTTGTGCTCCAATTACAGACCCATATCCCTCATAAATATTGACATAAAAATGTATGCCAAATTACTAGCTAACAGCATATTCAAATTACTCCCTCATCTTATTAAGTTTGATCAAGTGGGCTTCATACCCTACAGAGAAGGTCCAGATAATACAAGGCGCCTACTCAACATACTCCTCGAATCCACCAAATTATGCACACCCTTCTCGGTCATCTCCTTAGATGCCAAGAAGGCTTTTGACGGTGTAAGATGTAAGTATCTGTGGGAAGTTCTCAGAGCTTTCGGTTTCCCTGTAGACATTTTAACAGCTATACAAGCCCTATACTCTTCACCTACAGCAACAGTTAAAGGACTAGGCTACCATTCTTCCCCATTCACGGCACCCAACAAGGTTGTCCCCTTTCAACCCTTTTATTTGCCCTAGCAATTGAACCCCTAGCGGAACAAATCCGGACTGACAAACAGATTGATGGAATCACCCTATTTGGCACGAGTCATAAGGTTGCCCTTTTCGCGGATGACGTGACAGTATTTTCAGCAAACCAGCAAACCAAAAAAGTAATACAATCCCTAGACTTATGACTCTCTTAAAGTCTTTCGGGAATCTATCTTTTTACAAACTAAATACAATTTAATATAATAATATAATAATACAATCTTTACAGAATTACGCCCTTGGAACACCCATGTTCAGCCCATTTTTCGCAAAATCAACAATCATGCTTTGTATTTTGTACTTATAAGTACAAAGTTCTATGCTTTGTTTTTGTACATCAAGTGTACTTATATTACCATTTACACTGTGCATATTTAATATGATTTATTACACTGTGCATATTTAATATGATTAATACACGGTACATATTAAATACAATTTATTTCTGTGTACTTAACATACAAATTTTACATTTTTAATAAAATAACATTTTGGTAAATAATTTTCTTTTAATTTTTGATGCACCTTAACAATACCATTTTTTCCTGTTTATTTTTATGTGAATGATTGAATTATTTATTTTCTATGATTTTTACATTACAAAATTAATTATGCACTTTTGTAATGTATGCATCTGCTTCCGATATGAAAATGCAGTATATGCCCCCTTAGCGAGACACACTGTTTTCAGGGTAAAAAGTGGCTTTAAAGAATTCCACCAAGGAAATAGAAGGGCTGGCAAGCATTCTTAATGAATCTAACCAGCTCAGAGAGTTTTAGAGAATAGGTCCCTAAGTTCCTTATTCCCCCTCCACACGACCTCCAATTTTCTATAACTGTCAAAATAACATCATTACCCCAACCCCTCATGACCGATGCCTTGACTCAGATCTTTCATTCATTTTATGTATGCAGTCCTTGGCCAGTTCCTGCTTTTCATAACTTAAAAACATCTCCAAACTTTGCTACTTCTTCACAGCAAAGATCTTAATCAACTCTCTCATCATCTCCCACTTTGAATATTATAACTCCATCCTCTCTGGTCTACCTCACTGCCATCTATCTTCTTTACAATAACAATGTTAGCGCCTACATCTCTGACCTTGTCTCCAGAGACTCTCCCTACTGTTCCCTTTGCTCTGTTCATGATCACCTTCTCTCCTCATCTCTAGTTACCTCCTAACACTCTTGTCTACAGGACTTCTCCAGAATGGCCCCAATATTTAGGAATTCTCTGCCTTGTTCCACTAGACTCGCCTTTAGTTTTCACAGCTTCAGCCACTCATTAAAAGCTTTACTGTTCAGAGAATCATACAATGTATGCTAACCTTTTCTTAACTCAGTTCCTCTCCTTCTTTTGTTATCCTCTTGAACCACTATAGCATGTAAGCCTACAAGCTCAGCTGTCCTGTATATCACCTTAATGCAAGGTGATCTACAACATTTGTCAGTTCTTGGCACCTTAGCATATCAAATCATAGCTATGTTTATAGCACTGTGGATTTTGTTGGCTCCCTACAAATAAATGATAATTATAAGTGTCAGGGCACAGATAAATACATATTTATATATATATATATATATATATATATATATATATATATATATATATATATGTATGTCAATAGGACAGGGAAATATGTTTATGTATGAAACCATATTTGTATCAGATATTATTGGAATAAAGTTTAAATTCTGATGTCAGGATTTGACTCAGAAACCTTCACAAATTGAATATACATCTCCAGGCTGAGCTACAGACAACAGGTCCCAAGAAACAAAAGGAAAACATTTGCTTCTTAATTAGGAAGTGCAAATTTCATAGCACTCTGTACCCCATGTGGTGAGCAAGAGACGAAGAGCCTGGATACACACTCATATATGGACTTCCTGCCAACAAAGGAGCTGAAAATTGACAGCTGCCTGTTAAGTGACTCAGGCTGTGTGGCTGATAACACCAGAATACACGTGACACAGACATTGTGTCTAGGGAAGGATATCATACAGTGAAGGCACATGGCTTACATTATGATTTCAAAGCAACTGTACTTAGATTTTAAATAAAAATAAATACATTTTTGCAAAGGGAACAACACTAGTTTCATATGTGTTTGGAAAAATTCAAATAACCCAGATATGTATATATATGGGACTGAGACATTTGATATTAAATGAATGATTGCTATGTTGATTTATGACTACATCAAATACCTATGAATGCTTGGATCATTTCTAATAATTATTTCTATTTTTATTGCAGACAACCATTGGTCATGGGCATCAATCTATGCACTTAGAAAGAGATGGAATGCCTGCATGAAATGAAATAAGTCATATCATATGAATGTGCAATAAATGTTTATAAAGTTTTAAATATATCTCTTAAAATATAGTGAGATGAAGATATGGAAGTTACTTTGATGTGATATGACTATGAAATATAAACTTTCTGTTAGGCTAAATGAGATATAAATTATTTTAATATAATGTTAGATGTATTTGATGTTTCATATCAAAATGATCAGAAAATTCATAAAACCCCACCCTATCTAAAACAAATATTATGAAAAATTGCTATAGAAAGTTATGGTCTGATCATTTTATAAAAGTAATTAAGTTGTTTAAAAATGTTTAGAAATGGTCTTGCTGTATTTGTTTGTGTTGTACTGTCTGCTGCCACCTAGTGTTATGATGCGAAATTGCAGCCATGAGATGATTGGTTGTTGCCAGGATGCATTTCCTTGACAACACATTTACCAAATAAACCAATCCATGTTCAGTTGCAAAGAACCAATCCAACACAAGGCCGTGGGCGTTTCCAATATTCACCAATGACTGATAATAATCAAAAACGGGGAGGGGTGAAATCAGATGATTTAAACCCCAGCATAGAGACTGAACAGGTTGTTGATGGCTGACTCCTGAAGGAATAACTTCGGCAGTTATTATTAAAGCACACACCTACTATTGGACTCCATATGCATTATCCCCAAATTTTGAATTTCTGAGGTGAAATTGGATCTGTTAAGAAATATTGGAAACTCGATTGCTGTTTATTTGGTGATGTATACAAAGTTTTATTGTAAGATAAGTTATATGCATAGCCATTACAGTTAATAGATTTAAAGAGCAGATTATACGTTTAAACGGTGTGTCATTGTTTTAGAAAGCTCTTAGCCTGCCTATTTGTATGCAAGCATTTAAAGTAAGCATTTACTATTGCTGTATGTAGCAGAGTTAAAGAAATAGTTTGGATTTTAAGTTAGCATTTCATAGCCTATGTATTGTTAACTAATCCCAATCTTAAATTGTTTATCTATGCAAATATATAATAATAATTCTGAGAAATAAATTGTATTTCAAATTGGTAGTCACAGCCTACATATTGTTTAAATCTGTATCTGATTTGTTAAGTAACGCATCTGTGCAAGTTCTGATATTGTAAGTTAATTATGTATTAGGATAAATTGCAGTTAAATAGCAGAATATATGCATTACCCTATTGATTATAAGCACTGTTGCTTGGATGTTAAAGGCTATTTATAAATAAGGTTGGTTTTAAAGGTAAGCGTGTATGAACTTTGCATAGCATATTTAAATAGTTTTCAAGCGCATATAATATTATTTCATATTCCTTTTATTGCAAATATATTTCAAAAATGTTCATGGATATTAACTAAATAAAAGAGTTCAGGTATTTATATTAATTTTATTTGTTGTCTTAGTAGAAGTATATTAATTGTGGGTTCAGTCTAAAGGAAGATTGTTAAATATATTCCCTGCCATATACTCACACATTGTTTGGAGAATACCGCTAAGATTTTCATAAATATACTGACATAAGTATGGGACATGCTAAAAAAGTTTCTGCTCCACTAAGATGCTCTAGTTATTCTTTGCAATGTCCTACTTTCAATGTAGCTCAATGTATTCACAGGGATATTTAAGGACAGTTTCCCCTTCCTAAGATCAAGTAGAGTATATACTATAGTATATATGTAAAGTGAAAACAGCACACAAAAAAACACAAAACCACAAAAACATCTTTCTTTCTAATGACACGGTGAGTCCACGGATAATTTTCAATTACTGTTGGGAATATCACTCCTGGCCAGCAGGAGGAGGCAAAGAGCACCACAGCAAAGCTGTTAAATATCACTCCCCTACCCACAATCCCCCAGTCATTCTCTTTGCCTATAGTACAAGGAGGAGGGGAAGTTTAGGTGTCTGATGATAAGTTTTCTTCAATGAAGATTTTATTATTATTTTTTTAGCAGAGTAAGCTTAATCTGTTACTTTCTGGGGTCTAGCCTAGTCCACATCAGTCTCTTCAGAAGGGCAGTGGTGGCATTTGAGTACTTGAGAACTTGTGAGGTACAATCCTCACTGTGTTTTCTCAAGAATCTGCTGTCCTAACTAGAAAACCTGAGTAGGTTTACTCAGTTTTTCTCTCTTCACAGGTCCATGTGAGGTGATGCACCATCTCAAACCAGGTGAGCTGTCCTGCTGCCGGACAGCACTTTCAGGTAAGTGCCATTTTAATTTTCTTTTGCAAGGAGATTGCTGGCACTTGCTACAGCTAAAAGCTGTCTTATTTAATATGGGACTTTATTAAACCTTCATGTTTGGAGTTTCTTTTTAGGCAGTTTGGGCATTGAGACTGTGAGGTGATTTATGGTGGCTCAGTGTGTTATAGTAGTTTTTATACTTTAACTTTTGGTCATGGAGATTACTGTTGTAAGCCGTTTTTTCTGCAGTTAGGGCTCTGTAACCGCTCTGTATTTGAAAAGGGGATTGTTTCTTCTGTGAGGGAAGTCACTCTGTGAGCTGCAGGACAGGTAGGCACCTCAGTAAAGCTACTGAGGTGTATAGATAGCCTAAGGTCTACTTGGTTTTTTGCGCTAACACACATTTCTGTTTAAAGACACAGTACACATTTATTTTTTATTTTCAAATAAAGAATTTTTACACTTTTTCCTTATTTATTACTATATATAAGATGGATCAAGAGGCTTTTCAAACCATTATCCCAGGCAAAGTTGTTGCTTGTCAAATGTGTTTTGATGCTCAGGTGGAACCCCCAGCTCCTTTTTGTTCCTCATGCATTGCGAGAACTTTAAGTTATAGAGATAAAATATTTGACCATGAGCCACCATTATCCCAGGCAAATGCTGTTCAGATGTCTCCTGTTGCAGATTTCTCCTCAAGCATCCCAAATTTTTGAGTCTCCACATACAGTGCCCCGTGTTTCCTCTTGCAATCCTGTAGGATTTTCTCTACAAGACATTGCTTCTCAGGTATCCCTTGCGGTATCTGAGGCCTTGTCAGCTTTCCCCATATTGAAAGGGAAGGCATAAAAGGAAATTTAAGGAAACAGTTAGTAAGGTTTCTGATCAATTTCTGGCTATCCAGAGTGTCCCTTCCCATAAGCCTGAGGAAGAAGACATGTCATTAGCATCTGAGGGGGAAATCTCAGACTCAGACAGTGTAATTCCTTCTTCTGATGCTGAAGTGGTATCCTTCAGATTTAAGCTAGAAAACCTTTGCTTATTATTTAAGGAGGTTTTGGCTACTTTGGACGACTCCGACACAACTATCGTAATAAATCCTAAAAAGTCTAGTAAATTGAACAAATACTTTGACGTTTCCTCCACGGTGGAGGTTTTCCGGTTCCAGGCTGTGCTGCAGAGATTATTGTTTGAGAATGGGAAAGACCTGGTATTCCCTTTTCTCTATCTCCTATTTTTAAGAAGATGTTTCCAATAGATTCTATTAAGGAGTCATGGCAGATGGTTCCTAAGGTAGAAGGAGCATCTCCACTTTAACCAAGAGGACTACTATTCCCATAGAGGATAGTTGTTCTTTTAAAGATACAATGGATACAAATTGGAGGCTTTACTAAAAAATATGTATGTCCACCAGGGTCTACAATGGCAACCTGCAGTGTGTATCACCACTGTTACCAGCACTGCGGCTTACTGGTTTGATGTGTTGTCTGAATCTCTTTAGACGGATACCCCTTTTGATGAGATCCAGGACAGGATTAAGGCTCTAAAGTTAGCCAATTACTTCATTACATATGCTTCCTTACAGGTTATTAAACTGGGAGCCAAAATTTCTGGTTTTGCGGTCCTAGCCCGCAGGTCCTTGTGGTTGAAGTCCTGGTCTGCAGATGTTTCATCTAAATCTAAGCTTATGGCTATTCCTTACAAGGGTAAGACCTTGTTTAGACCTGGTTTGGTGGAAATTATCTCAGATATTACTGGAGGGAAGGGTTCTTTTCTTTCTCAAGATAAAAAGAATAAGCAGTAATTTTCATTCCATTTGTAACTTTAAAGGCAAGTCTTCCTCACCTTCCTCCAAGCAAGATCAAGCCAAGCCTTCCTGTAAGCCCAACCAGTCCTGGAATAAGGGAAAGCAATCTAAAAATCCTTCAGCTGATTCCAAGTCAGCATGAAGGATTGGCCCCCAATCCGGGAGCGGATCTTTTAGGGGGCAGACCCTTTCTTTTTTCCCAGGCTTGGATAAGAGATGTACCGGATCCCTGGGCGGTGGACATTGTCTCCCAGGGATACAAAATAGACTTCAAATCTTTTCCTCCCAGAGGCAGGTTTCTCCTCTCCAGATAATCTGTATTAGTTATTTCAGGAGTTATTCAGAGTTATTCAGGGTTATTCAGTAGTAAAGAATACTTATATTTTACTTATTGTTAAAGTGTTGCATAGTTTAAAATGTCTCAGATACAGTGCAATGGGTGTTTTGCACTTTTTAATCGTGCTACTTTTTGGAGATTTAGGGGCTGTCCTGTTTGTAAGCAGTTTTCCCTCTTAAGGGAAGAAATAGCTATCCTTCAAGCTAAGGTAATTAACATACCTGTTACCTCTACAAAGCTGCCTTAGAAAGAAGCCTCTCTACCCAGAGATCAGCAGGGAGAAGCAGATGGATCACTGTAGGCTCTGGAAAATTAGAACAGTAGACCAGAAGCATTGCCCACAACCTCTGCCATTGCAAAACTCCTATGCTGCTCTTGACGAACACTTGTGATGAGGAGATTGCTGTTTCTGAGCCCTCTGAAGCTGTAACAGGTAATTTAAATGTATTGTTACCTGATTCTCCAGGTAACATAACACAGGAAAGCACTGCAGATGTGTTTTTGAGGAAAAGACTTTTAGTGGGTGACTCTATTTTGAGGAATGTGTATTTAGGTGAAAGTAAAGGAGAAGCAAGGGAGGTTAGATGTCTTCCAGGAGCTGCTCACAGGGATAAGAATCGTATTTTGAGAAATGTTAGGGCAGCAGGAAAGGGAAGTGAGTTAGATGTGATTGTTCATTTAGGAACAAATGATCTGGCTAGTAATCATGTTGCTGCTGTTCAAAAAGAGTTTTGTGACCTAGGTAATCATTTAGAGAATGTGGCATCAACTCTATCATTTTCTGCTATTTTACCTGTGTATGGCCAGGAAGCAGGAAAGATGGAGCAGATAACAACATTTAATTAATGGTTAGATAAGTGGTGCAGGGAACAAGGATTTGGTTTTATTGGTCATTATAGCTCTGTTTGACAAGATACTAGGTTATTTAGGAGAGATGGCTTGCATTTGGATGTTAAAGGAACAGAGTATCTGGGAGAGGAGTTCAAATGCTTTATTAGAAATCATTTAAACTAATAAAGGAGGTAGCATTAATATATCCACCTGCCCCCCACAGCATGCCAAAACTGTTAGTCCAAGTAACATTTCTAGAAATTCTAGTAGAATTTTTTTTGTGCCATGAGCACAAATGCTAGCAGCTTAGGAAATAAATTACCTGAACTAATTTCAATAATGACTAGGGACAACTTGTATTTAGTAGCTATACCAGAAACATGGTACAATGATTTGCATGACTGGGACATAGTTATACCTGGATACAGGTTATTTAAAAAGAACAGAGTAGGAAAGAAAGGTGGAGGAGTTGATCTGTATGTAAATGAAAATATAAAGGTTACTGAAATTGTAGGAACAAATGATGAGGTGGAAAGTATTTGGGTGACTTTGGAAATTGGAGATAAAAATATGTTTAGAATAGGGGTTATATATAGGCCTCCATTGGGGGACTTTAATTTGCCAGATATAGACTGGAAGATTCCTTCTGCTAGATCAGCTAGAAGCAGGTACAGTATATTCTTGAATCTCTGCTAGGGGAATCACTTGAGCAATTAGTTAAGGAACCAACTCGTAAGGAAGCTATATTAGATCTAATGCTTACAAACAGTGATAGAGTTTCAGATGTGTTTGTAGGTGAGAACTTAGGATCCAGTGATCATCAATCTGTTTGGTTTAGTATTCATGTGCAGGAACTGTCCACCCAGACTAAAACAAAAGTTTTAGACTTTAGGAAGGCAGATTTTTCATTAATGGAAGAATACCTAAAAAACTATTTAAAATGGAAAACTCTTATTACAGGGGTTCAAGAACAGTGGAGATTTGTGAAAGGTGCCATTTTAGATGCAACCGCACACTGTATTAGACATGTCTGTAAAGGTAAAAGAAAGCGGAAACCAATTTGGTTTTCCAAAGAAGTAGCACATGCTGTAAAGACAAAAAAGTTAGCTTATAAAAATTACAGACACACACAAGCAGATGATGATATGAAAATATGGCGACTCCAGCAAAAAAAGACTAAGCAGTTAATTAGGAAGTTTAAAGCTCATGCAGAAGAGAAGATAGCACAGTCAGTAAAACATGGGGACAAAACATTCTTTAGATATATCAGTGAAAGAAGAAAAAATAATGTAGGAATAGTAAAATTGAAATCAGTTGATGGTAGAATAATAGAAGGAGATAAGCAAATTGCAGACTGTCTCAATGGTTACTTCTGTTTTCACAAAAGATTGTGAAGATAGAATGTCTACATTAAGGGATGCTACAAAAAATAGAAACAAGCTTAACAGTAATCTTTTTACAGATGATGGGGTTTTGTTAGCATTATCAAAAATAAATGTTAAAAAGGCAGTGGGTCCTGATAATATTCATCCACGGGTTTTAAAAGAACTTCGATCAGTGCTAAATTTCCCATTAACTGATCTGTTTAATCAGTCACTATTAACAGGAGCTGTCCCAGATGATTGGAGAATAGCAAATGTAATACCTCTTCATAAAAAGGTCAGTAGAGAAGAATCTGGTAACTACAGGCCAGTTAGTTTAACGTCAGTAGTAGGGAAATTAATGGAAAGCCTCTTAAAAGAAAGAATTATGACTTACATAAAGACAAATAATGTAGAGGACCAAAATCAGCATGGCTTTACTTCAGGGAGATCATGTCAGACTAATATAATTGACTTATTTGATTATGTAACAAAAGTATTACTCAAGGGTGGAGCAGTTGATGTAGCATTTCTTGATTTCAGCAAAGCATTTGACACTGTCCCACACAAAAATTGTGAACTGGGTGGAATGCTGGCTTAAAGACAGAAAACAAACACCTAGAATATGAGTTTTGCGTTAGAGGCTATGCGGTGCTAACGAGCAGTTTATGCTCACTGCTCACTTACAGACAGCGCTGGTATTACGGGTTTTTACAACCCAGACAAGAAGTGAGCGTTAAGCAAAATTGTGCTCCTTACCGCACTCCAATACCAGCGCTGCTTACGTTAGCAGTGAGCTGGTGTAACATGCTTGTGCACTATTTCCCCATAGGAATCAGTGGGAGAGCTGGCTGAAAAAAAGTCTAACACCTGCCAAAAAGCAGCGTAAAGCTCCTTAACGCAGCCCCATTGATTCCTATGGGGAAATAAAATGTATGTCTACACCTAACACCCTAACATGAACCTGAGTCTAAACACCCCTAATCTTACACTTATTAACCCCTAATCTGCCACCCCCGACATCGCCGTAACCTACATTATATTATTAACCCCTAATCTGCCGCTCCGGACACCGCCGCCACCTACATTATACTTTTGAACCCCTAATCTGCTGCCCCCAACATCGCCAACACCTACATTATATTTATTAACCCCTAATCTGCCGCCCCCAATGTTGCCGCCACCTACCTACATTTATTAACCCCAAATCTGCTGCCTCAACATCGCCACCATTATAAAAAACATATGAACCCCTAAACCGCTGCACTCCCGCCTCGCAAACATTAGTTAAATATTATTAACCCCTAATCTGCCGGCCCTATCATCAACGCCATCTACCTACATTTATTGACCCCTAATCTGCCGCCCCCAACGTCGACGCCACTATATTAAAGTTATTAACCCCTAAACCTAAGTCTAACCCTAAACCTAACACCCCCTAACTTAAATATAATTAAAATAAATCTAAATAAAATTACTATAATTAACTAAATTTTTCATATTTAAAACTAAATACTTACCTATAAAATAAACCCTAAGCTAGCTACAATATAACTAATAGTTACATTGTATCTATCTTAGGGTTTATTTTTATTTTACAGGCAAGTTTGTATTTATTTTAACTAGGTAGAATAGTTACTAAATAGTTAATAACTATTTAATAACTGCCTAGCTAAAATAAAGACAAATTTACCTGTAAAATAAAACCTAACCTAAGTTACAATTACACCTAACACTACACTATAATTAAATTCCCTAAATTAAATACAATTAAATAAAATTATCTAAAGTACAAAAAACCCCACTAAATTACAGAAAATAATAAACAAATTACAAGATTTTTAAACTAATTACACCTAATCTAATCCCCCTAACAAAATAAAAAAGCCCCCCAAAATAAAGAAAAACCCTACCCTACACTAAATTACAAATAGCCCTTTAAAGGGCCTTTTGCGGGGCATTGCCCCAAAGTAATCAGCTCTTTTACCTGTAAAAAAAAAAGTACAATTTCCCCCCCCAACATTAAAACCCACCACCCACACAACCAACCCTACTCTAAAACCCACCCAATACCCCCTTAAAAAACCTAACACTAACCCCTTGAAGATCATCTTACCGGGAGAAGTCTTCATCCAACCGGGCCAAAGTCCTCAATGAAGCCGGGAGAAGTCTTCATCCAAGCCGGGCGAAGTGGTCCTCTAGACGGGCAGAAGTCTTCATCCAGACGGCATCTGCTATCTTCATCCATCCGGCGCGGAGTGGGTCCATCTTCAAGACATGCAACGCTGAGCATCCTCTTCAATCGACGGTTAACACAGAATGAAGGTACCTTTAAGTGACATCATCCAAGATGGCGTCCCTTCAATTCCGATTGGCTGATAGATTTCTATCAGCCAATCAGAATTAAGGTAGAATAAATTCTATTTGCTGATGTAGGATTTTTTCTACCTTAATTTCGATTGGCTGATCTTCAAGGGGTGATCTTCAAGGGGTTAGTGTTAGGTTTTTTTAAGGGGGTATTGGGTGGGTTTTAGAGTAGGGTTGTTGTGTGGGTGGTGGGTTTTAATGTTGGGGGGGTTGTAATTTTTTTTAAAGGTAAGAGAGCTGATTACTTTGGGGCAATGCCCCGCAAAAGGCCCTTTTAAGGGCTATTTGTAATTTAGTGTATGGTATGGCTTTTCTTATTTTGGGGGGCTTTTTTATTTTGTTAGGGGGATTAGATTAGGTGTAATTAGTTTAAAAATCTTGTAATTTGTTTATTATTTCCTGTAATTTAGTGTTTGTTTTTTTTGTACTTTAGATAATTGTATTTAATTGTATTTAATTGTATTTAATTTAGGGAATTAATTTAATTATAGTGTAGTGTTAGGTGTAATTGTAACTTAGGTTAGGTTTTATTTTACAGGTAACTTTGTATTTATTTTAGCTAGGTAGTTATTAAATAGTTAATAACTATTTAATAACTATTGTACCTAGTTAAAATAAATGCAAACTTGCCTGTAAAATAAAAATAAACCCTAAGCTAGCTACAATGTAACTATTAGTTATATTGTACTTAGCTTAGGGTTTATTTCATAGTATAAACCCTAGTATTTAGTTTTAAATAGGAATAATTTAGTTAATGATAGGAATTTTTATTTAGATTTCTTTTAATTATATTTAAGTTAGGGGTGTTAGGGTTAGACTTAGATTTAGTTGTTAATAACGTTAGTATAGTGGCGGCAACGTTGGGGGGAGGCAGAATAGGGGTTAATAAATGTAGGTAGGTGTCGGCGATGTTAGGGACGGCAGATTAGGTGTTAAAAATATTTAACTAATGTTTGCGAGGCGGGAGTGCGGAGGTTTAGGGGTTAATATATTTATTATAGTGGCGGCGATGTCAGGTTCGGCAGATTAGGGGTTAAAAATTTAATTTTAGTGTTTGCGATGCGGGAGGGCCTCGGTTTAGGGGTTAATAGGAAGTTTATGGGTGTTAATGTACTTTTTAACACTTTAGTTAAGAGTTTTATGCTACGGCGTTGTAGTATAAAACTCTTAACTACTGACTTTAAAATAGGGTACCAGTGTTGACAGTAGAGCGTCCACCGCTCACTTTTTGGCAGGCTCATAATTCCGGCGCTATGCAAGTCCCATTGAAAAAAGAGGATACGCAATGGACGTAAGTGGATTTGCGGTATTTCTAAGTCTGGCCAAAAAAGTGAGCGGTACACCTTGTAATTCCAGCAGACGGACAACGCTGCTTTTTAAGCCTAACGCAAGACTCATAATCTAGGTGAAAGTGCCTTAGTAAATGGAATTCATTCAGCAGAGGGGGCTGTTACTAGTGGTGTTCCTCAGGGGTCAGTTCTGGGGCCTGTTTTGTTTAGCATATTTATCTATGATATCAGCAAAGGGCTACAGGGGAAAGTATGTCTGTTTGCAGATGAAAAATTTGTAACAGAGTGGATGTTCCAGGGGGGTAGACAAAATGAGAAGTGATATACAACAATTGGAGGATTGGACAAATGACTGGGATCTAAACTTTAACACAGCAAAGTGTAAAATAATGCATTTAGGGAAAAAAAATCCAAATGTTAATTACAGACTCAATGACACTTTACTGACTGTTACAGATGAGGAACAGGACTTGGTAATTATTATTTCAGATGATTTAAAACTTAGTAAACAATGTAGTAATGCAGCGAGTAAGGCTAGCAGAATGCTTGGATGTATTGGTAGAGGTATTTGCAGCAGAAATAGTAAGGTTCTTATGCCACTTTATAGATCATTAGTTAGGCCTCATCTTGAGTATTGTGTGTAGTTCTGGAGGCCATATCTTCAGAATGATATTAACAAACTTGAATATATGCAAAGGAGGGCTACCAAAATGGTACATGGTCTAAAAAATAAAACTTATCAGGAAAGGCTCAATGACCTAAATATGTATAGCTTAGAGGAGAGAAGGGAAAGAGGTGATATGATAGCAACTTTCAAGTACGTTAAAGGGCTTAGTAAAACTGAGGCTGTGGGTATTTTTACATAAAATGGAAAATTCAAGAACAAGGGGTCATGATCTCAAGCTGAAGGGTAGTAGATTCAGGAGTAATTTGAGGAAGCACTTCTTTACAGAAAGAGTGATTGATTTATGGAATAAACTTCCTCAATAGGTAGTAGCGACAAACACTGTGGGGGACTTTAAAAATGCATGGGACAAGCATAAGGCTATCCTACAAACTAGATAAGTTTATACTGTTAGGTAATATCGGGCAGACTTGCTGGGCCTATGGCTTTTATCTGCCGTCAATATCTATGTTTCTGTTTCTATGTTCTTACATTGTGTCAAGGACCTGGCCGCCCTGGGGGTAATAGTTCCAGTTCCCTTTCAGGAAAGGGGTCTGGGATTTTACTGGAATCTATTCGTAGTTCCCAAAAAGGAGGAAACTTTTCGACCAATCCTAGATCTAAAATGTTTAAACAAGTTTCTCAGAGTACCATCCTTCAAGATGGAGACTATTCGCTCCATTCTTTCCTTGGTACAAGAGGGTCAGTTCTTGACAACCATAGACCTAAAGGATGCATACCTTCATGTTCCCATTCACAGGGATCATAACAAGTTTCTGAGATTCGCCTTTTTAGACAATCATTTCCAGTTCATGGCCCTTCCATTCCGCATTGCCACAGCTCCCAGAATTTTTTCAAAGGTTCTGGGGGCTCTTTTAGCTGTGTTTCGATCTCGGGGCATTGCAGTGGCCCCTTATCTGGACGACATTCTGGTTCAGGCGCCATCTTTTCAACAAGCAGAATCTCATACAGAGATCTTGTCTTTTCTTCAATCCCATGGATGGAAGGTGAATCAGGAAAAAAGTTCTCTGGTTCCAGCTACAAGGGTCGTATTTTTGGGGACCATAATAGACTCCCTGTTAATGAAGATTTTTCTGACGGAGGTCAGAAAAAGAAAGATTTTCGACTCTTGTTTTGTCCTTCAGTCCTCTCCATGGCCATCAGTGACTCAATGTATGGAGGTAATCGGTCTGATGGTGGCTTCCATGGACATCATTCCGTTTGCTCAGTTCCATTTCAGACCTCTGCAGTTATGCATGCTCAGAGAATGGAACAGGGACTATACGGACCTGTCTCCACATGTAGATCTAGATCAGGCGTCAATATACTCTCTTCTGTGGTGGCTTTTTCAGGATCATCTCTCCCAGGGTACTTGCTTCTGCAGACCCTCCTGGGTTATTGTGACCACCGATGCCAGCCTTCTAGGTTGGGGAGCTGTATGGGGCTCGTTGAAGGCTCAGGGCTTATGGACCCAGGAGGAGTCAGTCCTGCCCATAAACATCTTGGAGCTGAGAGCAATCTTCAATGCTCTTCTGGCCTGGCTTCAGTTAGCCTTATCCCGGTTTATCAGATTCCAGTCGGACAACATAAGCTCAGTGGCCTACATCAACCACCAGAGGAAACTTGGAGTTCCTTGGCCATGACAGAGGTGGCCCGAATTATTCAGCGGGCGGATACCCAATACTGCTATATTTCTGGAATCCACATCCCAGGAGTGGACAATTGGGAAGCGGATTTTCCCGGGCAGTGGGAACTTCATTCGGATGTGTTTTCCAGCTTGACCATCAAGTGGGGGCAGCCGGAGTTGGATCTCATCATGGCTCCTCGTCAGAATGCAAAACTTCTGAGATATGGCTTGAGGTCAAGAGATCTGCAGGCATTTCTGATCGTTGCTCTGGCAGTTCCTTGGAACTTCTGTCTAGCATACCTGTTTCCTCCATTCGCTCTCCTTCCAAGAGTCATTGCTCAAATCAAGCAGGAGAGGGTGTCTCATAGCCCTGGCATGGCCTTGTAGGATTTAGTATGCAGACCTAGTCGAAATATCATCCTTTCCACCTTGGAGACTGCCTGTGAGGAAGGATCTTCTACATCAGGGTCCCTTCCTTCATCCAAATCTCGTTTCTGTGAAGCTGGCTGCTTGGAGATTGAACGCTTAGTTTTATCTAAGCGTGGATTTTCAGAGTCGGTCATTGATACCTTGATTCAGGCTCGTAAGCCTGTGACTCACAGGATTTACAATAAGATCTGGCATAAATACTTGTATTGGTGTGAATCCAAAGGATACTTTTGGAGTAGAGTAAGGATTCCTAGGATTTTGTAATTTCTCCAGGTTGGTCTGGAGAAGGGTTTGTCGGCAAGTACTCTAAAGGGTAAGATTTCTGCATTGTCTATTTTGTTACATAAGTGCTTGGCAGATATCCCAGATGTGCAATCATATTGTCAGGCCTTGGTTAGAATCCAGCATGTGTTTAAACCTGTTACTCCTCCATGGAGTCTTAATCTTGTTCTTAAAGTTTTAGAACAGGCTCCGCTTGAGCCTATGCATTCTTTAGATATTAAGATGTTATCTTGGAAAGTTTTTTTTCTTGTTGCTATTTCTTCTGCTCTGAGAGTTTCTGAACTCTCTGCTTTACAGTGTGATTCCCCTTTTCTTATATTTCACTCTAATAAGATGGTTCTGCGAACTAAGGGCCCGATCCGATATGCAGTGTCGCCCGCAAAAGCCGGCAACGCCAAATTTTGCGCTGGTTTGATATCACATATACGGCGTAGCATATAACTTATGAGCGTATATATCTGCCTTCGCCCGTATTTTTTTTACCCATAGACTGACATACAAAACATGCACAGTTTGGTATCCAATATAGAGCGTAACGACTTACGCGCGCATATTTCAGAAAATCTACTCCATTCTCATCTCGCCACAAATTGCAGGCGCAGGAACCCTTGCACTGACTAAAAAAGCAACGTAACTCTCTAGAAGTCTTAAAAAACACATACATTTAAGCAGCATCTCAAGGTTAAAGGGACAGTATACTATGATATTGCTTTTTTAAGGTTTATTTGTGTATTTGAAATAGTTTCAAGCCACAACATAATGAAATGGATTGAACTTGTAGGTACTTTACCCCATTGTGGACATATACTTGCTTATTTACTTTAAATTGGATTACAGGCCTTATTATATGTTTAAACAATATTAGTGTACTAAAACACCCCTCACATGGTAAATAACAGAGGACAAGATTTATGGTGAACTATAAGAATATTTATTTTTATTTTTTTAGGCTTCTTGGATGAGGGGGCTGAGGTGACTGGAGTAGATTTTCTGGTTCTCCTTGTTTGGGAAGATTCAGATGATTCTGCTGGAGTGCTGGCCACAGATGATAGGCTGGAGGCAGTGTCCTGCTGGTGTGTGAAGTGCTCAACCAACACACCCAAGAGTTGGTTTTGTTCCCGCCATCTGTTGTCACTCTGCATCTGCATATCAGAAATAACTCTCATCATCTGCGACTGGTTTTGTACAATTGCAGATAATGATGCTGCCATGTCCTCTGCAGCTCTATGGTACACTGGAGTAACCTCTGTTGGCTCCTGTGAAACCTCTCTTAGCTCCTGTGAAACCTCCTTGGCCTATTTGTCTGCTCTCAGAGCTTGTTATGAGCCTCCTCTGGAGTGAAATGTATTCCTCGCCCAGGGGAGAATACAGTGGATCTACAGGCTATTGAGCAGCAGTGATTCTAGGTGCAGGTTCAGCTCTATCTGCTGGTGCTTCATGGACAACTTCAGCTGCTAATGCTTCAGGGACAACTTCAGCTGCATCTGCTTCATGGACAACTTCAGCTGCTGGTGCTTCAGGGACAACTTCAGCTATATGCTCATCTAAGGATGGTAGAGCTCTCCCAAGGGAAGTGGATGGTGGAGCTCTCCCAATGGAAGCAGATGGTGGAGCTCTCCCAAGAGAAGAGGATGGTGGAGCTCTCAGGCTGGATTGGTAGTCCCATTGACGACTAGTGTGTGACCACTCAGCCTGTCCAGTTTGCATTTCTTGTGACATCCCCTGTGTGGAAAAGCCATGACTGACCTGATATTGTGTTGGGGGGGGTAAAGACATGGACCCTCCGTGGCTGACTTGGTTCCCCCTCAAAGCCAAAAGGATATTCCTCAGGCCAGGGATCCTGCCAGGGGTTGTATGCCATTGGTGGTGGCATAACTTCTGGGTCCTCAACGGAGGCACTCCAACCCTGCTCATGCCTGGGAGCATACTGTCCATGTTGCTGCCGGAAGACTGGTGGTGGAGGGGGCTGCATGGCTGGGACTGGTGGTGGAGGTGGCTGCATGCCTGTGACTGGTGGTGGTGGTGGAGGTGGCGGCATGCCTGTTTGCAGCCTGGTGACAGGAGGTTCTGTGGAGGAGTCAAATGATGATAGGGATTAGTACAGTCATATATATGTCCATGTGGGCATACAATGTACATTGATACATGCTAGGGACAATACTCATTCTCATGTCTAACTGTATAACATGCATGTGCACAATGTGATTTGTGATATGAGGGATTTTAATCTGCACAGTATACAGGTATGTGTTTCATACAATAGTTATGTGTACATGTCAGTGATGGAGAAAATGTGTTCTTTAAGTGACACTATGGTCACACAATTTACTTTAGCCTGATGTAGGCACAGAACCTGCTTTCAGAGCTAAAAGTATTGTGATGGCTATAGTGTCCATTTACTGAAAACTCAACATGTGGCTTGTGGCCTGTGTTACTCTGAGACATGTTAGTATTGCACTATTCCACCTCATATCATGAATTGCATTGTGTTAAGTAGCATTAATGTGAAATATAATTGTAGATGTTTTTGTTAGTAGGCCAAATACCATGCTCCTGATTGTGTACATGAATGTGTGACATTAAAGGATGTTATATCTCAAATACATATAATACTGGTGTGTGGGATGTTACTCACCAGCATGAGGTGCTGTGGTTGCAGCCCCTGAGTCACGAGCCCCTGGAAGTCCACGGACTGCTGTGATACTCAGGGACCTGTGTATCATCTCCTGCCAGGTGTTGGTTTTGGTTTCCAGGGGTGGACCACTGCCTGTTCCCCTCTGGTGCATGGCTTCCTGCCCCATCTTCTCTTTTACCTGCCTCTTGCAATCATTCCACCTTTTTTTAAGTCCCTCGACAGTCTTCCTCTGCGGGGCCACACTGTTTACAGCATCCTCAACCGCCAGCCATGCTGTCTTACGCCTTCGGGCAATGCCTTTGCCCTTCTCCTGGCCAAAGAGGGCACTGTGGTTGTCCATGATGGCCTGGACTAGTGCAACATTCTCATCAAATGAGAAGTTTGGGCATCTCATGAGCTCCTCCTCTGCGGCCACCTGGCTTGCTCCCTGGGATGTCCCTGGTGTTGGTTCCTCCCTATCCTCTCCCTCCTCCCCCCTTCTGTCCCCATGTGCACCCTCTGTCCCTCTTCTAAGTGTGCCTGGTCTCTGGGCATCTCCCCTCCCATCATCCCTTCTAACTCTCCCTCTCCCCACTCCACTAACTCCCTGATGGGGACCCCGCTGCTCCTACTGTCCACTACAATACTCCTCTCCCTGCAACTCCGCTCCCCTCCTCCCCTCCGCCCTACCTCTCCCTGCCATCCTCAAACTACACACACTCCCAGTTCAATCACACACAATCACAACCAAACACTCAGCCTATCACACTGTAAAATTGAAACAAAATGTGTGAGGTGTTTGAAAAAAAAAAAAAGTGTTGTGTATTTTGTATATGTATGTATGCAATATGTGTGCAATATGTAAAAATAAGTGTAAGTAAATGTACAAGCTTACCCAAACAAAAATCCGACTTAACTAACTATTATTCTGCGCCTCTCTCACTACTCTTACTAATCCTAAACTCACTGTAGTGTGCTGTAGCTCAACGAACCATCCAAACACACTGAAGAAAATGGCGGCTGCGCATGGGTTTATATATGACTTTTGAATAGCGTAATTACTTTGCGCATTTTTAGATTGAGTCGCGGGTAATTTTTACGAGTCTTAGCCAAATTTGCATAAAACTACACTTTATTGAGACTTTACGTGAACAAACTACTGGCGTAAGTACTTGCGATGACTAAAATGTGTATTTGGGCACTTTTCAGAACAACGCCAGTTTGTCCTACTTACGACACTTTAGCATCTGACGGCGCCGTATATTGGATAGCCCAATGTGCGAGGTGAAATTAGTTCCCTCGCTTGCTCCGAAAACTACGCCGTATATCAGATCGCACCCTAAGTTTGGTTTCCTGACCAAGGTTGTTTTGGTCAAGAATATTAATCAGGAACTCATTGTACCTTCTTTGTGTCCTAATCCTTCTTCTCACAAAGAACGCTTGTTACATAATCTAGATGTTGTGCGAGAGCTAAAATTTTATTTGCAGGCAACTAAGGACTTTTGTCAGTCTTCTTCATTGTTTGTTTACTTTTCTGGGAAACGCAAGAGTCAGAAAACTACGGCTACTTCACTTTCCCTTTGGCAGAATTCGCTTGGCATATGAGACTGCTGGACAGCAACCTCCTGAGAAAATCACAGCTCACTCCAAAAGGGCTGTTTCTTCTTCATGGGCCTTCAAAATGAAGCTTCTGTGGAACAGATTTGCAAGGCTGCAACTTGGTCATCTTTGCACACTTTTTCCAAATTCTATAAATTCAACACTTTTGCCTCAACTGAGGCTTCTTTTGGGAGAAAGGTTCTTCAAGCAGTGGTGCCTTCTGTTTATGTTCCTGTCTTGTCCCTCCCTTATCATCTGTGCCCTCTGGCTTGGGTATTGGTTCCCAACAGTTATTGATGATGATCCGTGGACTCACAATGTCATTAGAAAGAAAACTAAATTTATGCCTACCTGATAAATGTATTTCTTTTTTTGACACGGTGAGTCCACGGCCCGCCCTGTATTCAGACAGTTTCTTTTTATATAAACCTCAGGCACCTCTGCACCTTGTGTTACTTCCTTTCTCTCCTTTCCCTTTCTTCGAATGACTGGGGGATTGTGGGTAGGGGAGTGATATTTTACAGCATTGCTGTGGTGCTCTTTGCCTCCTCCTGCTGGCCAGGTGTGATATTCCCAACAGTAATTGATGATGATCCATGGACTCACCGTGTCAAGAAAGAAATGCATTTATTAGGTAAGCATAACTTTTGTTTTCTAGGTGAAATTTAAACAAACAGTGGTAATCAGATGATCAGCCTCTGTAACTACATATAACTAATCTTTCTTGTTAAAATAAAAGTGACATTATAACAGACACACTTCATTAAAGATAACACATGATAAAAAAATCTTAGTGCCAAATTAACCACATCTTGGGTTGTAACATCTCCCTTGATCAACTAATTTTCTTATTTAACGACACCCCTAGATTACAATCTAAAGCACACACAAAACTATTACACTTATCAGTCTACAGTGCTAAGCAACTAATTCCCAAAATGTGGAAACAAGTGCATACTCCCACAGCAGAGGACTTGCTAGCTCAACTCTCTCAAAATATAGCTCTCAAAAAAAAAATACTGCACTTCTATTTTGAGATGCAATTCATATGGTAATTGAGACCGTACCCTCAAAATTATATACAAGCCCAACAGGACAAAAGTTTACATACAACAAGGTTGTATTACCACAGGGTGGCCAATGGACAGATATGTTTTTTATTTTACTCTGCAAAATATTTAGGGCTAGATTACAAGTCAAGCACTATTGTTAGCACAGGTCGTAATAACCAATATTGTGACCAGGCTAACTTGTGCTCTTATCACAAGATTAAACTAAACGTGTTTGTTCTAGTGAAAACTAAATTAGTGGGTACGAGGTTTGCATGAGTGTAAACCTAGGGGTCAATTTATCAAGCTCCGTATGCTGCTCCATAACCTGTCCGCTTGCTCTGAGGCGGCGGACAGAAATCAACCCGATCGAATACGATCGGGTTGATTGACACCCCCTGCTAGCGGCAATGTGCAATGATAAATGCAGATAGCACATGCTGTTGACATTTATCGTTGTGCAGCGGACATGATACGCTACATTGTATCATGTCCGCTCGCACTATAATAAATTGACCACCTAGTGTAAAGTGTATAAAAAGATTATATTACACCACACAGGGTATCAAAATAGAACAATCAATTTCCCAACCAATGTATTAAATGTAGCAGTGTATCCCCATCATTCCAACACTACTTCTATGCATGTCCGATCATCAGACGTTTTTGGGGGCAATATCAATACTGGATAAAAATAACATTCAACATTGAGATAACTCTGACCACAGCCGAGATATATCTTTTTAAGTGGGATGACTCCCATAAAAAATTTCACTGACTGCTTACATTGTGTACATTATTAGCTATACACTGCACCCTTAATAAATTGATATCTAAAAAACCCCCAACAATAGCCCAGTTTAAACGTCTACTGATGAGACAACTCTTTGTGGAGCAGTATGACGTAAAGCTGGATACAACTCGCACACTGCAACCTTTTTTAAGAAAATGGCGACCTCTTATCACTACATTTGTCTTAGCCTTGCAGAGATGAATCTTACAGCCCTTTGCCCACTTAGAGGCGTTGCTTCAGCTGAACCTTGAGGGGGAATGGCGACCTATGTTTGATTCAGGTTTGAACCAAGGTACAGATTTGTCCCCTTCTGAAGAAATGCTCTTCTAACAAAGGGACCTCCAAAAAAAATGTTCTCTTCCTCTCTCCCTACCCTTCCCCTACCAGTTGTTTGTTGTAATGTTATTTAAATTGTTGTGATTATTTTATTAATGTTAAAATTTTGGAAACAGAAAAACCACATGGAACTAAGCCATAAAAGACTATTTTAAATTCAAGCAAAATGATGGACAATCTTGGGGAAATCCCCTGCTTCCCTTATGTCGAAAAAACTCTTCGAAGTATCAATAGACATTTCAACCAATTGAATGTAAGGTCTCTTTGCCCTTTTATGTTTTCCTGATGTGAAGATGGGAAGATTTCTGAATTCAATCTTCAAAGATATGTATTGATAAATTATCGTATGTTGGTTCTGTTTCCTACAATAAAAAAAAATACATGTCTAAATATGTGTATATATATATATATATATATATATATTTTTTTTTTTTTATATATATATATATAAACAAATAGCAAAAGGGAGATTCACTGACCCTATAAAGAATGTATCCAAAAATATGTATTAACAATGGAAAGCATCAAATGAGATGAATAAATAAATAATGTCCAAGTGTAAGTAGGCAAATCAGAAACCAGACCTGATTTGCTAGGTCACATAATAGCAAACAACACATGCAATGCAAAAAAAATGAACAGTAGAACCCCCTATATACGCCCGGAGAAGAGCTGCAGTAAATATCAAGAGGTCAAGGTATAAACACTCCACTTAGAGACTCCTGTGGTATCAACTGCGATGGTGATAGCAATACAGCTTAAGCGGTACGTTTGTGGATCCACATTCACTGACTGCAACCGGCTTGGGCTCTGTCAGTGTCTCCCATGCAGACAATCAGTGTTTCCGAAAACCCTTGCTTGCAAAGGTAACTCTGGCGTCCTACTATGCAGGAGGGGGCGTTGGTTGGAACACGTGGTTCTCCAGCTCCAATTGGCTCATCCGAGGATTCAGCCGCAGAAGGTAGCGAGAAAGCTACTTAGCACTGGAATTCCAGGAGCATACTCCATCTCCACTGCCTGATGAAAATGTAATTCAATGAAGAGGGATGGCGGAGGATGGTAAAAACATCTTGCTTTATTCATTTCACATAAGTAAAATCGACATCCATGGGGCACAAAACAGCATAAGCTAGCAACAAAACGCTAACGTGTATCGACACTTAGGTCGTAATCATAGCTACATATTGAACACCTGCTTACCTATTTAAGGTAGCAAGGGAGAACCTGATTTGTTTAAAAACAACTCTGCATCGTTATGCTAATAGGTGTATGAGTAAAACTATTGATTATGCTCAAATAACCTGATACATTAAAAGGGGCTGAATGAGTAAATTAAAGTAAATTAAAGTATATATACAGTGGGAAATGGAAACATAATATCCTATTTACAAAATACCTTGTTAACATAATACACCTTACTTAAGAGAAGCATATACATGTAGAGGGATTTCATGCAAATATCTAGCTTGTAAATAGATGATAAAATACATCTATAGTGTGAATAGCAGTTTGCAATTCACAAAAACCACAAAAATACTGTGCTAAACACAAATCATTTAAATCCTGAGTTATAAGGGATGATCATAAGATCTAATGAGTTATATAATTACATACGCCTAGATTTAGAGTTTTGTCGGTAAAGACCCGCGTAGCTAACTCTGCTTTTTTTTTCAGCGCACCCTTAAAGGGACAGTATGCACTCATTTTCATATAACTGCATGTAATAGACACTACTATGAAGAATAAGATGCACAGATACTGATATAAAAATCCAGTATAAAACTGTTTAAAAACTTACTTAGAAGCTGTGGGTTTGGCTCTGTTGTAAAGGCAGTTGGAAAGCCCACTGCAAGTGGCAAATAAGACACTCCCCCCTTCCCCTTCTTTTGCATATGAAAAGACCCTTTACACAAACAGGAGCAAGCTGGAGAAGGCAGCTGACGGTATTCACATAAAACTTTGGGGCTTGGTTAGGAGTCTGAAAATCAGAGCAATGTTATTTAAAAATAAGCAAAACTATACATTTATTTAAAAAAAAAAACTTTATGGGCTATATAAATAGATCATCTACAAAACATTTATGCAAAGAAAAAATTAGTGTATAATGTCCCTTTAAGACAACGCTAGTATTTAGAGTTCTCTGAAGGGCTGCGTTAGGCTCCAAAAAGGGAGCGTAAAGGCATATTTACCGCCACTTCAACTCTCAATAACAGCGTTGCTTATGGTAGCGGCTAGCTGGAAAAACGTGCTCGTGCACGATTCCCCCATAGGAAACAATGGGGCAGTTTGGGCTGAAAAAACCCCTGCAAAAAGCAGCGTTAAGCTCCTAACCCAGCCCCATTGTTTCCTATGGGGAAACAGTTTCTAAGTCTGCACCTAACACCCTAACATGAACCCCGAGTCTAAACACCCCTAACCTTAGATTTATTAACCCCTAATCTGCCGTCCCGCTATCGCTGACCCCTGCATTACACTATTAAACCCTAATCTGCCGCTCCGGACACCGCCGCAACCTACATTATACCTATATACCCATAATCTGCTGCCCCTAACATCGCCAACACCTACATAATATTTATTAAACCCTAATCTGCCCCCCCAATGTTGCCGCTACCTTACCTACACTTATTAACCCCTAATCTGCCGACCGGACCTCGCCGCCACTCTAATAAAGTTATTAACCCCTAAACCGCCGCACTCCCACCTCGCAAACCCTATAATAAATAGTATTAACCCCTAATCTGCCCTCCCTAACATCGCCGCCACCTAACTTCAAGTATTAACCCCTAATCTGCCGACCGGACTATAATAAATATATTAACCCCTAAAGCTAAGTCTAACCCTAACCCTAACACCCCCCTAAATTAAATATAATTTTAATCTAACGAAATAAATTAACTTATTAAATAAAGTATTCCTATTTAAAGCTAAATAGAATGCGAGCTCAATCTGATTGACTGATTGGATCAGCCAATCGTATTGAACTTGAATCTGATTGACTGATTCAATCAGCCAATCAGATTTTTCCTACCTTAATTCCGATTGGCTGATAGAATCCTATCAGCCAATCGGAATTCGAGGGACGCCATCTTGGATGACTTCACTTAAAGGAACCTTCATTCGTCGGGTAGTCGTCGTTGAAGAAGGATGTTCCACGACGGAGGTCTTGAAGATGGAGCCGCTGCTCGTAGGATGGATGAAGATAGAAGATGCCGCTTGGATGAAGATGTCTGCCGGTCCGGATGTCCTCTTCTGCCCGGATAGGATGAAGACTTCTGCCGCTCCGGATGTCTTCTTTTGGTCCATCGGTGCCCGGCTGGGTGAACACGGCTCAATGTAGGGAGATCTTCAGGGGGGTAGTGTTAGGTTTATTTAAGGGGGGTTTGGGTTAGAGTAGGGGTATGTGGGTGGTGGGTTGTAATGTTGAGGGGTGGTATTGTGTTTTTTTTTACAGGCAAAAGAGTTGATTTCTTTAGGGCATGCCCCGCAAAAAGTCCTTTTAAGGGCTGGTAAGGTAA